>NC_092350.1:24812049-25447049 GCF_963676685.1 Mytilus edulis | reverse complement strand
TTAAAGGTTCTTTGCATTGAGTTCAGTTTATTGATATGCGTATACCTTCTGGGTGAATTTAAGATGCAAAAACAGACTATTCATATCTGCATGTCCATGAATGAAATGAAATCTAAGGTAAAATGATTAAACCATTTTACATTATCTATCACAACTGGCAGCACATGGTGCTACGTATACGAAAGCAGTAAATGTTCTCTCTAATGTGGGACTCGTTTGGGGTTCTGATCCTGGATCCCGCTTACTGTTTTGTCGGATTCCCGTATCCCGCTTACACTATGTACGTAAGCAATTCTCTTTTTTCAAATTCTCGTGTTCCGCTAGACTTCAATTTCCTTTTTCACAGCACAATAATTTGACTTTCACGTGTCACGCTTGCAAAACGTCAGCAATCCCGCGTCATGCTTAGACCCAAATGAGACCCACTCAATTTTTTCACGGAAATTAAAGGATTTAGTTTTAATTTGAACCAACATTTTTAAAAATTGAGAATGAAAATGTGGAATGTGTAAAAGAGACAATAACATGACAAAAGAGCAGAAAGCAGTCGAAGGCCACCAATGGGTCTTCAACAAAGCGTGACATTCCCTCGACCGGAGGCGGCCCCAGATGGCTCCTAAACAAAGTGTGTACTAGTTCAAACTCGAAAACATAAAACTGAACTTACAATTAAAAACATACAAGATGAAGAAAAAAACAGAGACTCCTGACTTGTCGTCAAGGTAATCATACCAAGAGACACACCAATATACATAGGTCAAGAGTCAAAAAGCCATAGCCTGGTCAAGAGTTCCTTATAAAAAAAAACGCAAAGCAGATTTTGAGAAAAGGGTCATCGTGCTACACAAGACTAACACATATAATTATCTTTATTTATATCTAAAATAGATATAGGAAGATGTGGTATGAGTGCCAATCAGACAATTCCTCATTTAATTCAAACAAAATATACAAGTTGTACATTGAGGGCAAAGGTCAAGCTCACATGAAGTTCTATTGCCACTAGACTCACCATCTTATGACAATACATCTACATGCCACATATTCAGAAGCAAGGTCAATTGAAAATTATATTTTGAGGTCAAGATAATATACACACTGTATCCCGATGACACACCCAACGTGCATAGGTCAAGAGTAAAAAAGTCATAATTCTGGTCAATAGTTCCATGTCAAAAATATACACAGCAGTCATGCACGAAAGTGCATCATGGTACACGTAACAATGTCTTATGTCATGATGCACTGCACATGCCAAATACAGAAAACCTAGGTCAGGGACAGAAACACAAGACATGTAACTTAACTCAATGGAACGGTTCTTGTATTGCAGGTCATTACAATTGCCTTCAAAACTCGCAACACTGCAAAATTAAAACCGTCTTTCACAAAAGTTTAGCAGGATTCTTTGCAACGATTATCTTACCACTGTCAATTGAGAAACGAGTCGTGCAGTTATGTCAATAAATTAAAACGGTAATATTTGACATTAAAACAATGTGATAGTTCTATGGTAAACTGATGGAAACACATGATACAGTCATGAAATTTAATATTTGCAATAGTCATGATAGTTCGATTAGAACAATACAAGACAGAGTTGTAAACAAATGAAGTAATGATATATACATACGAATTTTTAATTACAATGCACACATAAGGAACCGTAGTTTTCATTCAATTTATTTATCTAAATGTACGCTTGCGTTAAACAATGGAAATCAAGCACGGTATATTTATATAAACGATCAATATTGTAAATACAAAATAAAATGAATTTCAACACCTATCAACTTAACCCGAACTTTGTAAATTGAAACAGTTCAACCTCAATGTATGCACGGAACTGGACTGAAACCTAAGTATGAAACGGGGCTGTATCAGAAAATTAATGTAAACTATGAAAAAATAAATATGTCCATAACTGTCGGAACAACAGGGTAGCACTAAGGCATGGTTTATCAGCAAACACTCACTACAATAGTGAAAGATGCATAACGCAAAACCTTAGAACCAGCCCTGTTTGGACAATCTGTACCCAACAAACTGTCTCAGTTTTTCTATATCCTGTCGGCAGGTTTCAAACACTTCCACTATTTAACTAATTCTAGGCCTGCTTTAAACTCTTTACTCTCCTACTTCATGATCTCCTGTCTTCAACGTTTCGGTACAAATGACAACTTTAAAGACGACGATAGAAGTTTTAACGACATTGACTGGCTAAACAGCAGAGGCGGATTTAGGGGGGGGGGGGGGGCAGGGGTCCGGACCACCTTTTGGGGGAAAAATTTGGTTGCTTATATAGGGAATCACTGAAGCGTGACTGGAGTAGGCCCCCTCTTAGGCAATCAGTGGGCCCCCACTTGTCAAAATTTCTGGATCCGCCAGTGAACAGCCCTTGTACGGTCGGCCCTGGCTTGCGCCTTTTTCGCATTTGATAATTTAATTTTTACCATATGGTAATTGATATAGTTTAGAATGATAAAAAAGGTCAATAATAAAAAAAATAGAGTAAAAATTTGAATAACTAAATGAATAAATAAATTGATGACTAAGTTTATAAATAAATTAAAAAAAAAGAATATTGAATACTGAAAAGCTACCGAAATACTATGAACGCGGACCTTGAAGAGAGCACCCTGGCATCAAATGTACAGGTCTTATAGTAACCAAGAATAAAGGAATGATTTTTTATGCCGTTTTCAACGATTAAAAGATCAAATGGGGAAAATTGATAGAGAAATCAGAAAATACATAACTGTAGAAATATTCCTTTACTGTAAATTTGTAACGTCACCTTTTGGTATCTTTTGCCTTTCTTTTAAGGTCGATTGCTTAACATTCACATCAGGACACTTGTAAATCGGTCAAGTGTAGTAATCTGTTGACTTACCTGCCATTTTCAACGATAAAAAGATCAAATGGGGAAAATTCATAGAGAAACAGAAAAATTATAATATTCATTAACTGTAAATTCGTATAAACATGAATTTAAATCTCCTTTTGGTATCTTTTGCCTCTCTTTCATCGTCTGCTTAAGATTAGTTATTGTTAAATTGTAAATCGGTCGAGTGTACTAATTTGCTGACTTACATGCGTATATTTAATATATATCATTTTTTGTGAATTTACTATTCATGTGTACCCAACTACTTTTATCATAAAAATGTAATAACGATCAAATGTTTAAAGCGGGATAGTTCTAGTACCTTGTACTTCAACTGTACTAAGTCAATAAAATCAGCAGATAAGTCTAATGTGTAGGGAGATGTTGATATAAATGTTTACACGAGTGACTATAATGTTTAAACAGATACACTTACTTTTATTTATTTGTAAAATAGTTGAGAATCTTTTACTTCTTATAGTCGATATGACCATGACCCCCTCCCCCTCCCCCCCCCCCCCCCCAAAAAAAATACAATGCACTGAATAATAACGGATGTTTATTTTGTTAGTTAGTTTGTGTAGCATTATGTCATGAAATACTAGAATACGTGTATGAATATAAATGAAAGGAATGAAAGCATCCGCTTGTTTTTTAAGATGTGTACGTACGTACATACACATGTAAAATCAGAATGGAGAAAGTAAATCTGATGCCTCGTTGCATGATGGGCAGTTCCACGGTCTCTTCACTTTAAATATGAAAAGTTTATGCTTTGAACTATTAAAAACAGTGCTATAGGTGTATGTCGGAAACAGTACAAGGACACACGAAATAATGCGATACCCCCTCCCATCCCCCCTAAAAAATAACTACAAGAAAAAACAAACTCTCAGTTCAGGATTCTAATACATAATGATAAGCGGAACGTCTTAGTCTTCAATTATACATATATAAAAAAAAAGCAACAGATAACAAAGGAACATGTATACACAAAAATTCGAATAAAACAGACAACGCCTCGGCCAAAAAGAAAAACAAATACGAAAAAGCGAAACAAAAACACGATACGGAAAGTAAGAAAACCGCAACATGAACTTATAAAACCGAGGTTAAAGTCAAGTGCTTCGGAAAGGTAAAGTTTACTTGCTCAAATAAAGTGGTACTCGTGGTTAAACTCTGTTATATTCCAATCGGAGTTTGTGTATAAAATTGGAACTTATCTGTGATAGACATTCTATAAAGGTCAACAACTATCCTATAAAACGGTAATAGAAAGTTGACACAGCATAGGTTTCTGACACAGAATGAATGTGGTCTAATGAACTTAAATTTTGTTTTGCCTTTGAGCAATACACTATGCTGTTGAATGTTAATCCTGTCAAAAAAATGTTTGAAGAAATTTTCTTTTTATTTATGAAATCTGAAATTAGAACAAGTATGGACACAACTTTTAAGCTAAAAATATTTTAGATAAGATAAGGAAAAAAAACTTCATCAGCAACATTTTATATTGGCAAATTTCCAATGAAGTTATTTACATAAAGTTATTTGCAAATAAAAATAGAAAATGACATCATAGTAATGTCTGGCAAATGTCCAACATACATTATCTAAAAACATTTTAGATAAGATAAGGAAAAAAAGCTTCATCAGCAACATTTTATATTGGCAAATTTCCAATGAAGTTATTTACATAAAGTTATTGGCAAATAAAAATAGAAAATGACATCATAGTCATGTCTGGCAAATTTCCAACATATATTATCAACTACTATTCTATACAAAGAAAGATAACTCCAATTGAAAATTATTTGCTATTGCACAATATTGTGCAATTAGATATTTCTTGCTATTGTGCAATACTGTGCAATTGAAAATTTCTTGCTATTGCACAATACTTGATATGGAATCCTGATTTGGACCAACTTGAAAACTGGGCCCATAATCAAAAATCAAAGTACATGTTTAGATAAAGCATATCAAATAAGCCCAATAATTTAATTTTTGTTAAAATCAAATCTAGTTTAATTTTGGACCCTTTGGACCTTAGTGTAGACCAATTTGAAAACTGGACCAACAATTAAGAATCTACATACACAGTTAGATTTGGCATATCAAAGAACCCATTTATTCAATTTTTGATGAAATCAAACAAAGTTTAATTTTGGACCCCCATTTGGACCAACTTGAAAACTAGGCCAATAATTAAAAATCTATATAACATTTTTAAATTCAGCATATCAAAGAACCCCAATGATTCAATTTTTGTTATAATCAAACTAAGTTTAATTTTGGACCCTTTGGACCTTAATGTAGACCAATTTGAAAACGGGAACAAAAATTAAGAATCTACATACATAGTTAGATTCGGCATATCAAAGAACCCCAATTATTCAATTTTTGATGAAATCACACAAAGTTCAATTTTGGACCCTTTGGGCACCTTATTCCTAAACTGTTGGGACCAAAACTCCCAAAATCAAACCCAACCTTCCTTTTATGGTCATAAACCTTGTGTTTAAATTTCATAGATTTCTATTTACTTATACTAAAGTTATGGTGCAAAAACCCAGAATAATGCTTATTTGGGCCCTTTTTTGGCTCTTAATTCCTAAACTGTTGGAACCAAAACTCCCAAAATCAATCCCAACCGTCCTTTTGTGGTCATAAACCTTGTGTCAAAATTTCATTGATTTCTATTCACTTTTACTAAAGTTAGAGTGCGAAAACTAAAAGTATTCGGACGACGACGACGCAAGACGACGCAGGACGACGACGACGACGCCAACGTGATAGCAATATGCGACCAAAAAATTAAATTTTTTGCGGTCGTATAAAAACCAGGAATACCTTATAAAATGAGAGCTGCACACGGTGCTGGAATGTTCCTTTATGAAAAGTTTTTATTTGGACTATTTTTGTCAGCTCTTTCTTGTTAGTTTAGTTTTTAACCGACCCTCATTGTCATTCTTAGATGCAAGTCAATATATGAAGTAGAAATACCTGCATCTGTGGTGCCCTTTATTTTAAGTGCAATGCGATAGATGCGACCAACATGAATATTGACTATAACAAGTAAATATCATGAATATGCATACTAGACTCTCCATCAACCTCCTCTTTCGGTCCATTGTATTGCATAAATCTGATATACCACTTAATTTGTTAAAAGGTAACTCTCCAAGTGCAAAGGGTGACCAATGAAAATAATTTGTACTAAAAAAAGACACGATAAGGAATGGCCAACTATCTCTAAATTTATCTCACACCAGTGTTTTTTTTCTAAAAACCTTCCATCTTTTCTTGAATTTGCCCCTAAAAGTGTGACATACACTGTGAAGATCCAACTAATATGGTTTGTGTGAAAATAGATTTATTCTAAACTATCAAAATATGAAATAACTAAAAAGAAAGACGAATAACAATCTTTGTCCACAAAACATTTTTTTTTTCAAATTCAAACATTAGTATTGAATTTAACTTGTTAATTTTAATTTCTGACCAACACTATCTTCATTTATGATGATGGTGCTGAATTAGTCTTATTGTCAAGCGGCAAATGTTACATGCATGTCGGTGACCCCTGCTTTGAACGAAGAAACGGAATTTTAAAGTAATTTTTCAGAAGGTTTAAATTGTCCACAAAAAGCGATTTCACACTTCCTAGACTAGTGGACTAGTTTTCAAGATATTTTGGGTCTGGCCTGTGAACTTACCAGCAGCATCTTGCATATGAGGCGATTGTGTTATTACGAGAAAACCCAAGACTTTGAAAAACATGACTATCTCATGAAAATAAATTAGAGGCTCAAAAAATAACTTGCAGCTCACTTTAGTCTATGTGTATTTCAGCTATGGAAACTTCAACAATGTGAAAATAGTTCATGGCTAAATTTCTCTGTTTTGTCGATTTTTATCATTGCTGATAGTTTTGGTTTCATGTTAGCCCGGCTGTAAATCAGGTTTAATCCACCATTTTCTAAATCAGAAAATTTCTGAACCAAGTCAGGAATATGACAGTTGTTATATGGATATGTTTGAGCTATTGCTTTTGCCATTTGATAAGGGACCGTTTTGAATTTTCTCAGCGTTTACAGTTTCTCTATTATCTAAAAAAAAAAACACAACGAAGGGTAAAATCGCCATTTAAGGTAAATAACCCCTACATCGACATCGACAACTGATCCGTCAGATTTTCTCTATCTATTGTGATTTGAATAAGATAATAGACAACTTGTTTTTTACCCCAATGTTCTGTTGGTTGGCAGGCAGGGTCATTGGATACATTTTAAAACTAGAAACTGGTACTCCAATGATGATGAAAATTTGTTAAAATTGACCTAGCTGTTTCAGAGTTTCCATAAATTAAACGGACGACGATGATGGACGACAAACGATGGATGTCAAGTGATGAGAAAAGACTAGCTGAGCTTAAAAGAGAGACAAATGCATTTCAATACAAATCCCTAACAACCTTTGATAAACGGAAACAAATACGAAATTGGAATAGACTCAATGTTAATTTGTTTTAATCTAGCATAAGCAGTTTTACTTTTCAAGACTATTCAAATATAATTGTCAGATGTATGTTTTATTAATTGTATAATGTAAAGCAGAGATATTAAAGTATAATTCGAACCTCAATAGAAACATTGCTTAGTTTTTAGGAAATATAATGTGCATAGATGCATAGATTATTGTCAGTAACTTGTTGACGACTGTTCTACATGTTTAAGGATTCTAGATATTCAGCTATTGTTGCAACTCCTTTGTTCGTATTGCCTTGTTGACCTCCCTCTTTAGTATGACCAATTACCACACCTGTTTTGGAAGTTTGTAGAGTTAGTGCACCTAGGTCTTTCTTTTTCGCTAAGACTAATTTATTATCTTCTTCTCTTAAAAATTGGTATTTTATTCCTTCCACAGTGACTCCACTCGACATAAATGGTGAAAAATCTCTACTTTTAAAAGCTTTTCCAATAGTGGCAGCCTCTGCAGCTGTTATCTTGATAGCCGCTGGTGCCGCATCTGTTGTCCACTTTGAACCATCAAGGCCAATAATACAGGCCTTGTCTGCATTCGCACTTCCAGTGGCATCTTTTGTATGAGCGATCAAATTATCTATATAACTATCCCATGACATTTTGCTGTTTTGGTGAGTGGTTCTGAAAAAATAAATAAAACTTTTTATCTTACAATGTCACTTGTATATGTTGGTGATCAGTATTATTAATATAAAGCACATGGTGCATGGTCAAATACAAATGCATGTTTTACAAATAAATAAATTATGTTTGTCTAGATACGTGTCCGCAACAAACAAATCGGTTAAAGGGGCAGGACCTTTTTCGGGATTTCGGGATTGACCCTATCTGGATCCGGGATTTCTTTTTTCGAATTTCGGGATGGCGGGATTTTTTTTTTCTAAATTCGGGACCTCGGGATATCATGTTATTAAGCCCGGGATTTCAGGATCAGAACTCCGCCCTCGTTTAAGTTGGAGTTCAATATAGACTGTCTGGTACAACAATCCAAAGTGAACAGTACTTAGATATAGGAAGATGTGGTGAGTGCCAATGAGACAGTACTTGACAAAAATCTAAATAAATGTTTAAGAAGTGTAACCGTAAACAGATATAATAGTTTACTTAACCTTATTGGACGTAAATGCGAAAATAATGTCACCCAAAGACCAACGGTTAAGTATGGGTCATTAGCACTTAACATGCTTAACGTTCGACGATATTAAATGGTGCACTGTAAACTAATTGAACAAATTTTAACGGGTACGCTCAGGGTCAAATGTTTTGAAGGTCAATAACTTAAATTACATCCAAACTAAGCCTATGGCATTAAAATCATAAATCACCTAACGCGAGGGAACCATGTTTTGTAATATACTTTATATACTGAAAATAACGATGTATTGTTTAACCTCTCCACTGTGACCCAGTGAAGAGACCCAGACATTTTATAATTTCGAAGTCTTGGATTCGTTTTTACAGATAAGACAGTGTCTGATTTTAAAAGTATTTGTCACTGTGTGTCCCAAAAGCAAAAAAAACTCTAGGGTAGGCACGATTATCGAAAACGTAATCATCTTCATATAATCAAAGTTATGTTTAAAACAATTGCATTCTTCACAAAACAACACCTGTTTATATACTAGTAATATTTGCATGTTCATATAAATTAATAACACGTTGTTTAAAGGCCAAACTGATAGAACCATGAAATTGATGTCAAGGTCAAATACCACTTGTCAAATATAAATCAACTTTAAAAAAAAAATTACGTCCATGAAAAGCTGGTTTTGATTTAACCAGCTATTTTCCTTGGCAAACAGCACGTACTAGGTAAGAAACATGAGTCGCCTCCCATTTTCCCCTCATCCCAACGTTTGAAGAGATAATGATTTGTTTTCTTTTGTCAGTATAGATCAGTATATATATATTATTTTTAATGACACAAAAAATATTAGCATGAACAATGTAAACCTTGTACTTTTATAGTACACTTAGTATGAAATTCAAAACAGTGTGGCTGTGGCCATTGATTGACACATTAAATTCATCCATTGACTGAGACAATTTACGTGAACGTTTGTCTGTAACGACCACTGTTCACGACGTACCTACGATAGACATTTAAACTGTGGGGTCACCAAAGGTTTCTTAACGCCTTTAATTATAAAGTAATTCGAAAAAATAATCAGGAATAACCTTTATGTTTTGATTTATATAATTGGTATAAATCAAAACATCGTGTTATTTCTAATTAATTTTTTCGAATTACTTTATTGAGGTGTTGAGAACCTTTGGTGACCCCATAGTTTAAGTGTCTTTAAAAAGTACATAGTGATCAGTGGTCGTTACATACAAACGTTCACCTAAATTGTCCCAGTCAATGGATGAATTTAATGTGTCAATCAATGGCCACAGCCACACTGTTTTGAATTTCATTCTATATATATCATGAAACATTTAATTCATTTTTTTTGCCCAACAAATTATCGTTTTAGCACGTAAATGGGTTTTGTTGTGGTAACAGTGTGTGCTAGCTTATATATACCCCAATTAACTTATTCGTATCCTTGTTCATGTTGTTACTGCATAGTTATATAAACCCACATCCCTAACAAATGTTGAATGGTATACAACATGTTGCATGTACCACTGGATCATCAACATTAATCCGGCGGATATGACTTGATTAAATCATCGATAACAAATATGTTTTTGACAAACTGACATGTAACGAGAAATATCAACCAGATAAGAGGCTGTATACCGTTACATTTGGTTTATTTGTATCAATTTTAATGCAACCAAGCGGCATAACTCCTGAACGACAAACGTAATAACACGAAACAAAATATCTTCAATATTTGAAGAAAAAAAACATTTTTTATACTGAAGATTCTTAATTGTAAGGACACAACTGGACACCCTCTATCTCTTCCTGAACATTCACTTTTCGCATGACCACAAAATAATAACCGGAAAGTTTACGTCGGAAGCCCGGTCGGTAAGCATGGAAATAAAATTGTCACAGACCAGATTAAAAACTCCCACGCGAATTGTTAAGCATTAGGTTTAGTAAATGGTCGTTCCTTAAGCAAAAAATATACAGACAAAATACCTTTTTGAAGAAATCACTTGTACATTCCTGTTTAAATAACACATTGATTTAGTTTCGTGGACAGGAGTGGACACAGGCGCACTGACAATGTTCAAATTAACAAAATAAAATTACACTTGACATAAACTAGAAATGAATCAAACAATAACAGGTTTTGTCAGAGTCTGGTCCAGTCATTTAAAAAGGGGTATTACCACATAGGTCCATTCAAAAGGGTTCAAAATATGAAATCTTTAATAATGGGGGTTCCAATCCTGGCCCACCGAATCTACCACTGATTAGTTCCAACTTATACAGACTTGGATGCAATTCTTGTTGTTGCAAAAATGGTGGAACAGAGAGGTGGGACGTTTTTACATGATTTTATTCAATTTCTGAAGAAAAAAAGGGGGGGGTCTGTTCACTGAATCCGCCAATGTACATAATCAAACTGAAATAAAATTGAAATACATGTAAAACCATAAACAAAACACAATGTGGGACAATGTCAGGACCTGTATTTGTATCAAAACACATGCATTTAAAAGCAGATTCAATTAATAGAATTACACATATCATCCTACCTCAAAGAAATAGAATTACACATATATCATCCTACCTCAAAGAAATAGAATTACACATATCATCCTACCTCAAAGAACGTACCACAGTAATTTGCCAAGGGTTCTTTTTTTGTCAACTTTTGTTAGTTCTAGTACTAAGATTGAAACGGTTTTGTTTGGTCAGTTTAAGAGTGTAAAGTTGACAGCTTTTGGTATTCTCATAAACATGTTATTTGGAGGGAGGAGCCTATAATCTATGCGAAAACGAATAATGCAGGCCCTTGCACACGGAAAACAAATGTATTGTTGGACAGGAAGAAATATTTATCTTTATCCGTGTATTAGGTTTCCACCTAGTTTATGTTAAAATATTTCCTCGATCTCGATAAAATATTCACATAGTTTTCTCCCTTTTCACTTCCTTTCGAATATTCACGAATGTCCGCGTATGAGAAATCGACTTTACACTCAATACCTACATACATGTATATACTAAAGTAGACGAATTAAGGACAGTCTGGAGGATATTTAAACTCCAGTTCAGCCATATTGATATTTAAAATTATATAATACTAGACAAAGTCCAATGACCCGAGAATGCTTCTTGCACAGGTTCATTAAATGGAGCAAAGCATGCTCCACTTTCCCCTCATTATTATCGGTCAACATTACATTATCATTCAACATACTTACTGTTATTATTATTGGTAATAATTCTATTTATTTCTAGGTTTCATCACAAACATTTCCGGGTTTGCCTTGACAATGTGTTCATCGATGACAAATAATTATTGATCCGATACATATTCATACATTTGACACACTACACTATGTGTAAATAAGAATATTAGTTATGACATTGTAATTATAAATAAACAATTTACCTGAATGTAGCTATAAACTTACCAAATTGGTCAAAAACTGCGTTTCAAGATGGACAGATACGTGTACACACCAACCCTACCTAACTACACATGTGAGACGGAAGTTCAAGTTTAATACGATTTGCTGGCCGTATCGGTTGAATGATTTGTTCAAATAAAACCGGAGATTTAAATTCTTTTATATCCGACGCAACGAATAATTGATGAAATATCCTGTCTGTTTGCAATTTTAAAATTTAAATATTTTTTTCAGTATTTTTGTAAAAGATAAAAGGTAAAGTTATGTTATCTTATACGTATATTTGATATATATTTTTAACCTTCACTTGTACACAAAAGGAGTTAAAACATACAAATACAGGATACCGCCATTTGACTATTTGAGGGACACAAAAGGGAATTTAAATGTACAGTTTTGCATTTATCCCGTTCATGGACCACTGATAATATCCGAGAGAGGTATGCTGCCTTTTTATATTCACAGGTATCACCGATCGATACAAATCAATAAAAATGTATATACTATATATAAATAAATGTTAAGGTAAATTTGGTCGTGTATCATATAAATATAGGGTCAAGGGTTAACAATGTATGAGCCAGTAATTACACTGATGATGAAGTTCAGTCGGAATTTAATATATATAAAAAAAAGATGAATCAGAATAAGATGAGAAATTTTATTAGTGTAAAATCCAAACGAAAGGGTGGTACTGGAAACAGACAAAAAACGAATGTTACAATTAACAATTTAAAATTCTAAACTCTTTTTTTTTTTTTTTTTTTAAATTAATGCGTGCCGCGGACAACATTCTTCTTATATTGTCACGGGGTGTGATGAGAACTGAAGGAAATGCTTTAACTGCTATAATCATACTTTCTCATTTTAGGTTTTTCTAAAGTAGAAAGCATATTAGTCCTATGTATACACAAATAGAAACATGCACGTTAACTCTGAGGAGTCACTTTTTGATTTTATTCCAAAGATGCATATATAGAACTGTGATCTATCATGTATATGTTTCGTTGATATTCACACCATGTATAGCGTTTAGAAGATGGCATATTCGACCATTGGAACTTTCCCCTCAATCTTTGTACGAATTGTTCTAACGACAAATAATGAGGTCAGTGTGCAATGCTATATAGACTATGATTTCATTTAGCAATTATTTCAATTTTTCACATCGGAATAAGGAACGAAACCGCATACATGTTATCTTGGGAATAAGCGGGGAAGATCTAGGGTGTGTGTGTTTTTTGTATTTTGTTTTGCTTTTTTGTTCAAATTGTTTATATCTTTTGTTGTTGTTTTTTAAGGGGGAGGGGGGTATTCTGACTCTTCATTTTAAAAGTGTCGTGTTATGATACAGAAGATGACTGATTAAATTAGTTGTAAGGCAATATTAAGTCACCTCTCTTCCTTCTTACACTGTACTATAGTTTTTATAGAGGAAAATAACATAGATTATACTTATTCATAGCATAAACATTCATTGTGCCTTATTATGACCATTTTAGGTAAATTGTCAAGTTGTTGATCATTCATGTGTAAATCCAATTCTTATACTCAAGACGAATAATAATTATATGTAGAAGATCTTATGTGAGTGCTTGGTGATATATGGTGTAAACATTCTAAACGGAAACGCCTCTAATATTAATTTCGGCTTGAAAAACGTTCGGAAAGAAAATACTTTAAAATTCTATTTTTGCTTTTGCATTGCTAGTCTTTGAATCCACAAATAAGAGTTACAAAAAGGTGAGCCTGTTTAATTTTATTTTGATATTTGTTCCTGGTTCATTGCAATATAGACCATACAAACAAAACAAATACACATGTTATGTATAAAGAGGTTGATGATGCTGTTTCAGTGGCGGATCCAGGGGGGGTCCGGGTTTTGGAACCCCTATTTTTGGGCGATCAATGCATTTGAATGGGAGCATATAGTTGGACCCCCCTTTTATTCTGTGTTAAGACCCCCCCCCCCCCCATTTTTTAATGGCTGGCTGGATCAGTCCCAGTGTTTCTTGTACAGTACAACGTTTGTAAGTTAGTTCTATGCTTATAATAAATCACCAAAAGTCATATAGTTATATTCTGAAAAGAAAAAAAACGACCATTTTCTATTCAAGTTGCTTCATTTGTTGTATAAAGTAAAAGTGACCGTAAACCTCACTATCATATACACACTGTGGACCTGAGCGCAGATTCGTAGTTATCGTATCGTCAAATGGTGTTTTTTTTCTCAAAAAGAAGCTGGAGTTACTCTTTAGATCACACTGACCCTATATATATACGGGTATAATATGTTATTTATCAATGTGACCGGAACTATATGAAATTGTTAACTCCCTAAACGATTAACTGTCATGAGTTGACAATTTCTAAAAAATTTAAACGTTTTGCTAATATGAATATTTGAAAACTTTCCATAGATAGTCCCAATCTGATCACTAAGTCAAGGTATACGAACAAGTCGCTATCGAAACTAATTACCAAGACAAGGTATACCGAAACTGATCACCAAGACAAGGTATACAAACAAGTCACTATCGAAACTGATCACCAAGACGAGATATACAAACAAGTCACTGCCGAAACTGATCATCAAGACAAGGTATACAAACAAGTCACTACCGCAACTGATCACAAAGACAAGGTATACAAACAAGTCACTACAGAAACTGATCACCTAGACAAAGTATACCGAAACTGATCACCAAGACAAGGTATACAAACAAGTCACTATCGAAACTGATCACCAAGACAAGGTATACAAACAAGTCACTATCGAAACTGATCACCAAGACAAGGTATACAAACAAGTCACTACCGAAACTAATCACCAAGACAAGGTATACAAATAAGTCACTACCGAAACTGATCTTCGAGACAAGGTATCAAAACAATTCACTATCAAAACTGATCATCAAGCCAAGGTATACAAACAAGTCACTATCGAAACTGATCACTTCCGAAACTGATAACCAAGACAAGGTATACAAATAAGTCACTATAGAAACCAATCATCAAGACGAGTTAAACAAACAAGTCATTATCGAAACTGATCACCAAGACTAGGTATACAAACAAGTCACTAACGAAACTAATCACCAAGAAAAGGTATACAAACAAGTCATTACCGAAACTGATCATCAAGACAAGGTACACAAACAAGTCACCATCGAAACTGATCACCAAGTCAAGGTATACAAATAAGTCACTATCGAAACTACTCATCAAGACGAGGTATACAAACAAGTCACTTTTGAAACTGATCACCAAGACAAGGTATACAAATAAGTCACTATCGAAACTAATCATCAAGACGAGGTATACAAACAAGTCACTATCGAAACTGATCATCAAGACGAGATATACAAACAAGTCACTACCGAAACTGATCACCACGACAAGGTATACAAATAAGTCACTACCGCAACTGATCATTAAGACAAGGTATACAAACAAGTCACTACCGAAACTGATCACCAAGACAAGGTATACAAACAAGTCACTACGAGGTATACAAACAAGTCACTATCGAAACTGATCACCAAGACAAGGTATACAAATAAGTCCCTATCGAAACTGATCATTAAGACAAGGTATACAAACAAGTCACTACCGAAACTGATCACCAAGACAAGGTATACAAACAAGTCACTATCGAAACTGATCACCATAACAAGGTATACAAACAAGTCACTACCGAAACTGATCACCAAGATAAGGTATACAAATAAGTCACTTCCGAAACTGATCATTAAGATTAGGTAAACAAACAAGTCACTATCGAAACTGATCACCAAGACAAGATATACAAATAAGTCACTACCGCAACTGATCATTAAGACAAGGTATACAAACAAGTCACTATAGAAACTGAGCACCAAGACAAGGTATACAAATAAGTCCCTATCGAAACTGATCACCAAGACAAGGTATACAAACAAGTCACTATAGAAACTGATCACCACGACAAGGTATACAAATAAGTCACTACCGCAACTGATCATTAAGACAAGGTATACAAACAAGTCACTATAGAAACTGATCACCAAGACAAGGTATACAAATAAGTCACTACCGAAACTGATCACCAAGACAAGGTATACAAACAAGTCACTACGAGGTATACAAACAAGTCACTATAGAAACTGATCACCACGACAAGGTATACAAATAAGTCACTACCGCAACTGATCACCAAGACAAGATATACAAATAAGTCACTACCGAAACTAATCATCAAGACAATTAGTTTACTTGATTTGAGTTATTATCGTTAATGAATATATGCATGTACACCTATAATTTTGGTTCAAACATTAAGAGTTTCGCGTTTAAAACAATGAAACCAAATTTAATTAAACTCGATGACATGACTTTAAGACCCAGAACCGTTTCGGTTTTCTCGTGGCAGCGTGTTCGCCTCGAGTGCGGGATGTCGTGGATTCGAACTCTGGTCGGGCAAATATTTTAAAATTGGTAATAACTACACATCCGCTAACCATGTGGCATTGAGGAGTATGATCTAAGATAGGTCCGATCGGAATCCGTGAAGGGTGGTATGTCTTCCTGTAGAATGTTACCTTGTAAACTACCACTTAAATTATCTGGAACAGCTTGTCATTCTAGTATAAAGCAGATTTAATATTCATATTGCATTACATGTTCTCGTCCTGAATTTTCATTAAATTTACCTCTAGACGTTAAACAGCCATCTATCATCATCTTTTAAGACCCAGTGCGATTCAGAGCTAAGCCAGAGTCTATTGCTGAAGATATGATAACTTTCACCGAAGAAAAGGTGGACCAATACAACTCAGACCACTATTAAGACAACTCTGTTTTGAGACAGGAACTTTTTGTTATATCTGAATTCTTCAATTTGTCTCATGTACTAGATCTAATAAACTCAAAGATTGTTAAGAAAAAGATCATTTTGATAAGGGACAACATCAAAAGTTCAATGAAGGATAAAAAACTTAATTCACATAGTTTTTTCACTGACCCCCACACCCCCCCCCCCTCTTAACTTAATTTGGGAAAAATTGATTGACCAATAGGGATATCAGTAAAATCGATTTTAGAATAACAAAACTTGCAGCAATCTTGAACCCCCCCCACCCCCCCCACCCCCAAACTATTTGATTTAAGTTTTTTATCCTACATCGATCTTTTGATGTCGTCCCTAATACATACATAAAACGATAATCATAAACTTTCATCTAATCAAACAATTCTGTCTTTGATGTTAAATATATAAAGATAAGTAGATTTTTAGTGCTAAGTCAATAATTGTTTATCTAAAATAAATTGTTGAATACTCACTGTGTAGGTAAGAGTGAACATGCACGTGTAGCAGATTAGAAAGAAAGTTCATTTCTTGAACCTCAACGGAAACGATTTTAATGTTTAAATTCAATAATTTTTTTTATTGTTTGAGCTTATTTATAAGAGAAAACCTATAAGATATGTTTCTAATTAGGCAAACAGTTTTTTTTTTAATTGATCCTGTTTCGTGCCCCTCTATTTAACCAAAATATTCATGCATACCCTAAATAATTTATGGAGATTTTTTGCTAAATACTGTATAAACTAAAGTATTAATTTGCCTACATAAGAAATATAAAAACATAGCTCTTTGCCTTACGACAATTGAGAAAAAATTAGGAACTGTAAACGTTTTTTTTCTTCCACATAATAGAATAGAAAAGTTAACTGTTCATTCTTTCATTTTATAAAATTAAATTATCACACCCATGTTTAAAGGCAAATGTTGAGAACTGGTTCAATAAATAAGACACTTTTCTCTTATGTAAAAGTGCTACCATATCAAGATAACATCATATTTATGGTCAAAGTGAAATATAAATTGCATTTCCTTGCGGAATACAGAGATCATATATCTTCTATAGTAGATAGGTACATGTATAATAACATAAATGGTGGCAGTATTACTGGACGAGATGCATCAGATGCGCATTTTGAAATCTCCAGTGGTACTCGAAGTCAAACTATTTGAAAGTCCAAAACCTTATAAAAACATTGAAGAGCTGAAATACAAAAAAAAGCAGTAAAAAGTAAATCCAAACCAGAGATAAATGCATGAGGGAGAAACATTCTGTAACTTTATTTTTTTTTACAACCGATTGAATTGAGTGTGTAGGGAAAGGAAATATTGTTGTTTAGCCTGCTTGCTAGCTGAACCATGGAGACATTATTAGGTTAGGCAAACTACCCTTATATTAAAGTAGACTAGTCTGACAGATAACCATTCTATATGTCTGATGGACTAGGCTACGTCGAAAGGAGGGTAGTAATTCTTACCTAACAATGACTTCATGATGCAGCTAACAAACAAGCTAATCAAAGATATTACCTTTAACTTAACATGCATGTACACTCAATGCAATCGGCTGTAAATGATGATGTTGTTTTGATTTAATCCTTCATATCTTAATTGTTAGCGTATCCACAACATTTCCTTAATTTCATATCTTTTGCATTGCAGTGTAACTTCAAATTACTAGTTCTTAAATCGAAATTTCATTTGACAAATTAAAGAAAACCCAAAACCAACTGCACCTGAAGCAGGAAAGCATTTAATTTCTGCATGCTTCAAAGCGACGACTTCATTTTGCAAGAGGAACTATGAATGAAGATATCATGTATAATATTTTATTTATGTAATAAATAGAACTAGAATTATATCGAAGTCAGTTATGCACCTCTTTTATAACATTTTTCAACTTTCAATAAGAACAGTTTGTCATGATGCGTAGATAACTTTAAATAATTCATTAGTTTATCTGCCTACAGATTCCAGGTATTCTGCTATTTTGGAAACCGCTTCGTTGACAATGCCTTGTGATCCTCCTTCTTTTGTGTGGCCAATCACTATACCTGATTTAGAACTTTGTAATGTAAGTCCACCGTTGTCTTTCTTTTTAGCGAGGACTACTTTTTTGTCCATTTCTCTTAAAAATTGATATTTGACTCCTGCAACGACTACTCCGCTACTCGAAAGTGAAGAGAAATCACCAGATTTAAGCACTTTTCCAATATTAACAGCTTCCTTTGCAGTAATCTTGAGGGCATTCTTATGGCCATCTGTTGTCCATTTTGAACCATCGAGTCCTATAATACAAGCCTTGTCTGCATTCGATTTAGAGCGTTCGATCAAATTATCTATATAACTATCCCATGCGGCCGACATTTTATCTTTACTGGAAAAAAGTTCCTAAAAATAAGATATTTCATTTTATATTTTAAGTAAATGTAATTACTATCAACTGATTGGCTCGACTTCAATCTTAATTTCCTAGAATTGTAACGTTAGTTTTCTATCGAAGGTCGGTGGCTCCTCCACCAAGAAAATAGTACTGAAAGTGGTATTTAATACCAATCAATTAAGACATCAATCAACTGTTTGTTAACTGATGTAATTATGAAAAATTTCACAAGACTAACTTTTGTCCCATTGGCGGATCCAGGACAGGTGTTCTTGTAGTTTGAACCCCTCTTTTTGTTTGACAACTAAATAATATATAAATGCTTTTGTATGGGGACATGTGATAAGAACCCCCCTTTTATATGACGTGCATGTATCTTGATCCGCACATGTATCCCAGTTGGCTTAATGTATTTGTGATATATATTTTTTTAACCAGAATAATATATATTTTAATAATCGAGCTTTTTCACCAATTAAAAATCTGGTTTATTTACATCTCTGTAATTTAATAGTTGACAAAACAGGATATGCATACCGTTAGTAAGTGTACTTTTTAACAATGAATTACAAATTCTAAATTATTCGTTTACCCACTTATGTATTGAATTTTATTTTGCTAGACATTTTATTTGAATAAAGTAATGTCAAAATATACAGAAAAATCCGTTTTCTCCACCTGAAAATTCGACAAAAAGTATAATATAAGAAATTATAGTTACAAATAAACTTTAAAATATAAAATTGAGAATGGAAATGAGGAATGTGCCAGAGAGACAACAACCCGACATAGAAAAAAAAAAAACAGCAGAAGGTCACCAACATGTCTTCAATGTAGCGAGAAATTCCCGCATCCGGAGGCGTCCTTCAACTGGCCCCTAAACAAATATATACTAGTTCAGTGATAATGAACGCCATACTAATTTCCAAATTGTACACAAGAAACTAAAATTAAAATAATACAAGACTAACAAAGGCCAGAGGTTCCTGACTTGGGACAGGCGCAAAAATGCGGCGGGGTTAAACATGTTTGTGAGATCTCAACCCTCCCCCTATACCTCTAGCCAATGTAGAAAAGTAAACGAATAACAATACGCACATTAAAATTCAGTTCAAGAGAAGTCCGAGTCTGATGTCAGAAGATGTAACCAAAGAAAATAAACAAAATGACAATAATACATAAATAACAACAGACTACTAGCAGTTAACTGACATGCCAGCTCCAGACTTCAATTAAACTGACTGAAAGATTATGATTTTATCATATGAACATCAGGCACAATCCTTCCCGTTAGGGGTTTAGTATCATACCATCATAACATATATGAGAAGAACATAACCCGTGTCATGCCAACAACTGGTTTTTGAATAAATGTGTTTAGTTCCGATGCAAAGACCCTATAAGTGAATCAATATTAACGCCAAAATATGCAATCTTTAATGACCTGACAACAGTATCGTAACTATATCCCTTCTTAATAAGTCTATTCAAAGGTTTTGTTAGTTTTTGAGGTGAATACTGACACCTTTGTGTTTTATAAAGAATATTTCCATAAAAATTTGGATGTGAAATACCTGAACGTATAAGAAGTCTGCATGTTGAGCTATATTTACGAATGATGTCCTTATACCGATGATAAAATTTAGTAAATGTTTTGACTAGTTTGTGATATCGAAAACCCTGGTGTAATAATTTTTCAGTAATACATAAATTTCTCTCGTTAAAATCTAAAACATTGTTACATACACGAGCGAATCGTACAAGTTGAAATATATAAACACCGTAAGATGGTGACAAGGGAACGTCACCATCTAAAAATGGATAATTAACGATAGGAAATGAAAAATCATCTCTTTTATCATAAATTTTAGTATACCACATCTCAATATAAGTGACTTGTAATCTGAGGTGTTTTCGGGAATGATTGATAAATTATTCGTTGCTTTACACCGCCTTATAACAAAAGATGCTATATGGGAACGAGAGCTACTTCATATATTTTGAAAGAAAATATTCCATTGCCTAACAGTCAGCTACAGCTGTTGTAAATAGTATGCGTGCTACTCATATTTTACACACGTGACTGTTGAGATTAACGCAATAATCTGTTGTTTAATGTATGCGTTCTAATGCCTCCATACGAGCAGCTGGACCTTAGCGCAATACGTGCATGCATCATCAAAGCGCCTCACAAACTGACTATTTGATGTACAACAGAAAAAAGAGATACAACCACTGTTGAACTTGCATAATTGTCGTGTTTGAAATATGTCTTGCATTTTTACTCAATCCAGGCATACGAATTTTCGATTTTGCGAAAAGCATAGCGAAACTTCTAATACCGCCTCATTTAGAGTTATCTTTTCATAAAAATTGAACACAGTCTTTTAAATTCATGTTATAGTACAATTGGATTTTTTTATATATATTTATTAAAAAATTACAGTTTATATCATAAAATAGATTATTTTTTTGTTTTGGATTGAACTATGTGAAAAATAAGTAACTGTTAAAGACCACATGCCAAACACCGTGTCTATGGGTAAATGTTTATAACGAACTTATCATAGATAACCGCTTGTTCACCTTTTGAAATTTAATTTCGGATGCAACTACTCTTTCACCCATTATGAATGCCCCGCCCATATGTTTAGAAACATATGATTTGAATAAAAATCTTACATTTGCTATGTGTTTAATAATGACAGTTTTGATCGTGTTTTTTTTTCTTTAAGTTTGAAAGAAATATTATGTTTAATTGTAGACTGTTTAATCATCAAATTCATAGAAATTCTACAATTCCTTCTAAACTGAAAAATAGTATATAATTGACTGGGATGATCTGCATGTGTAGAAATAACATTTGGGATGCCACAGTGTTAAAATACAATATGTTTTAATTCAGACTATCATCTTGATATAAGAAATTGTGTCACAGAATATCTTTTACAGCAAGTGTGTTGTACTCATATATCAATTTTTATGAAATGATCTAAAATTGAGGCGATTTTGGAAATTTTGCTATTTTGTTTTCTCAAAATCGAAAGTTTGTAGGATTATATGATGTAAAAATACAAGACATTTATATATAATTCAAACATGTTATACCAATTTATAACAATTCAGTACCTTCTGAACACGAATGATGATATTTAATAGAACTTTCATAATTTGTGTGAAAAATTACAATAAAAAAAACTTTTAAAATGTCCTAAATATACTCATTGGAAGACATTTGTTTAATTATATTTGACAAGTTTGGCACATTTCACATGCATAGGACAAACAAAAACACATAAAAATGCTAGTGTAAATTCAAATTAAACAATTTCAAATTACGTACTTACAATATATATTAATAAGAAACAGCTGCAATATGGACTTTACTTTCCTCAGCTTGCCTAGTAAGATATGTTAGTCTCTTAAATATAAGTCTAATACTTGACGCGGACCTCCGGCTTGTCAACGGATGATCCGCTTACAATATTGACAATTAAGATGACGAAAGGGGTTTTATCAAGAGAAAAAACATCGGCGGGTCTATAAATCCTGTTTTTGTATTTAAGAAAAATACATTTTGTAATAAAATTCAACTGTTTATCACATCCCCATTCATTGCTACATAATCATATTTAAGATACCAAACCTTTTTTTTCACAATGGAATACATGCATGTATCAAGTTAATTTGCAGTTTTGATAAACTATAAAATTAATGCGAAAATAATTTAGTTGTGTTGAATTTGAATATAAGTATGATGTACATAAACAGAGTTAGGTTTTGATAAAAAGGTTTTAACAAAAATATATTTTGTTCCGAAATGACTATTTTATTGATTGAAAAAGGTAAAACTACTACTGGAGTATCAGTCCGCAATGCAAGGTAAACATCCGTTTTGGAGCCATATTAGACAATCAGTCACCGAGTGTATCATCCGCTAAGTAGCCATGGTGTACTATCGTTCCCAATGGTATCATCCGCTAGAAGGCCAGTGGTTCGTTCATGTCTTGTGTTCTAAATGATACATTGTTGTCCTGAAAATGCATGAAATATTTGCCACTTTGCCACTGGACGTTCAGCAACCAATAATCAATCAATCTTATTGATACATTTTGTCATAAGTTTTCAGTTAATAAATATTATAATTATACTAATCAAAGTAGACCTTGAACAATTTTAGCAGTGTTGTTAAGGTACTTTTGGTCATGTTCTTTGTGACCCTTTTGTACATAGAATGAAGGTTATTCCAGAAACGTGTGTATAAAAACATTCTGTTTCATACTTGGTCGCTACCGCCAACTATCAAACATATGACAGGGATAAAACAAAATGCAGGTTTCATACTTGGTCGCTATCGCCAACTATCAAACATATGACAGCTAGGATAAAACAAAATGCAGGTTTCATACTTGGTCGCTACCGCCAACTATCAAACATATGACAGGGATAAAACAAAATGCAGGTTTCATACTTGGTCGCTACGGCCAACTATAAAAAATATGACAGCTAGGATAAAACAAAATGCAGGTTTCATACTTGGTCGCTACCGCCAACTATCAAACATATGACAGGGATAAAACAAAATGCAGGTTTCATACTTGGTCGCTACCGCCAACTATCAAACATATGACAGGGATAAAACAAAATGCAGGTTTCTTACCGCCTTTGAAATTATAACCAATACTCGATATATCATGGCATGCAATGTCCCCGGAGAACAAAATGTAAGTCAATTCAAGAGAAAAAATAGCTGCATGACTTTCATTAACCTTCTTCAGAAATTTAAAGCTCATCAAATTAAAGGTTTTTGACTAAGATTGTGTACATATATAATGCTCTGCAATATGCTAGTTAATTTTATTTTCATACGGAAGTAAAAGTATAAGTACTAATTGCAGCTAATGTTGTTGTTTAAACAATGTTCAAATATGAGTAAACAATATGTTGATTTTATAAATTGTTTCTACTTTGATGTATACAATTATAGTTTTATTGGCTATATGTCTGCATTTCAACTCGATCAGATTTCTCCAGATCCTCATACGTATTGGGAGGTTCTAGTTCTAAATATGGTCGCTCTGAAGACGTATCACTACCAGATCTAGATGTATCAACACGTTCATTTTCATTTTCTGTATCGTCGCGGTATACTTGACTTTGTATGCTCTGAATGTCTTCATAAATAGAAATGTGTTGCAAGCTGAAATGAATATATTTTAAAACTTTGATAAGCAATTATAATCATTAATGTATCGTACAAAACAATACAGTAGTTA
The DNA here is from genome assembly GCF_963676685.1 of Mytilus edulis. NCBI lineage: Eukaryota > Metazoa > Mollusca > Bivalvia > Mytilida > Mytilidae > Mytilus > Mytilus edulis. The sequence continues at coordinate 25,422,571 of NC_092350.1, read as the reverse complement.
TTCCTTCTGTTTAAATGAGTTTTAAAAATGCATTTTATCATTTTGTCCAATAAAGGAACCGGATTTCATTTAAGGAATTAAGTCAAAACAGAAAAGAGTTGAAATAGTTTTTTTTTCGACTCAGAATGGGAAAGTATGTGCAACATACATCCATATAAAGCAGTAGAATGTAATTCTTCATAATCAAGAGTACTATATGGTTGCCCTTTAGAGTGTAAGAATGATTCCCTATCCTTTACCTGTTCAGCTCTGACAGGTGTCTCGGCTACTCGTTTGTTGCAAGGGAACCAGCCAACGTATAGTCATAGCTGGGTTTATACATGTATGGTATATAGTAAAATTGAGAATGGAAATGGGGAATGTGTCAAAGAGACAACAACCCGACCAAATAAAAATCAACAGCAGAGGGTCACCAACAGGTGTATATAGTGTATACTTGCGGGTTGTTGTCTCTTTGACACATTTCCCATTTCTATTCTCAATTTTATTACGTACATTTTTATTTTTTTGGTGGAATTGATATATGCAATCTGCAAAAAGTATTTGCCCAAATTTAACATGGGTGCATAGAGAACGTTCCGGGAAAAGTTTTTTTTTTTCATAACAGGAAGAAATTTGTGCTCTCTTATATTTATGAGTGGTTAATGAGGAAAGTATTAACATGTTTAATATGAATAGATTTTAAATCTAAAAATAAGACAATTAATATATGATCTAGGTTTTGGTAAGAATGTCTCTCTTTATATTTTTTTTATACTAAATTCTAGAAGCTTGTGAAACTATTTACATTTTTGTAATAATAAAAGGATTTTCTTATAATAGTGTGACATAAATTCAGAGCAGATCCTGTCCTTTCTGATTCATTATTTATGACCATGAAGAAAAATTCAATCATCAAGTAAGATGCTTGACATACGACTCAATTTATACCAGTGTTTTTTTCTTCGGAAAATCTTTTGATATGTTACCTGTTTTCATCGTCTGTTTCTTGTTGTAATACTTCGTCTGTTACAATTTCTTGACTAAAAAATGAAAGTGAAAGATATCTGATTCATTATTATCATGGATAAACCATCCATTTTATTATTTAACAAGTAGCTGTATCCTGATGTTTGTAATGTAACTACTGTACAGTCATCTTTGTTTGACATGCAATATACTACCGACGATAAGATCAAACAACATGCCATTCGGGGATATATTCCACACAACGTGCATGCCGATAGCATAGCAGTGGGGGATACAGGTTTGGTCCGGGGGTTAGAACCCCGTTTTTGACGATCAATGCATTTGAACGGGGACATAATTATAGTTGGAACTCCGCTTTGTGCTGGGTTGCTATCACCCTTAAAAATGGCTGGATCCACCCCTGGATAGTAGTAAATGGCAAACTAAGAGTTTGAAAAGATTGAAACATTGAGTATGGAAGGAGCTACTTAAAAAACCCTAACCCAACAGCAACCCCACTGCTCTATATCCTTTCTAACGTTACTGGATTGAAGACTGTGCACACATTTTTCATAAATAATTGTACAATGATACGGGATATTATGTATCTGATTAAATACAAGTGCTATCATGTATATATTCATTTGATATATATTAAATTATATAGTGAATTTATGACACACTTTATGCGGTTAAGATATAAAACTATAACTAAACATTTATAAGGGGAAAATTCAGATAAAGTAATTTACAATGGCTTACCATGACCCATTTAGACAAGTTATCTTATTAGTTTATAACAGGGAAAACTGATATCTGAGATGATATAATTTCTTTATTATACACTTGAATTAAAACAATACAATACCTTTGCCCAGTGGTATCTACCGAGGCTAAAGCTTGGGGCGGAACATACCTAACATGTGGAGAAAAAAAATGCATAATTAGATAAATGTCTTTGATTTGACTGCTTACTTATAAAACAATAGCACAAAACGAACAATTTGAAAATACGATATTGCGCCGCCAAGTTGATGACAAAACTTTGTATTTATTTTTTTTGTGTTTGAGTAACTTTCTTTGTTACCTGCTCTTCAACTTATGTAGATACAGACAAGTGATAAATTTAAGGCAGCAACCATTTGATTTTCGGGGGGGGGGGGGGGGGGGCTTTTTTTCGGACAAATTTTTTGTCGCCGAAGGCGAACAATCAATTATTATTTTTTTTTGGCGACAAGTCGAAAACAATTTTTTTCTTTCAATTATAACATTACATATTTTCCCCAAAAACTTCGAAACAAACTTTTTTTCCAAAAAAATCCATAGCCCCCCCCCCCCCTCCCAGCGAATCAAATGGTTGCTGCCTAACTCTCGCCTTTAACATTTTATGATTTTTGCACTATTAAAGCCAATTAAGCATATTACAAAAAAAAAAAATGTCTGACTTTTGTAAAGATTACCTGAGACACATGAAACATTTTATTCAATCGCTTAGGGGCATCTGACCCACTTGAATGTATCCTGTATCTTGAAACGCAATAAATAATAGCAGCAAAACAAAACAAAACCAACACGACAGCAGAACCTAAGCTGAAGTTAACAAAGCTTGATATTTACTAATAATTTAAATAACAAAAACACCAAACGCCAAGGTAAATTCTAAACGGAAAGTCTGTTAACAACTGACAGAATCAAAAGCGTAAACCTTTGAACAGCATATATACTGTATATATTCCTACTCAAACACAACAAAAGAATGGAAAACAACTGTCATGTCGCTGACTTGGTATATACATTTCCTTACGTAGAAAATTATCTGACTTTTTGGACAAATGCCAGTGTTGAGTATAATAGTTATACAAAGGAAGTAATAACAAATTGCATGTTAAAGATGATGGAAATTCCAAAAGCTGAGGCTACAAAATAGATTGTTCTATCGAGAACTCAGAGTAATCTAGTGTGGTACTGATCTACAGTGTAAGTTTAAAAAACCGGTATGTGTTCGCGTATGTGTCTTGTCCAGAAAACTCTTCACGAAACTATATTTAGCTTTCAAACGATTGCCCAACAACAGAACTTTGGAATACCAAAACATACGTTTGAACTGATGTCTTTCGGTATGGTATGTTTTAAAAACTGCGTCCAATAAAACATTCTCAACATGTATAAAAAGGTTAGCATTCCTCGAACGATTTGCAACCTTATAAGAAAAATACAGACTAAGGTACGGATAATAGTGGTTGGAAATAGTGATCCACTGCCAGCTGTGATGACACAGACCCGTCTTAGAGTACATTTTTTGTATTATTAAACCTATCGTGCAGTTTCATGTATTTAAGTACAGGTAATGTTACGGTATTGGGAGTTTTTGGACTATGTTGCTTTTGTTATAATCTCATATAGCTAGTAGAAAAGCAGTTAGGATTTACCCCCCAAAAAAACTCAAAACATTTTCATATAAGTCATGCTAATAAATTCAATCTCCAAATTGAGGATTTTAGACGTGTTTTCGGTTGTTTGCGATGCATGAGGGTCATGCATGTTGTTAATTTTTTGTCTTTAGCTTGAAGGTGAATATCATAAAATCTTTGAAATAAATTGTATCAGCAATATTAGTGTAATTTAAAGTTAGCAGTTTAAAGTTAAGTCTCCTGTTAATAGGAAAACGACTTAACAACACATTTGGTTGCACAAATGTATTATAGGAGAGATTTGTATAAATGGTGTAACTATTTTATTTAGATATATACTTCTAAACTAAGTCTAAATAGGGTATTCGTCTAAATTAAACTAAAATCTTCATTGATACCAGACTTAATTATACGCCAGACGCTGTACTTGTGTTTTTAAAAGTGTTAAATGTGAAGTTTTATAATAATGAAGCTGTTTGCTTTCTTTTTTAAAGTTTCAGAATTATAGCCAACTTATATGCTTTATGAAGACTTTCAATTGATCTGGAGATGAATTTTCGTGCCATGCATTGTCGCTGGTGTTTATCAATATACCAAGACATTAGTTTAATCTTATTTATATGCAACGGATACGAGTTAATCCTGATTGTAACCGGACGCATCAATATTGAATTTATTTTACAAGTGTATTTGATATCTTAACCTTTACTCTCAGTACAGAAAGCAATAGATTTAGATTAAAGGTGAAAAGATGATAGATAAAATCAATACTTTGGGCGTCTCTTTGGTGTGTAGTAATATTGTACCTGTCCAGTTAAATATCACAGTTTATTCATATGCATTGCAAGCCTACTATGCCTTGCTACACTATAAACTCATTCTGTGGAAAGAAACACTGTTTAATACTTATGTACTTATCTTGTGAAACTCTCTTCATCAGTTTTGCTCGATATAATACCACAATAAGTACAACAATTATCGTAAGACCAAGAAAAGCACCAACCGTTCCATAAGCATAATCCAGTCGCCTTTTATCTACAAATACAATAATACACAGCTAGACGAAATGAAGCAGTTCTTGTACAGGTGTTGCATACAGAGAAAAGAATGCATATGTTCAAATCTACATAATTGAATTTGCTTCAAATAGCTTGTGTGTAGTATGTTTTTAAATATATTCATACAATCAAATTATGCTTTGCTCAGTTTTGGTGAATTTTAATATTATAGACATGCAAGACCTGTTTTCCCAGTAAAAGAAGAAAGTTGTACATGACTTTTCATTTCATAAGATAAAAAAGCTTAACAATGGTTATTTTTAATCAAGATGCCTCTGCATTACAGTTTTTGTCAGCTTGGTCCTGCGATGGTTTGTAATGTTACAGTATCCCCTCTTCAAAAGTAGATAATAAGGAAAATAATGTTTAACGTTCATGATGTAGTTTCATAAAATGAAATATCAAGACCATAATATTAATTTTAATATGTTTTGATTATTATACGAAAAGAACATACAGTATAACAAGGAAATGAAATATCAATGATAAAAATCATAATACATGATATTAAATAATTGCAACCAAAAGGGAAAGAGAACTTGTTAAAATCTATTTTGTTAAAAACTAAAGTACCTGTATACACTGTCATAAAAAATAATGGCATAAGTGTAAGGTATACAAACCCTCGTTATTATTTCCTACTTTTGTTCTATTTTCCCAAATGAGAATAGCATCTAAAACTTCCCTTTCTTGAAAGTTTGCTTCTATTATACCGAAATGATTTCGTATTGAACAAGTGTAAACAAAACCGGAGGAATTTGATGCCGTTCGTAACAACATGGATGCTTTAAATCCTTCAACAGGCACTAATTTGTTGTAGACAGTTAGATTGACGTATTGTTTGGTAAGAGGTAAAGTACTAGGATGCTGTATTGTTTTACTGTTGAATAACCACTTTATGTGAATTGGTTCAGGTTTTGAATAAAAGTAAACATCAAGGTTCACACTAGTTTTGTTTAGAACGACTATGTCAGTAAACGAAAATACTGGAAGACCTGCAAAGAAATATCCGCGTTAATAAGATACATGTATAAAATGGCAAATTTTAAAGAATTTACAACATAACTCTTTTTCTTTTGCGTTTAAATATATAGTTTTTATTAAATGTTAAAAATCAGTCGAAACTATGGAGTCTCTACTTCTAGGAAACGATGACTTATCATGTTAGATTTGGTACAGTATTTCTGAATTTTTGAATTTTGAATACTCTTCAACGTCGTATTTCACTTTGCCTTCTATAGATTCGATTCGAGTTCCACTGTTTACTCTTATGTAGACAGTTTTTTGGGCCCTTTATAGCTTGCTGTTTGGTATGAGCCAAGGCTCCGTATTGAAAGCCAATCATAGTGCCGTGTGTTCGATTGCGATTCTTGTCAAACCAAAAACTTTTAAAATGCGTTCAAATGATTACCCACTAAACACTCAGCATTTAGAAATGAAAATAATAATTTTTACAGCGGATGACCGTGAGGATCTTCCAGTGTATTGCTATTGTCTCGATTTCTATTACGTAATAATTGTTTTGGGCTTTTAACCGATCTATAAACATGATGAAAACGTAGATATCATCAAGTGCAAACTAACATTCTTTATCGCTTGTTATAAATTTATTTCTTCAATGAATACGCATTAAATACTTTTTAAAGAAGATAAATTAATATTATTAAAATGTTTTTTATATGTATATACATACAAGTGCAATATCATTAATATATATGCACACGCATGCGGAAGAATATCTCAAAAACGTCAGTTGTAATCTTAAGGAACGATAACTCAGCATGGATGATTAAAGATTTTTCTACTCAAATCAATTCTATTAAGAAAATTGAATTATTACAGTATAGTGACATGTCCACCATGCACTTGCACTGCACTACTATTGATATAGTAGAATAGTATGATATACAAATGCATGAAAATTATATATACATGTAACTGTTATATACAAGTATTAATATAGTATATAACAATAAACCAGAGTATACTGATTTGTATCACTACAATATAATAGTCATTACGGTGAGAATGAATTCCACGTCATCAATTTATCGTCTACGCACGAACTTATCCCAGAACAAAGTCATATCTGTACATTAACCTCACTTTCAGGTATAGAGTTGTGATTTTTTTCTGTTCAGTACTTCAGTACTTTGATTACTTTATACCTTCATAGTTAACATACGAACGTAAATAAATGAAAGTCAGTGATGGACTTTTCCAGAGTTTTTTGTTATTTTACTTTTTTGAGACATGAAGAGCTATATGATCTAAGAGGATATGAAAAGTTCAACCTAAGGTCTGATTTGACTAAATGAGTTTATACCTTAGTTTTCAAAATAATACTTAGTTATGCACCAAATTAAGAAATGTCTGTTACAAATCATATTAGATCTCAATAAAGGGCGAAGACTGCATGTTTTTTTCTTCAGAATGTCATTAAATTAATACATAAGCTATGTATCAAGAATCACAAACCACTTGATATTACATCATACCACATTATAAATCGAAAGGAGGATGTTCCGTTCAACATATTGTTATAACAAGAGTTACCACTTAAAATATCCTGATCACGGCGTCAGTCTAATATATGTGGACATCAGATCACCCCATGTATTTGTTCTGTAGATGCTTGCAGTATGCATTTTTCGACACCAGACACACATTACTAAATTCAGCATTCTTGATAAACACAAGAAAATGAAGACGAAAAACACAATAGAATGTGATATATATACATGTACCGATGACATCGGCGTATTTTAGAAAGATAATTTTTAAATACAATATGATAATATTCATGCCCGTACCATGAACAGTTACTTTTGCGCTTGATTTGTACACTTTCTCGTCTGAGGTCCATTCGCATATGTACGTCCCAGTATCTTTGTAATCGCAGAACTTTATTGTCAAAGTAGAAATATTACCATTCACTTCCGAGGAGGGTGATCGAATAAAAATTCTATTTAGCTGATGGATCCATTTAGCAGTCCATTCTGTTTGTAAATGTTTGTCCGTGTTAACACATGTCAGTTCCACACTTTCTGAAGTATTGCAAACTGCTTCATATGGTACTACAGTGACAACTCCAGCTGATAATATATTATTTCATTGCTTGAAAAAAAGTAAAAACATAACAAGGAGCACAGTTATATAATTTCTTAGTAAAATTTCAATTTTATGACAATTCGTCAAAGGATGAAACAATCTCAAAATTATAGAAATTGACAAAGCACTCAACGTTTCATGATTGCATACTAGCACTGAATTATTTTTTTTTATATATGGTAAAAACGTAATGCAAGTATTCAAAATAACATTAATGCTTAATCAACTCATCATGAATTGTATACTCAATGTGTTATCAAATAGTCAATTATGGTTACTTATGGTTACTTGGATGAATTAAGCATAATGCCGTTCTCAATTTCTGACGGCTTTTGAAATTATTAATAAATCGGTTTTGATTTGGTCTGTTATAATATAAAATTCTTACAAACAAGTTCAATGACGACATCGATAGTGCCTACATCATTTCTAATTCTCATTTCATATTCTCCTAAGTGACTATCTTCTTCTGGAAGGATTGTAGTTGAAACGGAATATAAATGATCTGTTTTAGCACTAACTGTCCAATATCCCAATTTTCCTCCTGCAGACACAGTCCATGAAATATCAGGCTTTTGAAAACTATCAATGATCAATGTTATTTTGATCGGTTGTCCGAGCTCTGCTTCATATTTGTAGTTTGTGAAATTATCAGCTACTGTGGGCATATCTAATAAACAAAGGAGACCAATAAGTAACATTATTTATTCAATAGGAAAAGGGGCAAAATCGAATTGTTTGATTTTCAATTATTAGCTTTTAATGCTAATGTCGTACATTTTTAAAAGTATTTTGAATTAAAACAAGTAACACGTTTTATGACAATCATATTCATTATTTTTTCTTTAAATTCACTTTGTTAACTTTATTGTTATAGTGGAATTATTATCGTTCAAGATAAGTTTAAAACTCACATTTTACGATTAAATATAAGCTATCTTCAACAGTTCCTGCACTGCTTGTAACTTCACATGTATAGAGCCCAGCTTGCTGTCGTTGCACTTTTACCAAAGATAAATGGTCATGAATTTCTCCAGCAATGACTTGTTTGTTGAATATCCAAACAAAATCTGTAGGATGAGTACTTGTGTCATTTAAACACTGGAGTGTCACGTTGTTGTTTTCTGTAACATTTGGTGATGGTTCAGCATACAAATGGACTTTCGGTGTCACTGCAATAAACGACGAACGTTGATTTATTAATTTCATATATTTTTTTTATATATACTAGGATGATGTTACTTTTGATGTAGCACATGTCTGTTGTCATGCAATGTCCAAGTACCAAGCAACGTTTTGCTAAGCATTTTAAAGAATATGTAGCTTTAATAAATTTTATTTTAAGAATGCACATTGTGTATTACTTCATCACAAAAAATTCATGCACTCACTTTGGCATATATAAAAAAAACGGAACATCTTTTTTATAATGTTTTTTGTGTGTGTTTTTGTTTATCATAAAGTCACACCGAATCCTTTATCTCGAGGCAAAACATTACGTCTCACTTTGGCTTTGATCGGTCATTACGGATTTATATCTATAACATTACACCATGTTATTTCATATCGGTTAAAAATAAGCTTCTCTTATTGGATAAAAAGAGGTCACATGGCATTCATTATTCTTCAGTAATTAATTTCAGCGGTCACTAACAGAACAAAACGGACCGGAAAACCGGTCATTAACAATCACTTTTACATGATATTGACCGGTGGGGCGTGGTGTGTCTATTTGAGTGACGTAACGAAATAAAACGCAATCGCGATTCAGACTTGTTTACATTTGACAGTTTGGAAAATGGAAGAATCGTCTGCTACTGCAGACAACTATAATGAACGTTTTGCAATACTTTCTGAAGCTGACAGAGATAAACTCCTCAGCAACAAGAATGCCGAGAGCACCAAAGCAGCCACCAAATATGCAGTCAAGACTTTTCATGACTATTGCATGGCAGCGGCGAACTATCAGACGATCGTGGCCATTGACCTGCTTCCCGACAATGCTCTTGATCAACTGCTTGAAAAGTTCTACCCATCACTAAGAAACAAGAATGGAGAAAAGTATGCTGTCCAAAGCTTGAGGTCAACACGAGCCGGCATTCAAAGGTAGTTACACTCGAGTTGCATTGTGAATGTTTACTGTTTGCCAGTCTGGAACTTTATTTATATTTGTGCAAGTGCATTTTTTATAGATAATTATGTTACTTTGTGTGTTGATAATTTTAAATATCAATGCATTCCAAACCCGAATCAATTTGTTTACATGTTTTCCAGGCACGTTCCTTTAATTTTCTGGGTAGATATATAAACAAGAAGATGTAGTATGATTGTCAATGAAACAACTCTCCACAAAATGACACAAAAATTTACAACAATGAGCAAATCCCATACCCCATAGTCAGCTTTAAAAGCCCTGATTCTTGTGGGTGTACACTGCAACTGAGTTTGAATAACTAGCTTTAATTCATGTACTTTTTACATATACTATAATCATGATAAATATCAAAATGTAGTGAATTGTATGTGTATTTATATGTGTCATTTATTTTTCAGGTACTACACTGAACCCCCACGTAGACGGGAGATCAATATTATCAGTGGTGAAAATTTTAACCGTAGTAAGGCTATGTTTGAGGCTGTTTGTATAGACTTGAAAAAAAAGTGGACTTGGTGATGTAACTCACAAACCTGTGATTAATGATGAAGACATGGCAAAGACTAAATTTATACATGTACTATGTGGATTTTTTCCAGTTGAACATTTTCCTGTTTTCATTTTATAGTTGTTGTTGAATTGTTAACCATATATGTTTTTGTTACTTATAAAGTTATAGAAAATTTTATTTTGTATTTCATATACTGAAAATTGCACTCAATGAATGGCACTGACTTATAGTCATTTAAAACTATGCCCGGTCTTCACTCTTTCCTATATAAATTAGGGATGGCAACGAGTACTCGAGTACTCGGGTACTCGCTCGGAAGGCCGAGTACTCGAGTACAGTTTTAGTACTCGGATACTCGTTTGCCTATTATACATTTTGAGATATTTTCTCTTCACATTTCCACTCACTTTAGTTCCGATGAAATATCCCCTTCGTAATCAAATAAAATCAATTAAGATTATAAATATGTTTATCCTGAGGCTACTTTTTGTTAAAGTAGTATCAGCAACGTCCTTTCCTTCCGAGGGAATGTTTTCATGTACACTACTTGTAACAAAAAATAGAAAGTCAAACAGTCTTTCGTCTGAAATTGTTGACCAGATCATATTTCTAAATAAGAACAAAATCAAAGTGACCGGCGGTGAACCCTACGCAACAGATTAGGGACATTTTTAACGGTGTTTGTATACGGATCAACACTTTTATGGATTAATAATTAACTCGTCACAAGCCATTAAACTCACCTTTGTTTGTTAATCAAGACTTCTATGTAAACGTGATTGGTATGAGATGTACATTTAAATTAATTTAATCACTCTGTATTTTAAACTTAACTATAATTGTTTAATTTAAAAAAAAAAAAAAGTCGAAAATAAACTGACAACGTCATGGCTTTAAAAAAAAAAGAAAATCAGACAAACGATGGTGCAAAAAGGGAAGACTGAGCAACACAAAAAAGTAATTTGAAGTCCAATATTATTGTTGCCAAATTAATGGACAAGTCCTATCATAAAAGATACCAACTCCTCATGAACAGATGATACATATATTGGCTACTTTGTCGGACTTTATATACCAATATTTTTTTTTAATTGTAATTTGGTTCATGAACACGTACACAAACAATAATTGCTATTATGATAGGTTATTGTAGAAAACGGCAGTCGGTAATTCATTGCTTAATTGACACAGAAACAGAGGAGCAATGTTTGTAGTACGTTAGTTTTATATGTAACAAAAACACTGCATCCCACCTTAAATCTCAATTTTTCAATAGACGTTTAAGATTCATCCGAGTACTCGCGAGTACTCGAGTATCTTGACCGAGTATCCGAGTATTAAATTTCAGATCTTTTGACATCCCTAATATAAATACATACACTTGAGGTTACTTTGAATTTATGAATTCTTTTAGAAACATTGTTTCTCAATGAAATAAACATAATAGTTCTTGATTAACTGGTCATTATCGTGATATATGGACAGCCCGTAGGACAGTGGTATTGACTGCGACAGCGATAATGACCTCGCCTTCGGCTCAGTCATTATCACTATCTTAGTCAATACCACTGTCCTGTGGGCAGTCCATATATCACGATAATGACCAGTTATTCAAGAACTATTATATAAGTAGTGCTATAAAGACGGACACTAATGCAAGTTAATTACACTTTTCAAAATACGGAAGAAAAGTTTTCTAAATGTTTATTCCTTCTTCAACTGAACAAATCTGTGCAAGGTAAACTACACATATCATTACATAGAAACAAAACTGTAATACAAACCTTTTACAAAGAGTGGCAATGTTGTTCGAAGTTTGAAGAATCCGTTGTCTGCTATACAGGTGATATTGCCCATATGGTCCTCTTTGGAAGGTATAAATATATACTGAACCATTGTTGTATTTGTTACATTCACCACTCTACCTCGATGTAGTAAAGACAAAGTAGGTTCTGGTAAACCTCCAATTACGGTACAATTTACTTCCATGGCCATACCTTCAAATCCGATTATCCTTTCGAAACTATTGTCTCTGCCTATTATAATGCTGAATGGTATTTCTGCAAACAATATTTTGATACTTTTTGTATTTATGTGGTTTGAATTTTAATCATTATCAACAATAAAGCATTGCATACAATGAAGAAACCTTATATATCACTAAAGATAATTAGTCTGATTGTCAATTTGTTCTTGTATCTACCAAATGATGCGGACTTAAACAACTATACGTCATAATTTGGCCATCTACATCGCAAAACCCATACTGTATAGTCAGCTAGAAATAAAAGATACTCTCATATGATAACACACAAAATAATTTAGATAAGAACACCAATGGACTGATTTATGACAAAGCAATTAACGAAAAACAAATGTGACAAATATTAACCAACGACAACAACTTAATTATAGGTACTTTACTAGGCACAAGCAAACATGGACGGATTAAACAAGTATGTAAGCGACAAACCTCCACCTCATGCATCTGGAACAGTGGTACAACAGTCAAACACTAGAACAAATTATATAAATCTCTTGGAAATGGTTCTACCAAACATTTTAGCTTATTTGAAATGGGTAATATATATGCATATCATTTATTTCATAATTGTTATAATTATGTAAATAAATGTCATTATTTTGTAAAAATATGAAACAAAACAGTTCCTGAATTTTGTTGAGTAATGATTTGTTATCATAATAATACGTTACCAGCTAACATAGAAACAAATGCATGCTCTTTCGTCTTCCCATCCATAATGGTATCACATTTATAAAGACCTTTGTCGCTTTCAAAAAACATTTCAAAATGTAAATTGTATTGTCTTGTCGCCTCGTCTTTGATAATGGATATGCGACCATCCTCTTTAAGCTTGTCATTTACTTTCTCATTTATTCCGTACAACATTAGATCTGGTGGTCCACGCCATATAATGGAACCTATGTTCGACGATAACGGACATGTGAAGAGGACTGATGAGTTCACCTTGACATAGATAATGTCACTTGGATCTCCTAAATGTAAATTAAAAAAGACTATTTTTCTGTGATTTATTATTAAAATTTTACAAAATCAAATGTAGCCTACAAATTGTCATGTTTATTTGAAATATTTTTTACAACAATTAACCATAATCATTTAGCAATTCTCGTGGTGAAATATTTTATCGTAATTGAAATTTCCTATTTTCCAATTCCTTTTCAAAACCTACTGAAATATATTGAATGATTTAAAATTAAAAAAAAAACTCACTTTATTTCAGATACTCTAGATCAATGAAAGAATTTACGTTAGTAGCAGTTGGTGTGTTAAGCTTCCTACAAAGTATTTTTCAAAAATCAGATATATTAAAAACCGATGTTCTAATTTCAACTTGTATTTTTTGGAAAACATCTCACACTCTATTATTTTATTGTTCTTATCATGCCTCTAATAATTACGTTCTTTATACATAACGAACGTTTTACTGCGTACAAAATATGAGAATTGTGCTCGATTATAGCATAGCTTGACAACGATCACGTTTACCTATATTTTGTTATATACACATGCACTTAAAAAAATAACAACGATAAAAGTTTATCAAAATATCTGTTTTGATTGTATTCTCATACTGCCTTAGTTGTGTCACATGTAGATTCCTATGATTAAAACTTCTTTCTTGTCAAAATGCAAATTGTTTGCACATACATTTGCTTCAATTAAATTAACTTACATTTTTCATTGAATATGATTAGATTAACGAATGCTAAATAAACTAATCATATATACCAGGCTAAATCTTTTGTACAGTAGACGCAAGATTCGGCTATAAATTGCTCAGCAGTGATGCTCGAAACCACAAAATTTAAAAGGCAAACAATGTTCTAAGATGAAGAGCATTGCGACTAAAAATTACGCAAGGTTTTACAAAATATAGCTAAATAAAGGTTACAGTAGTATACTGCTGTTCAAAAGTCATAAATCGATTGAGACAAACAAAATCCGGTTTTCAAACTAAAACCGAGGGCTACAAATCAAATATAAGAGGAAAACAACATAACAACAGAAACACTGAAGTGAACAAAAAACCAAACGACAATGCAACATACACAGAAACGAACTATAAGATAACAACTGCCATTTTCCTGACTTGGTACAGGACATTTGTAGAAAACATGGTGAGTTGAACCTGTTGTTTGGGCTAGCTAAATCTCGCACTTTTATGGCAATTTTGATTATAAGGCTAAGATTACACCCTTACATGACAGGAATACAGTAAAAATAAACGCAAGAACATTCAAAACAGAGGAAGTCACAAATAAACAAACAAAACAATAGTATATTTCGACAAGCTTAAAACAGAATACAAATTAACCCGTAAAACAACATAGGACAGCACACAAAACAACACAGCTAAGTTAATCTATTCCTGATGTAAAAAATCCGTAGTATTTAAAAAAAAACACAGAAATGACTACTGTGCTCGTCATACCATCGGGATACACCTCCACCAGCAGTACCATCGAGTCAGTAGCTGTTAACAAACTCATCATAGATACCAGCCGTAGAACGTGTATGTCTACAAAACACTCATCATTGTCGTTGGAATAAAAAAAAATACAAAGAGGAAGAGCATAGAGAAGCAATTTCAACAGCTAAGATAATCTATCCCTATGGTAGAAATTCTTTAGCATTTTGAAAAATGTTACGTTTTGTAAACCGTTAATTTGAACATGTCATGATAATTTCCCTTATGGAAATATAAGCCCTCTGGCACATAGTTGCGGCAGCAGTATGGATATGCTGCGTCTTTGTTGCTGCAAACTGTTGCGGCTTCGATGCAGCGATAGCATATTTCGTATGCAAATTAGTTTTCTGGCACCATAATTGCGGCTATATTCTGGCACCGTTGCGGCAATATTCTGGCATCAGGTTGCGGCACTGATGCGGCTATAGCGTATTTCGTATGCAAATTAGTTTTCTGGCATTATGATTGTGGCGCTGTTGCGGCGCTAATACGGCTATATTATTACATCATTTTAGTGACAAAACATTCGAATAGGCCGTGATTTGTATAAAATGTATTGTGCCGGCAAAAACAAGTTGTCAATGCATATATATGACATGCATTCATGCATTATAAATTTGTATGCACAGGCACATAAAATAAATGTCAGCGGTATCTGCATAAAAAATAATGAAAATTTTTAATGTGCCCTAAGTTTAGCAAATAATATTGTGTTATTTACCAAACTACAAGTATGCAATTAAACTGCTGCAAAAAAAAAACCAACACAAACTTCACCGATACATGTACAGTGAACTCAGATGAGGCCATGTTATTGAAATACACCAAGATTGATCTTTTCTATACATGCAATTACTTGATATGAGTTTACTTACAAGTCTTCAAATCTTCCAAAAAAAACCCCAGCTAGAACACCAAATTCTTCAATACAATTATAATCACAAGCAACATGGTGGATTTCTAACACACTAGTACAGGGAATAGCTAAAAACGCAGGAAATGACATCATCAAATTTTCTGGCTATATTGTGGTGCTCATTAATTTTGAAAGGAATTAGTGTCGCAATGATGCCAGAACAATGCCGCTAGCAGCATCATCCGGCACTACTCCGGCAACAATCCTCTGGCAACCTGATTAGGTTGCAGCTTTAAAGCCGCAACGCTGCGGCAATGCTGCAGCAACATTTTAAATTTCATAAGGGTTGTCAATACCTCTCACCAAGCTAGTGAAACCCTCGGGGGGGGGGGGGGGGGATCTCAACTTTCAGTAGCATCGACCCAGGCCAAACTCTAACTCGTTTAAATAAAAACATCTATATAATATATAAATGATTGTTTTCTTATTTTAAATAGTTTTCTAGAAGATTAGCCGTTAGTAGGTAAAAATAACGTGGTTTTAAATTTACCTTCAGATCGGACTAGTAATACGTTGATCAGTATTATTAGAATGGTTCCACGATGACACACCATGACAATTATAACAAATCCATTTAACTATGAGAAAATAGCAATAAACACATTTTAAAGAATACAAATGAACAAAGTTATAGGCTTAATTGGAAAATAATTTAAAAAGTCTCACCACACGTACATGTACGTTTTTTTTCTTTCTCAAATTACAAATAAAATGTAGTGTCTTCAATACAGCGGGACAATCTTTTGATTTTTAAACACTTCATGTTAAATTTCTATTTGCTATTTCTAGAGGTTTTGAAGAATTAAAGACTAGTCGTCAATCATGGTTACCGATAATCGAATTAGAAAAACTCATATCAAGGCATCCGACTGCATGGTTAATCATACTGCTTGACTTGATTTTCTATTTACATAAAACCTGACCTCGATAATGTAGAAGAAGTGTCAGACTGAGGCAACTCAAATTCGAAAAAAAAAGTAAATGCATTTATATAATTACGAAAAATCTTACACCTAATTCTCTTTAAGGTTTTCATATTTTGTTTTTCTTTGTTGTCATATTCTTCATTCGTGAAAATCATAACAAATCGACATTTATCAATTGACACAAAACATCAGTTTGAAAGACATTTCTTACTAATCAGATAGATATTCTTGTGAAACTATTTTCTTTAAAGATCAGCAAAACACCAGAACCTTTTTCTTTTCATAGAGCTCAATAAGCAAAAAGAATCATCAACAAACCAAATAATTTCTTTTTATTTAAGTACAACCTGGGTAAATTAATGCACATGCAACTAGTTTAAGGGTAACTAAGAGTAAATTGTCAAAACTTATAAAGTTAGGGGAATTTACATGATTATACATTATCACTTACTCTATATCGCAGGTATGATATTAACTTCCTCTTTCCAAGAATAAAGTGCAAATATGATAAAATTCAAAACTAACAGGAAACTGTAATTCATTTTATTCTGACCTTCATTTTCAATTTAATCTCTTTCCCCTAGAACCATACACGGACATTCCTATTGTTATAAAAAAAACATATAGTTTTAAAATATTGCTAAAAGCCGGATGTAAGCAATTGAACAATTGTATAAAATATCCCATTTTAACCCTACCTAGATAGCAACTCTGGAATAGTTCACTACAGTTTAAAACTAGGTACATGTTTTAATGCATGAATAACATACACGGTACAAACTGTAATGCATCAGACGTGCATTTTGACAATTAATGTTTCTTCAGTGATGTTCGAGGCCAAAATACACGAAAATTTCAAATCTGATAAAGATGTTGACAAGCAAACCTAAAGTATTGCCAAACATGGACAACCTTCAAGTTATCAGAAGTTGTTTTTTACTTATATTTTAGTATTTTTGTCCGTCTTGAATCTTATGAAATTTGGAGTGCTTTGGTGCATTTTACTATGATTTATTCATGCATAAGACATTCTTAAATATGTATATTTCGTCTCAAAATAAGCCAAAAATTATCAAAGGTACCAGGATTATTTAATAGTGTTAAATCTGTAAAGTCAGCGCGATTTGATAGATATATAGTATAAACACATGTCTAGTTTTTGGAATAAAATGTTCCTCTTAAATGTGTTTTGCGAAAATTACGACTTTTTTTTCGAAATTTTTAAATCATTGATGTTTGGGAGATTCAAGGCTGAAAAGTTCGTGCGACAATCAAAAATCTTACGTCCGCCGAACGTCAAATCGTGATTGATTATTAATTTAAATCGTAGTTGTTTATTTGTGACACATGTGACATGTTGTGACATTTTGATAAAAATGAATAATGGAAACAAAACATATGTCAAGTTATGTTAAATCACGGATAACTGAAATTTCCTTAGAAAAATAAAAAAGCGAATTTATTGCATTCCAAACCGTTTAATCTTAACGCATTTTTGTTCAAGAATTAGAGGAGTATTTATGGTATTTATTTCATGCGCGAAACTATCATATCGCTTGGTCGTTGTCTAAGCCGGTGTACTGTTATTATTGATTGTTTAATTTCCTTAGCATAAAATGCGTCGTTACTTGCAAGATTAAACACAATCAGTTTATGTATTGAACATAAAGATTATCTTCAACTATTTTGGCTGGGTCTTTTCTGGTTTAAATTATGTTTAAGGTTGGCAACCACAAATAAAAAAAAAAAGTGAAAGGCTACTGTGTCGAGGTGAAGTATATTCAAATAGACTAACATCAAGTTGATATATAATTACAGGAAAATGTACTCCAAACAAAAGATGTTTTTCATGCAGAAAGCCGCATACCAAAGAGGGACGAAAGATACCAGACAGTCAAACTCAAAGATAAAAAAAACCTGACATCGCCAAGGTTAAAACAGAAAAAGACAACCAAACAAATAATAGTATACAAGACACACAATAGAAATCTATAGACTAAGCAACACGAACACCATAAAACAAGGGTGTGCTCCGGAAGGTTAAGCAGATCCTGCTCCACATGTAGCATCCGTAGTGTTGCTCATGAAATTGGTACAGTCTGATTCGGTAGGTCACATTCGTGAAAAGGGTAGGGGATAGTAATTACGGCATAAGGAACATATCCGATATCATCTGCGAAACGTTATTCCATAACGGTCAATCAACTCGTGATGGCGTCCGTAAAATTTACGAAGGGAAGATTTGAACTTAATAATTTGGAACTCTTGGTTTAATAGCTTTCTTGTGAGCAGCAAACCTCTATCAAGGAAATCATGATAGGAAAGACAAGCCCGGGAATATCGTATCAATTGGGAGATATATACTCCGTTTGAAGGCGCTGCTCGAACTTTGTTATATAGAAATAGAAGGTGCACAATTGGGAAGCTGAAATCATCTCTTTTGTTGCAAAACTTTGTTTTCAACCGACCGTAATTGTCAATTTCTATATGTAAGTCAAGATATTAGATATTACTTAGCTGCATCTGTATACTCGCGTACGATCAACGCTTTTACAGCCCAAGACGCTTCATTACTTACAATTACATTTTCTGATATCACTCTAAAACAAATAATTAAATGAAGCATTTCGGGTTTTGTTTGGTCTTTACATTGTTGTCATAAGCACGTGCGTGCCTATGGATGAATGTTTCATTTTATTGTAGCATTGAATGCTGGTGTTAGAAAATGTATGCAAAATAAAGGCAAGAAACATTTCATTTTGAAACTGGCTTTCATTTTGTATTAAATTTAAAAACACATCATTAATTTCAATGTTTTTCAAGTTTAAGTCCCAATTTCCCTCTTTTTTTACATGTTATAGTTCTGCATAATGTAATCTATTCCCGAGGAATAAAAGCCTTAGTATCTAAAAATTCCAATTTTGTTACAGTTAATTTATAATTATGAACATATCAATGATAACTCGTCAACACAGAAGTGCTGACTACTGGGCCGTTGATACCCTCAGGGAATTAAAATTCCACCAGCAGTGGCATCGAATGAATGGAGAATCCCAAGCAACCTCTGAAGAATGAGAAAGTCGGTGTGATACAGTATGATAACATTGCTTCATAGTTGGAATTGTAGCAACTAAATAATGAGTTGTGTTTTGTTGCTATGGAATGTGTAACAAGTGTACCTTGTATGTTATTTACTAACATATGTTTCCTATGGAGAATTGAGAAGCGGTCTGTTTATATGTTATGGCATGTCAATATTATATTGGATGTGAATTGTATTTTAAAAATATATGTGAAATAAAAAACAAATATGTAAATATCAATTTTCAATGTTTATTTCAAACAAATGTGGTACGTTTCTTTTATTAATTGCCTGTAATTATCTACTACGCAATCATACAGACAAATAAAAACTTTCATAACAATGTCAAATTGTATAACATTCAAAACTTCTTAATTGCCCAACAAACAACTTCACGATTGTCCTACGTAATTCTATAGCCATTTTAACTTGTAACTTTATAAAGTGGGAAATTTGTGTAGACAACATCTATACACATTTATGAAAAATAAATACAACTTAGTAAAGTATACATTAAATTAAGATAAATATAACTAATGATTAATTGCTGCCAAGATCAATTCATTCACTCATTACCCCTTATTGGGTTAATCAACATAGGACGCAATGAACAATTTGTTATTGATTATTTATGTTTGAAAATTTATAACAATGTATTCATTATTCCCTACAACATAATTTGAATAAAAATGGAGAACATATTTGTTATTCTCATAGGATTTTGTCTAATGCTTAGTCCGTTTCTGTGTGTGTTACATTTCAATGTTGTGTCGTTGTTCTCCTCTTATATTTAATGCGTTTCCCTCAGTTTTAGTTTGTTACCCCGATTTTGTTTTTTGTCCATAGATTTATGAGTTTTGAACGTCGGTTTACTACTGTTGCCTTTATTTTGGACAAGAGTTTTTCGTTTGTATCGGATTAAATGGTAATGCTCATGACAGTTAACTGGCTGTTCAGATCATAAACTCTACCTCATACTGTATAAGTTGCTTTTTGAAGTACATATTTACTAAAGAGGTATGAGAAAGAAAAAAAAATAGTTGTAAAACCTCTACAAATAAATTTCACGATCAGAAATACATTGGATATAATTAATAGCACCTAGCTTGTGAATCATATATATGACAGAAAATCCCGATGATACATCTTAATTGGTACCATAACACTACAAAACACTACAGCACATTGAAATATAAAAATAACAATATAAAGTCATGTATGAGCAAAAGAAAAGTTTCATCATTTACAAAACAAAATGTAATTAAAAAATATAATGAATAACTTTATAAAATACTACAGTAATGCCCGCTCATTTAAATAATAAAAGTCAATTGGTTGAAATTAAATGTACATCACACAAAACTAGAATGCAAACAATTTTGAGTTTTCATTTTGAAGACAATTCTTTAAGAAGTAATAATGATAATAACAATGAACTCAAGTTTCCTATTGTATCACATATTGATTGGAAATTAAACAATAACATAAAGAAAAATATACACCACAACAACCAAGTCTTGAGTTATCATATTTGTAATGATATTCACATTCATATCAATATACCATTTACTTAATGTTATAAGTGGATACATCTTTTTCGTCAATCAAGAGCATGCTTGGTATCAATCGGGATTGTTAAGAAGGCTATTATTTGCATGCACATTTCCATTAGTAGATGATTCTTCGTCATGTCCAGGGTTATGGTCATCTACTGTTAGAAGGCCACTATTTACACACTGCACAGTTCCATTAGAAGTTGATTCTTTATCATTTCCAGGGTTATGTTCACCTCCTTTCCAACACAGTACACCTGTAATGAGTATATTATCATAAACCTGCATAAAAGTGACCTGTCTGGCGTTGGTTTAACAGTTGTTATTGTTTAACAAATTAAAAGAAGTGTCCATACATATTTTGATGCTTACTCATTTGATTTTCGCCTCATTGGAATATATCAATGAATAAAAATGGATTTGGATGTTCATGAGCTTTATAGTTATCAATTGGTGTAGCGATTGGGGAGAGTCTGATCAACAAAACTTGATTATTAGTATAAATTAGTGTGAAAATACTTATTGATGTTTAGAGAATAGGCATTTTCTTTTAATCTGGGAAAAAAATCTATCATGGGTTTAATAGCTGCTTTACATTCTTTGTCCAGCATGTGGATTGTGTTGGGTGAAAATAAAATATTGTTGATATGGTTATATTATTCTATTATGAATTTTAAATCGGTATAGCTTTATCATTTTTTTTTACACTCGATTAGACATCATTAAGAAAAACTACTGATTATTAGGTACCTGAACAAAGTAATCATTAACTGTTATGTCCATGAAATTTGTTAAAACCTTTTTTTGGCTGTTTAGCTATGATTACGTGAAACGGATTTGTTATACATGTTATAGTCAGATATACAAATGTCTTATCAAACAGAAATTGTCTGCATTCGTCTATTTGCATAGCTTAATTGAAGCCCTGCAATAAAACAGTTAAAATGAAAGGTACAGTTATGTTTTTTTTAACACGCAGCACAGTGTGCAATTATTTTTTTCCTTTGATTTTTAAGAAACTATTATAAAAGAAAAATAAAAATAAAAACTTACCCTTCCTTTTAAATGCAAAAAGCAATATCAAAGTCAGTAGAACGGTGATTCCCAGTATCAGACATAACATTAATGCATGTGTTGAATGTGCCAGATCCTTCGTTTCTAATAAAGTAAATTTACAAAATTTGTACATTTTAAAGAATAGCATAGAAAAAATTTGGGCAATTCAATAATCATTGCGAATGAAGCCTCAAAACAAACCCATCAACAAATGCAATGAAATTAAAAATTAGTGAACTAATTATGTACACGTTTGTAAACAGTTCAATCATATTGAAAAATGAAATAATGACATAGCAAAATAATATCAACAAACAAATTATGAAAACATACCTTCACAATGTATTGGGATATCATGGGTAAAATTAAATGCAGTCGTACCAATATCACAGGTGATCAACAGAATTTTATCACAGTATTTGCTTAGAATATCGTAGGAGAAACTCAATGTTACTTTGTAGAATACAGACACTCTCTCGTACGTGGAGTTATAACTGTCTTCTATTCTTGAATTCTGGAAATTAACAAAGATTATGTATGATTGTCTTTGTAATTATTCAATTTGATTTAGTTTAAATGTATGTCGGTAAATTTCTTTTTATATCCTATGAACCCGGCTTAAGTTATTTTCATAATGTCGAATAGTGTGGTTTTTTAAAAACTTTTTATCATTATAGAAACCGATCTCTATATAATTAAACGTTGTTAATTTGATTGACAAGTTGCAGTTAGATATTGCAATGGTGCAAGTGTTGTCTTTTGTTTAATTTTACATCTGGTAACAATAGAATCGAAAAACCACTTATTGTAGATGACCTATTGTGTTTTACATGTTTATGTAATACTTTCACATTTTACTGTTCAAACATTGCTACTAGTATTTCAATATTAAATGCATGTTCTCATAAAGAGGTTGTTAGTGCTTGTGTAACAACGTATATATATATAGGATTCATGTACTCAGTACACTTTTTTATTTATTGCACATTAACATTGTAAATTGGCAATAACAAATATCAACTTTGGCATGCTCAAGTATTACACCTATCTCTGTTAAAATTCGTTTGAGTAATTTACTCACCCTAACAAAAATATGGCATGCAGGTTTTGGATACGCTTTCCATATCACAACTTGTAACATATTATGCTTTTCGGCTCTGTCAAAATATGATATATCTCCAGATCTTGGTAAATCTGAAAAAGAACTTGCAATACTGTTCAATATATACTGTCTATTTGTAAATGTTGTCATTTTGTCTTTTATTTGCTGTTTTATCAAAATAATCGCAGATCAATTAGGTAATCAGTCATGTTGCATATTTGTTTCTTTTTAAGATAAAATGACACTGGGAAGACTCTTATGGTATTACAGTACTGTAAAGTATAACGCTTTAGAGTATTATTTGCAAATCTGTTTTTGTTTTATCTTAGATATCCTTAATTAAAAGTGGGACGAAAGAAACCAGAGGGACAGTCAAACTCATTGAAAATAGATTGAAAATAAACTGACAACGCGACGGCTAAAAATAAAAAGACAAACAGACAAATAATAGTAAAGAAGACAAAACAAAGAAAACTAAAGACTAAGCAACACGAATCCCACCAAAACTGGTTAAAAAATATCTATTCAATTTAAATATTTTTTTCGAATAACATCTTTCATCTCACGATTGCAATGTGTACGTATTGTTAAACTTACATAAAAATGTGGTATTCTTTTCTACCAAATTAGCCAAATAACTCTCAAAACCCATGTAACATCTGTAGGTGGTATTGACATCATCGCTGTCAAATGATTTGATTGTCAATGTATAGTTTATGCCTGTTTGTGTATAATCTAGTTTTACTTCATATTTAATATTATTAGAAGATATATTTCCTCTGCCAATATAGTTTTCCGTTTTATCTGTCCATGCAAAATACATTCCTCCTTTGAAGTACGGTCTATAGCATGACATCAAAACATCGTTTCCGAAATAGACTGGTCTGGTTAATAAGTTCCAACTAACTGTGAATGAAAAATGTCCAATGCATCTCATCTTTTGTTGAAGTAAAACAAGAATTAGTTGAAGATATCTGAATCATTCATATATAAATAGGATAATAAATTATGAAATTGCACAATATACCAGTATACAAAACTTGGCCCTTATTATTGATGTATTGTTCATAAGTTGAAGTGCTCTTATGTAATTTTTCTTAGTCATTATCAGATACTATTGGAAGAAAATAGATGTATATTTTGGTCCATAATTGTGATTATAAAACTTTACTTGCAGAATTTCTTGATCTTCGGTGTTTTATGTGCAATGTGTCACTTTATAGTAAATAATGACGGGAAATTTCGCAATGCTGTTTTTAAGCAAATAACTCACTTTCAGTTCCACATTCTATTGTTGATGTTAGGACCAATAATAACAATAGAAATGATTCCATGTCCAAATAAATTCTGAAAAAATACATAACAAAAGTAGTGAACCATTTCTTCCACTTTGAGTGTGTCTCTCTGTTATGTCTATTCTTAGAAATTATGTATGCAAGTTGTTTTTATCCGAATGTTTATTAATTTCTTTGTTTATCATAAAAAAGAGATTGGTGTTTGTTTTCTAACAAATTAAACTAGAAATTGTAGTGTATCTGAATGTCTCTGAAATTAATTTCAGAAACACTACTTATGATTTGAATGCACTATTTTTTTTATACTTCAGGATCTTTTTGTCAGTTATTCATCTTAATCAAAAGTAGAGGTAAAACATAGCAGATAGCTCAGTGTTTGTCTAGTGTCATATATCATCATAAATTATATGTTCATTGTTATTTGTATATATTTACCGATCAGAGAGTTTGCAATGTTAATTTTTCACAACGTTTTGAGACTCGGGACTGCTTTTTTCTTGACGTATTGTTTAGACAACTATCTATTGTTGAAAACTGTTTTTTACCATGTTTCGGTAAATATGTCGTCGCGTAGTTGTTTCGCTGGGTCTACTTGTATTCATGTTTATTCTATATTTGTTGAATATCCCATCGTCTACTTACATTAACCGTTTGATCAAGACTATGTGTGTTTTGCCTAATCGCAGCTTTAATCCAATTACTTCTACTTTTCTAAAAAAAAAAAATGAAAAAAAAGAAGAATTATATATTTTGATATAATCTATCTGAAAATCCCTATATAAATAAAGGCAACAGTAATATCCCGATGTTCAAAAGTCATAAATCGATAGAAAAAAAAATCCGGATTACAAACCAAAACCGAGGGAAACGCATTAAATATAAGAGGAGAATGACGACACAACATTAAAATGTAACACACACAGATATGCTTTGTCATTATGTCATTGAGATCATAACTATAAAAAAACACGTTACAAAATCGAATGTTTGAAAACCAAGGATGTATAGGAACTAAAACAGTTGAAGAGCTGTAAAATGACAATATGTAAAGTGAAGTATAAAGGATTGTACATTATTCATTGTTGAAATAGTTATTCGTTGTTATAGTTGTTAAGATTATAACACATTGATGACCGATGTATCCCTACTTTTGACATGTTTATATATTATGTCCGGTTTTTTAATCACACAATATTTTCAATATATTGCAACTGCCATGCAAGTGAGTGGTTTAGCTAGCTATAAAACCAGGTATGATCCCCATTTTCTACATACGAAAATGCCTGTACCAAGACAGGAATATATGACAGTTGTTTTCTCTTCGTTTGGTGTAATTCAGCTTTTGATTTTACCATTTGATAAAGAACTTTCCGTTTTGAAATAACCTTGAAATGTGGTATGACATAACCAAAGAAACTCTTTATTTTCTGCACATGCTTTAAATGTTTGGCCTTTTTTATTATATGAACTAAGACGAGTGAAACACATTACTGCGAAACTCAAGGTTGTCAATCATATTAATGAACATGTTCAATGTAAGTATAAAAAAGTAAGGACGCAACGATTTTAAATGTTTAGATGGTAACAAAAATGTATTTGGTCAGTTTTTATACAAGAAATTATAAGATTTCTGGAGGAACAAATGAGAAACCAACTTCTTCGAGGAACAATATTAAGTATGTCCGATATTGTAAGATTAAGGATCAAATGGTTCTCGCATTAGCTGTTTTTTTCCGTTGTGTATTTTGTTTCCCGTAATGAATGCTTTGTATTTATTTGTAATCATCTTTTATCTAGATAATGCCCGGTTATATCAACAACAATATATGTGAAATGTGCCCTTTAATGAAGTCTTTGGAGAATTGCGTACCGTTATTTTGCGCTTTAGTTTCGGTTCTCTGTGTGTTCTATACTATTTATCCATCTCTAGAATTCCAGGCACAAATTAATGACTAAAAGAATTCAAATTCATTGTAATTGTCTTCCCAATCATAAAGCTCTTCGGGCATTACACGTTCAATCACACTTGCATACCATACAACTATTTTTCACTCCGCTCATTCTGGTTATGTTCAACATAAAAGTTGTATAGTTTTAGGGAATAAGAAAGATAACTCGAAATTTAATAATTCAGATGTTGTTATAGTTATTTATAATTCAGTATTCAAATTTGAATTATTGTTTTTCTTCCATCAAATTGGGATTTAAACATCTACTCCTAAGAGATTTTTTTCATTTATCATAACAAAAACACACACACGGCGAGCTAGGACTTTAAAATTTATGATTTAATTATCGAGATTGGATAAATCCGATAACCTACGAGTAACTTTGTAAGAATCTGTTTCTCTAAATTACATGATTAAAAAATAAACATGTTAAACGAAAATGATCTTGCCGGAAGATAGATTAGGAATATTTGATAAACAACTTTAACACCAATGTACATGACTTACTCATGTTACTAGTCATTGATTTTAACTTAACCGTTTTTTGTCGACTGAGTCACAATGTTTATTTTTTTTCGAGTGCTAGAAGAAGGACTTGTATCTTACCGTCAACCATTTTACGATATTAATACAAAATAGTATACGCATACATACCCTGCTTATATTTGAAGCCAAAGGATAAATTGAAACTTGAATTATTGTTTATGTGGCAGTTTACTTTGCGATCCCCGTTGAAATGCTGTCGATTTTAATGAAAGTAACGTCGGTAAAATCAGAGATACATGTTTTCGTGCGTAAATTATAAATTGTTTAAACATTAGTTTGTTCTGTACATTGTTGGAAAATAAAACATGTATTGTACTCGCTACGAAAAGGGAGAAAGCTTGGCGAACTGTCTTTCCTAAATTAAAGCTTATACAAATTACACCAATTATCCAAATATTCAATATGCTCCGAAATTTTTTTAGAAACAATCACTTAAGCCTACCGGTAAATTCTAAAGCCTATCACATATGTTATACCTTAGCATACTAGCAATTGGAAAAAGACTATTTTTTAAAGTCGATGTTTAAATTCCTCGAATCTTACTCTTTTGATCCATCGCACTTTAGCGTGGTATACCATCGTACTTTAGCGTAGTCCATCGCACTTTAGCGTGACCATCGCACCTTAGAGTCCTACATATATATCATGAGTTCGAATCTCAACAAGGGAAGAACTCAAATTTTTTGTTCTTCCCTGGCGAGATTCGAACTCATGATACTGAGATATCATGGCACCACTGTGCCCGACGCGCTAGACCACTCAACCACCTATGCTCTACAATTATAAAGCTTTCGGTAGCCGGGTGTTACCTTTCCTCGTCAGTTTTTATCTAGCGTCGTAACACAGTACATGATATATAAGGCATGAAATTCAAGATGGAATTTTTACAGATCAGCTCAATTAACTATCGTAGAGTATCTTACAACTTAATGTAGGATCCAGTCACAGAAATAATTATATCATAAGCACGTCTGAACCAAAGACAACTCTATGACAGATGAGACAGTGGTGTTGATACACATTCTGTATATATAATTCGTCTAAATATATATGCAGTTAGATATGTACCGTTCATGTTATTACTCTTCTTTCGAGCAGGCTGAGCTAAAATTATAACAAAATAATAACATTGAAATTATATCTTTATTTAAGTTTATAAATCTCCCAAAACAACAAGTCCTTGCCTTGCCTTTCTTTTCTCGGCATAGGCGGATCAAGGGGGGGGGGGGGCTGGGGGCACGGTCCCTCCTTTCGTTTGAAAATTTTGGTTTATTTTATATATAGGGAATCACTCAGTGAAGTATGACTGGAGGCAGGAACCCCCTTTTAGGTCAGCCAGCGCCCCCTCTTTATGATAAGTTCTGGATCCGCCACTGTCAATATCGATCAATTCATTCGTCGGATAGTTTGACCAGTGGGAAAACGGGTGAGAAGGAAAAGGATGAAGGGCGCCATTGAAAATAATACACTTGAGTTACTTCCAATCTCCGAAGTTTAGAAATATTTCTATGTCTTGGAGTCCGAGGTATCATCATAATATTTATTGAAACAAACATAACTATGTGCCTTTTTCCGGGGGTGGGGTACGTGCAAGATGCATGGAGAATTTTCTGTCTCTCGAATGTACGCATTGTACCGTATACTTTACATTAGTAATCAGTAAATAACCTGACAGATTGTTTTAAGTTTGACAGTAGTCATAATGAGTGTCATGCAATAGATCTACAAGATATGACAAGTAAGAAGACACTGATAATGAAATAAGGAATCAATAGGCATTTACCTTTTTTGTATGCTTTTAAATGTCATTCATTCCAACACATGCCACATGGGATAATTTAGGTGATTTCCGTTGTGCATATTGATATACGTTGTTCTATATTTAGATTACAAAAAGTATTTAACCGATTACAATTTATCCACGTTAGATATAAGGCATAATCTTCAATAAACTTGAAACTTGATGGTGGTAATAAAATAATGATAAAAATAATAAAATCTATATAATAATAATACATTTTACAGTTGCATATCTCTGCTGTAACTTAATTTTCAGGAAAGAAGTGGGTAATACCCCATACAAGCCGAGATATATGTCAGTAAAGAGAATGCAGTTTTCTAGTTTCAGTTTCGTTTTCAAGTAAGCTAAATTTTATGTATTGCCGAATATCAATTGAAATAAGAACACGAAGAAGAGCTGCACATCTGTATACATCAGTGGCGGATCCAGAAATTTTCACAAGAGGGGGCCCACTGACTGACCTAAAGGTGGGGGGGGGGGCGCGCGCTCCAGTCACGCATCAGTGATTCCCTATATAAGCAACCAATTATTTTCCCCCTGTCCCCCTAAATCCGCCTCTGTACATCAGATCAACCAGAAAAGGCATATATTATAGGTGAAACACTTTGATGTCAGACTGTTGTTTGTCTTTTTTGTCGTCAGACGTTTAGGTCATGTTTATTGGACTAATAACTTTTGAATGCCCTCTTTGTGTTTCCTAGCTGTCTTTCTTGTATAGTTGTTATTGATTTAGGATTTTTGAAAAACATACAATCGTCAAAAGTCGGAATGGCAGAAGGTTCCCAGCACAACGATATATGCATACCCTTCTTCGGATGTCACATCCGTTACATGTCCCAATGTTACGATTAAGTCCTTTTATCAGACACATTATGTAAGGGATGATAGCACGAGATGATTTCTAGTTTGTGACTTATGATAACTATCAACTTATTGGAAATAGCAACTGTTTTGCAATTTTAATATCGGAGTCAGATTATATATAGCAACTAGTACAGACAATTGTGACTATCAATGAACTTAACATCAAATTCAATATATTGAGCTGTTATAGAAATGACACTGCATGTAGTGGATATTAAGTGTCAAAACAAACCCACTGTGATACAACTGATATCGAGTTATTCCAATTCTTGCTGATTGCAACGCGCCTGGCGCAAATACAAAATTTCGATCCTGGTATCTATGATGAGTTTATTTAAAACCACTGGGTCGATACAACTGCTGGTGGAGTTTTTATTCCCCGAGAAGTCACCAGCCCAGTAGTCAGCACTTCTGTGTTGACATTTATTCTCATTGATATTGTCATAATTATAAATCAACCGTTTGCAAAACTCGGAATTGTTTAAAAACTAAGTCGTTTCTACCTCAGGAATAGATTACCTTAGCTGTATTTGGCAAACATTTAAGAATTTTTGGTCCTCAATGCTCTTCAACTTTGTATTTTATTTGGCCTATTTACTTTTTTATTCGAGCGTCACTGGTGAGTCTTTTGTAGACAAAATCCGCGTATGGCGCATATACAAAATTTCAATCCTGGTATTTATGATGAGTTTATTTACAACAACTGGGTCGATTCTACTGCTGGTGGAGTTTTTATTCCCCGAGGGAATCACCATCCCAGTCGTCAGCACTTTTGTGTTGACATGAATTATTATTGATACTGTCATAATTATAAAATTAACCGTTTACAAAACTTTGAATTTTTAAAATTCTTAGGCTTTTCTACCTCAGGAATAGATTACCGTAGCTATATTTGGCAAATATTTTACAAATGTTTGGTCCTCAATGCGCTTTAACTTCGTACCTTATTTGTCCTTTTTAACTTATTTTTATTCGAGCGTCACTGATGAATCTTTTGTAGACGAAACGCGCATCTGGCGCAAATACAAAATTTCAATCCTGGTAAGTATGATGAGTTTATTTACAACCACTAGGTCGATGCTACTGCTGGTGGAGTTTTTATTCCCCGAAGGTTTCGCCAGCCCAGAAGTCAGCACTTCTGTGTTGACATCAATTATCAAATTAATAAATAAACTGTTTACAAAACTTTGCATTTTTGAAATACTTAGGAATAGATTACCTTAGCTGTATTTGACAAAACCTTTAGGAATTATATTGAAATCTTCTGACTGTGTATCAAGCTTAAGTAGTAGTGGTGTTGTGCATTTTAAAATAACTGAAATTAGTAACAAAAAAAATATACGTATAAGCATTGTGTTGAAGCTATGACGATAAGGTTTTCTGGAAACAGGGATTGTCTCAGAACCTTTCAAAAAGTTTATTGTCATAGACAAACATTTTCACACTAAGTATCAGCACTAACATATAATTGTTTTAGTGAAAGCTATATCATAAATGGATATTTAATATCGAAAGGCTAAATTCTTCAATAGATTTTTACTAAGAATTTCGTTGATTTCACATACAATTTCCCGGAGGAAGTGTTTTCTATCCCACAGCAAGTGCAATGTCTATCCTTTCTATGTGTTATTTAATAGTGATCCTTCTCTAATTTTTAGATATTGATCACTAATTCTCAGATAAGTAAAGCATTTTCTTATGCAGTCATGATAAGCCAAATAAACTATCTATCCAGGCTTAGTTTTAAGTTTTTATAAAGTAACACTTTA
Source organism: Mytilus edulis (assembly GCF_963676685.1). Taxonomy (NCBI): domain Eukaryota; kingdom Metazoa; phylum Mollusca; class Bivalvia; order Mytilida; family Mytilidae; genus Mytilus; species Mytilus edulis. The sequence goes on along the minus strand of NC_092350.1, from coordinate 25,391,004 downwards.
CCATTTTCATCATACATATTTGGTTTATTTTCAAGTATAGTTTTTCCTATCAATCATGTTAATACTTTTCTTCACTAAAATCTCTACAGTTATATCGAATTCATTGTTGAAACAGAACATCATCTAATACGTATAATGAAATAAAAGATTCATTTGAGATTGAGTGTCAAGTGCTGTTGTGTGATTGATGAAATAAAATATATACTACTCATATTAACATTGTTCTGTCAACTGGGTGGTATATTAAGACGGCGTTTTTGTTTTGGCATACTGATAATCTAGCGTGTATGATAATACATAAAAAGTTCGATATCAGAAAGCAGCAGTTTGTTGATAATTCAATTTGTGCACTAAATTGTTTTTCATTATTATAGTTACAGTTAAAATTCAGCCAGTATATTCACTAAATAGTAGCCAAACTCGTTCCACATTCAGTGGTTAGAAAATCTCGCAACACAACAGTCTTGGTGTAACGAAATTGGAATAATGATATTGGTAGTGTTTCCTGCATTGGTATAACAATTTCAGATTTTAAATCATACAGCATCATATCCTTTCGTGCAATGAACGACACCTCCCCGCCGCAAATCAAGATCTTGTCCTCAAAACAGCACGCTCCAAATCCTTTCCTACCAAAATTAGTTATCTTAGATACTGGTCGTGTGCTGTCTTTTTCGGAACATTTTAATACCGTTCCATGTCTTCCATCGTTACAAATAACTATCAGCTGTTCTTTGTAGTTGACCGCTTTGGAATTAAGTCGTGCAAAATCTGGTAACTTATACGAAACTCTGTAGCTTTACTCTGATTCGCAGTTAAAACATTGAATTGTATTGGAAGGATTGCCTTCGGAAAGAATTCCGCCAAATAAATATACTTTCTTTCCTACACAAGTGTGAGCTGGTGATCTAACAGGTTCATACAATCTAGTTTTACTGATTACCCATGTATTTGTGGCAATATTGAACCTCAAAACACTATTACTGCATCCCTGTCCCTCCTTCCCACCAAATACGTAGACATCTTTGAAGGCGTACATCACATGATTCTGTCTTTCCATTTGTAAATGTCGAAGATGAATCCATTCATTCTGCTGGCCGTCAAATTTAAAAAATACAGTTTTCCCGCCAGTTCCCATATTCGGGGCTGGACCGGAACCACCTGATACATAAATGTCTAGACCTTTTGAACACATGGCAAATTTTAACCCAGGGTCTAATGGCAATGGCTTTAAAGAAAACCAAATCTTTTGAGGAAAACTAAACCCCATTACACTGCAGTTGTTTCCACCATCACTGCCTCCAATAACCACCAATACCTCGTCTGCTGGAGTAGCAAAAACACCATCACCTTGCATATTAGAGTTGTAACGCGATCTCAAGTCTTCTAACATTCGCAATATATCATGATTGGTCGAAAATTCTTCAATCTTGACAGCCTCTTCGTATATGTCTTTCGCCGACACTCTGTTTATCATCATAGCCTCGCATAGTTCTGAGAAAAATTGAATACGATTTTCGAAATCCGCAACTATCCACGAAAATGAGACTTGGCAAAATAAACTACTTCTATCAACAACATTGATATTATCAGATTCCAAAATAGATATAAGAGTATCAACTGTACCTATTTCATCAAGTTTGGCTTCACTGTTAGCAATTTCGGCAAAATGTTTAAGAATTAACGATCGTGCTATCTCGGCCAGATCTGCAGTTTCGCCATGATTCTGTGCAACCTGCCAGACATGTACACAGTTAGACTTGTCAGCATGTTTACTTAGAAACTGCTTACATATCGTATGGAGAGACTTTATTTGCATCATGTGGGCTAAATGGAGTAGGATGTCAGCATTACCCATTTTAACCACCTTAGGTTCACCTGTATAAATAAACTTTAACAAATCTGAGCAACTGTCTTCATCTAATAGCATACCATCCAGGCAAACCCGACCAGTTTTTGTTTCCCGAAATAACTAATTCCAAGGTTTAGTTTGTCATAAGACAGATCATTACATAGATAAAATCCAAGTACCTATTATAACACAAATAATCTATTGATTTATAATAAACAACCAAAGTACCTGATAGTGCTTACAATACAATTGATTTATAAACAAAGTACCTGATAGTGCAACCCATGCATACCATTGATTTTTGAACAGAGAACCTTATGCCACAAACCACACAATTGCATTTCTTGATAAAGATCCTGATAGCACAAGCAGTACTACTGTTTAATCAACAAAGTACCTGATAGCACCCAAATCTATTCATATTGCTGGCCATCAAATCTTATACGGTCCTAAACAGGAACAACCTGAAACAAAAATGTCTAGGCCGTTAAGATAGTTCAAGCCATACCATTGGTGTGTAAACCACATAGAACACAAGTGTTAAAACAATACAACTGCTTTATAATTAATCATAGTACCTGAAAGTGCAAACATACCATTGACTTATAAATCCACAAGGTACATGATATTACAAACCATACAATTGCTTTATAATGAATCATTATAGATAGTACAAACAATACCATTGACTTATAAACCCACGAGGTACATGATACTAGAAACCATGGCATTGATATTTATAAACAATCAAAGTACTTGATAATGCAAACCAAACCATTGATTTATAAACAATCAAAGTACTCGATAATGCAAACCAAACCATTGATTTATAAACAATCAAAGTACTCGATAATGCAAACCAAACCATTGATTTATAAACAATCAAAGTACTCGATAATGCAAAGCATACCATTGATTTATAAACAATCAAAGTACTCGATAATGCAAAGCATACCATTGATTTATAATCAATGAAAGTACCTGATAGTACAAAGCATAACATTGATTTATAAATAATCAAAGTACCTGAAAGTGCAAACCATATATATTTTGACTATTTTGGACTCCAGCATTAATGAAGGGATATTCATTGATGAAATACGCCTCCAGTGCAGCAAAACTAGTACCGTTATTGTTATTACTGGGGTCTTCCAAATAAGTTTCTTTTTTAAACTATCCCGGAACTACATATGTTACTAACACATACGTTTACAAACCATTTACTTCCGAAGACCGACTGTCATAGAACCTGATATAATTAAAATACAAATATAATTAGATAGCGAACTCGTGATATTGGATTTTTCTAGGTCTGTTTGATTTCATATCATAATTTAAAAATATCTGTTTTAATAGTTTACCTTTGATTCATTCTTTTCCTTTTAATAACTGAACACGGCTAGTTCAAGCGTGGTCCATCTTTGACTAAGAGGTTAAATTGAAGGTCACTACATCCAATGAGGTCAAAATATTCATTTGCTAGTGAATAATGCATTAAGTATGTTTCTTAGCCTTTTAGACACAATTAATCCGAACTGGCTTCTTAAAGCGAATAATTATTTCACTATATTACTTTCGTTTATGAATGAACCAAAAAATTCTATTTATATCTCGCAGCTAGCACTCCTTTATATGAATAAATAATAGGTTAAACAATTGTTTAATTATGTCCACGAAAAACTGGATAAAACATTGTAAATGAAAATTAACTATATTTGTTTCAACATTTTGTTATCTCTATATACATACTATTTAATAGTTATCAAAGGTACCAGGCTTATAATTTGATACGCCAGATGCACGTTTTCGTCTGCATAAGACTCATCAGTGACGCACAGATCAAAATACTTAGAAAGCCAAACAAGTACAAACTTTATTGAGGACCCAAAATTCCAAAATGTTGTGCCAAATACAGCTAAGGTAAGCATATTAAGCTATGTCTGGGATAAGAACATCCTTCGTTTGTCGAATATTTCATACTTTAACAATGTAGACTTTGAAAATAAACATTAGGCAGCAACCATTTGATTTTCTGGGGGGCTATGGATTTTTTCCCCGGACAAACAATTTTTTTCTTTCAATTTTAGGATTACATGTAGTGGCAGCTGAGGGTTAAGCAAACAATTTTTTTTCCTCAGGGTCAAAAACAAATAATTTTTTTCTCCAAAAACTGGAAACAAACTTTTTTTCCAAAAAAAATCCATAGAGTTTTAGTACGATTATTTCTGCAGCAAGTGTATATTTATGAAAACATGCGATATTATTATTAACATATGGACAGTACAGTTGCCACATTCGTTCACATTGACTTGATTCAAACTCTCAAATTTAATTTAATATATTATATATGTTATTATAGTAAACGGCAATGCATGACTACAAAAGTTTCATAGAAAAAAGAAAATGGGGAATGTGTTCATTGGACACAGATGATGCCCCTGCTTGCATATCATATGAAGTTATAAAGAAATAACTGATGAACGGTAAAAGTGACGCTACCCAAATTAATACTTGATCTGAGTTTGGTGGTAATAAGTATTGTGTATGTTAAGTTTCATAACATATGGTTGAGGCAAATGTTAGTTAGAGAACAGAATAAAAAAATCCTTTATGAGTGGATTCAATATACATAAATAAAATACCAAAATAATCAAGAAATGAATGAGATTGTTAAGTTTGATATATGCCTTTTTGTGCGTCTTTGTTGAATATTTGTTTTGTTTTTATTGTGATTTATAGAATAACTAATCGAAGAATTCAAAAAGAGAAAAATATTCAACGAGTGACTGAACATCACATTATTAACGAATGCGCGTAGCGCATATAAGTTAATAATCAGTGTTGTTCGGTCACGAGTTGAATATTTTTCGATATTTGAATTCTTTTATTGGTTATTCCATTTAATAAATTGGCAAATGGCTTTTTCTAAAATTAAAGTAAACCAGATGATCCGCAGGGCGCAGCTTTATACGACCGCAGAGGTTGAACCCTGAACGGTTGGGGCAAGTATGGACACAACATTCAAGCTGGATTCAGCTCTAAATTTGGATTGTGATTAAATAGTTGACACAGCATAGGTTTCGGACACAGAATGAATGTGGTCTAATGAACTTAAAATATTTGTTTTGCCTTTGAGCAATTCACTATGCTGTTGAATATTAATCCTCCCAAAAAGATGTTTGAAGAAATTTTCTTTTTATTTATGAAATCTGAAATAAGAAAAATTTAACCCCCCCCCCCCCATTTTTTTTCACATCCCCCTTTCCCTTTTTCCAAAACTGATCTCAATTCAAATTTCTAATGGAGTTTGCAACACAATAACTACTCATTTAAAGACATCATAAAATTTTAAAATGTAACAAAAGGTGCTTGTTATCACTGAATCGTAAAGATTGTTTTAATTTATCAGTTGGTAGTAAAAGTGAATATACATTGTATATTGTAAAAAAAAAATGATTTAAGTTGATTCAACTACTATTCTGGACAAAGAAAGATAACTCCAATCAATTGAAAATTTCTTGCAATTGCACAATATTGTGCAATTAGATATTTCTTGCTATTGCGCAATACTGTGCAATTGAAAATATTTGCTATTGCACAATACTGTGCAATTGAAGATTTCTTGCTATTGCGCAATACTGAGCAATTGAAAATTTCTTGCTATTGCACAATACTGTTCAATTGAAGATTTCTTGCTATTGCTGAATACTGTGCAATTGAAAATTTCTTGCTATTGCACAATACTTAATATAATAATTCTGGATCCTGATTTGAACCAACTTGAAAACTGGGCCCATAATCAAAAATCTAAGTACATGTTTAGATTCAGCATATCAAAAAAGCCCAAGATTTCAATTTTTGTTAAAATCAAACTTAGTTTAATTTTGGACCCTTTGGACTTTAATGTAGACCTATTTGAAAACGGGACTAAAAATTAAGAATCTACATACAGTTAGATTTGGCATATCAAAGAACCCCAATTATTCAATTTTTGATGAAATCAAACAAAGTTTAATTTTTGACCCCGATTTGGACCAACTTGAAAACTGGGCCAATAATCAAAAATCTAAATACATTTTCAGATTTAGCATATCAAAGAACCCCAAGGATTTAATTTTTGTTAAAATCAAACTAAGTTTAATTTTGGACCTTTTGGACCTTAATGTAGACCAATTTGAAAACGAGACCAAAAATTAAGAACACAGTTAGATTCGGCATATCAAAGAACCCCAATTATTCAATTTTTGATGAAATCAAACAAAGTTTAATTTTGGACTCTTTGGGCCCCTTATTCCTAAACTGTTAGGACCAAAACTCCCAAAATCACAACCAACCTTCCTTTTGTGGTCATGAACCTTGTGTTTAAATTTTATAGATTTCTATTTACTTATACTAAAGTTATGGTGCGAAAACCAAGAATAATGCTTACTTGTGCCCCTTTTTGGCCCCTTATTCCTAAACTGTTCAGACCTCACCTCTCAAAATCAATCCCAACCTTCCTTTTGTGGTCATACACCTTGTGTCAAAATTTCATTGATTTCTATTAACTTATACTAAAGTTATTGTGCGAAAACCAAGAATAATGCTTATTTGGGCCCTTTTTTGGACCCTACTTTCTAAACTGTTTGAACTAAAACTCCTAAAATCAATCCTAACCTTCCTTTTGTGGTCATAAACTTGTGTCAAAATTTCATAGGTTTTTATTTACTTAAACTAAAGTTATAGTGCGAAACCCAAGAAAATGCTTATTTGGGCCCTTTTTGGCCCCTAATTCCTAAAACATTGGGACCAAAACTCCCAAAGTCAATCCCAACCTTCCTTTTATGGTCATAAACCTTGTGTTAAAATTTCATAGATTTCTATTCACTTTTACTAAAGTTAGAGTGCGAAAACTAAAAGTATTCGGACGACGACGACGACGACGACGCAGACGACGACGACGACGACGACGCAGACGACGACGCCAACGTGATACCAATATACGACCAAAAATTTTTCAATTTTTGCGGTTTTATAAAAAGATAATTTCAACTTGTATCTATAAATATAAAACATCTTTCCATCTAATACCTGAATCAATATCAAAAGAAGCTGAACTTATTTATGAAGAAACATTAACTAGTATTATGGACCAAAAGTGGATTATTTAGCTATATACAAATTGGTTAAAGATTTAACTTGGAAATCATGGCTGTTGCTGTAGAAAACTATTACAAACTGGAAAGCACATCCTAATTTGTACAGGGATGTTGTTCACAAAGCTGATAAATATAGACACGATTTATGAAAACTATTGATCCCTTATATAAACTTATAAAGGTTACCAGTTCAATATTTTTATCTTTGATTATTGTTTTTTTTTATATAAATATTTGATTTTGCTATCCATTAATTAAAACCAAATTAAATATAATAGCTTTACATATATGTACATCCAGATCATACAAACTGTTGATACATGTACATATATTTTGATATTGCACAAGTTTATATTTTTCGTTGATTGTTAATAATGTCTTTACACTAAATCCATTAGAAGTTCTATGAGCACTGATTGATATTTAAGTCTTAGATAAGTGATTTTCATATTAGTTGCTTTGTATTTATCTTTTCAACTGATTTTTATAGTTTTTTTCATATCTTGTGATGTAACTCAACTGTCCCAGAAAAAGGGGGAAAGTTGGCATTCCCACAAATATGTTAAACCCTGGCTTTTTGTATGTTCCTGTCCCTAGTAAGGAGCCTGCTATTCGGTGGTTGTCATTTGTTGATGCATATCATATTAGTTTTTGTTTATTGTTTTGTATCTAAATCAGACTGTTTTCTCAATTGATTTTTTTTAAATTGTCCTTTAGGGGCCCTTCCATAGCTTGCTATGCTGAATGGGTTTTTCTCATTGTTGAAGTAGATACAGTGAACAGTTGTTTAACTTCTACTTCATTAGGTGGAGGCTGTTTCAATTGAAATACTACCACATCTTCTCATTTTCATAGAAAAAAACAAAAAAGCAAAACACACTTATCATTTCTTTCTTAAATCTAATGAGGCATTTAAAACTTCTTGTCCATTTTTTATAAGCAGTAAATCTATATGTTAGATAATCCGATTTCTTCATGTCACCATTATAACAAATTATACATCAAATGAACAAGGAAACTGATATCTAAAAAATCAACAAATGGATAAACAACAGCTAAGGATAAACATAAATAGGCAAACAGGCCCGTAGCCAGGAATTTCCAAAAGGGGGGGGGGGGGGGGGGGGTTCGTTGAACTCATGAACTCGACTTTAACAGTCACAATTTGAACAAAACGTTGACTTGTTAAGTCACAATTTGATTTCAAGGGGGGGGGGGGGGGGGTAGGGGGTATGGGCAAAGAACTAAAAAAGCTTGGGATAATGAAAACACAAAAATGTACACCACGAACATCTTGCATCCTTTATGAATCATTATTGAATTTCATGCTGAATGAATAAAAGATAAAAGTTTTAATACAACTTCTCTTGTATATTTCAACACCGGCACATTGAATGAGACATGCAATCCGAGTTGTACTATAGATAAAATGAATATCTTTTCTTCTATAACTCTGTTATCAAGAAAAGTAAATCAATGTAACCAGATCATATATATATACTTTGTTTCCTATTATAACTCTTGGACAAAGAAGACAATTTATAAGTAGAACAGGCTGTAGGTATTGACACTGCACTTCAAATTTCAAGAACTATCATATCCAACAAAATACACCAAGCACATGTCATTTGCTTCCTATAGTCAGGCACAACAGTTTTCCTAAATGAGAATTATTTCCCTTTGCTAATATTTCTAAAATTCAATAAAAATGGTAATTTGAAAAAGGATCATTTTTGACATAGAAGCTATTAATCATTGTATTGGCCCCTCGTAAAATTCTACCAAACAGAAACAAACCAGACAAAGATACATTTTCAATGCTTTCTCTCAATTTTGTATAGGAAAATTATCTCTCATTAAATCATATAATTTGTTTGATTTAATTGACAACTCTGGTAATTTAGCTAATAAATTAAATTTCTATATAAAATGAGATGTGGTATGATTGCCAATGAGACAACTATCTACCAGGGACCATAGTACAGAGATGAACAACTATAGGTTAGTGTACTATAATTTAAAAGTAAAATTTAATTTGATACTTGTCAAAATCAAACTTGACTTCCACTTTGTCATTAGAAACAACATAAATGGAAAATACAAAAACATGATTTTTCATTCCATGAAGGACCACAACTTCATAACAGCAAACGTTATAAACTGTTGAAACATCTTCTAATGTATTTCTAATAGTATAAAGCTAATGTTGAAATTAAAATGATAATACTCTGGCATGTAAACTAAGCAAAACATTCAAAGTCAATGAAGCATGACTGAAGTTGCAGGGCTAAATAACCTTTCTTGAAAACAGAAATGCCAATGTTAATACAACAGCTTACAAAAGCTAATTTGGTTCAACTAAAACTGACATCATAACAAACTTGTGAACTATGCAAAAGCTTCAGAGTCAATCGACCATTACTGAGAGGTAACAGCCAATGCTAATACAACATCATACCAATTACCATTAATCTACCTCAAGTGGTTTCCAAAAAAATGATGTAATTACAAACTTAAACAAGTTAAAGCAGGCCTTAGCAAGGACATAGATCAAGCCAATTTTTGGAGTGATACTTCAATGTAAACGTTTAGGCATTTATCATATAAAGATTCATAAGAAGTCTAAGAAGGCTTTCAGAAATCAAAATGTTCTTCCCAAATTAATTAGATTTCTAAATTTGGAAAACCCCTTTAATGATCATAACTAAAATCTGTGTTAATTCTTTTCTTTCTGACCAATTCACAAAAATTCCAAAATAAAATGAAATTACCTGTGCAAATATCAATTCGGATTCGACATTCCAAAATTAGAGTACAATTTTGTGAAAATTTATGTCAGCCAATCGAACAAAGAAGTGAATGGCACCCTTCAACACCAACATATTACAATTACTAACAAGTCAAGATGAGTACTGTATTGGACTTATAGTAGAGGGTAAATACTTATTACATTTTAATATATCAAGTGTTGACAGTACTAAGTGCATGTCTTTTATACATACATGTACCTGATACAAATGAAGGCCTTGTGTCAATATAGTTTGCTTAATCAGTTTTGAATATGGGTCTGTTTATGCTGAAATTTATCGTTACAAAAAAAATCATTTTATGCTATATAAATATGTAAATAAAGTTCAAACTAAATACTAAATATTCTGTTTTGTAGCTAAAAGTGCATAGTAGCCGACTATAATCATCAGCTGATTATTGGTTTTTGTTTATTTAGAAAAAAAGTTCAGTTTTCTTAACATGCTTAAGTTACATCCATATTTTCTACACAAAAATACACAACAATAAGAAAATGTACAAAATGCAAACTTTAAACTGGCAAAAATGAAATGATTTCACTCATAAAAATGTTCAAATCATGTCTGGTTATAATAAGCTATGAAACTAACAAAGCTTATAGCATTCTTACATTATCTAAAAAATATGTTAATATTCCAGTTCTTCAAGAGAAAAAAATGAAATCAAAAATATGAAATACACAAGTTTCTCTTTTTTACCCTCCTGATAATTTAAATATTTGTTGTATAGTTAAATGTAGAATAAATATAAAATATATTGACGTAATCTAAAACAACTTACCCCACAGGGTAAACTATCCTGTTCTTCAGACAGTAAACAATTTAGATTGGATCATTGTACACTCCCGATTAAATTCTTTATTCAGCCACTGTGACTCTTTTCTTCTGACACAAAATAACATCATCTTTTTACCACCAAGTGAACTCTTGTGATAGGCCGAGGGTATTGACTTGTGTGTTTATAGATACAAAGGATTGTGTAAACGTCTTTATGTCTGGTATGTAGACTACTGTTTGGAAGAGGTCAAGTTAAATTGTATGGTCTAATAAACTTTAACCTAAATAGTACAACAAATTGTTTCCTCATTTTGATTAAATGAATGCAGCCTATTTCGTTTTACAGTGTTGTATAGATGTTCGATGGAAAAGAGGGGAATATAAAATACATGTGAAATCTGCAATTGATCATGAAAGTATCATACAAAATATCAATTCTAATGACTGAAAATGTTCTACAACTAATGAATAAAATAAGAACACTATATCTGTAACTGTATGTATATCTACCAAATAACTTCTACAAGTAAAATTATACATAAACAGTTTTTGAATACCATTATATACAGCCAAGACATTTACATCATTGTAAGCCAAGAAAACTTTAACAATTTTCCATGTGCAATGAGTGTCACAAATTTCAAACTGCAAACAGGAAGTGGCTGCACAAGTACAACAGATGTAACCAGATGCTCCGCAGGCCGCAGTTTTATACGACCGCAGAGGTTGAACCCTGAACGGTTGGGGCAAGTATGGACACAACATTCAAGCTGGATTCAGCTCTAAGTGATTAAAAAGTTGACACAGCATAGGTTTCGGACACAGAATGAATGTGGTCTAATGAACTTAAAATATTTGTTTTGCCTTTGAGCAATTCACTATGCTGTTGAATATTAATCCTCTCAAAAAGATGTTTGAAGAAATTTTCTTTATATTTATGAAATCTGAAATGAGAAAAATTTGACCCCCCCCCCCATTTTTTTCACATCCCCCTTTCCCTTTTTCCAAAACTGATCTCAATTAAAATTTCTAATGGAGTTTGCAACACAATAACTACTCATTTAAAGACATCATAAAATTTTAAAATGTAACAAAAGGTGCTTGTTATCACTGAATGGTAAAGATTGTTTTAATTTATCAGTTGGTAGTAAAAGTGAATATACATTGTATATTGTAAAAAAAATGATTTAAGTTGATTCAACTACTATTCTGGACAAAAATCTAAGTACATGTTTAGATTCAGCATATCAAAAAAGCCCAAGAATTCAATGTTTGTTAAAATCAAACTCAGTTTAATTTTGGACCCTATGGACTTTAATGTAGACCAATTTGAAAACGGGACTAAAAATTAAGAATCTACATACAGTTAGATTTGGCATATCAAAAAGTAAAATCACAAAAATACTGAACTTAGAGGAAGATCAATTGGTAAAGTCCATAATCACATGGCAAAATCAAAAAACAAAACGCATCAAAAACGAATGGACAAAAACTGTCATATTCCTGACTTGGTACAGGCATTTTCAAATGTAGAAAATGGTGGATTAAACCTGGTTCTATAGCGCTAACCCTCTCACTTTAATGACAGTCTCATCAATTTCCGATATTTTTACATTGATGCGTTAAATAAACAGACACAATAAATATAATAGTCAAAATATGAGTACATCAGTCATCATCGTTTAACAATTTTAAAAGGAACAATTTAACAGAACACAAAAACATCTACTATCTACGAACACATTTATTGAGTGTCTGACGTCAGATAATTTTATACGTCACATAAATTTGTCGTTCAATGTGCGTACAAACAATTTTAAAATTGTCATGGGAATGTTAGCATACAGGGTTAAAAAATCAAAAGTATGTAAGAATAAATTTAAGAAATAGACCGAGATTTAAACTAGTCCAAAAGTTATATATAGAATTTATAAGAATCAAAAAATAGTTAATACCACTACGCGATTGAATGATTTTGACGTTTGTGGTTCAACGTATATTGTAATTCATAATAGAAATATATCATAATGACATATAATAGAACAATATCATACTGACGGGATCTTTTAAAGTACAGAGTCACGTTATAAGAACAAAAGAAATACAAAAAGTCGCAAATACAAAACAAACCACAAAAAAAAAATGAAAGCCAATACAAACACATTGACGAGATGTATAAGTACCGAGCCACGTGAAACGGATATCACATGAAACCATTCAACAGTAAAAGTAATATTAATAATAGAACAAAGACAAATGAAAGAACTATAAAACACGTTGTTAAGATGATAAACAACATCAGTACGAAGAATCTATACATCAAGACCATCGTGTATTATTTAGGAAGTTGATACGGAATATTTATCAACAAGGTCTTGGTACCTTCCGATGAACTTTTTTTAGAAAAAGAACGAGACGTTCTTTGACATACCCCTGTTTCATCAACTTTCTACTCAGACACTGATGACGTATTACAAAGTCTGAGTAGGAGCTGCAAGCTCTTGAATATCGAATAAGTTGGGAAATATATATTCCATATGCAGGTGAAGTTGGTATATTGCTACTAAGGTGGGGGAAATTTATGATTTCAAAATTAAAATCGTCTCGTTTGTCATAGATTCTGGTACTGAGATGACTGTGTAAGTCAAATTCGAGATATAAGTCTAAAAATGAGGCGGAGGAAGCCGTGTCTGTTGATTCTTTAATCTCTAGTTCTGGGGGATATATTAATGGAACCCAATCAGAAAAGTTCGGATTGTTTATGGAAAGAACATCATCAATATATCTGAAAGTGAAATTAAATAATCTGGCTTCTTTGAACCCCAATTATTCAATTTTTGATGAAATCAAACAAAGTTTAATTTTGGACCCCGATTTGGACCAACTTGAAAACTGAGCCAATAATCCAAAATCTAAGTACATTTTTAGATTCAGCATATCAAAGAACCCCAAGGATTCAATTTTTGTTAAAATCAAACTAAGTTTAATTTTGGACCCTTTGGACCTTAATGTAGACCAATTTGAAAACGGGACCAAAAATTAAGAATCTACATACACAGTTAGATTCGGCATATCAAAAAAACCCAATTATTCAATTTTTGATGAAATCAAACAAAGTTCAATTTTGGACCCTTTGGGCCCCTTATTCCTAAACTGTTAGGACCAAAACTCCCAAAATCAAACCCCACCTTCCTTTAGTGGTCATAAACCTTGTGTTTAAATTTCATAGATTTCTATTTACTTATACTAAAGTTATGGTGCGAAAACCAAGAATAATGCTTACTTGGGGCCCTTTTTGGGCCCTGATTCCTAAACTGTTCAGACCTTAACTCCCAAAATCAATCCCAACCTTCCCTTTGTGGTCATAAACCTTGTGTTTAAATTTCATTGATTTCTATTCACTTATACTAAAGTTATTGTGCGAAAACCAAGAATAATGCTTATTTGGGCCCTTTTTTGGCCCCTAATTCCTAAACTGTTTGAACTAAAAATCCCAAAATCAATCCCAACCTTCCTTTTGTGGTCATAATAAACCTTGTGTCAAAATTTCATAGATTTCTATTTACTTAAACTAAAGTTATAGTGCGAAAACCAAGAATATGCTTATTTGGGCCTTTTTTGGCCACTAATTCCTAAAATGTTGGGACCACAACTCCCAAAATCAATCCCAACCTTCCTTTTGTGGTCATAAACCTTGTGTTAAAATTTCATAGATTTCTATTCACCTTTTCTAAAGTTAGAGTGCGAAAACTAAAAGTATTCGGACGACGACGACGACGACGCCAACGTGATACCAATATACGACCAAAAAATTTTCATTCTTTGCGGTCGTATAAAAATGTAAGGAACTACATATTTTGTAAGCATTCACAATTTGTTTTGATCCGACGCCATGACAACGCCTATTGTTGTAGGACGTTTATTTCACATGTGAAATTATCGGTTTTTATTTGGGGAAATCAACGTAAATCATTGCAACCAATGTAATAACAAGATTATAATAACACAATGTTGACCATGTTGACTGCTGTTCCCCTATTTTGTCTTTTTGTTTTGTTCACGCATCTTTGTCAATATTTAATAGAATTTGATACGATTGTCATACAAGTGAGATATTTAGCTAGCTATAAAATCAGGTTCATTCTACCATTTCCCACACATTAGAAAATGGATGTACCAAGTCAGGAATATGACAGTTGTTATCCATTCGTTTGATGAATTAGAGCTTTTGATTTTTCCATTTGATAAGAAAAATTCGTTTTGAATTTTTTTCGGAGTTCAGTATTTTTGTGATTTTACTTTTTTAGAGAATGGAAACGAAAAAGTCAGCATTTTTTTCCATTTGTAAAGGGACATTACTGTAGAACGGTTGAAGTGACGCCACCAAAATTTAAACTTGATCTGTGTTTTGTGATCATTAGCATTATACAGTCAAACCTGATTAAACCGGACCCTGAATAAATCGGTTTCCTGTCCATTCCGGCCGAAAATGAAAGTCCCATATTTTTCCATTCAAAGTCTTTGTTAAAATACCCTTTGTAAACCGGACCCTGTGTATTCCGAATTCCGGTCTTATTATGAAGTCCCAATACTCTTAATTACATTAATTATTACCTGTCAAAACCGGTTTGTCTAATTAATTTCAATGATCGATATGCAATCAAAACATATTTGTTGATACAATATAACTTTTCGTGATAATCAATTAGTCAGGTGTCAAACTGTGAACCTACAATCGTACAGTAGTGAGCTGCATTATTTATTAAAACATTATAAACGTGTCAATTAAACGAAAAGACACACCGAATATATATCTCGGATTGAACTTACGTTTTAACTTGGATAAACAAATTAAAATCGCGAAGTAAAAAGTTCACATCGTAATTTCGAAATCCTTGGTTCCTTGTTGTGAACCCCTAAACAAATGACCTTGATAATGAAGGTTCATTGGTCTTTGTTTAGTTATCTTGGTTAATGTTAAGTTTATGTGATAGTTGTAATAAAGCTTAGCTTTATACTTAGGACTATCAACATAATATCAATGATTAGTATAGAAGGCGAGACATTTCAGCGTGTGCACTCTTGTTTAACATTAAGACCAGGGAACTATCAAGAAAATACATTGCAATCTATTTAACATACAGTTCTCTTTACATTTTTTCCCCAACTTTACTGAGGAAATGATATGCTAAATTCGTTCAGTATCGTAATCTCTTTGATAAACAGAGAACTATTTCTCTATTAAGGGAAGTAACTCATTTTGTTAAAATAATTATTTATATAAAAATCATGTAGAATTGTCAAAGTATGTAGTTATTAGCACCTGACAGATCTAGATGTAATGTAGTGTAGTATGGAATATATTGATTTATATCCACAATGGCAACTATAGATAAATAGGATAGAAAAATCTAAAGTGCAATAAAATGAATTAGTTGTATGACTTTATAATGAGTATGAATGTTCTTTCTTAAATTGCCATAGAATCACCTAAAAAGTTTTGAAAAAAAAAAAACATATTGTCAAGACCCCTGAAACAAGTTTCAAGATATTATAACAAGCCTTCAGTTTACACAAGCTATGAAAGTATATGCATTTGTAATGTAAACTATACTCATTAGTATGGCATAATATCTTTAGTATGATCATACATTAGTGTAGAAGTCATGACCAGATTTGTTCCAACAATGTATTGAATTGTAAATGTAAAATGGTTGTAATCTGTACCACTGTTTTATTTATACTGTTGAGCCAAAAATAAAAAAAAAATTATTATCTTTTTGTTTCTTGTATATGACATATGTTGTAAGTGAATAAAAATATATATGGAGTAAAATCGCAAAAATACTGAACTCCGAGGAAAATTAAAAATGAAAAGATCCTAATCAAATGGCAAAATCAAAAGCTCAAACTCTTCAAACGAATAGACAACAACTGTCATATTCCAGGCATATAAACCTGGTTTTATAGCTGGCTAGCTAAACCTCTTAGTTGTTTGACAGTTGTAAAAATGAGGTATAATTGCCAATACTAATGATTAAAATGTTTAAAACACATCACAATCATCTGGATAAAATACACGAGTTTTGATTATGCGTATTCTAAGTCAAGTCAAGTAAAATGAAAAGAGCATTTTTAAGATTTTGATATACACGTCTGATTAAGTTTCAAAATTTACGTCCAACAAAAGGTATGTATAATAGTTAAGGGCTCATTATTCATTTATACTCCGATTTACTTAACAATTGGTTTGAGAGATCACCCTTAAACTTAAACGTCTTCACTAAAAAAAAAGAAGATTGGAAACATTAAAAAAATGTCAGCCCGCTTATTTTGTCACAACCACTTTTAGTAACCGAATGAAAAGCAAGTTTAACTGGTTACTGTTGGGGTCAAAAATAAGTTAATTCAAGAACACAGACCGACTTCTAGGGAGCTGAATTCCTTAATTTATTCTCTGTCACATTAAGCCAATACATTAGGACCACAATTACCAAAAACATTGCTCCTTACTATGTATGAAATTAAGATACAGTATGTATATAGACTGCTCAAAACTATTTGGTCGAGTGTGCACCACTTGCGCGCATTGAAAGTGTTCATGCGTTTAAATTTTAACATGTAACGGTATTCTGTGTATAAAAACTGCATATGTAGAAATATGAATCGAACATGGAAAAAGCTTTCAAATGTTGGCGAAAAGATGCTGTTATATAACAGCGTATTCGCCTTTGCAGCTACATGTAATACACACATGTGTCTGTTACAGATAACGACATTGAATCAAAGACATGCAGATTGTTTCAACTCAATCTGAGGTGGTGTCTCTTTTATTTGCAGATATTATTTAGCATATAATTGTTAAAATGTAGCCATAGTTGTTCCACACTCAGTTGTGAGGTGGTCGCGCATCACTATGGCCTTAGTAAAACAAAAGTGGGATACAGAAATTGGTAGTGTTTCTTGCATTGGTATAACAATCTCGGATTTTAGATCATACAGCATCATATCTTTTCGTGTACTGAACGACACCTCTCCGCCGCAAATCAAGATCTTGTCCTCAAAACAGCACGCTCCAAATCCTTTCCTATCAAAATTAGTTATCTTCGATATTGGTCGTGTGCTGTCTTTTTCGGAACATTTCAAAACGGTTCCATCCTTACAAACAACTATCATCTGCTCTTTGTAGTTGACCGCTTTGGAATTAAGTCGTGCAAAATCTGGTAACTTATACGAAACTCTGTAGCTTTGTTCCGATTCGCAGTTAAAACATTGAATCGTATTGGAAAGTGTGCTTTCGGACAGAAACCCGCCAAATAAATATACTTTCTTTCCTACACAAGTGTGAGCTGCTGATCTAACAGGTTCATACAATCTAGTTTTACTGCTTATCCATGTATTCGTGGCAATATTGAATCTCAAAACACTATTCGTGCACCCCTGGTCGTCCTTACCACCAAATACGTAGACGTTATCGAAGGCATACATCACGTGATATTGTCTTTCCTTTGGTAAATTTTGAAGCTGATGCCATTCATTCTTTTGACCATCAAATTTTAAAAAGACCGTTTTACCGCCAGTTCCTTTATACGGTCCGGGACCGGAACCACCTGACACATAAATGTCGAGGCCTCTCGAACACATGGCAAAATTATAACCAGGGTCTAATGGCAATGGTTTTAAAGAAAACCAAATCTTTTGTGGAAAACTAAACCCCATGACACTGCAGTTGTTTCCACCCTCACTGCCTCCAATTACCATTAATACATCGTCTGCTGGTGTAGAAAAACCACCATCATCTTGAATATTAGAATTGGGACGCGATCTCAAATCTTCTAACTGTCGCAATATATCATGATTGGTCGAAAATTCTTCAATCTTGACAGCCTCTTCGTATATGTCTTTCGCAGTCACTCTATTTTTCATCATAGCCTCGCATAGTTCTGGGAAACATTGAATACGATTTGCGAAATCAGCAACTATCCACGAAAACGAGACTTGACAAAATAAACCACTTCTATCAACTACATTGATATTATCAGATTCCAAAATAGATATAAGAGTATCAACTGTACCTATTTCATCAAGTTTGGTTTCACTGTTAGCAATTTCGGCAAAATGTTTAAGAATTAACGATCGTGCTATCTCGGCCAGATCTGCAGTTTCGCCATGATTCTGTGCAACCTGCCAGACATGTACACAGTTTGACTTTTCAGCATATTTACTTAGAAACTGCTTACATATCGTATGGAGAGACTTTATTTGCATCATGTGGGCCACATGGAGTAGGATGTCAGCATTATCCATTTTAACCACCTTAGGTTCACCTGTATAAATAAACTTTAACAAATCTGAGCAACTGTCTTCATCTAATAGCATACCATCCAGGCAAACCCGACCAGTTTTTGTTTCCTGAAATATTAAATTGCAAGGTTTGGTTTGGCATAAGACAGATCATTACATAGATAAAATCCAAATAACAAAAACAATCTATTGATTTACAATAAACAATTTAAGTACCTGATAGTGCAACCTTTGATTTATACACAAAGTACCTGATAGTGCAACCTATGAATACCATTGATTTTTGAACAGAGAACCTTATGCCACAAACCACACAATTGCTTTTCTTGACAAAGAACATGAAAGCACAAACATTATAACTGTTTTATCAACGAAGTACCTGATAGCACCCATTTTGTTGGCCATCAATATTTTAGAAGACGGGTACCCCGATAGTTCCTTTATACAGTCCTAAACCGGAACAACCTGAAACATAAATGTCTAGGCCTTTAAGATATTGCAAACTATCCCATTGATTTATAAACCCACAAAGTACATGATAGAACAAACCATACAACCGCTTTTAAGCAATTAAAGTACCTGCTAGTGTAAACCATACCATTAATTTATAAACTATCAAAATACCTGATACTAGTAGTACAAACCATCCCATTGATTTATAAAACCCACATAGTACATGATAGAACAAACCATACAACTGCTTTATAATCAATCAAAGTACCTGATAGTACAAACCATACCATTGATTATTATTAATCAAAGTAACCGATAGTGCAAACCATACCATTGATTATTATTAACCAAAGTAACCGATAGTGCAAACCATACCATTGATTATTATCAATCAAAGTAACCGATAGTGCAAACTATATATTTTTGGACTCGAGCATCAATGAAAGGAAATTATAAACGAAAGCAGTGATCAACATTTCAATTAGATTGACATGGGGTGCACGTGATTGACGTTGGGAATATTATGTAATGTTCCAGATTGAACTAAAACAAAATGGCAACATTTAAAAGAATGTCCGTTTCCCCTCCCCCGGGTCTACCCTTTGTAAACAGACCAGCAAAACAGATTTTTTTTAACTGGATGTCATTGCATAGTCACATGAATGGTTTGAGTTGTCCAGTCGATGCCACTTATCAGTTGTTTGTGCTAAATTTAAGTGTATTTATGTAGATTATCAATCCTTTTGCTTTCAAGGACTTTTCAGAAATAAAAATAATTTCGATTTTTTTTTACCCGGGGGCTTATTTTTGACCAGGGTGGGGGAGGGGAATCAAACGTATTTTTCATCAGTAACTTTTCTATCCAGAATCGTGACGTTCAAATAGGCAGCCTCAACGATCGAAACGACTTAGTCTTGTTAAGAAATTCACAAAACTGTCTGCGCGTAAATATTACTCTCAGTGATGGTTATTGAGTTAATTATTCGAGCAAATTATAATTCCTTAATGACAATTTTAAAGGCGCATTTTCAAATTACAATATATATATATACTTTTTTTTTTATCTTGCATCTACCAGAGATAATGGTTGCGTCTCAGACATGCTTGCCAAGAAGCAAATATATCGGTACAAAGTGGTTAAATGAGGGGCTGTTTCCAGCTATAGAACCAGACGAATATTTTAAAAAAAAGCACGTCCTAAAAGAACAATTACTGTTACAAAAAATGACAATTATCAGACAATAAATAATGTGGAAAAAAAAGTTTAAGAACAATACGAAGTGTTTTGAAATTTCAGCGAGCGAAACAACACGATATTCAAATTCATTTTCGTAAAAACAATGATCGAGTGGAACGACCTTAAAGATACTGCAGAGATCTTTAAAACTGCTCTCTTGCATCTACAATTAATCGACAGCACCCTCTCTACTGTTGTATTAAAGCCAGTATTGCTATCCACAACGCATTCATAAAGACACAGACAGATACTAAAGGAGCAGACTCTGCCATCTGCAAACTTCTAGATAGATAATAAGTAGTTTCTGCTGCGCAGCTGCAATCTTGTGTTTTATCACGTGTTCATCAACCACATGCACAGGAATGAAAATAACATTAATTGAGTGGGTTACAGGATATTATTGTTTATTATATAACACTCATTGACGCAATATCAACCAAATTTTGCAGGCTGCTGAAAAAACGTCAACAAATTTGTCACACTTCTCTTTGTTACAATATTCCCTTCCAGAAATAACCGGTATTTAATATAACAAGAACAATAATCCCTTTGGGGTTCTGAATCGGAGAAATTTTCTGATTTCGCTGTATGAGGGATTACAAGAATAATGTAATACCAGGTCCGGACCTGATTTAGGTATACTGAATCATAAACGACCATTTCTTTACAAAGTAGATAAAACTTTGACAAAAATTTAAAACTATAGATACACAAGAAGTGGCTGGACGGCAAATGTAAAAATTTCTTAGATAACTCACCTCTAGTCCAGTATCAAACATGACTTCAAAGTACTCCGACAGGGAGGCTAAGATAACTTTATGACACTTGAATTCTCTGCCATTTACGGATATTGTAAAATCGGCATATTTATCATCAATCTTAAGTTTCCATAAACCGTTAGCTAAATCTGTACTATATGTTGCCATGCTGGAAAGAATAATATACATTACAAGTACATCTTTATAAGTCAGTAAGTAAAACTTTAATTTGGATTCGGCATATTGACAAACAATACAAACAAGCTCTAATGAGCTTTTTTTTTTCTTCTTTTTTTTTCAACCCCAAGGGTGACTGGGGAATAGAATTATGGTCACTTGGTCTTCTCCCGACCGGCAGTACAACGCTTGCCGAAGTGGGGCGTCCGTTTGGCTGTGCGGGGTGTATCAAGTTCGCAGTCACGTCCGGTCAGAAGGGGGACGTTAAATCCGATGCCTCGTGTAAAGAGAGTGCCACGCTCTTTGCACGTTAAGAACCCTTGCAACAACTCTTTTGAGGGGTCCGTAGGTGACCTACAGCAAGGCAAAATTTCTGTCCCTATCCAAAATACCCTCATTTTCCAGTGGCAGTCCAAATTTCCCTGACCATCATCCCAGATGACCTCTATTATACTAACCTACCTATTGTATTTATTGTGAACTTGTTCTCGTCCTGATAAAGCATGAAATATTTGCCACTGGACGTTAAGCAACCAACAATCAATCAATCAATCAATCAATCTAATGAGCTTTTCATCGAATATAAAAAAAAACATATGCAATAACATATAAAACAAGGCATGCAGCATGCAATAAATAATAAAAAGCAGCACCAAAAATTAACTCTAAGCAAATAGCATATACATATATCTTGCAAAATACCAAAACATGAAGCACTTGATTTTTTAAAATTTGCAGTTTAAAAATAATTTAAAAAAAATTTATGATTTATAAAGTAAAAATTTCAAATCTTTCAAATTTTAAATGTAAAAAACAAAATTTCAGTTGCAATGCAAGCTGTTAATGCAGCATAAAAAGCATAAATATTGTAACACAAATTATCTACAGGCAGAGCAAAAACATTCTGTTCCACTCTAGGACTGAACAAGACTCTTAAAATGTGAGAAGCTGTTAACAGTGGTCTGGTAAGCTATTCCATAAAGAAGCAGCAGCAAAACTAAAAGATTTTTTTTCCATATGAAGTAGTTCTTACCTGTGGTATATCCAAAATATTACTGTATCTAAAAGAATATTTAGTGTGTTTAATTTGGAGTAAATTTTAAAAACATACAGGAGCCAAATTATTTAAAATTTTATAAGTCTCAAGTGCCATTATATCAGGGGAAAGGGTGTTAAGGTGAGATATATCCACTTCCCAACTATCTTATCATATTTTGCATAACAAAACACATAACTTTTTAATAATTTGCAAAAAATATACCTATTGCTATCATGGTTACATTAATTCACAGCAAGATAAATAGTTTTGACAAATATCTGGAGAATTAAAAACATTACTAGCTGCATGGTTTTAATTGCATCTGTGAAAAAAACAAAATCAATCGACACCTGCATGATTAGTTTCAGAGACTTGATATTTAATCAGCAACACTTTCGTGTACTTTTCTTTAAATGGCTTAAATAATTTCTCGACTTTATCATCTATATATATCATGAATATGAAAATAGTGAATGCCACCGACATTACGAAGTTAGTGATATATCCCATCTCCCATTGAGCTTACATTTTGTACATCCAGTAGACAGAAGTATGGTTTTAAAGAATTGGGACATCCCAAATAATGAATAATTATGTTTCTCTCCTGTCAATATAGTAAAGCTAACAAATTCAAAATAAAGAAATAAAACTAACACAAAATACTCCATAAACCTGAAAAAAATAGTAAAAAATGAAACAACTTGGGATATATATATTTAAATTATTGAGAAAATATCTCAGTCATTACTAGAACTAAAAGTCTGTGACAATCATTATTACATTAAATATTAATTGTCAAACGATTGGGCAACCTTAGTAATGAGCAGTCAAAAAGTAAATTATTGCACATTTGATTCAACTGAAAGTGAAAGTAGAATTTCAAAACGAAAGTATGTACAGTGCACATAATTTCATTGTTGGACATCTATGAGTAATTTCGTTTAAAAAAAATAACTATCAAGATCATAAAACAGTATCAATGTTAAGAACAAAGCAATAATTAAATAAAAAATCCTAAAGATAAATTTTACCTTTTTTGAGTGTTTGTTGATTATTCTTTAGTTATTTCCCTTTGTGTACATAAAGAAATGGGTACACAAAGGCTTTCGAGGCATGGGCGTCATTTTTATGTTCTGTTTCACTAAAGTTTTCAAAATTAAACTTTAATCTTTTTTTATTCAATTCATTTTACATTATAATTGCACGATATAAATCTTTGCTTAACAGCAAATGAAAAATATTTATTTATTAAATTCCCTATTGACTCCTCAATTATTTTTTGTAGGTCGGATGCGACACCAGCCAATCACGTCAACCAACACGTAGGATCAAAGTTCACATCCTGTCTGCTCACGTTTGACAAGCCGGTTCAGTTACACTACACATTTCAGAAAATGGGGAAAATTAAAGGTAAAATGGCTAAATTTTTATGAAATAAAAGCGAATTTGCACATTTATTTTTATGAACATGCTTCATATCTGCATTTTATTTTACAGGAGGTCCAGTGGTCGAAATGAATGGAGATGAGATGACGCGGTGAGTTGCATATCAGCTGACATAACGAAACACAATCTGTTAGGGTTTATTATATAGGACACTGCTTTAACTTGAAAATCTCAATAACGGTGCTGGCCTTGTTCCAGTGCCCATACTGAAAAAAATGATTTTGATTTTAAATAAAAGTACACTTTAAATTGAATTATTTGGGGTTTTTTCATATCATTTAAAGTAGCGTCCCCCCCCCCCCCCCCAAAAAAAAATGTAGATAAATTGCTGTAATTTTAAGACTTCTTATGTTCACTATGAATCATCACATGGAAGATGCTAGATTCCATATTTTTCTAGTCATAAATTGGGACAAATTCTTCCAGTATAACGTGACGGTACCCAAATTGCACCTATTTTGACAGTTTTTTCACCTATGTTTTTTTATGATAAAGACAAAAATATCCATTCTGTGTTTATTTTGTAGCCGTATCCTTCTTTATCATATAGGTACACCAATTTGATTTTTAATTCATATGGAATCATAGAAAAATTGGTCTAAACTGACCTCCAAACCATTAATGATTCTGAAATGAGGAGTACCCAAATTGCATCCATGCTTAAATTCCCATCATCAAAAGTCTAATAACAGAGCTTTTGTTTAATTTCTTTATATATTTTGAACAATTGGATATTAGTCCATGCTTACTCTTCATTTTTTTTTTAAATGGATACTTGTAACATATTGTATTTGCTCATTTGAAAAAGATGAGGTTTTGATGACGTCGCATGGCGACGTTTCAGTACATTTTGCTTTTTCAGTAAATACTTCATCTGTTGATAGATACTGTGAACGTTTTGTGCATATCTAAATAGTGTTACCTATGTTGAAAGATGTGCTTAGTATAATTTCATAAAAAAACAAATTGTTTAGTCTCTAGAAAATCTTGTAAGATTTTCGCTGCTAGTTTTGCTAAATAGGTGCAATTTGGGTACTCGGTGCAATTTGGGTACCGTTACGTTATAGTGCTCTTTGCAGTTTCCAAGAACAAATTCCAATATCTGTTCTCAATAAACACCTAAACATTAAATTAATTCTACAATGTATATAGTTTTAACCAAAATGTTTAGTAAAAAAACAAGAAAATATTTAACATTGAAATTTATATTTTTGTACATATTATTCACTGCAAGGATTTGTATAGTGACATGTCAATCATGTCACTATACAAATCCTTGTTTACTGTAAATAGAAATTAGATCCTACACATAGACGTCATTTATAAAGTAAAATCAGTGCACATCATGTTATAAGAACATTGATGAGGTGAATTTTCTATCGTAGCGGATCTCACAAGTTAATGTGGGATGCAGTCACAGAAACAATTATCATGGTTATATTGTAAGTGCGTCTGTACCAGTAGACTAAAATGTACAACTGATTTCATATATCCATGTATGTCTGCCTATGTGTAGTGACAACTGTAAATTGTACCTTGTCCAGCAGATTCCTTATGATTAAGAAATACCAGGCTTTAGAATATTTATAATGTGCCTAGAAAATCAACTAACAATGTTAGAGTAGATTTGATTCTTTACTTCCACCCGGGCCAGGGCTGGAACTTGTACTTATATATTCAAGTCTAAATTGAAAGCAACGTTCAAACCTATGATTGTGTTGGATAAATGTGCATGTATTATCTATATATCTTCTTCATTATTTCTATATATTGTTTTTTTCCCTCAAATTTGTAGCATCATCTGGGACTTGATTAAAGAGAAATTGGTCTTACCATTTGTTGACCTTGAACTACATGAATATGACCTTAGTATACAGAACAGAGATGCAACAGATGATCAAGGTACATACATTTGTAATATATATGCATTCTTCTCTGAAGTGGATGTTACATTTATTCACATGTACAAAGTTCTATCTGACAAATGTTTCTATTTTTTTCTGCAGAAAATTTAAGTTACAAAAACCTAGATGGTACATAATATTTCAATATGTAAATGTGTGAAGACTAGTTCAGTTTAATTTAGGAAGAAGTGTATGATGTGTGGTTGATTTGAAAGATAAGTCTTTGATGTTGCAGTGATTACATACACTATATATTGTTATTTCAGGCAGGGATTGTATTTTATTCATTTAAAGCTGTTTAAGTCTTGTTGCTTACATTTGTAATACCAACTTGAAAGTTTGTTTCTCAATTACATTAAAAGCTATTTATGATTATCGTTTTATATCAGATATAAACCATCATTGTTTGTCTCAACACTGTTTTCCTTCGAAGTCATTGTTTTAGGTGTACATTTATGTTTCTTTGTCCCACAAATTATACTTTATGTTTGGTTAATAGCCATGATAGCAGGATTCAGTTTTGTAGACTGTTTATACATGTATATATATATTTTTATTTTCACATTTTAGTACCTGTCTTTATTGTGACTTTTATTTAACATGTTTAATTGCAGTAAAAATTAACACCATTGTACATGATGTCTGGCATACATGTATGTTTGTTTTGTTTACAGTGACTATTGATGCTGCTCATGCTATACAGAAATACAATGTTGGAATCAAGTGTGCAACAATTACACCTGATGAGAAAAGAGTGGAGGGTAAGGCATTGATTTAGAGTATCAATTACAAGACAATTTCTTGTTCAAACTCTTTCATTTTATATTTTTACACCCAACTTATGGACATTACTTTTTCGGTCTGTGTGTCTGTTTATCTGTCTGTCGTCTTTAAGGTTGAAATTTTTTGGTTAAGGTAGTTTTTAATGAAGTTGAAGTACAATCAACTTGAAACTTAGTACACAAGTTACCTATGACAATGATATTTCTAATTTTAATGCCAAATTAGAATTTTGACCCCAATTTTATGGTCCTCTGAACGTAGAAATTATAGTGCGAGTGGAGCATCCTTGTTCTATGGACACATTAGTCCTAGTTAGATATATTTAAGACAAAAATATTTGTATTGGTGTGTTCTGTTTGATGAATGAGCATAATTAACATGATGAATAACCAAAATCTAGGCTAAACTCTAGCAGAGGGGGACATTAAGTTTTACCCTTGTCCGTCTGTATGTCCCAAAATTGGTTTCCATTTTCCAACGTGACTTTGCCTCAACCAAACATCATGAAACCTTTATACAATACTTATTACCACAAAACTTAGATGAAATACAAATTTGAGTATAGTCACTTTTATGGTTCTTGAGTTAGAGTCTTTAAAATGTTGTGTATGCAAGCGGGGGCATCATCTGTTTCCATGGGGACACATTCTCCATTTATTTTTGATTCGTTTTCCATTGATTCTGGTGATTTGAAAATAATGCATGTCTGCTCTCATAATCTAATTGTATATATATATAAAATATTGTAACTCCATTCTTTTTCAGAGTTTAAATTGAAGAAGATGTGGAAATCTCCAAATGGCACAATACGTAATATTCTTGGAGGTACTGTATTTCGTGAGGCTATCATTTGTAAAAACATACCAAGACTGGTTCCAGGTTGGAAGAAAAGTATTGTTATAGGACGTCATGCTTATGGAGATCAGGTAATCAATGATATCCAGTTTAAACTTTTCATAAACATGATAAATGAAATATTCAGTTTGTAAATGATTTAAAAGGCAAATTTATACAACAAAAAGGTCAAATACCAGCTATTTGAAACTAAATTATATGAGATTCATTTAGGTAACTTTTCCTGCATGTTCAGAGGAATAATGATGTCTACATATACATTAAAGAAATGATGTCTGATTGCCAATAAAACAACAATCAACCAGAGTCAAATTGAAGTGAATTATAGCAGCCTACGGTCACTGCACACATGACAAAAAACTACAATGAAGTGAATTATAGCAGCCTACGGTCACTGCACACATGACAAAAAACTACAATGAAGTGAATTATAGCAGCCTACGGTCACTGCACACATGACAAAAAACTACAATGAAGTGAATTATAGCAGCCTACGGTCACTGCACACATGTCAAAAAACTACAATGAAGTGAATTATAGCACCTACGGTCACTGCACACATGACAAAAAACTACAATGAAGTGAATTATAGCAGCCTACGGCCACTGCACACATGACAAAAAACTACAATGAAGTGAATTATAGCAGCCTACGGTCACTGCACACATGACAAAAAACTACAATGAAGTGAATTATAGCAGCCTACGGTCACTGCACACATGACAAAAAACTACAATGAAGTGAATTATAGCAGCCTAAGGTCACTGCACACATGACAAAAAACTACAATGAAGTGAGTTATAGCAGCCTACGGTCACTGCACACATGACAAAAAACTACAATGAAGTGAACTATAGCAGCCTAAGGTCACTGCACACATGACAAAAAACTACAATGAAGTGAATTATAGCAGCCTACGGTCACTGCACACATGACAAAAAACTACAATGAAGTGAATTATAGCAGCCTAAGGTCACTGCACACATGACAAAAAACTACAATGAAGTGAA
The DNA here is from genome assembly GCF_963676685.1 of Mytilus edulis. NCBI lineage: Eukaryota > Metazoa > Mollusca > Bivalvia > Mytilida > Mytilidae > Mytilus > Mytilus edulis. The sequence goes on along the minus strand of NC_092350.1, from coordinate 25,362,464 downwards.
TTATAGCAGCCTACGGTCACTGCACACATGACAAAAAACTACAATCAAGTGAATTATAGCAGCCTACGGTCACTGCACACATGACAAAAAACTACAATGAAGTGAATTATAGCAGCCTAAGGTCACTGCACTCATGACAAAAAACTACAATGAAGTGAATTATAGCAGCCTACGGTCACTGCACACATGACAAAAAACTACAATGAAGTGAATTATAGCAGCCTACGGTCACTGCACACATGACAAAAAACTACAATGAAGTGAATTATAGCAGCCTAAGGTCACTGCACTCATGACAAAAAACTACAATGAAGTGAATTATAGCAGCCTACGGTCACTGCACACATGACAAAAAACTACAATGAAGTGAATTATAGCAGCCTACGGTCACTGCACACATGACAAAAAACTACAATGAAGTGAATTATAGCAGCCTACGGTCACTGCACTCATGACAAAAAACTACAATGAAGTGAATTATAGCAGCCTACGGTCACTGCACACATGACAAAAAACTACAATGAGCATAAGCCATACTTTATTGTCTGCTATTAAAGGCACTGATATGACAATGTGAAACAATTTAAACAAAAAGTCAGATTTATGACAAAGCAATAAAAGAAAACAAATTTGGAAGACAGCTACAAACACCAATCACTCCTGACTTGAAACAGGCACATATAAGAATATAACGAAAATGTTTGTGAGTGCTCAACCTTCCCTTACCTGGTCAAATGCTGGTACAGCGGTGTAACAGCAGAGTTTGAGATTAAAAAGTAAAAAAAAACAGTGTAAAAAGTCAATAAAACAACTAATAAATTAATCATATAAAAATAAAAAGAAGTGGTAAGATTGCAAATGAGACAACTCTCCGCAAGAGACCAAATGACACAGAAATTAACCAATAAATACGTCTACAGTAAAGATTTCAACAATGAGTTAAACCCATATCAATATCAGCTATGAACATGATAAAACATCCTGAAGAAATGTAAAACAAATTCAAACAAGAAAATTAACGACCCAAGTTATGTACAATTAATAAACGAAAAAACAAATATTGTATGATAAACAGCAAGAAACGACAACCTCTGAATTACAGGCTCCTGACTTTGAAGAGGCACATACACAATGTGATGGGGTTGAACTAGTTTGAAGGCATGTCAATCTCTCCATAACCTGTGACCAGGGTGTAACAGTACAGCATAGGAACTTACTATTAAAATCAAGTTAAAAAGGCTTAACTCCTCATATCAATACACCTGGACTAAAGTATCATTGGAATTAGTATGAAGATGCCATAAACAGTCTAAGAAGCATGAACATGTGCAATACCAAAATACAAGTTTGACTTTAAAGAACATGTGGATCATTTAAGTCTTTGATTTTGGAGGTGTCCAGATTTTGTTTGTATCTAGACAAATGTAATACCATGAAACACTGACAATGAGAAGAAGAAAAAAACTTCTGAGGTCTCACGTAATAAATTTCACCAAAGAAGAAACAGATATCCATATTGCCTCATGTATGATGTAATGATAGGTAGTGGCAGTTTACTTTCTGTGGTAAAGCATTTGTGAAGTGCCACCAGATATAGCCATAAATCTACCATGCTTGTGTTTAGAGTTAATAATGATGTCTTTTCTGTTTTCAGTATAAAGCCACAGATTTTGTTGTGCCAGGTGCAGGGAAATTAGAGATGAAGTTCACACCATCTTATGGTGGCGAAGAAATGCAATACACTGTTTTTGATTTCCAAGATGGAGGAGGAGTTGCTATGGGAATGTATAACACAGATAAGGTAAGAAACTGTACACAAGGTCATTATGGCATCCAGCAATAGCATTAGACAATTGTTGATAATTGTTTCTTATATCTGTGGAATATACATATTTGGTTTATCATTTACACCCAGACACGGAAAAAGAAAAATGGAGGATGAAAATTATAAAAAATTATTAAAAGTTCTTAAAAATTGATGTAGATTGTGCTTTGTTTTTTTAAACAGATGAGAGTACACATGTACATTATATTTTAGCTTGAGTGTATCAAATTATCAAGTTTTGATTTGTTTTTTTCCAGAGTATAACAGACTTTGCCCATTGTTCCTTCACATTTGCCTTACAGAAAGAATGGCCATTGTATCTAAGGTAAAGTATATAATCAGTTTATTATATATGAATAAAAATAAAAGCATTTTTTTTTTACAATCGTATGCATCTCATTGGAGAAGAACAGAAGTACTGTTACTGAACTCAATGATGGTGCATTAAATTAAGAGAATACATAGACTGATAGAGTAAATGATGAGCAAAGTTCAACATGTTCAACTCACAGATTTTGAAATGTAAAAAAAATGTGTTCATAGTTTTAATCGCAAGAACAATTTTTATGGCCCCGCAACAAAGTTGTCGGTGCCATATAGGTTTACCCTTCTCCATAATTTCTGTCATTCCACAACAAACCATTATACAGAGTTTTTTCTAAAACGCCCTCAGATATTGGGCTGATTTTCAGTATGTGAGTTAACCATGATGAGTTACAGATCAAGTTTAAGTTTCGTTCTGCTCCACTAATTTTTGTTGAAATTACGGGCTTTGGACTTTGATAAATTATTGAAAATCACAGTTATACCAGCTATACGCTCCCAGATTTTGAGCTGATTTTTTATATGTGAGACTACCATGACTACCATAATGTTTGTGTCCACATGTGTTATTGAAATTGCAGATTTTTCAACTTTTAGGGATGGGGCCATTCGTGTCGCTTTGACACATCTAGTCTTCTCTGATATTATATCTATATGTAAAATGCATGGTGTTCCCATATATATATATTCCTGCAGTTAAATTTTTTATGCCCCACCTACGATAGTAGAGGGGCATTATGTTTTCTGGTCTGTTCGTTCGTCCGTCTGTCCCGCTTCAGGTTAAAGTTTTTGGTCAAGGTAGTTTTTGATGAAGTTGAAGTCCAATCAACTTGAAACTTAGTACACATGTTCCCTATGATATTATCTTTCTAATTTTAATGCCTAATTATATTTTTTATCCAATTTCACGGTCCATTGAACATGGAAAATGATAGTGCGAGTGGGGCATTGGTGTACTTTGGACACATTCTTGTTTTAATAAGATTTTGTAAACTTTGTGCATGTTAATCTTTTCTAGAATTGACCTTCATTTGGAACTCTTAAACCCAAACATTTGAAAGCAAAGGGTGTATTAACACCTGAATAAGTCTAACAGGATCTACATGACCTAACTGGACATTACAAGAATAGCCAAATTCGTCAATGGTCAACTTTGCCTGAGGGAGTTGTAAAAACAATATCCTGCCATCTCAAACATTATTTTGATCAAGTAGTATTTTATGCTGATGTATAATGCTCTCACTAATATATTCTTCATTTATTACTTTAGTACAAAGAATACTATCTTGAAGAAATATGATGGAAGATTTAAAGATATATTCCAGGAAATTTATGACAGGTGAGTAAATATATATATGTTCATTTCCTGACAACCCTATTAAAGTCAATTATGCTATTGTCTCCCTTAGCAGAGGCAAAATGACTTTTTTTTTATTTTGGTTTCAAAAGAAAAAATATGTTTGCTTTGACAAATACCCCTTTTCTTCATGTACATGTTCTTATGCATTGCAAAATTAACATAGTTGAAGATTTTATAATTCAAGAATAAATAATTCATTAAAAGTTGTTATATATAAACTTGTATTGTACAAGAGTAACTAGTTCCCTTTAAAGAAATATAAAAAAAAAATAGATAGTCTGAAGGTGATCAAAAACCTTTAAATTATTTTGAATGCTACTCTCTAAAATCTCTACAAGGGATGCATTGTAAATAATATTTCAACTTTAAATTACTTATAGGGAACAATTAAATTATGCCCTCTCCAACTGGACATGCAGCAATCAATACTTAACTTATTTTCAATGCCAGACTAATATTGCCAGTCTTCCACTTTTATAATTGAAGAATTTTATATTTTGTTTTAATGTATGAACAGTTGACCTCATTTTCTTGGATCAAATTAAATTTATGTGATAGTTGTAGTAAAGCTTTATATATAGGATTATCGACATAATTACAATGATTAGTAAAGAAGGCGAGACATTCAGTGTGTGCACTCTTGTTTTAAAAAGCAAGAAAGGGAAGAAAATATATTCATAATAAGAAAACATGTTAAACCTAACAATTTTGTGTCTGTCCTAAGTCAGGAGCATCTGTCCTTTGTTATTCTTGTATATTATTATAATTTTAGTTCATTTATATGTTTTAGAGTTTAGTATGATATCTTTTTCACTGAACTAGTACACATTTTTGTTTAGGAGCTAGCTCATGTAGCTGTAGGCTGTTGTCTCTTTTTAAACAATCACTTAAAGCTGTTATTTAATCTATCTGTTAGAGAGAAAGAAAAAAGTAAAGAAAATTATCTTTTCATTGGTAATTTATGCAACAAAATATTTTGGAAAGATTTTTTAATAATATTTGCGTAAAACATTAGAGACAAGACTTTATTTCATGTATATGTAAAAACAAATATCATGTTTTTGTAAAACAAATCTTTTACATGAGGGAATCATTCATGTTCTTACAGTACATTTTACTATTCCTAGTCTACAAGAAAAAAAATGTTCAAAATCATGTTTTATTTATCTTGACAGTCAGTATAAGAAAAAGTTTGAAGATAAGAAAATATGGTATGAACACAGACTTATTGATGATATGGTAGCTTATGCCATGAAATCAGAAGGAGGCTTTGTTTGGGCCTGTAAAAATTATGATGGTGATGTACAATCAGATTCTGTAGCACAAGGTAAGTTCTATTCTTGTCCTGTTTTCACAAGAAACACAATGGTATGAAGCTATGAATCATTATAATGCATATAATGCAACACTGCTTGTAACAATCATTTTGATTGGATAATATCACCTATTTCCATGGCATCAATTTACAATAGATGTGATAAAAATGTGCACACAAACACCAGTCGATGTATGGTAGATTTTAAATGTATGTTTTGACGTTGTTTTCTGTCAGTTTCATTAGAGTGGAGATTACAATACAGTTATCTCCTAAATGTATTTATTTGTGCCAAACGGTGCTTTAATTGCCTTGATATTCAAATAAAAGGTAATATCTTTAAACAACATTTAAGATGCCACATTTACTATTATTTGAAATATTTCAGATAAAATCTTAGGTGAAGGCACATTCATTTAATTTGATGTCCAGTTTAAGTTTATATAGTGATAGAGTAAAATAGATAAATCAACAACAAAAAATATTACTAATTTATAACATGTTTATTTATTTGCAGGCTTTGGATCCCTAGGAATGATGACCAGTGTATTGATCTGCCCTGATGGTAAATCTATTGAATCAGAAGCTGCCCATGGGACTGTCACTAGACATTACAGATTCCATCAACAGAAAAAAGAGACATCAACTAACTCTGTTGGTAAGATCTCCAATGTTTAAAAAAATCACACTTATTGCTGCTATAAATGGTCTTTTATAAAAATCAAAAGAATTTAAAGATAAGATATTTTATGCATTATACATATTATTATACACCAAATTGAAACTTAAAATTAACATTTTGTGCAGAATTTTATCGCTGTTTTGAAGACCCATTGATGGCCTTAGGTTGTTATTTGCTCTTTGCTTGGGTTGTGGACCTTGGACATATTTCCATTCTCAATTTTTTTTTTAATATGAATATTGAAACAATTTCAGTTTAGACTTTCAATAAATTAAGTAATAGTTATGTCTCTTGATTTGTTTAACACTGGTTTTTGTATTTTGAGTCAAACTACACATATTTGGAAACTTTTCAGGGTGACAAGAGTAGATAATAACTCCAAATCAATGTAAAGAAATTTAAAAGATCCAAAAATTACTTATTTATTTTTTTCATTCCAGCATCCATATTTGCATGGACAAGAGGATTAGCACATAGAGCCAAAATAGATGAGAATTCCGAGCTGAAGAAATTTGTTGAAAGTTTAGAAGCAGCCTGTGTTGGAGTTATAGAGTCTGGTAAAATGACAAAAGATTTAGCCATCTGTATCAAAGGAATGGATAGGTAAATGTCACAAGGATTTAAACATGTATAAAGTAGTTATCTTTTATCTGTGGATTGTACTATTGATAAATAGGCAGATGTGGATTGAATGCCAATAAGACCACTACCCACCAGAGTTCAAATGATGTGGATGTAATCAATTATAGTAAACTGTACAGCCTTCAATAATGAGAAAAAATCCCATTACTTTAAGTCAACCATAAAAAAACTCTGACAAAAAAAAATATGAAACAATTTAAGGTGGTATCCAACACCTTGACTAAAATTTATTGTCTTGTTTAATTTTCATAACATTTTGACTAAATATTTACTTTGACCCTTTGAAAAAAATATAAAAATTTCAAAAAAAATAAACAAATCAATCTCTCGGAAAAAATTGGTATGATACATAGCAGTTTGAATAACACCAATTTTGATCATTGAAAAGCTTAATATTTCCTTTACAATACCACGTCATTAAAATGTTTAGCTGATTTTACAGAGTTATCTCCCTGTAGTGTTAGGTACCACCTTAACCCTTTCAACGCTACACAAAAAAATAGAAAAATGGCTGCTGCTGCTGCATTTTTTTTTAGTACATTCATTAGAACAGTATTTTCCTTTTCAGACTGCTGTATCTTTTTTATTATATGAGATACAGAGAAAGTTATTGCATGAAAAATGCTCAGGAGAGCATGAACTGTAATGTTAGGCAATTATTTTACTGAAATTTTTATCAGGTTACCTGCCTTTTCAGGTAATTAACAGGTAAAAGGTGTAATTTATTACATTTGTGTTGAATTTTGAATAAAAACTACTTTCAGTCTTCATTTATTTTGTTGTTTTATCTGCCATATTGTAAAGAAGACACCAGTTGCCCGATTCCGTAGCGTATTGTACCATACATAACGTTTTATGTAATCGTGGCACAAATAAATAGCTCCGTCCTAAAAAATTTCAGTCGACCTCCGTTTTCCCCCCTTTTTCTACGTCTCGTAATGATCGATCAAATCATATTTCCCACACGAATTTTATGTAATAAACACATTGAGATAACAAGAAACCTTTTAACTAATCCTCGTTGTAAGTTTCGCCAAGGAAATGCTGAAATTTTTCCATATTTACAGCTTCGTTTCCGATTTCCGCCATTTGCATTTGTCAAAATATTTGTTTTTATTTTCCTTCTATTTTCCTTCTACTGCATGATTTTACTATAAAAATTGTCGGGATTTCAAGCGCAAATGAGACCTTGCATATCCTAGATTCAAACGAGGAAAAATTAGAGAGAACCCGAATGAAAACCGAATGGTTTAAGAGTCCTTATGAAAAATCCTTTTTCATCGCGGCATATGCCGCGAATAGCAGTGGCGAACGGCGTACGTCATCGCGGCATATGCCGTGTATAGCGTTGAAAGGGTTAAACAAGAAAACTAACAGCCTAATTTATAACAAATCAATTTTACGAAAAAACAAATATGACAGACATGAACCAACAACAATGACTGAACTACAGACCACTGACCTGATACAGGCACATATAGAATGTACTTTGATTAACCTATTTGCTGCTGTTTCAGAAAGAGTTCTCCCCAATTTGTATAATATGGCAATGCAACTCTCCAAAGTTTTTGGGATTGTTTTTTTGGTAGCTTTTATTTTCCGTTAAAAAATGTCATTAAAGTTTGTGTTCAATGTTCATGATGTTGTTATGCTCTTTTTTCTGATGTATTCCCCCTTGTCTACTTTTATTCATGTAACAAACAAGCACACAGTTACAAAACTTGTCTCATACCTCTATTGCTCTGAGGAGAGGGCATTGAAGTGTTTTAAACATAACTTAAAAAAATACAATTGAATACAACACATAAATATAACATGAAATATTATAGAATCAAACACAGTTTTGCTAGAGGTTATTGGTGTGTAAAACAGGGCGATTAACTCACATACTCAAAAAAAGTCCAAAGGACTTTTTGGACTTTTATGTTAAGTTTGTGAGTAAGAGCCCCAGTTTACACATCAAAAACTCTAGAAAAATGTGTTTAATCCGTATAATTCTTAAGCCAAATATTTGCGATTATTAATTCACATGTTGTTATTTACTGGCTACTATAATTATGTTTAAATGCATGATTGACATGACGTAACTAAGGAGTTATGACCGCCATATTGACTATCTAAAACCCATAAATGTTGGATTAATGCAACCAAATCTAAAATAAAGTAGTACCTCCTTCCAAAACGTCACTTTAATGAGATATCAGAATTTTAAGCATACAAGTTATGAAATAGTCTTTTGCTTTAAATTTTTATAATATCATATATTTTCAAAGCTGTAATGCATTATTTCTTTAATGTTCTGTATTCATTTGAATAGAAACAACTGTTATGTATTTGTTTTTCAATTGCAATTTGCTGAAAATCCAAGGATCCCTGCATGCATGTGTATCATGCATCAATAGATCAGTGAAAGTTACCAAAGTAGTTACGGAACATGGTTTATCGAAGTGTAAACCAAGAAAAAAAATCTAACTGACCAATCCAATTCAAGTATTAATAGATATGCAAATCATAGAATTATCAAATACAACACAAAGATAACATTAAAAAAATGAAATTATACATGTAATAATTCACCATGTAATTAATTTATTTTTTCAGTGTGGTAAGAAAAGACTACCTAAACACCTTTGAATTCATTGATGCAGTAGCAGAAGATTTACAGAAAAGATTACAGAGTTGACTAGAAGAGAGCAAACTTTAGGGACTTACAATTTAGGGTGATCATACTAAGTGTTCAAAACATACCATTGTCACTGCCCAATGGCCAATTAGTTGGACTGACCTTCATTAGACATATTTTAAACTAACACATTCCTTTTTATTTGACAAAGCTATTCCTGCATTTTGCCATGACCTTTTTTTTTATGGAAAAGCTGTAATCAACCTTTCAAACATTTTTTGCTTTTATAATTTATAAAAGGGCAGATTTTATTTTCTATCTGAAATTGTTTCTGGGATTCAATTTCATTTTATAGCATAATCATGTATAAAAGTGTTTGCCTGTTTTTCTAGTACTATACATGTTGTTGAAAACACATAATGATTTTTAGAAGTGTATTTGGCAAGTAAAAATAGCAGATATGATTTGTTTGTTACCTGTTTAAAACTACAGAAACCTTTCTGTAATTGTGATTAAATAAGCATTATTTTTGATTGATTTGATTTTAAATGATTATCTGTTTTGGTATAAATATTATGATTGTTAAGAATGCTTGTATACTAGTTATCTTTTCTTTAAGATTATTTTTTAACTTTTAAGTATACATGCTGGAAATTCATGTGATTTATTTCGGGTAGTTACCTTATTATTTTGACTTTTTAATCTTTTTAAACTCAATTATATATTTGATACATAAAGCTTTTAAATGGCAGATTTTATATCAAGCTTTACATATTTTAATATTTCTTAACTTTTAAATTTGTTAGAATATTTAGTCATTTTAATTTATCTGCTTGCATATTGTAATTTGCTTTTAAAATATGTTGTTGTTATAATAATTACTTCTTCAGTATTAACCAGATTAATATATAAATAAATAATGTGATGAAATTGTGCAATCATGTTCTCTTTAAAAGATAAGTTTATGTAAATCAAAATTGATTGTGTATAAATGGCATTTGTTTGTTAACATGGTTTATGTGAATATTTCTAAAAACTATTAAATGATAGACACAGCTTTAAATATGGATGGCATTTTTTCATATCCTTCATGTCAGAACAAAATAGTTATGTTAAAGATTTTTATGAACTTATTTTTAGTAATATTTTCATATTAATTGTGTGAATTCTGTTTACAAAAACAAATTATGAAAGTAAAACAGACGCTACTTCGTTTTTATTCTACAATATTTTCATACAAAAACTATTTTCTTTCATTGAAGGACATTGAATAATTAATTTTGAATGATCCAAGCTTCAGGCTTTCTGTTATTACATGTTTAAAATGAATTAATTGATAAATACTGCAATAAATGATAAAAAATTGTTTTTAAGATATAAGCAGTAAACATGTGTGTATGTTTTTTTATGGGTATTTTTGTGTATCATTTGAATTTTGTTAATGTAGTGAATGTTATTATTAGTTATTACAAGGCAATCTTTTCAGTACACTGTGATGATCTAAAAATTATTTAAAAATAAAAGTTTAATTCTATTTTCATTGATTTTTCTATGCATAATGAAGACACAGATCTAGTTAATGTTTCTAACATGAAAAAAATATGACTTACTTATATAATTAAACAAGAATGTGTCCATAGTACTGGAATGCCGACTCGCACTATCATTTTCTATGTTCAGTGGACCATGAAATTGGGATAACAACTCTTTTTTGGCATTAATATCAGAAAGATCATATCAAAGTAAACATGTGTACTAAGTTTCAAGTTGTTCAGACTTCAACTTCAAACTACCTTGATCAAAAACTTTAACCTGAAGCGGGAAAGACAGCAAACGGATGCACAAACGGGCGCACAGATCAGAAAACATAATGCCCCTCTACTTTCGTAGGTTTAGTGGTATTTAGCATGTAAAATTGAGAATGGAAATGGGGAATGTGTCAAAGAGACAACAACCCGACCAAATAAAAAACAACAGCAGAGGGTCCCCAACAGGTCTTCAATGTAGCGAGAAATTCCCGCACCCGGAGGCGTCCTTCAGCTGGCCCCTAAACAAATATATACCAGTCCAGTGATAATGAACGCCATACTAATTTCCAAATTGTACACAAGAAACTAAAATTAAAATAATACAAGACTAACAAAGGCCAGAGGCTCCTGACTTGGGACAGGCCCAAAAATGCGGCGGGGTTAAACATGTTTGTGAGATCTCAACCCTCCCCCTATACCTCTAACCAATGTAGTAAAGTAAACGCATAACAATACGCACATTAAAATTCAGTTCAAGAGAAATCCGAGTCCGATTGTCAGAAGATGTAACCAAAGAAAATAAACAAAATGACAATAATACATAAATAACAACAGACTACTAGCAGTTAACTGACATGCCAGCTCCAGACTTCAATTAAACTGACTGAAAGATTATGATTTCATCATATGAACATCAGGCACAATCCTTCCCGTTAGGGGTTTATTATCATACCATCATAACATATATGAGAAGAACATAACCTGTGTCATGCCAACAACTGTTTTTAAAAAATAATGTGTTTAGTTCCGATGCAAAGACCTTATCAGTGACTCAATATTAACGCCAAAATATGCAATCTTTAATGACTTGACAACAGTATCATAGTTATATCCCTTCTTAATAAGTCTATTCAAAGGTTTTGTAAGTTTCAAGGTGAATACTGACACCTTTGTGCTTTATAAAGAATATTACCATAAAAAATTGGATGTGAAATACCTGAACGTATTAGAAGTCTGCATGTTGAGCTATATTTACGAATGATGTCTTTATACCGATGATAAAATTTAGTAAATGTTTTGACATATATATTACTATTCTAATATTCACATGCAGTGATAACGTCATAATGAATTTGCAACAAACCTCATTTATTCCAACTTGTACGTGGGATTAACAAATTTGTAGATAAGACCTTGTCAGCCAGTCAACATGTTGACAGTATTTGGTATATGAGACAAGTGTGAGAAGTATTTGTTGGTCTTGCATATGTCAACTGTTCTTGACCTCAAGTTCATGCTCCAGTACTTAGTCAGGTATTTATGGTTTTGGTCTGGTTTTCAGTAACGTTACATCAACAATATATATATATATATATTAGAGCCCAGGTGGTCGTGTGGTCTAGCGGGACGGCTGCAGTGCAGGCGATTTGGTGTCACGATATCACAGTAGCATGGGTTCGAATCCCGGCGAGGGAAGAACCAAAAATTTGCGAAAGCAAATTTACAGATCTAACATTGTTGGGTTGATGTTTAGACGAGTTGTATATATATATATATATATACAACTCGTCTAAACATCAACCCAACAAGAAGAGCCAAAGGGAAGAACCAAAAATTTGCGAAAGCAAATTTACAGATCTAACATTGTTGGATCTGTAAATTTGCTTTCGCAAATTTTTGGTTCTTCCCTGTTGGGTTGATGTTTAGACGAGTTGTATATATATATATATATATACAACTCGTCTAAACATCAACCCAACAATGTTAGATCTGTAAATTTGCTTTCGCAAATTTTTGGTTCTTCCCTCGCCGGGATTCGAACCCATGCTACTGTGATATCGTGACACCAAATCGCCTGCACTGCAGCCGTCCCGCTAGACCACACGACCACCTGGGCTCTAAAAAAAGAGCTTTCGCTGGCCGTGTGTTACCTTTCCTCGTCAGTTTTAATCTAGCGGCGTACTACAGTACATGATATATAAGGCATGAAGATGTTATTGTTACAGATCAGCTTAATTATCTATAGTAAAGGATCCTACAAATGTAATATACAGTCACAGAAAATAATTATATTTATAAGTACGTCTGAGTCAGTGACAACTCTACAACAGATGTATCCATCAGATTGCCATCAATGATGGTGATACATGGCTGTGTACATAATGTATATACAATATACAACTCGTCTAAACATCAACCCAACAATGTTAGATCTGTAAATTTGCTTTCGCATATTTCGCATATATATATATATGGTAACCGTATATGCATTGGTTTCAAAGTGTACCAATCAGTATCAGGCCTGTTTTTCAGTTACATTACATTATAGGTGAACAGTATTGAGTATATGCTTTAGTTTCAAAGTGGGTCATACATATTTCTTTTGGTCATGTCTTTTATTTCACTCAAGATTCATTTAGGATAAGGTATGTTTTTAATAACAATGCAAGATAGATACGCAATACCGTTATTTAGTATGCAAATTTCCATTTGGAAGAGTGTATGTCTGTTTTACATTTGTTATATAAGCTATTTCAATTGATATTTAACAGAGCGTCCTTTTATGTTGTAAGTACAACTATTACAGGTTAGGGTGAAGGTTGGTGCCTGTTAAAACCTTAGGTGTTTCTTGGTTCTTGTTTTTTTTTATATAGATAAGACTTGGTTTTCCTGCTTGAATGGTTTTACAATAGTAACTTGTCAGGCCCTTAATAGCAAGCTGTTTCAGTGTGATCTGTGTTGAAGGCCGTACTTTGAACTATATTGGCTTCCTAATTATTACAAATAATTACTTGGATGGAGAGTTGTCTCATTGACATTCTTACAATAACTTCATTATACAAGTAACCCTGTTGAAGAAGACACTAGTGATAATAAATTGGACTCAGTTGAAGCTTCACAAGACAACATCAACGATTTTACACATCATTTTTTGTTGGAATGTGATGAACATATGTGTTCCTGAGAAAAACTATTGACCTCATTTTCAGTGGTTATTTTTTTTATAGAAGAGTAAATCTTAATCAAATCCTTCATCAAAAGAACCTCACCTAAATTCCAAACGAAATTTGTTCTAGCAATGTGAGAGGCTGTTTAAACTTCTCAAATGAAAGTTTTCCTGTATATACCATGGAACAGCAGAAATAATAGGTAAACAGACATGACAGACAGGTTTCAACATTGGTAAGGATATAAAAGAAACATAATCCAAATGATTTGATTCAATATTTTAATAAAATTGTACAGAACAGAAGAGGTTACATTCATTTCTATCAAAAAACCTATAAAAGTAATTTACCAACACATTTGTAGGGAACAAAATTCTTGTACATCAGATTATATAAGCTAGTAAAATTTGATAGGATGCAATGCTGTAACTGATTATAATTAAATCAATAAAAATTTAAATTCTTAACAACAACTTAACAAACATATCAAACATCTGGCAGTATGGTACAGTCAAATACCACATCTGATGTCTGGAAAGAACATACCTGATCATGTACTGATTACTCATTCAATATTGTGATTTCATTTATTTTTGATAGTACATGTACCAAATTTTCTTGGTACAGGAACAAATTGTTTGATAATTTTCATACTAAATAATTATTTTGTGGTTTTTAAATTTCATCTTTACAAGGCTTTTGGAAATGTTTATGTTATTGAACATTTAAAGTTGTGTTTTACCCCTGCAAACAGAACAGATAATAAATAAGTTCCCAACAGAGTTATGAATCCATAATAAATATAGATGTGTATTATTATGGTGTGTATAACAAGTTCATACAAGTTTTAAAGAGTCTGATATAATTATCGAGCTTGATACATGTATCAATTTTATTTGTGTTATAAATATTCTAATGGTTATATAATTAGAATCCTTATAACTTTGTTATACTTAGGTAATATCCATATTAATTGAAAACCTCAACACTCAAATAGTACTTAATAACCATACTATTAAATTACAAACTACAGACATAACATTATATAATAATAAATTCAAATTCACAATTGCATGCATGGTTTAACAATTATATTTTGTGAATCCACTGTACTTTGGACTTAATAAAATATAATATTCCTTATTGCATTGATGTCATACACAATCATTCTATTCCAGATAGTCCTATCAACATCTGTCAAGGAATACATTGGACTTTATGATACATAATGTCCACAATAAAAATAGGTGTCATACACAAACATTCTGCTCAATATATTCATGATATTCTGAGCTATCATCATCTTTCTGAGAATTCATTTGACTATATCCATAATTGCATTGAAGTCTTACACAAACATTCTGCTCAATAACCACACCTATCTACATCTTTCAAGGAATACATTGGACTTTAAATACATAATAACCACACTTTTATTGATGACTTATACAAACATTCTACTCCATGGCCTGAATTATAGAAATGAGTGCATGAAATTTTATTATATAAAAGCAAAAATGAAAAATAATAACCTAAGGTTTAAAGGTAAGATGTTTCTAGTGCCTATTGTGAAGAAAAAACAAACTTGCTCATAATTCAATGATTTCTGCAAATTTTAATTATTACAGGAATTTCAAAATAATGCTGATAAATTAATTAGAAGAGGTAGAGTGAAATAAGAAAGTTTCCATAATTTCAGCAGATAAACAAAAGTATGGTAGTTTTTCTTTAGGATATGTGGCTGGATTCATCACTATTCATGGGATACTTACTTTCATAGATTTTGTGGCTTGACTTCACTTGTATAAACAGCAAATTATAAAGAAGTAACCCTAGGACAATGGACATAACTCTTACACATCGCTAGAACTCTTGTTCCAACATTTTCATGAATAGATTGCAAGCTTCTAAGTAAGACAGATTATTTGTCATTTGTTTCACATGCAGTTGAAATGGGTAATTACAAATGCAGTTGAAGAGTAACTCCCTTTAACCCAGGTTTTGTGGGCAAAACATAAAAATTCCAGTGTGCTTAGATAAAACCACAAAATAAGGTATCCACAAATAAACAATTTTTCCTCTATCCCCCAACAATAAATGAAGTCTACATCGGCTGTACATTCTATAAAACACAATCACTCGTAACTTTAGAAAACTTTTTATAACATATACCCAACTCTAAAAATTAAAAAACATCTGGGGAAAACCACTTGCTACATAATTAGTTTATTCATTACATCGATACTGAATGAATCTGTGCATTAACCACCGCACTACCCCCACCCCCCCCCCCCCCCAAAAAAAAATATATAACATAACAAAATCAAAACACCTTTAAGAATACTACCTTGTGTATATATTGACAAAATGGTATGCATTTAAATTAAATGAAAGTATGAGATTAGCATCTTTACATAACATTGTGACATTGAACTTATAATATAAAAAAATTCACGAAACAATTCTATCAAAAGCTTCCTTTAGATTCTCTCTTATTTTAGTCTTACTTGTTCAAAACATTTTTTTTTCTTTCTATCAAATTTAACATGTGCTGCTTGCATAGCCTTTAAAGTTCCTAAAATCTTACTTAATTGCTAATGAAGAAATGTCATAATGAGTTCAAAATATTCTAAACTGTTTTTCTGTAGTAAAAATAAGATGTTAATGAAAAAAACATGATGAAAAATATAAAATGACATGTACACTGTGCATTATACTAAAAGATTATGTTTCATTTCAACAAAAAGTGAGTTTCTGGGCTAACAATCTCACTGAAGGGCAATACACATAGCCCCAAGATCAGATATAGCTGAGAAAACATCCTCAAGTTAAAAAAACCAAAGAGATATTTCTATTTTCCTTTGCCACATCAAAGACATTGGCATATGACCTCATTGTGTACCATTCAACTTGTCTACAAACAACCTTTTTCTGACCAGTCGCTTGAGATAGAAAATATTTACAGAATAAGATCAAAGCAACAATTCAAGAAAATAGCAATAATGTTCCGTATATATATATGAGAAAGAACTGGAAGGTCATGTGATAACTTGATGTCTCATATACAAATATTGAGTAAATTCAATCACACATTTATCAACATAATGTGTATTTGTATATGAGATTATATTTTTGTATTCCTGCTAGATTCTTCGGAGATAAAGGTCTTTAACTTAACAAAAATGACACTTTTGTTCAATACTGTTAAGTTTCAATAATGAAATCTGTTACATTAAAATAAAATCAATTGATTGTTGATGTTCAATGCTACTTTCAGCACTATTGCCTTATTGTGGCAGTCAGTTTATATAAGGGGACGAGGCAGAGATGTCTGGAGAGAACTTAACTGACCAGTAGAAAAATGACAATCATAATTATGATTGTATCCAAATGTTGCTGCCATATGCAGGGTTCAAATTCACAACCTCTGTGTTGACAGGCTAGTGAAACTGTTAATGAACTACCCTGTAACCAAGGCCCTAAGATCACTAAGATAAAAATGTAAAAATGTAAATGATAAAATGATGTTCTACCCTCCAAACAACATATATGTGTACATGTATTTGACAAGCATAATTCCTTTGATCATGACCTGAATATTGACAATAATGATCACTGACCAATTTTTACCCCTTAAAGTCCACTCAAATGCAGGTGTAAGTACATCACTCTATTTTCCAAAGGAAAAACCTGTTGAACATGCTATTACTGACGATTATTTAAATCATATTGGTTTTAAATGTAGGTTCCTTTTATCCTTGAGTTTCGGAGAAGCTATTCAGAGAAACACAATCTTATACCTGCCCAGTCATAACCCATTCAAACTGTTTTGGGGAAATTCATTCATAAGTGAATGCTTTATACACTGGATTGACTGTCTAAGCTAATTATAGAATGACACTTTTCTGCATTTCAGACTTCTCTTTTTTTACCCCTGACACCAATAAAGTTATAAACTTCAAAATTTGGAAGATAATAATTTTTGCACACATTTTCTGACGCAAACAAAACTGAACAAAAGAATGAAGTGAACCTCTGATAAGTAATAACTAGACTTTTCATCTGCAGAATAATATGTATATTGATTGATTGGTACTTAACGCCACTTTCAGGGCTTCTGTGATATTTCATGGAGATCAGCTGATGGAAAAAGCCAAAGTACAGCAGTGGTGAAATAAGATGACAGGAATCCAGTTTACTGTACTATAAATTGCTAATGTGTACTGTAAATTGCTGATGGATTCCTGATATATGATTTTATTTTATAATACATGTCAGTTGACAACAATACCTGGTGTACACGATACACAGTGACACACATATTATAGTTATGATATATGAGAATTTATAACACACCTGGTGAAGGGGGATATACATATGACAATCTATGACAGTGAAATACTATAACAAGTGGAATGAAATTAAATACATGTATATATGTATGGGACTATTTATTGCCCTGAAAGGAAACAAAGTGCAGACTAAACTATACAAGAGTGCTGCTATAAAAGCAAAAGATATACATATGGCACCTCATTTAATCTCCTATAACTATCATGATCTTGTAAACACTCATTTAATAGCATGATATTTTACCTCTATTATCAGAACCTAAAAAGAGAATTGTAGTATTGCATGACTATCCAAGTAGACCAGAACTATTGAAAGTATGTTCAAAATTATTAGTTTTTTCATAAAATTTTACTACTATGTGAATTTTTGTGATTGTATCTACCTGATCAAAAAAGACTGTTGGCCATGTTGTTTCAATATATAATAGGTAATACATAATTTGTAAAAAAAAACTACCAATAATTACAATTTTTGTTTGGCATAGTTGCAAATCCTTTGCAATCTGCAATGGTTTAAGCCTTATTGATGCGAATTACATCTGCCATATATATACATTTTATATGTACTAATAAATAAAGTATTGACCAATAACCTATGTCAGATCAGATATCTTACACAATGTCATATTTACTATGTATCACATTCACATCACAATTTATCACATCTTTTAAACTGCATATATACAGCAAATAAAGGTTATAAAACAGTAATAAATATATACACTGTCAATTCAGAAACTATTTTTCTCATTGCGGTTAGGTGAATATTGCTATAATTAGAACTCACAATCTCACCTCGATACATACCCATACCGTATATCTATATGCAGATTTGCATGAAATCGCAATAATTGATTTTGGCTTTTTTGTCCATTCTACAAAAATGGCAATAGTAATGCAAACAATAATTTCTGAATTGACAGTCATTTAAATCAATGGAATAATCAACAGCACTATCATCATTTGTACTTGTAATTCCTCATCTTTTATGTGGAATAACACTAAATATTACTATTGGTTCACGTCATACATTCATGATTGCTGATCTTATTCTCGTTGTTGGCACATATGTAATTCTAACATAATTCTACTGTTACTGTACTTGCTTATTTATTTCATTCCCTCTCCATTAAACGCACCCTATTTCATTACAATAAAATTCAAAGTACTTAAAAATATGTCAAACTGTTTCAAAGACTTGTTTTGTTTTAGTATAGAGAAATTGATTCACTGTTTTTTGTTATTATCTTGCACTTAAATTGCTAGGGAGTCTCAATTTTAAATATGTGAAATATGTTAAATTAAGAAAATATAATCATTAGGCACAATTTCATATGGCCGTTTTTAGACAAATTTTCAGCATCATTAATTTTCAAAAAAATTTCATTCACATTATTGGTTCTATCAACAAGAAAAGATCCTCATTTCTGTACTTTTAAAGATCAATAATCATCATAAAATATCACTTAACAAAAACAAAAGTAACAGCAAAACAATCATGATATAACTGTGAATGTATCAATAAGTTCAACCTTTTTAACTGAATTCATCCTCCATAAAAAGAACAGGAAATAGTTTCATACACTCACTAACAGTAGTAACATCCATGTGATCGTCATGTGATCTTCTTTACAACCAATCATTCACTCAGTATGTTATATTCTATCAAATACTCAGGATAAGCCTGAGCACTATCAAATATAACAAATATTTTAGGGGCATGAATGTGATCCACACACGAGTCATAATACCTCCCTGACGGATCATCAGCAAACAAAGGAGGAGGCTTTCTATAATTAGCATTTCCACCGGTATATTTTCCAACAAGGACTCGACTGAGAATCATTCTATGCATGGGTTTTTCTTCCTGTATTTCTGGCATAACCATTGGTGGAGGAGGATTTGATTGGTAGACAACTTGTGGTTGCCCATATTGTGAATTAACAATGACAGAAGGTGATTGAGAACCAACTGCCCTTTGTCCACTAGCACCATTGTTTTGTGTTGAGACTTGTTGTCCAGCCTGTATGTTGGTGTAAAGTAAACAGTTACCCTGGGATGTATTCGATGAAGTACTAGGACGTGTGTATACTCTTAATTGTTGGAAATTTTGTGATGAACTATTATTATTTGGCTGTTGTCCAAATTGTCCTGGTCCTGGGTTCATTGATAGAGGGTTCACGATTATTGGAACCATTAAACCTGTCCCTCCATGTATATGGAAATGAGCTGGAGGGGGAACGGGCATGAACGGTCTCGGCAATCGATTACGTCTGGTTGGTTTGTCTGTGTACTGATGTGAATAGTTGGCATTTACAGCAAAGTAACAACCTGAAAAAGAGGAATTTTATTTAAGCCATTTTTACGCTAAAATCTAAATAACAAAGACTATGTAAAATACAGAACAAGATGAAAATCACGGTAGTAAAATTGTGATTTTTTAATAACTACACAAAAATTTACAATTTTTAAACCTTATTTGTCTTATAGAAACCTTAGGATAAAATACCCTACAAAAACTTACAAAATGATTCAAACCTAGACTCTTAGAGATTGCATTGTGAATAAATATATGAGTTTATAGTATACAAAGTCACATCAAATTGAAACATGAATATCAGGGTATATATACATGCATAATAAATAATTTACATGAGATTGG
This sequence comes from Mytilus edulis, assembly GCF_963676685.1. NCBI lineage: Eukaryota > Metazoa > Mollusca > Bivalvia > Mytilida > Mytilidae > Mytilus > Mytilus edulis. The sequence goes on along the minus strand of NC_092350.1, from coordinate 25,341,983 downwards.
CTGGAAAGAATCTAAAGCATGTTCACCTCACTAAACTTTGTTGTTTGAACTCTCAAAAGTAGAGTTGAGGCCTGTTTAATATAGGTATAGTGACAAAATAAACATTTTGATGAATTCCTGTATGCAACTGTTTTTGTGTTGATCATGACTATTAAAGTAAGTCGCAAAAAAAACCCAAAAAAACATGGAACCCTGTGTCGCATCGGTGATTACTCAGGTCAGTGTAAAAGCGCCATGTTGATAGTCAAAAAGAAAGTCTATATACTGATAAAAATACAGAAATAGCCAAAAATTTGAACTTTTTCTTAAAATGCAATTTTTTGTTATCAAAGATTATTTGATCTCGAGGAAGCTCTTGTCAAAGTTTCAAAAACATTCAGCATGGTCAGAATTGGTTAAAATTAAAAATTATTGACTTGTGAAAATGTTTTATATATAGTTAATTTCACCTTGACCATAGACTGTTCCATTTTTTCCACAGACTCTCCAATCAAATCCTTTCTTACATATTGATTCAACAATTGCTGCTTGAGTGCCATGGAACAGTTTTCTTTCTTCAACATCAATTCCATCATTCTCTTGAATCATTTCAGATCTTTTTCTACAAAGATAAATTTTATGCCTATTAAAAACAAATATATTCAGTGTTTTTAAGAGAATCAAATATTTTTTTCTAATTCATGACAATGACACGTGTAAATATTTATTCTTTAAACTGAATACACCAGTACTCAAAGAAACTACCATACAGTTAAAACAGTCAAACATTCATGCTTGGCAGATAGACACTTATTGGCAACAATATCTGGTAAAAGGATTATCCCAAATTTTCCTTTAAGTTACTATTTTGTGTTTACCTTATTACCAAACATGAGCTAAATACTGAATAAAGAGTGAAAATCAAAACAATTTACAAAGAAGAATGGTAGTTTATCTATGGTAGTTTATCTACATTTTAAAAACAACAGATTTTTCTAAATATGGTTTTAGTAAGTTAGATGAATAATAGCTGTTTTCTGACCAAATGTACAACAGTATTTCAATGAATATCAGGAAGACTGGCTGATTGAAGTTTTCTTACATTTAATTAGATGGAGATCAGCATTTAACAATGTTTAATAGTATCATACAGACAGTTATTCATATATTGCTCTTCATTATTGAATTTTTTCAAATGCTGTAATTTGAATACAAATTTGTCATTATATGATGGTCAGGCATCACAACCAGTAATTATTTAAGGGGTGGTAGACTTTGCTGTTTAGATTTTTGAAAACCGCTTTTAAATTCAATCACAACTTATTTACTATACTTGGGTGGATTACGAGCTTGACAGTCGATTTTATATCAATTACACATAAATGAGAGGATAATAGAGCAAAGTCAAATTTGGCAATGTTTTATTCAAGGGGTAACAATCTGCTTTATCACCCTTTCAGATATGTGTTGTTTACTTTATAATCTATTATACTGAGGTTCTGTCATTATGTCTTTATAACAGCAAAATAAAAGTAATAAACTATGATATCATGTTCATAACAATAATAAACTGCTTTGCTGAGTGCAGCTGGATAGGTCGCAGAGGTCCAACCCTGAACAATTGGACCAAAAATGGACACAATATTCAAGCTTGATCATGACTGTTTATACAGGTCTGAATTTGGGTTGTAATTAAATATTTGACATATTATAGATTTCTGAATAAATGTATTCAAAGAACTTGAAATTGGTTATATGAATTAAATTTATATTCAATTAAAGATTTCTTACTGTTGTGCAATATACTGTTGTCAGAATATAAACAAATAAAGACACTGTTGTCAGACTATAAACAAATAAAGACACTGTTGTCAGACTATAAACAAATAAAGACACTGTTGTCAGACTATAAACAAACAAAGACACTGTTGTCAGACTATAAACAAATAAAGACACTGTTGTCAGACTATAAACAAATAAAGACACTGTTGTCAGACTATAACAAACAAAGACACTGTTGTTAGACTATAAACAAATAAAGACACTGTTGTCAGACTATAAACAAATAAAGACACTGTTGTCAGACTATAACAAACAAAGACACTGTTGTCAGACTATAAACAAATAAAGACACTGTTGTCAGACTATAAACAAACAAAGACACTGTTGTCAGACTATAAACAAACAAAGACACTGTTGTCAGACTATAACAAATAAAGACACTGTTGTCAGACTATAAACAAACAAAGACACTGTTGTCAGACTATAACAAACAAAGACACTGTTGTCAGACTATAAACAAATAAAGACACTGTTGTCAGACTATAAACAAATAAAGACACTGTTGTCAGACTATAAACAAATAAAGACACTGTTGTCAGACTATAACAAATAAAGACACTGTTGTCAGACTATAAACAAACAAAGACACTGTTGTCAGACTATAACAAATAAAGACACTGTTGTCAGACTATAAACAAATAAAGACACTGTTGTCAGACTATAAACAAATAAAGACACTGTTGTCAGACTATAACAAATAAAGACACTGTTGTCAGACTATAAACAAATAAAGACACTGTTGTCAGACTATAACAAACAAAGACACTGTTGTCAGACTATAAACAAACAAAGACACTGTTGTCAGACTATAACAAACAAAGACACTGTTGTCAGACTATAAACAAACAAAGACACTGTTGTCAGACTATAAACAAATAAAGACACTGTTGTCAGACTATAAACAAACAAAGACACTGTTGTCAGACTATAAACAAACAAAGACACTGTTGTCAGACTATAACAAATAAAGACACTGTTGTCAGACTATAACAAATAAAGACACTGTTGTCAGACTATAAACAAACAAAGACACTGTTGTCAGACTATAACAAACAAAGACACTGTTGTCAGACTATAACAAACAAAGACACTGTTGTCAGACTATAAACAAACAAAGACACTGTTGTCAGACTATAAACAAATAAAGACACTGTTGTCAGACTATAAACAAATAAAGACACTGTTGTCAGACTATAAACAAATAAAGACACTGTTGTCAGACTATAAACAAATAAAGACACTGTTGTCAGACTATAAACAAATAAAGACACTGTTGTCAGACTATAAACAAATAAAGACACTGTTGTCAGACTATAAACAAATAAAGACACTGTTGTCAGACTATAACAAACAAAGACACTGTTGTCAGACTATAAACAAATAAAGACACTGTTGTCAGACTATAAACAAATAAAGACACTGTTGTCAGACTATAAACAAACAAAGACACTGTTGTCAGACTATAAACAAATAAAGACACTGTTGTCAGACTATAAACAAATAAAGACACTGTTGTCAGACTATAAACAAACAAAGACACTGTTGTCAGACTATAACAAATAAAGACACTGTTGTCAGACTATAAACAAACAAAGACACTGTTGTCAGACTATAAACAAATAAAGACACAGACTATAAACAAATAAAGACACTGTTGTCAGACTATAAACAAATAAAGACACTGTTGTCAGACTATAAACAAATAAAGACACTGTTGTCAGACTATAACAAACAAAGACACTGTTGTTAGACTATAAACAAATAAAGACACTGTTGTCAGACTATAAACAAATAAAGACACTGTTGTCAGACTATAACAAACAAAGACACTGTTGTCAGACTATAAACAAATAAAGACACTGTTGTCAGACTATAAACAAACAAAGACACTGTTGTCAGACTATAAACAAACAAAGACACTGTTGTCAGACTATAACAAATAAAGACACTGTTGTCAGACTATAAACAAACAAAGACACTGTTGTCAGACTATAACAAACAAAGACACTGTTGTCAGACTATAAACAAATAAAGACACTGTTGTCAGACTATAAACAAATAAAGACACTGTTGTCAGACTATAAACAAATAAAGACACTGTTGTCAGACTATAACAAATAAAGACACTGTTGTCAGACTATAAACAAACAAAGACACTGTTGTCAGACTATAACAAATAAAGACACTGTTGTCAGACTATAAACAAATAAAGACACTGTTGTCAGACTATAAACAAATAAAGACACTGTTGTCAGACTATAACAAATAAAGACACTGTTGTCAGACTATAAACAAATAAAGACACTGTTGTCAGACTATAACAAACAAAGACACTGTTGTCAGACTATAAACAAACAAAGACACTGTTGTCAGACTATAACAAACAAAGACACTGTTGTCAGACTATAAACAAACAAAGACACTGTTGTCAGACTATAAACAAATAAAGACACTGTTGTCAGACTATAAACAAACAAAGACACTGTTGTCAGACTATAAACAAACAAAGACACTGTTGTCAGACTATAACAAATAAAGACACTGTTGTCAGACTATAACAAATAAAGACACTGTTGTCAGACTATAAACAAACAAAGACACTGTTGTCAGACTATAACAAACAAAGACACTGTTGTCAGACTATAACAAACAAAGACACTGTTGTCAGACTATAAACAAACAAAGACACTGTTGTCAGACTATAAACAAATAAAGACACTGTTGTCAGACTATAAACAAATAAAGACACTGTTGTCAGACTATAAACAAATAAAGACACTGTTGTCAGACTATAAACAAATAAAGACACTGTTGTCAGACTATAAACAAATAAAGACACTGTTGTCAGACTATAAACAAATAAAGACACTGTTGTCAGACTATAAACAAATAAAGACACTGTTGTCAGACTATAACAAACAAAGACACTGTTGTCAGACTATAAACAAATAAAGACACTGTTGTCAGACTATAAACAAATAAAGACACTGTTGTCAGACTATAAACAAACAAAGACACTGTTGTCAGACTATAAACAAATAAAGACACTGTTGTCAGACTATAAACAAATAAAGACACTGTTGTCAGACTATAAACAAACAAAGACACTGTTGTCAGACTATAACAAATAAAGACACTGTTGTCAGACTATAAACAAACAAAGACACTGTTGTCAGACTATAAACAAATAAAGACACAGACTATAAACAAATAAAGACACTGTTGTCAGACTATAAACAAATAAAGACACTGTTGTCAGACTATAAACAAATAAAGACACTGTTGTCAGACTATAAACAAATAAAGTTATTAACTTTATTCTCAATGTCATATTTAAAATTTATGAAAATAAGGAAGATTACATCGATAGCTATAAATAATTCACCAAATTTTCATGAGAACTGCTGATAGCATTTTTAAGTTATTGCCCAAAAAACTGGAAAATCCACCCTTTTTTAATTAACAGAAATGAAAAAAATCAAAAATTTATAAAATTCTAAAAGTAGCTTACATCAACAAATATAAACAAATCACCAAAGTTTCCTGAGAACTGCTGAAAGCATTTTCTAGTTACATGCATTGTCAGAAAACTGGAAAATCACCCTTTTTTAGGAATAAAACCCTGTAAATCTGAAACCTAAAATCTAAAATTTATAAAAATCAAAAGGGAGCCCTTGTCAATAGATATAGACAATTCATCAAAATATCTTGCAAGTTGGTGAAAGCATCCTTGAGTTAAAGTCGGAAAACGGGAAAATCACCCCTTTTTTAATGAATAAAACCCCAAAACTCGGAAACAGTAAATCTGAAATTTATAAAAAACGAAAGGGAGCTCACGTCAATAGATATACATAATTCACCGAAGTTTCATGCATATTGGTTAAAGTATTTTTGAGTTAATGTCCGACATGTTGATGACAGACGGTCAAGGTATACCATAATACATCCCGTAAATGGGAATATTAAAAGGTCTGAGGCTAAATGATAGAACACTGGGATTGTTTTAAAATTATTGATTTAAATTAATTTCTCTGTCCTATACATCATTGATTTTTTAATTGAGCAACACAAGAGGGTTATATTAAAAATATTGTAAATCCCATTTGAAGGAGTGAATTATCACCTTTGGATTCACCATTCAAAATTTTGCATTTTTTCATAAAGTATAATTATGAAATTTGTCTATTGCAAAAGACAATAAGTATTGTTGCCCTTCAAGCAGTTGTTTGTGTTGTTGAATTGCTGTCTCATTGACACATACAATTATCTTGCACATGACCTTATCCATAGTTATCAAACAAAATAATTACTTACACATTAAAAAATTGCCAGAGTATAGGGTTTTGAATTCTGGAAACTTTACAAATATCAGCTAAGGGGAATTTCATTGATTCATGGAACTTAAATACCACATCTACATATTCTGGAGATTCGGGTTCCAAGGCAACTAAATCATGTGTCTGTAAATAGAAATAAAGAAACAATCAATAAATGCTATTCATGTGTCAAGTGTCAATAAGCATTTTGTAATTTTATCATAGTGCTAACAACATGAACAATATATTCTCTGACTGAACTAAAAGATTTTGTTAAAAAAAAATCTTTTGCAAGAATGTGCTGTTTTATAAATTTTGGAATCAGAAATGATTTGACACAACATAGGTTTCTGACACAGAATGAATGTGGTCTAAGAACTTAAACTTAAAAACTTAAAATTTTTAAATTGGACATTTACCTACATGTATTATTCTTGTCATGATTAAGAACAAGCACAAAGAGGGATACATGTAACTCCATTTATTCAATTTTACTTGTTTTCCTCTTTCATCATGCTCATCTCGAAAATTGTGTTTACATGTAGATACAGAATAAATACTGTGTTAAAATTTAGATATTCTTTTGTCGTGATCCAGAAAAACATTTATTTATAAATCTATATTTTTCAAGACTATTAAGATATTACAATTGTGCAATTGAAAATTTCTTGCTATTGCGCAATATTGTGCAATTAGATATTTCTTGCTATTGCGCAATACTGTGCAATTGAAGATTTCTTCCTATTGCACAATACTGTGCAATTGAAGATTTCTTGCTATTGCGGAATACTGCACAATACTTAATATAATAATTTTGGACCCCGATTTTGACCAACTTGAAAACTGGGCTCATAATCAAAAATCTAAGTACATGTTTAGATTCAGCACATCAAAGAACCCCAAGAATTCAATTTTTGTTAAAATCAAGCTAAGTTTAATTTTGGACCCTTTGGACCTTAATGTAGACCAATTTGAAAACAGGACCAAAAATTAAGAATCTGAATACACGGTAAGATTTGGCATATCAAAGAACCCCAATAATTAATTTTTTAATGAAATCAAACAAAGTTTAATTTTGGACCCTTTTGGCCCCTAATTCGTTGGGACCAAAACTCCCAAAATCAATCCAAACCTTCCTTTTTTGATCATAGACCTTATGTTAAAATTTCATAGATTTCTGTTAACCTATACTAAAGTTATTGTGCGAAAACCAAGAAAAATGCTTATTTGGGCCACTTTTGGCCCCTTATTCCTCAACTGTTGGGACCAAAACACCCAAACTGAATCCCAACCTTCCTTTTATGGTCATAAACCTTGTGTTTAAATTTCATAATTTTCTATTTACTTTTACTAAAGTTAGAGTGCAAGAACCAAATGTCTTCGGATGACAACGACGAAGACGACGCCAACGTGATACTTTTCAATTTTAGCGGTCGTATAATAATAACATGTTAATTTCATGGAATATCCGAATCATGTGCATTCTGATCTGGAATTTTCAAAATCATGAGGTGAAATTGGTAAATTTTGTGTAAAACGAGAGTGATAAACTTCTACTTTGTACTGTATTAGACCAATGTCCTAGGATGATAATCTCAACCACTTTGATGTGGTGAGCGCTGCCATTTATATTGCCATATATGAAATTAACAGTGATCAACACACAAGTTAGTATTGAAAGAAAACTATTAAGAGTCCATTTATAGATTTAACATGTTCAGCTCATTGTGCCCCAAAAATATATTACCCTGTTATTCATTTATTCCATGTTTTCGAAATGTAAATAGTATATTTAATTATATAAACTGTTACATGGCTTTGCCTTGCATGTTAATGTTATCCTTTTTATATTTTGGTTAAAATGATACCTTTTTCCTGTCCATCACAGTCCAGTTATCAGGTAGATCTTTATTTCTCTCCAGTTTATTGTCAGCTGTACAGCCTGTGGATCTATTTTCTGGTACAGACGGTACTTCTTGTGAGTTAATATTGTGTCCACTGTCCTCTGATGATGAGGCATTCTTAAGTATCATATTTGCAATATAGTCTATATAATCATCATCAAGTTTTGTCTCTAATATATCTACAACCATCTTTGGTAAAGACTGATTCAATTCACCTGAGAAAAAAAAGAACATGCCACAATGTGCATTCTTTAAATATGTTTATTGAATAAAGAACTTCAAAGCATGATAAGACATCCTATTTAAAGGAAATTAATATACAATGATAAATAATACATTTCAATTCCAAAACACCCTTTTTTAATCTAAAGAAAGGCATAAAAAGATTCATTCAAATTTTAAATTGGAGGCTATAATTGATTAGGTGGTGGGTATGTGGCTCCCGTTATTGCCTTTTAACACAAGACAATATTTCAGCTCATTGCAGTAAATTTAGTTTTCAAACTTTTTTATTTGTTATATAAGTTGCATAATTTAATTCAAACTTAATCTGTTTTTTGTGGTATTAAGTATTGTTATATTATAGTTCGTTTCTGTGTGTGTTACAATTTAACGTTGCGTCGTTTGTTTTCTCTTATTTTTGAGTGTAAATTGACATTGCGATAAGACGTGTCACGGTACTTGTCTATCCCAAATTCATGTATTTGGTTTTGATGTTATATTTAACAGGCTATTATTTGAACTTGGAATTATTTTTAATTATGGAATTTGCATAATTTCTTGTGTTTAAAAATTTTGATAAATTCCATGTAATATTTGGTATTATGATCTTTTGAGCGGTTAATAACACTTTCCATACAATGTATTTTGGTTAGATAGTGTTGTGCCCGGCACAGTACATTCTATTGAAAGTATACTATTTTCTTTGTAATATAAAGTGTTGTGCGCAGCACAGAACATTTCAGTACAGAATAAACGTGGAATTTATTGAAAATTTCAATAACAAGAAATCAAGCAAATTCCGCAGGGCGCAGCTTTATACGACCGCAGAGGTCGAACCCTGAACAGTTGGGGCAAGTATGGACAAAACATTCAAGCGTGATACAGCTCTGAATTTGGATTGTGATCAAATTTTTGACATTACATGGGTTTTTTTTACACAAAACAAATGTCAAGATTTTACAAATCAATTAAAGATTTCTTCTTCAAACTTTTTAAATCTAAAATTAAATAGTTGACACAGCATAGGTTTCTGACACAGAATGAATGTGGTCTAATGAACTTAAAAGTTTTTTTTTGCCTTTGAGCAATTCACTATGCTGTTGAATATTAATCCTCTCAAAAAAATGTTTGAAGAAATTTTCTTTTTATTTATGAAATCTGAAATGAGAAAAATTTAAACCCCCCCCCCCCTTTTTTTTCACATCCCCGTTTCCCTTTCTCCAAAACTGATATCAATTCAAATTTCTAATGGAGTTTGCAACAATAACTACTCTTTTAAATACATCATAAAATATTAAAATGTAAAATAAAGTGCTTGTTATCACTGAATGGTAAAGATTGGTTGGTAGTAAAAGTGAATATACATTGTTTATTGTATAAAACAATAAAAAAAACTTCATCAGCAACATTTTATACTGGCAAATTTCCAATGAAGTTATTTACATAAAGTTATTGGCAAATAAAAATAGAAAATGACATCATAGTCATGTCTGGCAAATGTCCAACATACATTATCTAAAAACATTTTAGATAAGATAAGGAAAAAAAGCTTCATCAGCAACATTTTATATTGGCAAATTTCCAATGAAGTTATTTACATAAAGTTATTGGCAAATAAAAATAGAAAATGACATCATAGTCATGTCTGGCAAATTTCCAACATATATTATCAACTTACTACTATTCTATACAAAGAAAGATAACTCCAATTGAAAATTAATTGCTATTGCACAATATTGTGCAATTAGATATTTCTTGCTATTGTGCAATACTGTGCAATTGAAAATTTCTTGCTATTGCACAATACTTGATATGGAATCCTGATTTGGACCAACTTGAAAACTGGGCCCATAATCAAAAATCAAAGTACATATTTAGATAAAGCATATCAAATAAGCCCAAGAATTTAATTTTTGTTAAAATCAAACTTAGTTTAATTTTGGACCCTTTGGACCTTAATGTAGACCAATTTGAAAACTGGACCAAAAATTAAGAATCTACATACACAGTTAGATTTGGCATATCAAAGAACCCATTTATTCAACTTTTGATGAAATCAAACAAAGTTTAATTTTGGACCCCCATTTGGACCAACTTGAAAACTAGGCCAATAATTAAAAATCTAAGTACATTTTTAAATTCAGCATATCAAAGAACCCCAAGGATTCAATTTTTGTTAAAATCAAACTAAGTTTGTTTGATTTTGGACCCTTTGGACCTTAATGTAGACCAATTTGAAAACGGGACCAAAAATTAAGAATCTACATACATAGTTAGATTCAGCATATCAAAGAACCCCAATTATTCAATTTTTGATGAAATCACACAAAGTTCAATTTTGGACCCTTTGGGCCCCTTTTTCCTAAACTGTTAGGACCAAAACTCCCAAAATCAAACCCAACCTTCCTTTTATGGTCATAAACCTTGTATTTAAATTTCATAGATTTCTATTTACTTATACTAAAGTTATTGTGTGAAAACCAAGAATAATGCTTATTTGGGCCCTTTTTTGGCCCTTAATTCCTAAACTGTTGGAACCAAAACTCCCAAAATCAATCCCAACCTTCCTTTTGTGGTCATAAACCTTGTGTCAAAATTTCATAGATTTCTATTCACTTAAACTAAAGTTATAGTGCGAAAACCAAGAAAATGCATATTTGGGCCCTTTTTGGCCCCTAATTCCTAAAATGTTGGGACCAAAACTCCCAAAATCAATCCCAACCTTCCTTTTGTGGTCATAAACCTTGTGTTAAAATTTCATTGATTTCTATTCACTTTTACTAAAGTTAGAGTGCGAAAACTAAAAGTATTCGGACGACGACGACGCCAACGTGATAGCAATATACGACGAAAAATTTTTCAAATTTTGCGGTCGTATAAAAATAATTCCAAGTTCAAATAATAGCCTGTTATTTGTTATTCTCGTGGGATTTTGTCTGATGCTTGGTCTGTTTCTGTGTGTGTTAGTTACATTGTAGTGTTGTGTCGTTGTTCTCCTCTTATATTTATGCGTTTCCCTCAGTTTTAGTTTGTTACCCTGATTTTGTTTTTTGTCCATGGATTTATGAGTTTGAACAGCGGTATACTACTGTTGCCTTTATTTATATAAGTTTCATAACATTTGATTGAGGCAAACTATAGTTAGAGAACAGGTACCCACTTTGGGACCTATGGACGGACGGATGTACAGACTAACAGGGTAAAACTTAGTGCCCCCCTCCACTACCATGACTTTGGCAGGCTGGCAAGGGCTTTCCAAATATGATGTGACAATGTAAAATCTAAAAGTCATTTTGAAAGAAAGTTGAACAAATTCATGCAAAGATTCTTCTCACTTTGTTTTACAATATTATATCATACATTTTCATATCTTTCTACATTATTTAGAAAGAATCATGTATGATATTGGTGCATACATACCAATTGGAAAGTAACTGTTACAGCCAGGTTTCAGACAATGTAAAGTTTCCTGAAAAAAACATTAAAAGGAGTTATTTAAATGATTACAATAATCATGATAATGGATTCATGTTTATATAAATGTCAGAATACTCTTTTGCATTATATACAATGTGCATGTACAATTGGCAAACTGTAGTTTCACCAGAACTATTTCATGCATTTGTATTAGAGTGATGTCTTGTTTTTTATTATGTTTTTAAACCAAACAAAATCATGTTGTCTTTATACATGTAATACATTTTATGTATAAATTGGTACATATACTTGAAACAACATTTTTCCTAATAATGAAGACTTCCAAAAAATTCTTTTATTTATTTAGTCTACTTTCATTTTCTAAATACAATATACTTAAAACATTTATGTAGCAAAATGAGAGGTTCCAACACATGTAAGTCCTATATCATGTATATATAAAAGGTGGATTTCAACCATATGTCCCCATACAAAAGCATTTATTATATTAAACAAAAAGGGGGGTTCCTTATATTTTTTAAAATAACCTACTTTTGCTTTTCCTGTCAATACAACCTTGACCTTTTCTTCCAGACATGTGGTACAAGAAGGATGGCCTTGAAGACAACGTGACAGTTTAAGACCGAGCAGAGACATCTGACATTGACTACACTTCTCACTTCCCCAGGATGATGATTGCGTCTCTTCACTACTCTGGTGATAAAGATATCGGGTTTGTTTCTTTGGAGGCAGTATTTTATCATCAGATTTTGATTTTAGATTTTGTTCAGATAATGTTCGTTTGATTCCAACAGCTGGAGGTGATGACTTTAATTCTTGGTCCCCAGATGATGTAGTTTTACACAATTTTGAATGTGATGACAAAGAATTGTTTGAACTATTTAGAAAATCAAGATCCTGAAGTAATTCATCACAAATATCAGTCACTGTTTTGTTGGGTGAGGATGAAAACGATGGATTACAAGTAACGGAATTTGTCCCTGATGTTGAAAGATTTGATTGAGTTGCATGGTCTGATGGGTTCCAAATCCCTTGTTGACTTTGCATTTTATCATGTGACTCTTTCAAAGTAAATGTTTGCTGATAATGCACACTATTGCATATTGTTTGTTGGGTCATAGATTGTGTTGATTGATCATTACTTTGATGCTGAGTTTGTTGTGGGCCTGCACTGGTCATAGAACTATATACTGACTGAGTGCAGTCTTGTTTGATCTGATAACTTGACGCTGAATCAATTGGTTGTAATGTTTGGTCATAAGTTTTTAAAATTCTTATCTGACTAGGCAGTTTTTTTCTTCCCTGTGTAGAATTTCCAGTAGATAAAATATCTGATATATTGAAAGACTGTGGTTTAGAGCAACAGTTTGATGGTTGTGTTTGGTCAGAGTTATATAGTCTTGGCATTGACAGTATACTTCCACCATTGTCTGGTCCTTTTATAGCGAATGGATCGTCGCTACCGGCATCTTCATCATCATCATCATCTTCATCGTAATCCTCTTCCGAGGATCCTTCTTCTGAACTGTCAGTGATGTCATCATATTTTGCTTTAGATGATAAATCCAGTGGAGCATGATCAATGGCTGACATTGAAGAATTTGTGTTTGAACATGGTGTCTGATCAACCGAAGGTGGTGTTGGATTGTCAGTTAAACGTAAAGTCAAATCTAAATTTGATGAAATACTCAGGCTGCGATTAAAACTTGTGTCACATGGTTTACTTTCAGACTTGATATTCTCTGCAGAGGGTTTCTCTTCTTCCTTAACATGAATTGTTTCTGAGACGAATATGATGTCTAAGTCTTCGTTTCTCTCTTCACGTAGAATCTCAACATCACTATCATCATCTACAAAATTGATAAAAAAAATATATAATTATCAGGATGGTAAAAATTAGTTTGACTCACTATAACTTTTTAATTCTAGTTCTATAATCATGAAGTTTAATCATTAATTGATGTTTTCAAAACGATTTTTAAAACTACACAATATACAATGATATATGCTAAAGCAAAATGGCATCATTGCATGAACCCATACTTGATTGGATGTCATATATGTGCCCTTTGAGTGGTGATTGCAGCGTCCTTGTACCCTGTAGAAGAATTGAAAAATAAACATTTATGACTTTTTCATATTTTATAACATCTTTTCTCTTTACACATTTACCATGTTTACATGCTTTATGTACAATGTAGTACATTTCTGTGTACAATGGTGTAATTACAGATCCATTTTGAAACATTGTTTCTGTCAAAAATTCTCAATACTAAAGTGCTAATTTTCAATATATCAACTTCAAGGACCATAACTTATGAACAGTAAAAGTGAAAATTGTTGATATCCATACGACCAAACAACCTTCATTATTTTGTTTAAATCAACATATTAAAATTTGAAATGCAGTGGTTGAACTATTGCCAGCTTGTCCTACTGCCATACATGTACTTCACTCAATCATTTAAACAAAATAATTTTTCTGCAAAGTGACAGTATTACATATTTGACAAAATGGAACTTTAATATCTGTTTAAACATGTTAAAGGTAATGTATTTATTCATCATGTTCATATCTAACATGTCTAAAGGATTCTGAAAGCCCACATGTTGTCTTATATTTATTACTTCTTCATGTTCTTTCTCTTCATACGCATGATAAGGGATTCTGTGGTCAGCTAGTCCAAATAATTATAATGTCTTGCAAGGCTATTTTATTATTTTTCTGGTCAGTGGTCAGCCAATTCAGATATTAGTTACCGTATATTTGTACATGTTGTACAATGCTGTATCCCAAAAAGAATTGACACATGGGTCATGAAATTTGTGGAACTATCATCTCTTTTAAATATATAGGTTAAAATAACTGGAGATATAAAGTTAGTCTAACTGGTTAATTAAGGTAAGATCTTCTTACATGTACAATGTACAAATGTATACCCTGCGGCTTGGAAATGATTTATTTTCAAAATATTGGTGCTGCGAGCAACTTCTTCATGAACATACTAATGTCTGTAAGTGCCTGATATTCAATTAAATATATCATGAGGTATGACCAGGTGAAGGGTTCACCCTAATATGTCTAGGTGTAATGTACAAGGATCTCGGACACAGGGTTTACGAGTGTAAGAAGAAGAGGTTGAACACAATAGTGGACCTGTGAGCTGGTTAAATGGATGGTTGTGAAATTGATCGACTTATCATGCTTCTGGATGATCTTCTTTGACTCAGTCAATTAGATCCAGAGTTTGTAAGGGTTTAAATACACCTTATTGCTATTAGTCCGCCATTACTGTATTAGATCATACAGGTTCCCGTAAAATTTTGACGTCATAAAGCAAAATATCTGACGCCACAATCATGACAATGGAAAAGTGATTGTTATTGACGTCAAAAGTTCAAGCGGCCAGATTAGCGATAAGGTGTATCCCCTGGTATACATACCATCCATATAATTTCACATGCAACAAAAATCTGTGAAATACAAATTGCTTCCATCATTCATTTTTTTCATTTTGGATTTGATTAAATCAGAATTTAGTACAATTGAAACTTTCTCCTTACCAATCAATGCAATCAATGTTGAAAATTATCAATATCAGCTGATTACTCGTTCCCTTGTTTCATGTCGTTTTGGGCAAATTGCACAATGGTTGAATGGGCATCAGTGAACTGGTGACTATTTTACGATTGTTAATCCTCGGGTATGTCTAAAACCAATGAGAGGAAACTGATTGATGTTTTAGACTCAAATGTTGTGCGTGATTCATTCTAATTGATCAGTTATTGTTTATTTTCATTTCCTCGCACGAGTTGACATCAAGAGATAAATCGCAAAAATGACCATCCCTTCACCACTCTTATCTTGAAACTTACTTGTTCAAAACTTAATATTTACTTACTGTCTGAATCAATTAATATAGGGGTGTCTATTGAGGAAGTCATAATGTTCCCCTATGTAATAAAACCCCAAATATTTTGGATTTTTTCTTCCGAGAAAATTCAATCATTTTACAGGAAGTTAGTTATGTCACGTGATACCTATGACATACTTGGCGGTCGTTACAAATACCCAAAATTCGACAGTTTTCAATAATTTATATATCTTTATTTATGTTTGACCAGAGACATATAATACATTGTATAATATGTCTCTGGTTTGACCATGTTGACCTATAATGGTATACTTTTACAAAATGTGACTTGGATGATAGAGTTGTGTCATTGGCACTCATACCACATCATCTTATATATATATATATATTTGTAGCATATTATCTTGTAAATTGTGATATATATATGAAAAACTACCATGAGGATACATTAGTTTACTAAAAAAATATTACACCAGGGTTTTTAATATCACAAACTAGTCAAAACATTTACCATCGGTATAAGGACACCATTCGTAAATATAGCTCAACGTGCAGACTTCTTATACGTTCAGGTATTTCACATCTATTTTTTTTTATGGAAATATTCTTTATAAAGCACAACAATGTCAGTATTCACCGGCCTCAGCAACTAACAAAACCTTTTATAGACTTATTAAGAAGAGATATAGTTATGATACTGTTATCAGGTCATTAAAGATTGCATATTTTGGCGTTGATATTGATTGACTTATAGGGTCTTTGCATGGGAACTAAACACATTTATTCAAAAACCAGTTGTTGGCATGACACGGGTTATGTTCTTCTCATATATGTTATGATGGTATGATACTAAACCCCTAACGGGAAGGATTGTGCCTGATATTCATAATTTTATGATGAAATCATAATCTTCAATCAGTTTCATTGAAGTCTGGAGCTGGCATGTCAGTTAACTGCTAGTAGCCTGCTGTTATTTATGTATTATTGTCATTTTGTTTATTTTCTTTGGTTACATCTTCTGACATCAGACTTCTCTTGAACTGAATTTTGAATATGCGTATTGTTACGCGTTTACTTTTCTACATTGGCTAGAGGTATAGGGGGAGGGTTGAGATCTCATAAACATGTTTAACCCCGCCGCATTTTTGCGCCTGTCCCAAGTCAGGAGCCTCTGGCCTTTGTTAGTCTTGTAAAATTTTAATTTTAGTTTATTGTGTACAATTTGGAAATTAGTATGGCGTTTATTATCACTGAACTAGTATATATTTGTTTAGGGGCCAGCTGAAGGACGCCTCCGGTGCGGGAATTTCTCGCTACATTGAAGTCCTGTTGGTGACCTTCTGCTGTTGTTTTTTCTATGGTCGGGTTGTTGTCTCTTTGAAACAATCCCCATTTCCATTCTAAATTTCATGGTAGGCTTGGGCTGTTTTCTGCTCTTTGGTCGGGTTGTTGTCTGTTTGACGCATTCCCCTATTCCCCGATTCCAATTTCAATCTAAAAGACATTTTTAATGACACAACTATAAGTCATATTGTTTAAAAAATATATATACGCAAGGATCTCTATATCATTTTAAATACAAAAGAATTAGTAATATGCATACAGTAACGTATATTAACTGTTTCAAGTTTGAGGCATCATACCTTCATTTTCCTTACCTAAGTCAGCAGTGATGATGGAGAGAAAACGCATTCAGAATGAAAAACTAGAGGCTCTCAAGAGCCTGTGTCGCTCACCTGTATTTACTGATGATTTGTAAATCATGTGAAATAAGGTTAAAACATAGTTAATAGTATTTAGTCCAGTCGATTTGTGAAACAATTGTTCAGATTGTGGTAAAAGCATCAAACTTTGCAGAGTGTTAGTTAAGGTCATAACTAACATTTATAGCTATATATATATGGACCCAATTGAAAAAATCAAAATGACAGCTCTTGGCGGCCATTTTGAAAATGTCTCCAAAAAATAAATGAAAATTATTAAAAAAATATGAAAAATATATTACTTTACCAATTTTGATAACCTTTCGTATATTCTAATGACAAAGACTATCAACTAAGGACTATTGAAGTATAAGTGGCAATCTTGAATGGTGGACATCTTGAAAACGTATATTTCCAATATATCATTATTCGCTATCCTCAATTGTTATTTGAGTTTTTTTTATGCTTTTACAACTAGTGTTGCTAATCATTTATTTATGACTGTTGCTATTCATATATGATATATTCACTAAGTTCTCAAAAAAGGTATGCATATGTTGACAAATTAAATGTATCTAAAGAAATACATAAATTCTTTTATTTGCATTTTGGCATGTAAAGCTTAGTTTCTTTTTATCACCAAAAAAATGCTTATATACAATATACAATATGAGTTGTGACCACTCTATGTGGAAAAGGAAGAAAAAGTATGTATTGAAATCACTGGAGCTAAAAATACTTATAAACAAATAGACTTGAAAGAATCTTGAAACGCCAAGAGTGGACACGTGAGGATTTACAATGCAAATCAAATACAAAAAGAGCAGACGTAGACATTTGAGCTCAACTTTTGTAAGCATACAACTGTTCAAATTTAATGAAGGCTATGTAATGGGATAAACACTCCAGAATCACAAGGCAAAAGGTACTAATCCTGTTAACATGGTTAAAGCAAATATTCAGATCAAAATATATTTTGTCAGGGAAAACGAAAAAAAGTCTAAGATGAGTCACTGATTGAAAATACCAGTAAAATAACCAGACACAAGTGTGATGAATCAACAAGAACAATGATTGCAGGGTGTTTTTTTACGATGAGGTATCTGAC
Organism: Mytilus edulis; assembly: GCF_963676685.1. NCBI lineage: Eukaryota > Metazoa > Mollusca > Bivalvia > Mytilida > Mytilidae > Mytilus > Mytilus edulis. The sequence goes on along the minus strand of NC_092350.1, from coordinate 25,323,596 downwards.
TATCATCACGAAGCAGCGATAATTATGATCGACAATAGAGTATGTGACTGTCACTTGAACTACTAACCATTGTTCTTTTTTTCCTTGGTCTGTGCTGGAGTTGTTATGGAAGGAATGAATAATACAGCACTTCGGAAAAATTGAATACTAGCTGCCATAGATGATATGCAAGCACACATGAAAGGTTGCGTCTTTCTCCTGATTTTCAATGAATATGTTGGGAAAGTTCTAAAACAGGCCATGTCTAATAGTCGTGATGGTGAAGGCCTCATCATAGTCAAAGTAACTAGAATAGTTTGAAGAGTAAGGCTTGCTACTATAAAAAGGTTTATAGGGACATTCAATGCAAGCTTTCTAAATGAATCAGTTCCACAAATATTGAGACATGTTACTCTCTATTTGAGGAATGATAAGTTGCAGTTGTATCCTTTCGACGACGAGTTGCACAAGTGAACTATTATAACTGAGAAATGATAAGTGTTGTCTGCCAATCAACGATAATACTGGACTGTCCCGATATTTGGCCATCCTGTATCATTATTATTAAGGAAACTTATGTATGTTGAACCGATTCATGTTAACAGCTGTTATTGAGTGTCCCTGTAAAGTTATTCTTAGTATCACGCATATATATTTTGCCTAACTAATATACCTTGCTTGTATGCTTGCAGATACTATGACAGCTACATTCCAATGTTGTTAGATGCGTTATATCAGTTTTTCCTTCCATGATAACTCCAAGTTGTCCAAGGCGTTTACAGTCCAATTTTGTGTGACCTGCAAGTTTGGAGATTGGTACAATATCTCTTCCAGACCGTGCGTCGTCAATGTATTTTATTATTTTGGAAAGCACAACTCCAAGGATAAAAGATTCCTGGCTTTCTTTCTGTATGTTTTATCCTGCTTTTTTGCTATGTTTTCAAGTTTTATCACTCATTAAGCAAGATACTAGTGTTTAAAAGTAATTTAACCACCAAAATTTACAATACACATAGTCATGAGGATTTGAATTGCACTGCTTCCAATATTGTGTACTCTTTGTGGATTGATCTACGTCGGGGAAACTCGACAAAGACTCAATTTTAGAATGAAAGATCATCGATCTAATGTAAATGATCCTAATAACAACAAATTTCTCTATAAACATTTCAATCAGCCTGACCATTCTATTGTTTCAATGAAAGTCCGGATTATAGAAAAAATATATCATCCTACTAATGACCCCATGTTGAGTACACCATATCGTTTAAGATATGTTTTAGTCATAAGCGTCACCTATGACCCCACCTATTTTCTGTCAATTAGACTAAAGTTGTCATGGTTTTTGATTATATGTTAATTTTGATTGGTCAACCTGAAACAGTCCCCAAATTCGAATCTAAAATGTTAATTCCAAAAAGCGTCACTTTTACATGCGCTCTTTGATTCTCGTTCTGTTTTGTATAGACTAGTTGCAATAATCATGGATATTGCTAACCATAGACTATTTAAACCTGTATCGACTACATCCAATAATGAGGAACAACGTTATTTTTTTAAGGTAGAATTCGCCAATAAAGGTTTAGATGCTGTAAATATTAGCAATATTTTCCATAAAAAATCTGAACAAAAAACCATACCTCATTACTTCAAAAATAAAGCTACACCTGTTATTTCTTATACTTACACCAAGTCTATTGCATCCAAGATTTTCAACCACAAGAGAGTTTTAGAGGCCTTTAACCTCAAAGATACGAAATCCAAGCCTCCGGATTGCTCATGTGCATCGTCACAATACAATTATAGTCCAGCTGGTCATGTTATTACTGGTGACCAATGAACAACTTAGAGAGTTGTTAGCCAAGGGATCAAAATATAGAATCCCCCAGCCCATCAACTGGAAAAAGAATTTCAAGTTACTGATGGATGCAGTTGAGGACTATGCAAGAAAATGGGTAAAGCGCGAACCAGACAAACCAGAACTGGACACTTTGTCTGAATGGATCAAAGCTATTCGATCATGCATTCAGAGGCGCATACAAAAACTACGATGTAATATGAGTACAAGAGTTACTAACCCTTTCAAGAATCCGGATGTTGTGGATGCTTTATCCTCTTTGCATGACAAATATGTCGTTGTTCCAGCAGATATAGCCTCCAATAATATTGTCTTCATATGTAAAAAACTTTATTTGCAATGTCTCACAACGTAGCTTGAAATAAATAAAACTGCTGGTAACCCTACATATTCTTTAACATCATTTACCAAGGACGAAATTTTACAAAATCATAAATCTGTCCTTCTTTCTTTTGATATCAACATCAAAGAAAACGAAGAAAATTTACCTTCCTTATACTGGATACTTAAATTACACAAAACTTCATATAAAGAATGATACATAGCTGGTTCTTCAAAATGTTCAACTAAACATCTTTCCAAAGTACTCACTTCTATTCTTTCTACAGTTAAAGATGGGCTTCAAAAATATTGTGATGAGATATATTCTACCAGTGGTGTTAACCAGATGTGGATTCTCAAAAATTCGAAAGATCTACTGCTTAATCTTCGATCACAATCTTTACAATTTTGCATCAACATAAAGACTTTTGATTTTTCTACGCTATACACTACTATTCCCCATGCTCAGTTGAAAGATCGACTTCACCATCTCATAAAACAGAGCTTTTTCTATAAAAATGGGAATCGTAGATACAAATTTCTCGTTTTGGGTTACACTAATTCATATGTTGTCAAGAATCACACAGAATCTTCCAGAAAATATACTGAAGATGATATTTTCAAAATGCTTGACTTTTTGATCGACAATATATTTGTTGAGTTTGGAGGATTTATATTTCAACAGACAGTCGGTATTCCAATGGGTACTAATTGTGCACCCCTACTGGCCGATTTATTTTTGTACTCGTATGAAGCAGAATTCATTCAGAACCTTCTAAAAGACAAAAAGAAAAAGCACCTTGTTTTAGATTTATGAGTTTGACTGTCCCTTTGGTATCTTTCGTCCCCCTTTTTCTATATGATAAGGATGTTCTTATCACAAGCAGAAAACCCTAGCCGCATTTGGCACAACCTTTTTCAACTTTTGATCCTCAGAGCTGTACAACTTTGCACCCCACCCCTTTTTTTGACTTTCGAACTTTTATATCTGGGCGTCACTGGTAATTCTTGTTTGGACGAGGCGCGTTTTTGACGTAATGAATTTTAAACCTGATGCCTTTTGTTATCTATTATTCATGTGTTTCTTTGCCTAATCCGTTATCCTATTTATTTGTATTGTAGTCCTGTATTATTATGTTGTCATTTTAATGTTATATTTAACAATGCCATCAAAGTGCGAGGTTTGGCATGCCACAAAACAAGGTTAAACCCACCATTTGTTTCTTTAAAAAATGTCCTGTACCAAGTCAGGGAAATGGCCATTGTATATCATAGTTCGTTTCTGTGTGTGTAACATTTTTACGTTGTGTTTCCGTTGTGTCATTTGTTTTCTCCTATATTTGAGTGTACTATAAGACGTGTCACGGTATTTTTCTATCCCAAATTCATGTATTTGGTTTTGATGTTATATTGGTTATTCTCATCGGATTTTGTCTAATGCTTAGTCCGTTGTGTGTGTTACATTTTAATGTTGTGTCGTTGTTCTCCTCTAATATTTAATGCGTTTCCCTCAGTTTTAGTTTGTTACCCCGATTTTGTTTTTTGTCCATGGATTTATGAGTTTTGAACAGCGGTATACTATTGTTGCCTTTATTTTCACTTCTCCAGCACTTACTTTGGCTAAGAGAACATTGTCTTATAGTTCAGACGCACAGTCATGCCCTATATAAAAATGTTGATACATCATGGAGATCTTCAGATACATACATCACCACAGAAAAAATACACTGCAGTTATTGTTTTTGTTAATCCAGTACCACTTTACAGTGCCTAGTTGCTTATTGTTTTCTTTCATTTGGCAACATATCTTCAACATCAGAAGTATGTTTTCACTTTTACTGCTGAAATACTTTGAGATCTTTAAAATTTGTTTCACAGGATTTGTGCCATTTTGCCATGTGCTTCTGCAGTTCCATAGCCTTCATTCAACTGTTTCAAATTGAGCGAAAGGAAAACCAATAGAAGCCCCAACATCTTTGTATGCTTGCATCAAAGAAGTGATTGCCAGCTCAAAAGTCTATGTCTGTTTTATGTGTATCTGCTTGGCCTTGCAAACCCTCAGATGTCATCTCATACCGTTTCATACATTTCTTTCAGTCTATTCGTCAATTAGGGTCTTCTGATATCTGGCTCCAGTGTTTTCGAAATCTACAATTTTGATCCTTTCAAATACTTCCGGGTGCGGGATTTTCTCGCTGCATTGAAGATGGTGGTCTTCGGCTGTTATCTGTCCTTTCATCGGTTGTTTTTCTCTGAAAAATTTCCCATTTTAATTCGCAATTTTTAAAGAAATCACAATGAACAATATATTTCTATAATACAACGCCTAGTGTTGCTTGTTCAGACGGAAGACATTTACACAAATGAATTAGTGTGTTTCCAACATAATAATTCATAAATACGCTAAGTTGGTGATAATATTAGACATGAATTTGGGAAAATTTGTATTTTAGTTAAGATTAAAGGACTTCAGAAAAATGTTCTACGGGATCCCGAACCCCACCCTAACTTAGGACAGTGGTATAAAAGTACAACATAGGAACGAACCATAAAAATCAGCTAAAAATATGTTTGACTCATCAGATTGATACACATAGAAAACCATATGATAAAAATACAAAGTGGACGTGACCGGGTACTTGTATATCCCAACAACAACAAGAAATAAGTACTGATCTGATAGTAAGCAATGCTTTATAGTTGTTAACTTCCATGTCACCTGGTCTCTGGTGGAGAGTTGTCTCATTGTCAATTACACCTCATATTCTGGTCACTATATTATACAAATTAAAAAGACGTTAACAGTAAAGGTGTAGTAGATTTTGTCCTTAAAACTTCAGAAAAACAGTCAAATTTAATTTCATATTAACTGTATGAAAAAGAGGTAGATTCAAAGAGATTTGTTTGATTTAAAACGATTACTGATCACAATGAAGCAAAAGAATAGTACAGCTTACATGATTTGTATATTGACCAATATCTGAAACTTTAGATTTTTCTCACTTATCAACTTCTGTCACTTGAATCACTTGAAACATAAAACACCACTTTCTAGCTTTGTGGTAATGACGGAGACGAAGGCTCACACACATCTTAATATATATTCTTCAACAAATTTGCGATGACCGTTTTATAAAATATAAACTATAAAACATTACAGAAATATTAAAAAAATCGTTCATGCAATGTTGCGCTAAAGACAGGAGTTCCGTTAAAAGTATGTAATCAATATGAACAATCAACGCTTGAAAGTTTGTTCCGTTAGATTTTGTTGTCGCTCTTTAAAAACATATTGTCTGCATCTCCTGTAAACTGTTGAAATCAAATAGTGTCTTTAAACGTATTCATGATATCGTCAGATACGTGATCAATGAAATCAAATCCTATCATTTCATATATAGGCCATTGAATATATTTAGCATAACCGTACTCATCTTCTGCATACATTTATACAACTTTTAAAAATTATACAAAATGACAGAATTTACAACGGCCGCAATAAGAAATATCATAAGTCGATGAAATATATACAATACCACAGTAAAAGAGAAAAAGACAAACGTATTCAAATGTTACTTTAAATAAAGGCAACAGTAGTATACCGCAGTTCGAAGTTCATCTAAACGATTGAGAAAAAAGCTTATCTGGGGTACTAACTAAAACTGACGGAAACACATCGATTATAAGAGGAGAACTACGACACAACAGAAACACGACATTTAAGTGTAACACACACAGAAACGAACTATAATATAGCAATGGCCATTGCCTTGACTTGGTACAGGACATTATGTCACTTCTTCGTACTTTGAACTTCAAAATTATTTCCTTTCTCCTTAAATACTGTTCTGACACCTGTACATGAAGAGCACCAAGTTTTATCAAGGACCACAATTATAGTTTTATTGTTAATTTCCACAAATGTATTGCATAACATGTTCGAATGGCATGACAGAATTATTTCCTTTCTCCTTAAATACTGTTCTGACAGCTGTACATGAAGAGCACGAAGTTTTATCGAGGACCACAATTATAGTGTTATTGTTAATTTCCACAAATGTATTGCCTAACATGTTAGAATGGCATGACAGAATTATTTCCTTTCTCCTTAAATACTGTTCTGACACCTGTACATGAAGAGCACCAAGTTTTATCAAGGACCACAATTATAGTTTTATTGTTAATTTCCACAAATGTATTGCCTAACATGTTAGAATGGCATGACAGAATTATTTCCTTTCTCCTTAAATACTGTTCTGACACCTGTACATGAAGAGCACGAAGTTGTATCAAGGACCACAATTATAGTTTTATTGTTAGTTTCCACAAATGTATTGCCTAACATGTTAGAATGGCATGACAGAATTATTTCCTTTCTCCTTAAATACTGTTCTTATTCCTGTACATGAAGAGCACGAAGTTTTATCAAGGACCACAATTATAGTTTTATTGTTAATTTCCACAAATGTATTGCCTAACATGTTAGAATGGCATGACAGAATTATTTCCTTTCTCCTTAAATACTGTTCTGACAGCTGTACATGAAGAGCACGAAGTTTTATCGAGGACCACAATTATAGTTTTATTGTTAATTTCCACAAATGTATTGCCTAACATGTTAGAATGGCATGACAGAATTATTTCCTTTCTCCTTAAATACTGTTCTGACACCTGTACATGAAGAGCACGAAGTTTTATCAAGGACCACAATTATAGTTTTATTGTTAATTTCCACAAATGTATTGCCTAACATGTTAGAATGGCATGACAGAATTATTTCCTTTCTCCTTAAATACTGTTCTGATTCCTGTACATGAAGAGCACGAAGTTTTATCGAGGACCACAATTATAGTTTTATTGTTAATTTCCACAAATGTATTGCATAACATGTTAGAATGGCATGACAGAATTATTTCCTTTCTCCTTAAATACTGTTCTGACACCTGTACATGAAGAGCACGAAGTTTTATCAAGGACCACAATTATAGTTTTATTGTTAATTTCCACAAATGTATTGCCTAACATGTTAGAATGGCATGACAGAATTATTTCCTTTCTCCTTAAATACTGTTCTGACACATGTACATGAAGAGCACGAAGTTTTAACGAGGACCACAATTATAGTTTGATTGTTAATTTCCACAAATGTATTGCCTAACATGTTAGAATGGCATGACAGAATTATTTCATAATTAATTTGACAACACTTTACAAACAAGTCAAGTTGAGTCTTGATTTGTAAACTTTATAACATAAATACACAATCACATACAAATGCTCTCATTAACAGTATCATGTTTATTTTTAACACACTAAAAGGACCCTGTATATTACGGTATACGTTATAAGATTGTCTTCATTATAGATTGTTATTTATTCCATATATCAGGTTAAGAAGTATTCCCATCAGGAATCTGTTTTTGAATTGGACGTTATAAGACATTTTTTAAAATCTTTATGTAAACAGGTATAAGATGCTGATTAAACTAAAATATGAGCGTAAAAGGTTACCTTATATATGTAGGTTATATTCACCCTTTGAGAAATGTCAAGGAAATACTTAGAAAAACTGCAAAACAACGAAGAACTTGACAATCAAGATGAGGCTAAAATTTACTATTTACCACCATATGACATTCTTTGTAAAGAATATCGAAATATGTTAATAGAAAACTTTATGAAACTCAATAATGTAAATGAATAAGTAAAAACGTATACACATAATTTTTATCTTGATCTATTGTTGAACAGAAAAGCATTCGAATTGATTTAATATAATACCCAAACTGTGAGGTCTTACTTTACTGACATCAACTATTGTTAATTTTTTGGTTCGTCTGTTTGTTGTCAAACAAATAATTTTGTTACAATTTTTGAAGAAACAAGAACTTATTATCAAAGCAGCAGCTTTGCAGTGATGATATATCATGTCAGCAACTTTTTGATCTGTCATGATCAGATACCCACAGCCTGTTTGCTGATATTTGAAATTTTCATTACATTGAATGAACTTGTCACACTCTCCTTAAGTACTATTAAACAGAAGGACTTCATATTTAGCCATCAACTTGACAGTGGTGAGTTGTAAAAGAAGATAGAAAGATACCAGAGGAACAGTCAAACTCATAAATCGAAAATAAACTGACAACACCATGGCTAAAAATGAAAAAGACAAACAGACCAACAATAGTACACATGGCACAACATAGAAAACTAAAGAATAAACAACACGAATCCCACCAAAAACTAGGCCTGATTTCAGTCTAGTTTTTGGTAGGCTTCGTGTTGCTTATTCTTCAGTTTTCTATGTTGTGTCATGAGTTTGACTGTCCCTCTGGTCACTTTCGTCCCTCTTTTTTAAACAATTGGTCAACTGCATAATAGATGGTGTATGGATGTAAGGTGTACAAGTCTGTCTGGCTGGGTTAATCTGGCCGTGATCTCATTTTTATAAATCATTGATTGCATTACACTTGTGTAGTCCCTGCAGTAAAACTTTATCTTTTGGACTATCAACATATTACCAATCATGGTAAGTAAGGCAGATGAGATATTTCTGCCTGTGCAATCGTGTTTCTTTATATAACTTAATGCTTTTATATTGTTGTAGAAAGAGAGGAAAAGCTAAAACAATAAATTACTGCATCCCATATAAATATAACCGGGAAACTGGCTACTGATTTGAAGTTGAGAACGAGCTTCAACCCACGACCGGTTGCAGACGTTGGCGATGCCAACGGTTGACAATGACTAGGATCTGGTTAATTGATTGAGAATACTCGCTTTAACTCCACTTGAAGAATAAGACACAAGTCATTTGCAGAAATTAACAATTTAATGATTCAGGATGGAATACATGTAGTTTTACAAAATATTACAAATTGATGTACTTTTACACATTGGCAAATTGAGCGGATGTTGTCAGTACGATACCCGATTCTCACTGAAGTTAGAACTTCAGAAAACATATTTAAATCTAGAATTTACATTGTGACAATTTCATAATAGAAAGGAGATAACTGAATGACAATGAAATAATACGATAAGAATTAACAAAAGATTATCAAAAAAATCTGTCGTTTGAGCTTTTGGCTAAATAGCGCCGTAATTGAAATGACTAAAGGATTAATTATTTACGAAAACTTACGTACTATGTAAAGCAGTGACTTTATCTAATATTTACAAAAAGAATTATCTTGAAACAAATTTCTGACTTTGTGAAAATATACTTGACACTTAATTATTACTTATAATACAAAAAGCTTTACAGAGAAAAATCGTTACATCATAATGAAATTATTTTGACGGACAAATGTTGCAAATAAAATGATTTCGATAAAATAATGAATAGTTTAACAATATAATGACATTTTATGACCAAACAGTTTGTCAATGAAAGTTCAAAAGTATCATATTTATGAAGAATACCCTTTTCAAATAGTTCCAAATGAAGATGTATAATTTACACAAATTATCCCTATCACACATTTATACTTACCCCTCTGATGCCATCAATTTCTCTTTTTAAAAACAGTATTGCTAAAAATTCTTATTTTGCTGGGTTTTGCTTAATAATAGTGATTACTATAATTATAGGTTTGGATCTGTAAATGAGTCAATCAGTTTGTCCATCTAGTGCCAGATGCAAGCTTGGTTTTATATAAACTTTGGATTTCAAATATTTTGGCCACGAGCATCACCGAAGAGACATGTCTTGTCGAAATGCACCTCTGGTGCAAGAAAATTGGTATCGTTAATTTTATTATTGGTTAAGATTGTGTACCGTAAATTTATGGCTACATGAAACTAATGATATGTATGAATTTGAAATATATGCAAAACATGGGTTGGTGAGTGATGCGTGTTGTCGTTTGTACATAGAGGATAGCATATGAATTTTTCAATATCGTTCATATGGCAAGATAGGCAGTGGCTATTTTGTCGGCTCTAATTAAAATATCTTAGTTCAAGCCACCTCTTTTGCCGGCACCAGTAATATAATCATTTTGTCATGTTGCCGGTTATTTGTGAAAACTCAAATTAAATATTTACTTTTGAACAATACTGTGAAAATTTGCACTATCAAAATATGAAAAAAAATAATAATTACTGATATCATACTAGTAGTGAACTAAGAAAACATATAACAATAATTGAGACATATTATCGTTTAAAAGCATTTATTAGTCAAAGTGTAAATATATTAAGAATTTATAACAGTTTTTTTTACTGTACGTTATAGAAAAAGAGTTAAAAATCGCATTACATCATAAATTTGATAAAACATTATACAATATAACAAGGTAAATCACATAGTTTCAACAATCAAAAGTGTTTAAAATAACTTTCCCTTTGAAATAATCTAGTCAGTTATTTGAATTGCTTTCGTGAAATGAAAATAGTTTTTAACTTAATTGGTTTTCTATACTAAAAGCAGAGAATTGTATATTATATTAAAATATTCAATTCCTTACTTAAAGCACGGAAAATTAAAAAAAAAATATCCAGCGCCTGCAACAAATTCACTGTAATGCTGGTGCAGAGAAACAGCCGTTTCTATAGAATAGGGTATTTTGCCGGCTTGGATAAATATATTTTAACCAGAGCCGGCTAAAAAGCAAATTTGCTATTTTGCCGGTGCCGACAAAGTAGCCACTACCATACCATATCCATATCAACCCCAGACACCAATATATACCTAAGATCTCGATCTTCTCGAGGGAATTTATTGACTGAGGGTTTATACGGTGTGTCGTTGATGAATTATGCTCTTTCGGAACTTAGACTTCACCTATCCATTTTACAAACATTTTTGTTAATTAGTCCTCAGGGATTCGGGCCCCTTCGTAGATTTCTGATCGAAATATCCGGAGCTAATTCAAGATTTCTAACAATTTACAGATCGTTTTGTTTTAAATGTATAGCTATCTCAAAACCTTCGCCATATTTTTTTGTGAAACTTATGATTGCTATCCTATGTTAAATGTCTATACCTGTTTAGTAGATTACTAAGGCCTATGACAAAATTGTTTTTTACTTGACGAAAGTTCTATGTTGAATTTTTAGCTCATCATGGTTCATTTTTTGTATTCTACATTTTGAAAGCAATTGGCATTTAATCGATATAACCGAGCTTATTAGGTGTAATATTCCATCCATGTCACTGTTGATATTTTATATACAAACAAAAAGATTATTAAACATGTGCAAACATGGGATTTTTATAATTTAGACATAGTATTATTGATTTTGATTGTACCTGAATTATTAAAGGTTTGAAATAAAAACGTATCAATCAAGATATGTGTTGAACTATCGGTTTATTTAATGAATTAAGCAGTATACGTCGACACAAAAAAAAACATGGCACAGTTTGTTGGAAAATGGAAAACTATCAATTCAACAAGGAAAAACTATGAGGAATACTGTTCAAGTTCAGGTAATTCTATTTTTTGCATGATATATTTATGTTGTAATGAATAGGCGACTATTGAACAAACGATGTTAAAGATCTGTTTATCCTTTCGGAGCACCTGATATCACGCCACTTTTTAATGTTGCTCGTGTTGCTCAGACTTTGGTTTTCAATGTTGTGGTTTGTGTATTATTGTTTGTCTCTTAAGTATTTGTTAAGCCATAGCTGTGTCAGTTTATTTTAAACTTATGTGTTTGAATTTGCCCTTGGTATCCTTTCCCTCTCTTTGAAGACAAGCAACTATGTTGATTTAGTTAAACATTGATGGTTATGCGTCAAGACGAAAGCATTTTTGATTATAATATTCCTCAGTTTTCTATGTGAATTAATTGCCGGCTCATGATGTAAACCCAAATCCAATCTAATTAAAATATTGATCTCTGATTACGTTATACTACATATGTAGTATAACGTTATCCATAAGCGGCATGTAACTAGCTAACGAATTAAATATTAACTAGAACATAAGCATGGATGTACTTAAATATAGGACAAAATGTGTAAGAATCTTATCGACGAAAGAAAACAAGCATTAACTCGCATATACTATGATACCTTGTACCAATAGATAAATGTAGCGGATATAACTTGTAGATATGACACGATCAATATCTCAACTACTACAGATAATAAAAGTCATTAAAATATACAAAGTATCCTTTATAAAATAGTTAATAATTTGTGTCTACCGTGCGACTTTTGTCGCAAAATTCAGAAATAGCGATCCTAAATTCCGTCGTCGTCGTTGTCGGTAGCAGCGGCGTCAAGAAATATTCACTCTGAACCGAGTCTGTGGTAAACGTTTTTTATACTTTAATAACTTTCTTAAGCTATCCTTGATTTACACTAATCCTATACAGAGACTTGTTTATAGTCATAAGGTAGAATTCAGAAGTACATTTTGTAAAATATCCGTATTTTACTCCTAAATTGACTTATTTTTTGTCTCTAAAAATAACATTCACTATGTGGTTTTTTTTCCAAATTTTAATAACTTTCTTAAAGTATTCTGGCACGATTTAATGAATTATATTTCCTGATCATGTCTTACATATTTGTTCTAAAACCGATGTTGTAACTTCTTCAGAAAAAATGGTGAATTCTAGGGTTTTGTCATTTGTTGTTGATTATCGCAAACGTTATTTGTTTATGCATTAATTTTAGGAATGATTCATCGTATCTCTAAATCTTAAAAGCTATTTTTTTTGCAAATACTTAATAGTTATCAAAGGTACCAGGATTATAATTTAGTACGGCAGACGCGCGTTTCGTCTACATAAGACTCATCAATGACGCTCATATCAAAATATTCATAAAGCCAAACAAGTTCAAAGTTGAAGAGCATTGAGGATCCAAAATTCCAAAAAGTTGTGCCAAATACGGTAATCTATGCCTGGGATAAGAAAATCCTTAGTTTTTCAAAAATTCAAAGTTTAATCAACATAAATCAGTATTTGATGATTATTCGCTACATGAGGTAATTTTGTTTTCTGAAGGTATTCCAAAAGATCTTATAGACAAGTACAGAGACGTAGTAACAGTTATGGACATGAAACAGGATGGAGACAAATGGTTAATCACATATGACACTGGTCTAGGGCCTCCACAGTCTTACACATTTATATTGGGACAAGAACTAGTAACAAAAGATTTTGAAGGCAAAGGTGTAAAGGTTAATATGTTAAAATTGCTTTATCGCTATTTTGTGCATTATTCCTTTGATCTTTTTGTGTGATGATTTTTCATATAATGCTACTCGCTTTGGAGGGAAAATTATCGCTAGATGAAATTAACATCTTCGTTATAGGTAAAATAGTGATAAACAGATTAGCATTGGTCATCTGAACTCGATTGCCTTTCTCGCTTTCGCCGTACCGGCTCATGCGAGAAAACCAATCTCTTTGAGATGATCAACGATAATCTATAAATATCCAGGTTTTTTTTACTTCATGCATAATTTGCCTTTGTGATATGAAATACAGTCTATAATAGCCAAAACTGTGCATGTTTAATCTCGAGAAAGGTTTATGACAACTCAATCCGTTTGTCAATTGATCAGTGGATGACAGAGAGTGCAAATACCTTATACTGCTTAGCTTATCGTAATAATATTGATTGATATTTGAGTTGGATAAACTAAAATGATGTATAGTATTATTACCAATGCAACAATTCTCCAGCAGAAACCAAATGACACAGAACCTAACATCTGTAGGTCATCATACGGCTTTCAACAATGACAAAACCCCATACCGCATAGTCAGCTACAAACGGCCCCATGCTGACAACTGTAAATCAGTTTAAATAACGGCCTGATTTATGAACCAAATAATGAACGTAAAAAAATCTTTTACATACAGCAACAAACAACAATAACTGAACTTGGGACAAGCACATATAGTGGAGGGGAAAAATAGTTTTCTGGCGCCAACACTCCTACCGAGAGTAGAAAAAAAACAGCTAATAAAAACACAGACCAGAAGTGGCAGGGTATTTATACATCCCCGTAACAAAAGCACATTAAGTACAGGTTTGAATGTAGTTGCAGTTTCTGAAAGCTTTTTCAAACCAATATTAACTGAAAAAAACTAACATGTATCGAAGACTTGAGTATCAGTACACCATACATGTGATTATGTGTATAACAATAACGGTATTTTGGTTTTTGTTAACAATATCAAAATTTATTTTCAACAGATGCAATTTGTTAAAACATCCATTTTTGCAGGCTACAGCAACTCTAAGTGAGGATGGCATATGGACTGACAAAACTAGTCATGAAATAATGGGATATAAAGAAACAATCACCACAAAACGAGTTGAAGGAAATAAAATGATTGCTGTACGTTTTTTTTTAATTATTAACACGTACCTTGAAGACAAAACCCAACTGCATAGCTATATGCGGTGTAAAATTCATTCGCAATTTGTTTGCTCTTTGTCTGCTATAAGTCTAAATATGAGTTTTTCTCATCACTTGGCGGTCTGTCTTCCGTCGTCGTCGTCCGTCGTGTTCATCCGTCGTCGTCGTCGTTAACCTTTTACATTTTGAACTTCTTCTAGAGGACCAGTGAATGAAATGAAACCAAACATGGCATGGATGTTCCTTATGAGGTGCTGACCAAGTGTTGTTAATTTGTAACCGATCCATTATCCAAGATGGCCGCCAGCGGGGGACTTAGTTTAACATAGGACCCTATGAGAAATGCATAAAAATGACGTCTTCTAGAGAACCACTGAATGGAATGAAACCAAACATGGCATACATGTTCCTTATGAGGTGCTGACCAATTGTTGTTACTTTGTAGCTGATCCATCATCCAAGATGGTCGCCAGCGGGGGGACTTAGTTTAACATAGGACCCTATGAGAAATGCATACAAATAACTTCTTCTAGAGAACCACTAAATGGGATGAAACCAAACATGGCATGAATGTTCCTTATGAGGTTCTGACCAAGTGTTGTTACTTTGTAGCTGATCCATCATCCAAGATGGCCGCCAGTGGGGGACTTAGTTTAACATAGGACCCTATGGGAAATGCATACAAATGACTTCTTCTAGAGAACCACTAAATGGAATGAAACCAAACATGGCATGAATGTTCCTTATGAGGTGTTGACCAAGTGTTGTTACTTTGTCGCCGATCCATCATCCAAGATGGCCCCCAGCGGGGGATTTAGTTTAACATAGGACCCTATGGGAAATTCATACAAATGACTTCTTTTAGAGAACCACTAAATGGAATGAAACCAAACATGGCATACATGTTCCTTATGAGGTGTTGACCAAGTGTTGTTACATTGTAGCCGATCCATCATCCAAGATGGCCACCAGCGGGGGACTTAGTTTAAGATAGGACCCTATGAGAAATGCATACATTACAAATGACTTCTTCTAGAGAACCACTGAATGGAATGAAACCAAACATGGCATGAATGTTCCTTATAAGGTTCTGACCAAGTGTTGTTACTTTGTAGCTGATCCATCATCCAAGATGGCCGCCAGTGAGGGACTTAGTTTAACATTGGACCTTATGGGAAATGCATACAAATGACTTCTTCTAGAGAACCACTAAATGGAACGAAACCAAACATGGCATGAATGTTCCTTCTGAGGTGCTGACCAAGTGTTGTTACTTTGTTTTCGATCCATCAGCCAAGATGTCTGCCAGCGGGGGGCTTAAGTTAACATAAGACCCTATGAGAAATGCATACAAAAGTCTTCTTCTAGAGAACCAGGGAATGGAATGAAATCAAATATAGCATGAATAGTCCTTTTCTTATGAGGTGCTTGCCAAGTGTTGTTAATTTGCAGCCAAATTTTATCTTTTTTTATATGATTTTAAAAACCCAAGTAGAGTCAGGTGAGCGATACAGGCTCTTGAGAGCCTTTAGTTTATTTACACTCCAAACATTTTATAATTGCCTTTCGCCATAAACACATATTGATATGATCAAATGATTTGTTTGTTTGAATGATGATACAAGATAAAGGAATAAAAAGATGTACATGTATGATTGCCAACGAGACAACAATCCAACAAAAACCAAATGACATAGATACAACAATAGATCATGTCATCATACGACCTTGAATGAGCACAACCCATACCACACGGTGATCTATATGATGACCAACATAAACAAATGTAAATCACATCCAATTAGAAAACAAAGGGTTGGAGTTATGTACAAAACAATAAAATGAAAATGAAATATGATAGGCAGCATTCAAATGACAATTACAGCATTACAGGCGACTGAAAAACAACATATGTTCGTGTAATTATGCTGGTTATAATCAAACGAGTCAAAACCCCAAAACACAAACTTACAATAAAAGCCTAGATAGAAGTCACCATACTTCTATGGCAGGCTCAAAGTTTAATATATAGTAATTTATATAAACTCACACTGTGCCCTTTTATTGTTAATTTGACGTTCTTACAAAAACAAATCATACAGCAGCCAGAACAGCAGTGCAAAAACAAAACACGATTTTAACCAGTATCCAAAGAAAAACCATGCACATTTTAAAAAGCAATATTGCTGGTATTGTATTTACCTTTTCAATAATCTCTTGCTTCTCAGTTTGTTTTGAAATAGGAATGTTATGAAAATGTATCAAGTGCGCGCTTTATTTTAGTCCTTAATGCTTATGCCATTTAATGAGTGTTTTTCACTTAATGCCTATGCCAATTTATGATTGTTTTTCATTGAATGCTTAATTCATTTTATGAATGTTTTTCATTTTTTTAGTCAACAACTTGTGGGGGAGTGACTATGACCTATGAACTTGAGAAACAGTGATAATCTGCAATACAACAGTAGTGCCAAAGCTTTAGAAACATGCTTCTCGTTTTATTTAATTTCTATGTATAGTTGCTTACACGGATGAAAGAAGAAACGACAAACAAATGTTTAACACAGCTTAGTTTCCCACTAGATGTAACTTATATATTCCTGTTTGCTTCGTCGACGGAAAAAAATAATAAATGTTGTCAACATCAGCTTTATTTAAAAATAAAATGGACGACTATAACCGTATTGTAATGTCTTATGCTGTATTCACAAACAATTACAACAACGTAATGGAAATGTTTTGCTCAAGATTATTGCACTACAAACTTTGAAAGAGAACTATAATAATAGCTACTCGTGCCTTCGTTCATTGACCTCTCGTTAACATTTTCCTTTCAGCGTTTAACAAATAACATTTTAAATTTATTACTATAATTTTGTTTTAAATAATGATTTTTGAAAACCTTAAATCCTAATTACTTTTACTTGTTTTGTTGTTGCTTAATCACATGCAATGTTCATGTAATAATATCCACGACAAATATATTCTCACATTGTTTATATGTACTACATTTAAATTGCCAACCTTATTTTTATCAGAGTATAATTGAGACTTAGTTTTATCTATATTTAAATGTACTTGAATTTAAAAAGGTCTAAGACCGTAACGATCACGATACGTTTTTAACTCTCAGACGGTTTATTTAATGAACTAAGCAGTAGACGTCGAGACAGAAAATAACCATTGAACAGTTTGTTGAGAAATGGAAAACTATCAATTCAGCAAATCAAACTAGTTATGTTTTTTAAATCTACATGACAGACTGATGTTTGGCTATTCAACAAGCGAATTATTTAAGATACACAACCTAAGAGAAGAGATAAAAACTCATGGTTTATACACCAGAACAAAACAAAATAATGATCATATAAGCTAATGCCGACTTTTCTCCCCAGATTTTTTGGTTGCCGTCTTATTTACATATAGGCGTATTATATTTTATTCATGAGAGTGTATTTATATTTTACCAGTTAATACGTATAGATATACTAGAATATTCATTGATATATAAAATGTGTATGATCTTATCGACAAAGGAAAAAAAGAAAGAAAAACTCGCATACACAGAATTACCTTGGACCCTGTGATAAAAGAAATAGATTTTACCAAGATATGTTATTAACAATATATTCACGACAACAGTTGATAAAAGGTTACAAGAACATACTAAGTGGTGTTGGTTAGTGATCTTTAAAAACATCTCATTTTTTTTGGCAAAATATGTATATGTTAATATGCTCTCGTACAAATACAGTTTATTTTGCAACAAGAAGGCATAAATTGAATTGTTTTATATTGTTATTTTTGGGCCCTTTATAGCTGACTATGCGGTAGGGGCCTTTTGTTGAAGGCCGCACGGTGACCTATAGTTGTTAACTTCTGTGTCATTTTGGTCTCTTGTGGAGAGTTGTCTCATTGGCACTCATACCATATCTTCTTTTTTTTATATATATAAAGCAAACATAGATATATCAAATTAGCGTATCACATGTAACGTTTCTTGCTAATATAGATATTCCTTTTTGTGTACTTCGACCCCACCATAATCCTGAATTCACTGCTGCTGTATTTTTGGTTGCTCTCTCTGTTCCTGATTGATTGTTAGTTTTTAATGCATATTTCAGCACTTTTGGCTAATTCATGGCAGTCATTTTTTTTTATTGAGGGAGTCAAATGTTTTAATTTTTTTTTACCTAAACGCTTAAAGCTATTTTTTTTTATATATTTGTTTGAGACATAAAATCCTAGGGGAAGTGAATACTTTAAAACCCTTTAAGTCTCATAATGCTAGGAATTATAGGTACATGTAATTAATTGACACGCCATTTAACAATATTTGGTTATATCATCTGGTGTGGCTTGGTAGTTATACAGTGCACCATTATGACTTGTGATTGTGATATGGTAATTTTAACGCACCCGTAGGAGCGGAGTGAACATTGAGTGTTATCCTTGTCCGTCTGTATGTCCAAAATTAATTTCCGTTATCTAAATATAGTTTTTGCACAAGACAAATGTTATGAAACTGATGCACAATGCTTCTTGCAAAACAACAACCCCCTCCAAAAAAAAATCAAATCTGAATTTGTGTAATATCTCTTTTATGTTTCAGAGGTATGCCGCTTTAAAAAGGGAAACGTTGCTAAATGTTTTTCGTTTCCGTTCCCTTACTTTCGTTTGCCCATAATTTTAAGGAACGTTAACACAATGAATAGGTGAAGATGGCGTTAGGCGAGACAAAACTAATCATTAAATAATGTGTTGGAAAGATACAATCACTGCAAAAAGATTTGAAGGAAATAAAATGATTGTTGGACGTTTTTTTTTAATTTATCTAAACATATTTGGAAAAACAAAACCCTATTTGCTTAGAATTCATAATCGTTTTTTTTCGCTATTGATTATAAATAATCCTATACATATTTGATATCATATATTTGTATTGTTTTTAATGTGTAATTTGCATTCTAAAGTCAAAAGTATGTCACCTTCTCCATATTCTCCGATTGATTTATATAGAAAACACTGTTTTTTTCAATACATTGTCAACAACGATTTTGACAATATTTTTGATGCCAAACACAAAGGTGTACAGTTCTTTCATTATTGCTTTGAAATATGTAATGACATGTTGAATCTTCGATGGATTTTTATGAAATATGCATGTTATTTGATGATACGAATTAAAAGATGATATGTGACATATACGTGTTTTAAAACGTGTGGCTGTGTAGCGGTACGTTGGTAGGAAGTATCCGATATTTGCTTTAGTCGGACTATCGTTGAAGTAATAGAAGCTTCATTGTGTGTTCAACCGGACATAACGACATGTACTTGCAATTTGATCAAATATATATTTGAAAATAATGTTTTTTTGTTCATATGCAGTCGTTTGAATTATTGTGAACGATAGTAAGAAGTACTCAAAACTGTACGTTGGTCAGATCAACAAAATAACTTTTTTTGTTTCTTAATAAGTTTATTCTAATCTTTATATTACAGTAAAAAGTAAAATAAAAAAATTAATTGAGAAACATCAAATATCAACACTGATACATTCTCTCTTTTATAATTGTTGACAGGAACACATACACATACATTCTGTAATCGAGACAACCTAATAATTTCTATTATTACTAAAAACATATATAACAAACTAAATCTTCACCTTCACTGAAAACATTCTGTAATAAAAATTCAAAATAATAATTTTTCGATATTTCTAAAAGCCTATACTGTATAACAAACTAAATCTTCACAGATATAATTTTATCTTTCTAGATAAAACATACTAATATATCAGGTCTCGATCTTTCGATGTACATTGGTTTAATGCATCACAGAACATTTAAGTAGTATCCACCTTGATTAACATATTCACCATGTGATTCTAAAACAAAAAAGGTAAAGTAATAATCCGTTGCTGACACACTACTTGTTATAGTATATGTTCCGTCATAAAAACACACTAGTTAAGATAAACTGAAAATATACCATTTTCGAATCAAACTAACCGTCATCTTAATCAAATAAAAAGTGTTTATGTCAGGATTATATATGTAATGTTTGATTTATGAAATCACGTTCAAATCTTATCTCATTAGATTTTAGTTGCATCCAAAGTAACCATTAAGCATTGCTATGTTGTATGGTCGGGTAAACCTGGTTTTAGACTAGCTAAACCTCTGGGTTATATATAAAATATTTAGATAAATCGGGGTTATTATTGCTTTCTAGACATCATTCTGATATTTTCTTTTATGTTTGTGTCTGTGTTCTAGAAGATAATTTGATTAAAATTCATCTGTAATTTTCACATATACTTTTTTGTGTTCTGATTGGATATATTTATTTATTGTAGTTTTCGATCATTATCCACGTTATACATCACCACAAATAGCAGATAGGGTATGACATAATGAAATTGCAATACAAAACGTTCTTATATTCTGATCTTGCCAATTTTTATATAATAACATTTTGACAATGTTTTTGAATTTGATTAGTTTTACCAATCAACATACCATCGATGTTTAATTTAGATTTTGCTCCTCCCATTTTTGTTACACTGTTGATCCCATTTTGCATGACCGCTGATTTGTCATTTTTCAGAGAGTCATATGTTGTATGTTGATCCTGACAATCAGCTCTTAAATTCAAATCTTCGTATTTAGGCTCCCTTAAATGATAATTTTCAAAATGCTTTCATTGTTTTATTACAAACCGTTAAGCAACAAACAATATATACAATGTATGTAGGACTCAAATATACGGTAGGTTCTAAATCTATGGCAGATTCCTAATCTATGGTAAATGTGACGTCATGCCATCCCAAATATATGGAAAGTTTTGTAATTTCCTAATCCATGGCGGATTTTTGTTGTTTCAAAATCTTTAGCAAATTTTGTGAACTTAGAAAATAATGAAGTACATATACGACCAAAGACTTGTCTTTAACAAGTGGAAACATTTGTGAAATAATGTAAAACATGCCGTAATTGTCAACAAAATACAGACTTTAAGATTAATGCCCCGTAAAAAAAAACATTTTCCAATCTGGTCATGGTAACTGCTTGAACCATTTAAAAAACGAACTATTAAGTACCAAAACAAACAAGAAAAAAAATTAACGGTTTGAATTTTCACTTAATTTTTATTTCATCGCTAGTACATCTTTTTTATTTGATGACGATTTAAATGAGAGCTAGCTATATATCATGTCTATAAACATTTGTGAAATAAAGATTCCATAATGGTAAACCGAATCGTGATGGGGATAATTTTTTTTTCCGTAAACGATAAATTCGTATATCTTAAAACAGATTTCAAGATTGAAATGATGCGTCCCGTAAAAATATACTTTTTTCGATCTATGCATTGCACCTGTTTAACCATTTATTAAACTAAATAGTAAGACCCTTAACAAACAAGAAGGCAGTTTTTTTTAAAATACGAATAAAACTGAACAGTTTGAATTTTCACATAATGTTATTTCATCGTCAATACTTTTTTTTATTTGATGATGATTTAAATCAAATTGGTATCCGGAAATTTAATCTTTCATTTTTGCCAGCCGTAAAATATTTTTTATAACTAATTTTCTAAAATATTCGTTACTGAAAACAGCGGTGTCCTTATTCATTGCGGGTTTCGGCCGATACAGAACATTTTGTCCCTTTTTTTGGATTAAAGGTCACTTTCAACTATCCGCAAAATGTTGTTGGGGAAAATACCTTCATCTGGGATGGTGTTTAAATCTATGGGTTCCGCCATAGTAAGCGGCGGCGACGACGATGTAATATGGCCTTATTTAATTGTGAGGTTATGAATACAATCTGCCATAGATTTGATTAGTTTGATGTTTGTTACGTCACATTTGCCATAGATTAGGAATCTGCCATAGATTTGGAAACCGCCATATATTTGAGTCCTACATATATTGAGGGGTTTTGTAATTTTTACAATTTGTATTATTTTCCCACTTTGAAATATTTAGAACGGTAAAAAATAAACTCCACTATTAAGGCCAATTATATATTTATTACTTGATTTTCAATATTATTTCTTTTTTTTTGTCTGAATATGATCTTATATTGTTTTGTTTATCTCTTTCGCCTTTGGTTTTTTTTTTAATAAAAAAAGTAAAAAACAAAAAATGATGAAATCAAAGTAAAATTCAAAACATCAAGTCTCTTTAAAAATGACAAACAAAAAGCTCAAACACATCAAACGAATTGAAAACAACTGTCATATAAATGCAAGATTCTTATGGAAATAATCTCTTTGCTTTGAATTTACTACTATTTATCTACCATCCTCTTATTTATAGTTGTTTCTTTGTATCTTTAAAAGGAAATACGTTTGACTCGTTGGTACTTTCAAAGAATTTTTAATTTATAGAAAAATAGATCTAGATTTCATACCTGTTTTCTCTGGTAGCAACTGAAATGTAAAAGAACTAGTTAATTCGATATAATGCAAACATACAAAGCAATGTTAACCATTGTTGACTGTTTGATAAATGTAAGATAAAAACACCTTTCATTTAAAAAATGGACACTACAGATAATTGTAATATTTATTTTTTTCTTATTTCGAAGTAGATTTGCTTTGGTACGGAACGATAGCAGAAACATAAAAAATAATGAAGGATTTGTAACATTAACATTATCCTTAAAACAATTATTAGAAAGAATTTTCATTACTATCATTATCATGATTGTGATTCATGCATTTAATTGTTTTAGAATGTTTTATTATGTTTTTATTTTTATTACATTAAGGTTAATGTGGTAGCTAGAAAAAAAACAATACACTTACATTCTTGATTCTGATAAAAATGAATATCACTCTCTGTTTTTGTTTTAGAATCAGGTTTCTTTTCGAGTTTGCATCCTACAAATCAGAAATATAAAATACAAAAATATCTGTATGCAATTCGTGTATAGGAGTGATGTATTATAAAATATATTTTCTATTCAGCATTGCTTTAGCATTTTTTTTTTTATTACTATCATCATCATGATTGAAATTCATGCATCTAATTGTTTGAGAATATTTCTGTTATCAAATACGAATTTTCTATTCAGCATTGCTTTTGCGATTTTTTTATTTTTATTATTATCATTATCATCATTGTAGTTCATGCATTTAATTGTTTTAGAATATTGTTGATCAAATACGAATTTTCTATTCAGCATTGCTTTTGCGATTTTTTTATTTTTATTATTATCATTATCATCATTGTAGTTCATGCATTTAATTGTTTTAGAATATTGTTGATCAAATACGAATTTTCTATTCAGCATTGCTTTTGCGATTTTTTTATTTTTATTATTATCATTATCATCATTGTAGTTCATGCATTTAATTGTTTTAGAATATTGTTGATCAAATACGAATTTTCTATTCAGCATTGCTTTAGCGATTTTTTTATTTTTATTATTATCATTATCATCATTGTAGTTCATGCATTTAATTGTTTTAGAATATTGTTGATCAAATACGAATTTTCTATTTAGCATTGCTTTTGCGATTTTTTTATTTTTATTATTATCATTATCATCATTGTAGTTCATGCGTTTAATGGTTTTAGAATATTTTTGATCAAATACGAATTGTCTATTCAGCATTGCTTTTGCGAATGTTTATTACTATCATTATCATGATTGTGATTCATGCATTTAAGAGGGTGTCCATGGAAAAACCAGGCAGTTGATTGCACATGACATATTTTGTGTTCAATTCTTTTTCATCTATTTCATATCACAAATTCATTCTTTCTCAAAGTTGATTTTTATTTTTTTATTAACTGCAACAAATAAAGAGAAAAAAAAATGCATAGACAGCACTGAAAATCCTTGAAAAGGGGAGATAACTCTTCATTTTGTACTAAATTTTGTTGCATTGTTAGCGAACTTTAAAATCATTTTCTGAGCCATCCACTGTTGATTCAAAATATCTTTGACATATATAACCTTTGTATGAAATAAACATTGCATTGGAACCAAAAATGCAGTTGGAAAAACATTATGTGGTGCCATCCATATCATAAGATTTACCTGATATTTTACTTGGACAGCCTCTTAATTGTTTTAGAATATTTTTGTTATCAAATACAATGATTACCAGAGTGTATATCATCTCGTGTTTTATATTACGTTCTTCAAGTACTACGAAGTGAGTTCTGATTATTATAACGACGTTTAATATGCTTGGGCTTATCCATCTCTTGTTAAATATATAGTTTTATATGACTTGAAGGTAATTCGTTTAAGTTAACATCACATATCTTTGTCAAAAAAAGGAGATAACAATGATTAGAAAACAGAATAAATCCATAAAGTCGTAATCGAGAAACCAGTATTGGCTGATAAATGTCATCTCAAGGGAACAAACAGACAGGACGCGATTTGTCTGACTTAAGATATTGTAATATATTATGTAAGTATATACCTGGTTTATGGTAATTAATAATAAAAAAATTACACGAAAACGTTGTGATTTGTTAACACATCTATAATAATGGGAATTCAACCAATGACGTCACTTTATTTCTTATTGTGGGTTACATGAATGAACAATACAATTAATCATAGACTTTCAAAATAATAAGTATAATTTCAAAATAGGTAACAGAAGAAACTGGTTTTTTAATGTCATTTCAAGTAATTGTATGTGATGTCAGAAATAGTGTGTTGAAAAAAGTTATCATACCTCTTTTCCTTATTGCGATAATGATAACTGCTCCGACAATTACCAATGCTATACCCCCAATACTGCTACCAACAACAGCAGGAATGCTACTATCTTGATTTATATTCAAATCTGAAGCTATAGCAATGAGATAAAATTAAAAGGAATAATAACGATAAATATCAAAGGATTTCAGTTCGTAAAACCTGTTATAGTTTTACAAATATATTTGCATAACTCCGATCACCTGCGATCATTTATAGTATATATAAGTGTTATTGTTGCACAGTATGATTGTTTTTTAAGACATTTGTTTGTCGTTTTGTTGTTGTTTTACGTTTATTTGCCTAAAGCTTGGCATTGCTATTTTTCTCCCAACTGAGAGTTTGGATATGCCTTTGCTGTCACCCGACTCTCATTTATGTATTCGGCTCAAAGGATATAAATTCAACGATAAATGTTTATTCAATTTGGGCAGCATTCAGATTGATTCGATGACCATATTAATAATTTAATAGATTCACGACTGAAAAAAGTTTAGATAAAACATATATGAATCGACTGTACGTTTAAAAGGTTTGTATCTTTGGTATTCGGACCTTACATTTCAACAATGCTAGAACAAAGGATGCAATTGAAATAAAGATGAATTGACGGAATAATAATCATGTCAATGAAACAGCAATACAACGATATACAAGCTTAGAAGATACGTGTCTTATACATAAAATGAAAAAACGACCGACATTTAAACACAAGTAAGAAATATTTCACTTACTCCCTAAATGTTCTAGGGTAACTACATATTCAGCTGGACTTCCAACGTTGTTTTCTAATTGAACTGTGTAAGTAGTGAAATCATCAGTTGTTAAATTATTGACTTTGAGAGTCAAAATAAATCCATCGAGATCAACTTCTGTGTCGTAAAAATACCCTTTCACAATCACGGCTGTTTCGGACAAACTGTACTTTTGGGAATGAATAATCTGGAGTTCTTTATTTATTCCACGATACCATGTTACTGAATCGTACTTGGGAATACTATACACTTTGGCCGTTAACTCTACTGCTCTTCCAATTTCACCATGCATAGTTGATTTGTTAACACCTTTGATGCTCGACATAAAAACAGGTTGTGCTAGAAATAATTATATTCGTGTTATTACTTTTTAAAAAGGATAAATCGAAATTTGCAAATTCAAGACGAACGTCACAATGCACTACACAGAAACGTAATTTAATATGCTCAGAAAAATAATACTACACTTTTAAAACTAAAAATTATATAAACCATATTACAACAACCGTCTGTTCCTAAAGACTAGTAAATTGTTTATCCCCTTTCTCTTAATATTCTTTTTTTATGGTTGAGCATTACTTATAACGGAAAACGTAAAAAAAAGTCGGAAGTCACTGACAATATGATATACAAAAGCAATAGTAGAATAGATGTATGCAATTTCATATTACATACATTGTCAACTGCCATCTTAATAAAATAATACCCATTATATTAATTTCCTACCATTTATAGTGACAAAACCATATCCAGTCTGCTCAATGGTTCCATTTTTATCTTGTATTCCGTTTCCTGCTTTGCAAACATATATTCCGTTGTCCTGATAACTATCATCACTGTCAGAGAGCGGTAACTCCAGTTCGCCATTTCTATTACCTTTCATTTCTCTTATTAGTTTTCCATTTGCTGAAGTATGCTTCCACTGGTAGTATGTGTATATGGAAGGGTTACCAGAAGCAATGCAAGAAATTACTCTTAAATTCTCCAGTTGGTTGAAGGTCATATTGTTGACATATATTTTTGGAGCATCTATTCAAGGAAAAGGTAGAGAGAGGTTAACATCTCAAACAATATTTTGACGCTTTATCAACTCATGTACATGTAAAAATAAAAAGATGCGGTATGCATGAGACAACTCTCTATCAGAGACTAATTATATAAATGACGGGTAAGATAAGAACATTAGAACACCACGTGCCTTTTTCAATGAACAAACCCATATACTGCACAGTAAACTTCAAAAAGGCACGATTTGATAAATCTTAACAAATTCAAAAGAGAAATCTACTAGCCTTATTAATGTAAAAAAAACCAACCATTAACGACAAACAAATATAATATGGAGCCACAAACGATAATCACTAAATGACTCGACTTGTTTCCTGTAATTAGTTAATACTTCAGCTTTATCATGTACATCTTTTGAATATTCATTTTATTAAATTTACTGTTTGCAAAAGTATAAATTACTCTAAATTATAGGGATTTTCTGGTAACTTAACAGAAAACCCTTGCCGTTTTTGGCACAACCTTTTTGATCTTTTGGTCCTCGATGCTGTTCAACTTTGTACTCGTTTCGGCTTTCAAACTTTTGTATCTGTGCGTCACACATAGGTCTTGTGTGGACAAAATACACTTCTGGCGTATTTAAATTTTGAACTTGTTGCCTTTTGTTGGCTGTTGTTCGTGTGATTCTTTGTCAATTGTGTTCTCCAATTTATTTATATTGTAGTCCTGTGTTGTCATTTTGATGTTATATTTCACATGGCCATAAAAGTGCGAGGTTTGGCATGCCACAAAACCAGGTTCAACCCACCATTTTTTCCTTTAAAAATGCCCTGTACCAAGTCAGAAATATGGTCATTGTTTATTATAGTTCGTTTCTGTGTGTATTACATTATAACGTTGTGTCGTTTGTTTTCTCTTATTTTTGAGTGTAAATTCACATTGCGATAAGACGTGTCACGGTACTTGTCTATCCCAAATTCATGTATTTGGTTTTGATGTTATATATATATGTTATATTTGTTATTCTCGTAGGAATTTATTCTATGTGTGTTACATTTTAGTGTTGTGTCGTTGTTCTCCTCTTGTATTTGATGCGTTTCCCTCGGTTTTGGTTTGTTATCCCGATTTTGTTTTTTGTCCATGGATTTATGAGTTTTGAACAGCGGTATACTACTGTTGCCTTTATTTAGGCGAAGACTTGGGAATTCATCAGCAAACCTATGGTGTACATCGCTATTGTTTTTATTATTTCGTAATGTTCGATAATAGGGTTTGCGTTATATTTTAACACTTGTCTATGTTTTCAAGTTGTGATAGTTATTTAGTGTCGCTTCGTTATTTGTGTAAATAGGTTTCGTCTGGCGCAAATACAAAATTCTATACTGGCTTCTATGATGAGTTTTTCTTTTTAATTAACGTATATCCATAGTCCTCGCTTAATGAGTACAATTACTCAAAATAGAATGTTAATACAAATTAAATGTTTACCACCAACTAGTACATTCTCCCATTTATTGTTTTAACAATGCTCTCAATATGTCCAGTGCATATACAGAATCTTAATTAGAATCAAGATGTTGTTTGTCGGGTGATGCCCAAGGTTTTTCCTTTCAGTTTAATCTTATATCAAAGGTTGTAACTTATAATCTCAATCTCTCACGTTTTAGTATTGTAAAATATGGCCAAAAGAAATACTTTGTTGCAACCATTTATTGTTCAGGTTTCAAAGGTAACAGTGAAAGTGCAGGATATTTCGTTTTATGGTATTCCTTATTTTGTTGAAAGATGGAAAAATTGTTCAAAACAATTATGAGGTTAACATCCACGAGCAATGCTTGGCCGTAGACTGATTTGATTTTTCAGTTGAGTACGTGCTTGCCTCTTGCCTTAAATATATTTTGGCTTTTAAACTTTCAATCTAGAGTTTTGATAAAAAAAATCATTCCGGAACCAAGTATTTTTAATATGCAAAAGAATCTACATTTGTTTGTATGATTGACATAATTATTTTAATAATATTTTATAAAAGAGCCACACATATATACTTTTAAATAAAATACATTTGAAACACGTATACTTCTTTCAAACTCACATTGAACTTGTATCCATTGGCTATCTGAAATACCGATAGGATCTGCTTCATTGCTTGCTATGCATGTAATCGACTGACCATTATTTTGTCTGACCACTGTGTACGTCAGTACTGATGTTATTGTCCACGTGTCTGTAGTAACCTCATATGCAAATGTCTGAGTTGAGTAAAAAGTTATATTTTTATTCCCTATGAACCAATTAAATAAAGCAGCAGGACGACTTCCAGTACTTGTGCACGATATTTTCAGTGATTCAGTCTCCTTTAAAATCACAGGATCACGATCAAATACAGGTGCAAGAGGTTTAACTGAATAAGAAATAAGACAGTGTAATGCATAATTTTTTAAAATTTGTAAATTTTCACTAACATTTTCCACTGAAAATACTGGGCCAAGTTCATTATAGATGATAGCAAGAATGTATAGTAAAGTAAGATCTACAAACACATCACCATCACCAAAACACAATTTTGTCATGAATCCATCTGTGTCCTTTGTTTAATATTCACATAGACCAAGGTAAGCGACACAGGCTCTTTAGAGCCTCTAGTTTTTTTAAATTATAATATTTGAACAAAACTCATGGAGCTGTGATTTTTGTTCCGGAACTTATTTCACATTTAGTTAAAAAAGATAGTTCCGGAACAAATTTTATAGTGCTGGAACATATTTTCTGTGATATAAGTTTCGGTGGAACATATTTCCTATGAGATTTGTTCCAGCGGAACAAATGTCATGCTGGAACTAATTTTTTGTTACACATATACCAATTTGAAAAAAAAATGATATTCAACTACGAATTCATATACTCGTAACCGAACACAAATTATGTAACAGTCGTGCTTACTTCAAAAAATTCCGTGACAAGCTACGGAAACACTAGCACTTGTTTACTTTATTAACAGGGATAAAGTGTACAGTAAGTCTTTTGTTAAATGCTAGTTTCACATTTGACAAAAGAAGTAAATCTGTGTGTATTGACAATATCACCATTCCCAGTGGGTTTTGTTTTTGTTTTTTCCCCTTTTTTTAGTTTTTTTTCTATAAATGACACAACCTATTTGTTAAGTATAGAGCCTAATACAATGAAAAACGTTATTTAATACTACATTGCATAGTAATAAGAAATATAGAAAGTTATAATTAGTTTGAATATATTTCGAAGCGTATCAAACAATACACAATAATTGTCCAGATTTCGACCACTAAAAAGAATGCTGTTTTAATAACCAATAAACTCTTTAATGTTATGCTATATGATCTATCTAGAGATCAAAGTAAACATTTTGTTATATATTCATATATTTATATGTGTGTCATTCAGCTATATATGATTTTACGGGATTGTACATGGGATGTCCGGGAAATGCCCTATTGTTTTACACTCTCTCTTTTATTAAATGTCGTAACGTTGGACATGTTTTTATTCTGAGCTAGTCACAACCCCAAAACTAAAGTTAAAAGACGAGGCCCTTCTTGTCACAATGTGTTAGAGAATTCAAGGAATTTACTACAATGAAAAATAACAATAAAACATTTGAAAACCATTAGCAGTCTGACAATTTCAAGACTATATATACAATATTTTTTTAAATTTCTGGCAAATAAATTATATAATTCTCCATAAATAGAAAGGGCAGATGACAAACCTCAAGTGGAAAATTCAGCTAATAAAGAAGGTAATTAAACAATGATTAGATTTACAGACATATCTGGACTACAGAGATTAAAACAATTGTATAAATGCACATGCTATTACTTACAAGAGGTCCTTAATTGGGTACATGTGAAAAAATGGGTTCTATCAGTATTATATGGAAGTCAGCAGTCTGTAAATAAAAATACTCATAAAAATTCATTTTTTACTGCATATGTGAAATAGCGTTATCAGTGGTGAGCCAAGGTGATTTGAATGTATACTTACGACTGAGGTAAATGTATGCTTCTGTTAATAGCGATTGGTTCAAATCGCTGCTATTTGCAACACACTCTACTGTAGCGTTGTCAAAATATCTGGGTATCGTCTTTATTGTATGCACAACAGATTGGTTACCTTGTGCGACCTCTTTATTTCGTACTTTGATTGTAAGAAAAGGGGGAGGTCGATCTCCTTTTGCTTCACACTGGATGTGAAAGTCTTTTCCGTCTACTCCTTTCAATCTATTGTTAGTTGTTTTGTTCAAAAGTTCAAGGTTGTCCATTTTTCCTATGGATATAAACATTATCAAAAAGAGTAAATTGATTTTTTTTTAAATGTTTTAAATGTAGACAATCAACAAAAAAAATCAATGTTTTGATGTTGTATTCTGAGGTTCAAATATCT
Source organism: Mytilus edulis (assembly GCF_963676685.1). Classification (NCBI taxonomy): domain Eukaryota; kingdom Metazoa; phylum Mollusca; class Bivalvia; order Mytilida; family Mytilidae; genus Mytilus; species Mytilus edulis. The sequence goes on along the minus strand of NC_092350.1, from coordinate 25,292,182 downwards.
GTTTCAAGACAAAATTGCAATAGGATCATCATACTTGTTCATTTGTCTGTTCACTCCGGTAAAAAAGGCAAAAAATTAGTACACAGTTGAAGCGTTCAGGACCGAAAATATGAAAACATTGTGCCAAATACGGCTAGATGGTAATCTATGTCTGGGATAAGAAAATCCTTAGTATTTTTAATAATTCATACTTTTGCAAACAGTTAATTTCGATGCCACTGCTGGTGGACTTTTCGTCCCCGAGGTTATCACCAGCCCAGTAGTCAACACTTCGGTGTTTACATGAATATCAATAATGTGGTCATTTTTATAAATTTCCTCTTTACAAAACTTTGAATTTTCCCAAAAACTAAGGATTTTCTTATCCCAGGCATAGATTACCTAACCGTATTTGGAACAACTTTTTGGATTTTTGAATCCTCAATGCTCTTCAACTTTGTACGTGTTTGGCTTTATAAATATTTTGATATGAGCGTCACTGATGAGTCTTATGTAGACGAAACGCGCGTCTGGCGTACTAAATTATAATCCTGGTACCTTTGATAACTATTTACACCACTGGATCGATGCCACTGCTGGTGGACGTTTCGTCCCCGAGGGTATCACCAGCTCAGTAGTCAACACTTCGGTGTAGACATGAATATCAATAATGTGGTCATTTTTATAAATTTCCTCTTTACAAAGCTTTGAATTTTTCCAAAAACTGCGGATTTTCTTATCCCAGGCATAGATTTCCTAACCGTATCTGGCACAACTTTTTGGAATTTTGGATCCTCAATGCTCTTCAACTTATTACGTGTTTGGCTTTATAAATATTTTGATATGAGCGTCACTAATGAGTCTTATGTAGACGAAACGCGCGTCTGGCGTACTAAATTATAATCCTGGTACCTTTGATAACTATTTACACCACTGGATCGATGCCACTGCTGGTGGACGTTTCGTCCCCGAGGGTATCACCAGCTCAGTAGTCAACACTTCGGTGTAGACATGAATATCAATAATGTGGTCATTTTTATAAATTTCCTCTTTACAAAACTTTGAATTTTTCCAAAAACTAAGGATTTTCTTATCCCAGGCATAGATTTCCTAACCGTATTTGGCACAACTTTTTGGATTTTTGAATCCTCAATGCTCTTCAACTTTGTACGTGTTTGGCTTTATAAATATTTTGATATGAGCGTCACTGATGAGTCTTATGTAGACGAAACGCGCGTCTGGCGTACTAAATTATAATCCTGGTACCTTTGATAACTATTAGCAATTGAAGTTGTCAGTAATTGAGTTGTTTTACATCTGTTCAACTAATTTTATAAATACTTTCAATATTGGATCACTTACAAAATATCTAATTTCCGTTTTTATTTTCAATGGCGTTCAACTATATGTATCATAGAGAAAACACAGGAAAGGGGAATAAGGAAACGTTATATTCAAATTTATGATTACAAAAAAACAACAACTACAGAACTGGAGTCAACTACAAAACAATTTTCGAATACAAAACAGAAAAAAGTGCTTAAAGTTCAACTAATTTATCTTAGAATAGTTTGGCATCTGATACAGACCATTATTACATAGCGTCCAATTTCGAATTATGAACTTATCGGTTTTGCTATGAGAACACTTACGGAACAATTTGTTTACTGTTCTTCTGATATCTTTTGGTTCTTTTGTAACACAAAAAATACCTTACTGCAGCAGAATTTAAAATATACCAAATCTGCAGATCGGAAATCTGACAACACATCTCAGAAAATACATCTGACCTTTGGTTGTGTGTACGTAACTTAGTAGTAAAAGACGTTAACTTCACCTTTTTTTGATAAAATTAAAAGATAATGTTTTTACAGATTGTAACACGAGGAATACAACATATTCTTTCATTTGCATATCATGTGGGTGATAGAGTCGTCCTATTAATGATAAGGAGATAGTGTAATTAAAAACGAGACGGTTTCCCGCTTAAAAATCAGGAATTCAAACAATTAACATCGGCATAAGCTAAAGTAGTAACGAACAGATCAGCGTGTACCATTATACACTGTACTCACGTATTATATATAAAGTGTAAATGACTTCTTCCTCCTGTCTTTTGTCTTTGCATAAATATACACCTTCGTCAATCTTTGTTACATTGCGTATTTCTAAATAGTAAACTCTAATAAAATCATCAAAATACTCAACTTTAACTTTTAATCGCGTGTATAAGTCTTCTGGCAGTGTTTCATTTATTCGTGTATGCAGACTTAGCTGAAGTATTGAGCCATTTACTTGACGAATCCATTGCAAACTCTTTTGTCCAGATTGCAATGTACATTTTAATGTCACTGTAGACATGTTTTTGGTGTAAATAGTCGTTCCTGACAGTGTATCTGAAATAGGCAGAAGGCAAAGGAAATTAGTTGGAAATCCAACTTTCTATAGAGATACAGACAAATACAATATTTACAGGATTTAAAAAAAATATATCTAAAATTAGTTTAAAATGTAGATTTGAACATGCTTTTTTTATAAATGAATAACAAAAAGTGTTGCTGATCATGCATAGTCGTACAACATTTTCTCAATTTAAAATTTATAAAGTATTAAAAATGATTTTTTAGATAAAATATAAGATAGGGTCTAACGTAGTACTTAAAAAAGTATAAAATTGTTATCTTGAAACCTGTATAAAATGAGAGTTTTACTATCATTCCTTTATAAATTGTTTACTATAAGATTTATCTCTACTTATATGACATCAATAATAACAACAACAATAAATGGAATTGCATTAACTCATTATATACAGATTGAGTTCTTCAATAATAAGTTTGTCATTCGTAAATTGTTAAGAGATGTCATAATATTATAATAAGGTGTAAACTCACCCATTAAAGTTATGAGTAACAAAATTTCAAATATATTTGATATTTTCACTGTTTTCATGGTTGTCACAAAACTTCCGTCTTAAGGATGTAAAGATATAGTGAAAATTTCAATACTAATTATTGACGGAAAATCCCCAAAATAGAAGTCATAAATGCTGTTTTATAAGTTTCAATCACGTTAATAAAAATTATATTGCTCCTGATATCAACCTAATATTTATGACAATTTACTGTAAACAATGAAATCGTGATCTAATTTGCAGAGCATACAGACCAACAATCAAATTGAAATAAATGTAAATTTAGGCGTACCAAAAAAAAAAGCCCAAGATGTTTGCATTTGAATGTACTTTTTTTTTTCGCTAAAAAGAAACTGTTTCATGTATGTGAAGGGAAATAAGCTTAATGAACGGATTTATATGGGGAAATTTAATATATTCGTCAAGCTATAGAGAAAGGATTGACACCCATTATGACATGAACGGTAACCAGCTGAAAAATATAACCATGTAATATAAAATAATCCAATTCCAACAAAAAAGACAAAGTTTTCCATCCGTTTAAGGAAACATTTAATTAACTGGCCTGAGCTCTGACGTCAATACTTGTTGCAAAACTATGAACATGCTATCAGATTACACCTGAAAACCTTATTTTTCTTTCAGATAATAGTTTTAATGCAGATCAGGGGTATACCACCATCTTGTTTAGTACAATCACAGTAAATAATCGATCTAGTTCTTTGCCCAAATCTACCAATTTGGAGACAGATTTGCAATTTATTGATTACACTGTTTATTTATATAAAGAAAACTTAGTTATCCATTGCATCAAAAATGTTTTAACAAATATCAAATATGTGAGCTGATGAAATTAATTTTTCAAATAAGCCATTTAAGAGGAGATAACTTTTTTAGTATAAAATTTATACTGGACATATAGGGAAATTTTCCTTTTTGATTTGTAGCAAGAAAAAAGTTCCGTGATACCAATTTTTTATTTTTATTTTCAGAATATATATTATCAAACCTATGTTCTAATATTTTATTTCAAAATTCTGTCGCTTAGATTTCTTTGTATGCACAACAAATTTTTTTTTTTTTCATGAACAATCTAAGCATATTTTGGCAATTTTGAACAACTCGTACCTTGAAAAATAGCGCGGCGATCCATACTTTTTATCATTTATTTTAAAGCCAATAATCTCTAACAAATCCGTTCCCCTAGACAAATTTATATTAAATTGCTATAAGATGGTAATACATTTTTCCATTTTTTAGCTTATAAATCGTTTTATTTTGTTCAATCCTTTAGGACCTTTTTGTAAAACGTTTTCGGAGAGATGGGTAACGAATGCATAATGATTACACTAATTCGAATGTGCTTTAGTCACGAAAGGGTAAATATAGCTACTTCCTTATAGAGAAATCGCATTGAACATCACTTTAGTATTTATTTGTTTTAAACCATTTAAGTGAAGACTATGCAAATATTGTGTGATTTATTTCATTGACACAATAAAGTTTTATGATGTTAATCGTTAGTACTTCCGATCTTGTTTATTAAAACAACATAATCTTGGTTTCCAAAAATATGTATTGAAGTTTGTTCTGCCCAGTTTTTGTAATATAAATTCATATATAATTTTAAAACAATTTGTCAACTGACGCGCTGTCAAATGTATGCTCCTGAAATTAAATTAAAAAAAAAGGAATTATGTATAAAATCATATCTTTATAACATATCACAAAATTATATCAGTCTGTTTGCGGTATAGTTTTGGCTATCAATGAATATAATTGATTCAGAAAATAGGAAATGGGAAAGAAATGAAGATTTATTTGAATGATATACGGACATTTTTTGTAGACGAACGTGCTGTGATACATACGTGTACAAGGAAAACCTTTAAAGATAGTATTCTTAATTTTAAAACTCACAGATTAAAAACGCAGTGCTAACTCATAAGGTAAGATTGCAAAACATCTCAGATACACTTAACACTTGACGAGTTTGTTTATTTTATTTTAAATCATTTGGGTTATTAAGCTCTTCAAGTTTTATGATTTGGATGTTTAAACTGTTGGTCAAGATAGTACTAGTTTATGGATATTTTTGGGACAAGTTTTGAAAGCATTTTGCTTTATTTTCTTATAATTTTTGGGAAAAGGGATTCATATTCGTCGTTATCTGTGCAACATATATAGATGACGGCCAACCAACGTGTGTTGTCATTCGTAAAATGGTCTGCGGGATACTTTCAACTTCAACACATTGAAGTCTTGGTTTAAAACGCTATAACGATAAACTTGCCCAATTTCCATTCTCAATTTTTTTTTTGGTTTTGATTGACTTTGTCTTTGAAAAGAAATACAAACTCCAGAATATTGTATGAATTCGGAGATATATGCTAGTACTCCATAAGTAATATGTTCAAATGTTGCTACATACAGACTGAATGTTCACAATTCGGAAGCTCGAATCATTTTTTGTATCGTTATTTGTTTTCTCAACCGACCCTTGTCAGTTTCTAGAAGTAAATCAAAATATTAGCAGCCTTTACTTTAATTGCTGTATCTTGTATTTAAACTTATGCGAACAACATAGTCTACCTGAATTATTTAATTGTAGGACATCATTTATATGGCGGAACTTCAAGTCTTCTAAACTAAAGACGTTCCTCAATGAAGTATGCCTCATATGAATTATAAAGAAACAAGTCGGCAACAATAGGATCACAGTTGATTCCTTTACGAACGTAGATTGTTTGTTGACAAACAAGCATTATAAACGTTAATGAGTTGTTGTCAAACATCTGTATAATGTTAGAGCATTTTTTTGTGTGAATGTAATTGGCTCTCTAAAACGATTCTATCCTCCCTTAGACAAGCTACTTGTACAATGTATCTACTAAAATTGAGAAAGGAAATGGGGAATGTGTCAATTTACGTTTGTCATTGTTTTTATCAAACAAAGCAACACACATCTGTTGTGTTTAAATGTGATTGTGGACTCTTGAATATAGGGCAGACAAATCAATTGTTTTGAGACAATAGCAAGAGGAATTATATCCATATTTAATGTAGTATAACATATCTTTGGGTTTTTTAGTATCTAAATTTAAAACATAGGGTAAATAGTTTCAAATTGAACAAAATCTTTAATTTGTGATAAAACTAAAGTTCATAATTTAGAACGTCTACCACTTGGACGACCAGGCAACATATCATTTACGTATCCAATGCAGTGAAGGAAGGTCTAGTTCTTCCTCTTTGCTTTAAATTCTACTGTATCACCAGAACAGACCTATGGTTAATCAGGAATGCATGATTGGTAAGTCGTTGGAGTTAATCTTCGAGTTTCCAATAAAAAGATACCTGGATTGAAATTTTGTATTTACACCAGACGTGTGTTTCGTCTACAAAAGAATTGTCATTACATAATACCTTTATCAAGTAGTTTATATTATGTGATTTACATATACCGGCGTTGTTGGCTGGGCATGAAAAGCTTTTTAAAAGAACATCTGTTTAAACTTTCTATTTAAACACATAACAGCTTTGTTACTGTGCTAGTACCTGTAATATTCCCAATTATTTACCATTATGAAACTTTTTTCTCCATATGGTAACTATACAAACGTCAGTGATGTGCTATGTATAAATATAATAATATATTGGAGTTATCAGAAATCTGAAGTCAGTGACAGGTTTGAAAAATGAAATTTTATGAAGTTTTCATTTTGAATTTCAGACACGATAAACCAAATAATATGGGTTGTAGTGATATAATAAATTTTTGTTTTACTTTACAGGAATTAACCGGTAAGACTTTAGAAAGATTTACTGTGAAAACCTTAAAAGGAGAACATGATATACACACGAAAATTGAAAATTAAAATCCTCACCTTAGTGTTGATGGACCTTTTGAATGTCCAATTTTAGGACGGTGCAATAGCCTCACGGAGTTGATCAATTCAGAAATATTTATCCGTATATTTATTCCGGCCTATGCCTTGAAAAGACTTCGCTCTAGTACGTTTTAATTCGTTTGATTAACACCAGTGCCTTTGACTTAATTGCTACATAACTTGTTAAGATAATTATGTCAAAGCTACTTAAATGACTACATCATAAAAGAAATACGGCGAGTATCATTCTGATACTCAATAATTTAGTATGTTATTGATTTGAAGATCTAAGCTAGTCAACACAAGTTTGAGTATGAAAGTTAATTGACAATACTGTTCTTGAAATGCATTTCTTTTTATCTACAATAACATGTAGTACCTTTTCAATGTTTTTAATTATTGCAAAAGTCACATATTGTTTATGAAATTCTTCCTTGGTGGGTAAATTGAACGTAGCTAATTCCACCTTACTTCTGTATTTAATTACAAACATAAATCGTATTTTTTTAAAATTATTAATGCTGGAATTACAACATATGCATCACGAAACTTAATGTCATACAGATACATAGAAACATTATAAAATTGACAATGGAAATGGGGGATATGTCAAAGACACAACAAACCTTTATGGATAGCTGTTGCATGAATTTTCGTATATCCATGTATTGTTTTTCATTCTTATTCGTATCAACGAATTCACATCTTTTAACCTTTAAGAAAATATATTTAGGTTGTCTATTTCACGCTGTTTTCTATGTTGGAAACATATCACACATACATTTTTTAAATACTAAGACTTTTCTACCTCAGGAATCGATAATCTGTATTAAGCTGTATTTGGCAAGACTTTTAGGAATTTGTTGTCCTCAATGCTCTGCAACTTCGTTCCATATTTTGATTTTTTAACGTTTTTTTTTATTCTATCGCCATCAATGAGTCTTTTGTAGACGAAACGCGTATCTGGCGCAAATTCTTAATTAGTAAAAATCATTGTATAGATTAAAGGTGACAGTGCTCTGCCATTTAGTAGAAACAAGATGTTGACATTGACCATTGCACAAGGTCATGTTTTTTCTGACTGTTTATGACGTCTTTACACTAAATCCATTGGATATTGGATGTGTACGGATTGATAGTTTAGTCTTAGATGCATGATTTTTTTTATTAGTTGTTAGTGACTTTGAACTAGCTGTCAGATAACTGCGAGTACTCTCAGATCTGTTCATTGCGTCTTTTTGTGTCGAGATGTATAAGTACCCGGCCACGTCCACTTGTATGTTTGTCCATCTGATGAGTTAAGTCTTTTTTAACTGATTTTTATAGTTAGTTCTCATGTTGTACTGTTATACCACTGTCCCAGGTTAGGGGGGTTTGGATAACGCTAACATGTTTACCCCGCCACATTATTTATGTTTGTGCCTGTCCCAAGTCAGGAGCCTGTAATTCGGTGGTTGTCGTTTGTTTATGTGTTACATATTTTTTTTTCGTTCATTTTTTTACATAAATAAGGCCGTTGGTTTTCTCGTTTGAATTGTTTTACATTGTCTTATCGGGGCCTATTATAGCTGACTATGCGGTATGGGCTTTGCTCATTGTTGAAGGCCGTACGGTGACCTATAGTTGTTAATGTCTGTGTCATTTTGGTCTTTTGTGGATAGTTGTCTCATTGGCAATCATACCACATCTTCTTTTTTATATGGTAAGTAACATCATAGTCAAATGAAAGGGGAACCCACATATATAAAAAAATGTTTTATCAATTGGAACGTGTACAGTGAACATCATGTACAAACAAGTCATCGAAGATACAATAACATCAAACAAACACAGAAAATCTAAGTTTTAGCCACAAATCCCATTCAACACGTGGTTTGTGCTTGGGTTGAGTACTCCCGTCGCTTTATTTAAGGTTTGTAAACATCCATATGGACCATGCGATTTTGAACGGCACGTAATTATTCGTTGAACATTGAAAACTTTGTACACGCCATTTGTCTTTCGTATTAAATGACCAAATTTATCACCCGGTGACCTTTTTGTGTCATTTATATAATTATAAATGCAAGTTTATTATCCATAGTTTATATCTTACTTATCAATACATATTTATAAATTTACACAATAAAATTTATATAGGTCTTTCACGCGCAAAGATAATATCTAATAAAGTAAACATAAATAGTTGATATTAGGGTGAGTAACGTCTGGTTTATTTATAGATCATTGTATTTAACTTAAGCTACTAAAGTTTCTTGTATTTCTTAATGTTCCATGTCGGAGTTTTTTTTCACATAATCTGCTAAGTAAAATATTTGTTTAGTAATGTTAATAAGTTGAAGATTATTCAAAATGCAGGAATATCATGATTATAATATAGTGTCCATCTATCCATCTTTACTTTACAAACCAAAAATGTTAATATCACATTAGATAATGACAAAATAAAGATGTTCACAAAATAGTGAACTATATTATCATCACGATATTCATGCATTTTGAATTATCTTCAACGTATTGACATCCACGTTTACAAAACAGCCCAGACTGTCGTTTCATAAAACGATCGTTAGCGTACGTTTGAACGTTAACCAAACGTAACGCTAAAATTTTATCGGATCAGTGTTTTATAATGAAACGCATACATGTTTCAGCCCGAGAGATTTGCACTAGTCCGACATTCTGACCTGAACTGTTTTGTAAACGTGGAAGTCATGTAACACTACACTGTTCGGACACATTAATTTAATTATGTCGACCAGTCTTTGCTCAGACGCCTTATAATCGAATGCTCTGTGGTGTTGAATTAAACAAAAAGGAGAGGGTATAATAAAGCCTCTTGTTTGGTCTTTTAAATTGTTTATAAGACTATACACTGTCGGACAACATAATCTATGTGTTTTTTAATAATGTCTAAGACAATGGCATTGTGGCTTCAAGAGAGGCAAAATATACCAAAGGGACTTTCAAATTTATAAGCCGAAAATAAACTAAAAACGCTAAAGCTTAAAAGGAAAAAGACCAACAGACAAACCACAGTACACAAATCACAAACCACAATAAAGAAAACTAAACACTGAATAACACGAACCCCCTCCAAATCTGGGTGTGATCTCTAGTACTGAGAAAGAATAAGTTAATCCTGCTCAACACGTGGCACCATTCCTATTGTTCATTTCTGTTCATATATATTCTAACTCGTTGACATGTCCTTTTTGAATGTTGCTACATAAAATTGAAAGTTCACAATTGGAATGCTGAAAGCATTTCTTTTGTCGTTAAGTTTTGTTCTCAACCGAACCTAATAGTAATTGTCAATTTCTAGAGGTTATCTTTGATATGAGTCAGATTTTTTCTGTTGTATATATCCTGTATTTCAAGTGCGATCGGATAAATGCATTAAACACAGTCGCAAATCTTTGAATGATTTAGTGAGAGAACATAATTTATCAAGCGTAAAGTAAAGTTTAGGGATCATGCTTGCTTTTTGTCCTTCTCATTGAGAAGCTCCTGTATGAGTCCCAGCTTCGTTTTGATAAAGGATTAATTAGTAAGAAGAAGGACACAGTTAGTCATCATGGGAATAACGATTGTTTGTTACAAATCATGAATATAAATTTTCAGGCTTGAAAAAGTTAACATTTTCTGCAATTTCAAGGGCCAAGTTTTTCTCTTTTATCATAACACATTTTTCCAAAGGAGCCAAAGATACCAAAGTGACATTAAAAATCATAATTCGAAAATAAAATGACAACGTCATGGCAAAAAATATAAAAAGAATGAAAGACAAACAAAAGTACAATCGGAAGTACTCGGCCTTTCTGGTTGCACGAAGAAATAACGTGTTATTGTACTGCATAGCGAGAATGGCCATGTAGTTACGATTGACAAAAGTACACAAATCGAAGGACCAAACAATACAAACCCCATCAAAAACCGGGATTATCCCAGGAGCTCCGATAGGGTAAGCAGATCCTGCTCAACATGTGGCACCCGTCATTTTTTTAATGTAAGTACACACCCAATGATAGGTTAAGTTCGGTAGTCGTTGGATTACAATTCCAAGATTCGTTATCAACGACTTACTTAGTGCTAACGACTGTTTTGAATTCGAGATAATGATGATAAATAATAATAGCTATCTTTGATAACACTGATACCTCAAATTTATTATTTCACAAATTTAATCCGTGACATCGAATTTTAAAATTCGTGATGATAATTATATTCTGTGAGCTAGATTTTTTAAAGGCATGATTTAAAATTCCAATTATATAGATAAAGGAAGATGTGTTATGAGTGTCAATGAGACAACTCTCCATCCAAATAACAATTTATAAAAGTAAACCATTATAGGTCGGGGTACGGCCTTCTCTGTTTTTTATATGCGTAAGAGTAGATATCTTATATTTGCAAGTCCTTGTAAACAACCGACTTGATTTTATCCGCACTTTTTCAAAATCAATATTACATGATACACTCTGATTGTCACCAAACTGTATCCATTGATAAAAAACCCACTAACAGTGTATCAAAAGGTCAAAATCCCTGGTCTAGACATATCTGATATCATTTGAATACATAAAGTATATAAAAAAATATAGTATGTAATATATTTTCTAATAAAGATCACTTACTATATTGTTCTAACTTCCAAAGTTTTCAGTATGTGGATTTATGTTGCAATATCAATTTTCCTGTGGCTGTTACTTAAATGGTATCGAAATAAAGAAATAATCGGTAACTATGGAAACCGGTATATCATTATAACAGGATGTGACTCAGGATTTGGATATTCTCTCACAAAGCAGTTAGACGAACTAGGATTTTATGTTTTTGCAGGATGTCTAACGGGTGAAGGATTGGCCAAATTAAACGAAGAGACATCGTCGAAAGTCAAACCTGTCATGCTTGACGTATCAAAAACTGATAGCATCGAAAGAGCTTTTGAATTCGTTCAATTGAATTTGCCCAAAAATACAGGTAATGAGCTATATCTATTATGTTGTACTAAAAAAGATAATTCATTGAAACCAACGATCTATAAAAGTATGTTAAATGTTATCAACTAACTTGAAAGGAGCTTGCTTCTATACATTATAGTTAAAACATTCAGGCTGATCAAGAAAATAACTACGGATCTTCCGTCATCAGAAAACAAATTATAAGAATACCATAGCACTACAATAAATATATATTTAAACATTACTTCCTTATTTTGGGCTTATAAATGGATAATATATGATATGGTTACTTTTCTTCGAAACTATTGGTCTTCTATTCCAAAAATCGTTTCCTTTCCTTGTATATTTATTGATTTGTTTTTTTTCTTGCAAGGAATCTGGGGAGTAGTTAACAATGCTGGAATAGCCGGACCTGTTGTTCCAATTGAGTGGTTAAACAAAACAGACTATGAAAGTGTATTTGAAGTAAATACTTTAGGTATGGTCGAAACAACCCGTATCTTTCTTCCATTGGTTCTCAAAACTAAAGGTCGCGTTGTCAACATCACCAGTGTAGCAGGGCGTATAGCTGTATTATATGGTCCGTACGCCGTATCTAAGCACGCTGCTGAGGGATATTCTGATGCGCTAAGGTATGACGTTATTAAAGCCTGTCATCAAAGCGCATGAAAGAATCCGATCACTAAGAACAAAAAACATTCTAACGAAATTTCAAGTCAAACTATTGCTGCCAAATATATGAGTAAAAGGAGATACATAGAAATGACTGGTACACTCACTGAATCAGGAGGGCAGATTTTAAGTGACAAACTGGGGAGTAAATGTCACATATAAAATTGAGAATGGAAATAGGGAATATATATATATATATATATATATATATATACAACTCGTCTAAACATCAACCCAACAATGTTAGATCTGTAAATTTGCTTTCGCAAATTTTTGGTTCTTCCCTCGCCGGGATTCGAACCCATGCTACTGTGATATCGTGACACCAAATCGCCTGCACTGCAGCCGTCCCGCTAGACCACCTGGGCTCTCATAAAAAGAGCTTTCGGTGGGCATGTGTTACCTTTCCACGTCAGTTTTAATCTAGCGGCGTACTACAGTACATGATATATAAGGCATGAAGATGTTATTGTTACAGATCAGCTAAATTATCTATAGTAAAGGATCCTACAAATATATATATATATATATATATTTAAATATAGAGACACCTGCTATTTTGAGGCGATTGAGACGCGTTTCGAAAATCTGGCCTCATCTATTGGTTGTTTTGAGTTTTGTATTAATATAGATGTCTGATATTGTAATGCTTGTTCCAATACATGGACTTCCCACATTATTCAGCAACATTTCAAATTATAGGATATTCATTAGGATAACTTCCAAACAGATGATGGTGTTCTTCTGTGACTAGAAAAGCCTTAGTGATCCATTTTCTCCAATTCCCCTTAGGGTTTGCAATTTTACAGAAAGTAATTTTTGACAGTAAGCGGGCTTTTTTCTCTCTCATTTATGAATTGAACCTTTTTATACCGTTTTATACAACAATTTTCAAGAAAAGTCCTATTTATCATTCAGAAATTTAAACAACATGTTTAACCGTGATAAATTTCCTTTTGACAGCATTTTAATTGTAAGAGATAAAGGTTTGATTGGTCTTAATGTTCCGTTTCTTGTCTTTCAGACGCGAATTATACAAAAGAGGGGTATCAGTTCATATCATTGAACCCGGGTGTTTTCAAACTCGTATTACAGATCCCGATGTCACCTGTAACACTATAAATGTTTACTATGACAAGCTTCAAATGGATATACAGGATTACTTTGGACCTGGATTTCTTAAACAGTGTAAGTCTGTAAACAGTTTTTTATTCCTTTGATTTGTATAGATTTTTTTTTATTAAAGCCATTGAATAGGATTGATGAAACAAATTAATCATCTTTATAATCCTGAAAAATGGTAATATTAAAACAAATCAATATTTTATAATTTGATACACCCCTTATCAAGAGCATCTGATATCATAATCTGATAATCTGATAGCCATATCACCCCGACTTTCAGTCATTTTTTTCAATTTTTGCTATTATATGTCAGTGTATCTTTGACTAATGAGTGGTTGTCTTTTTTTGTTGGTATCATCCGAATCGTTTTTTTTTAAGTAATCCTTGATATAATTTAGTAATATTATTCTGGTGATGATTGGGAATCCAAGGACATGAGATGTTTGAAGTTGTTCAAAGCATTAACTGTATTTTTTTTTAGAATTAATGTGAAAATGTTAAAACAAATTAAGAAAAAATACCACTGAGACACCAACGTTATACTAGTATGTACAACAAACTCATAATAGAAGAAAAGGACAAGTTGTAGACAGCTTTTACCATCTGTATATAAATTTGTTACCAATCGTTCTAAATATACCATGAACAAACATAAGGCGATAGAGATAACCACTGACAAATTTTCTGACATGAAGAAGCCAGATAAGCATGCAGTTAGAGGAGCAGGATCTGCTTATCCTACCTGAACACCTGAGATAACCCCAAGTTTTTGATGGGGTTTGTGCTTCTTAGTCTTTTTTTCTATGTTATGTCTTGTGTACTGTTATTTGTGTGTTTGTCTTTTTCTTTTTTAGCCGTGGCGTTCTCAGTTTATTTTCGATCTATGAATTTGAATGTTCCTCTGGTATCGTTCGCGCTCTTTTATGATTATTCAACTTTCAACTATTATCATGATCAATTAAAAAATTCCAAAAAGATGACATTATAAAGGCACTTAAAAAATTAAAACTGGCTAGAAAAATATTAATTATGTAAAAGACAAACAAAAGACGTAAAACAATATGAACGCATCAATTATCTTTTTGAATGGATGCTTGTTCTTAATAAAAATAGGTTACTCTTCTCACACAATGTAAATAGCTTTATTGTGGCTAAACCGCAAGTAATGTCAGAAATGTACAGATTAAGAAAATGTGGTCTGAATGCCAATCTGACAACTATTCATACTATGGTAAACGATATAAGTTAAGTTATGTGTGTTTTATTTGATATTTCATGAATGACATACAGTGTCATTATAGAAAAACAACGGACATTTGTAATATCTGTATTAAAATGTCTTCTGCATTAATTTTTCGTTTTTTTATGTTTGTTTGTATGTTGTTTTTGTTTGTTATCTTTTAAGCTATATAATGAACTATAATTTACTTTTCACATCTATCGAATGGAAGTTTACGACAGTGTACACAATTAACAAAACTGATATACAAATAAATTCAGGTCAACGAATTGCCATGCTGGTGTCTTAGAAATGTTAATATATATATATATTGTTTAATTTACTTTTAGATAAGAAATCGGTCAAAAAAGGGCTAACTATTGGAGCGTGTTCTAATATTGACCATGTCATTAATGCATACGTCCATGCACTAACAGCCAAGTTTCCTAAACATCGATATTTAGTAGGATGGGATGCAGGATTCTTAGTGCATATCCTTGGTCGATTACCAGAGTGGATTGCTGACTATATATTTGCTTTCAATATACCAATTCCTGATTTAGAGAAGACTAACTTAGGATAATCATAATGCAAATTGTTATCATGAATTTTCTCGTCGTTTGTGTTGTGAAAGGAGATATCTTATTTCTTCATAAGTAAACTTTTCAGAAATTTGTTCATTCAGTCCTTATTACTCACAACCGTCAGGGAATGGCGACGAGTAGAAAATGTAGGCATCCTCCAAATATAATTGATTGGATCGAGCATTTCTGATGAAGGTAAAAGAGGGACGAAAGATACCAGATGGTCAGTCATTTTCATAAATCGAAAATAAACTGACAACGCCATGGCTAAAAATGAAAAAGACAAACAGACAAACAATAGTAAATGCTAAGAAATACATTTCGTGAGTACATGTATTGGTATCCGCCACTCAAATAACTACACTTGATCTGTAGCTCTACCCGTGGAAATATTTTAATTTTCTTATGGCATACTATCAGTGGTTCATTTTGACATTTAAAGTTTCGCTTAAGTTATGATCTTTTTACCTTAGAAACGTAAATTTGAATTCAAACATTATTGAAAAGAAACTTACTTCTTGTGTTTATAAGACACTTAACTATCAATCATAAGTATTTATATTATATAAAAAATTTAAGCATATTTGCATAACGGCTTTTTTCAATTTTTCTCATTTTGTGACACGTTGCTAAATAACATCATTTTAGAAACCTGTCATCTATGTTAAGGGCGGAGTAACAGTTTTTACCAAAACAAATATCTTAATACAAACTGTATTTTACAAACCTTTTAAGATGCTTACGCGTTTAACATATCTTTTGGGGTAACTAATTGATGTTGCTTATAACTTATAAAAAGAGTGCCATGATTTTAGTCCAAATATGTTAAGATAGGCCTGTTTACAGCTTCATAGCTAAATAACAAGTAATCTATCTGCACTAAAATGGGCAAACCATATCAGCTAATCATTTCTAAAAAAAATAACACTTCAAATATTAGTTTTTTCTTTTTTTGTCGTACTCAGTCTTAAGTTATTTTTAAATTCATAAGTATCTTCCGGTTAATATTTGATGTAAACATAAAATGTACATATAGTCTAGTGACCTTCTAATCAGCACTTGAGGTAAGCAAAAAGTTGTGTTATGTAGTTTTATAATTTAGTAAACAAAAATGGCATATTTTTGCTTACTATACTTTGCTTAGTTAACGTTGCTGCATGTAGATATTTGAATTTTTTACTGTTTTGATTCATTTACTATTATTTATGAATTCAAGTACAGTATATTTTTTACATGGTCACATAATATTTATCGTAGTTAAGTTTATGAAATGCATAGACTAATACATTGTAAGACACAACTTTAAGTTGATTCTTTGCGACAGAAAATACAGATGTACAAGAGAATGACACAATTTTACTTAGAATGTTTTACCGTGCAATATACTTATTCATTTACATGTAAGAGATATCGTTCTTTGTACAAGTATTTCCCAGGTTTTATAAAGGGTTAAAATCTCACTAATATATTTAACCCGTCACACATTTTTTTTTGAGCGAGACGCACGTTTCGTCTACAAAAGACTCATCAGTGGCGCTCGAATCAAAAAGAGTTAAAAAGGCCAAACAATGTACAAAGTTGAAGAGCGTATGAGGACCAAAAAATCCAGCTAAAGTAACATTTTTCTGCGGATGAAATTAGTTTTTTTTCCAAAATTTAAAGATTTGTAAAGAGATTTATAATTATGACCATATAAATAATAATTCATGTCAATACAAAAGTACTAACTACTGGGTTATATATAGCTATGATTGTGGTTTGTGGGGAATTTGTAAGAGACTGTTATTTTGAAGTCTCCCATGAATTTTAGTAAAGCATCCATATTAATTTACAACCGAGTGTTGGTTATACTCATGCCTATAACCTCCCAGTTTCACGTGTATGCAAGTTCTTGTAAACAACGCACTTGGTTTTATCGGCAATTTGTCGGAATCAATATTACATAATTATATATCCGAAGATCACGAAACTGTATCTATTGATAAGAATCAGTGTATGACAAAACGTATAAATCTCTAGTATGGACATATTCTATATTATTTCAATATTTGAAGTTATAAAAAATATGATATTATAGATTTTCTAATAGATATCAATCACAACATTGTTCTACCTTCCAAGGATCTCAGCCCGTGGCTTTATGTGACAATAGTACTTTTCCTGTGACTGTCAATTAGATGGTTTAAAAATAAACAAAGAATCGGTAACTATGGAAACCGGTATATCATTGTGACAGGCTGTGACTCAGGATTTGGACATTTTTTCACAAAGCAGTTAGACGTACTAGGATTTCATGTGTTTGCTGGATGTCATACGAAGGAAGGATGTGCGAAATTAAAGGAAGAGACATCGTCGAAAATCAAACCTGTCATTCTTGACGTAACAAAAACTAAAAGCATCGATACAGTTTTTGAATTTGTTCAATTTAATGTGCCCCAAAATACACGTATTGCAATATATTTGTAATGCTGTACACATATAGTAATTGATAGTTCAGTGAAATAATGATATATTAAGAGTGTAACATAATTATGTGTTTAAACATTGTTAAATGGTATCAAAAGAATTGAAAAGAGCCTGCTTCTAAACGGTTCCTATTCAAAATGGGAACCGACATCGATTTCCAGAGAGCAAAATGATTGCATATGTCGAAATTATAAAATAAGGTCTTAAAGAGCGTTCCAGTGCTTCCGCTACTAGAGTGAAGGTGTAAACAACGTATATCATTCAAATAACGACGGCTTCTACCGTTATAATACTATTGCACTACAATAAGTATATTGACCAATAAGACCTGTATGGTATTGATACTTTAATTTTCTTTGATGGAGACGAAGTTTAAAGTTGACATCTTAATGTCATTTTCGTTAACATTGTATTGTTGTTTTACCACCCATTGACCCACTATTCTATAATAACTCTTAGTTTCGTCGTATATTAATTGCATAGTTTTATTTTGCTTTGTATCGCAAGGCATCTTGGGCTTAGTTAACAATGATGGAATATCTGGACCTGTTTTGCCGATCGAATGGTTGAACAAAGCAGACTATGAAAGTGTAATTGAAGTAAATACTTTTGGAATGGTCGAAACAAGTCGTATCTTTCTTTCATTGGTTTTCAAGTCTTAAGGTCGCATTGTCAACATTACCAGTGAAGCAGGACGTATGGCTGTATTATCTGGTCCTTACGCCGTATCTAAGTACGCTGCCGAGGAAATTCAGATATGCTAAGGCATGACATTATCAACAACTGCAACCAAATAATATGGTTACCAAAGTAGAAATAGTAAAACCTATTTGATGTAAGATTATATTTGTTCAAGTGGTCATTAAGAGCACTAAGCATTAAGCGTAATCTAGTATGAACCTTTTTCTCAAAACCATGCCCTCGTGAATATATTATTTTACTACACAGATTGAGATTCTTCTTTAACAACCTTTTGAAACTCGCAAAAGATGTCGCTGAAATTAGTTCAGCTGACAAACTATTCGAGTCCATAATAGTAGCTAGAAGAAAAGAATCATAGTATGCTACTGTTCTTAACCTGATAGGTATCAAGTTGGCATGTCGTCTTAAGTTATAGTGTTATGATGGGACAATGGATGAATATTACAGAGATAATCTGGGACAAGATGATTTTTGATTTTGTACGGGTATGTAAGTCTATGAACTTTAGAATTTGGTTTGATATACAATCTGGGCCACATGACTTATGTGGGTTAGATTGGCTTAAATATTTAAGAACATCTGGTTCGACAGCCACTATCTCCTGCAGAGGCTCTACAATAAGACAAGAAAATGGCGGTAGAGCGGGCAAATCATTTTCATGATTTTGCCATGTGATTATGGACTTTCCCAATTGATCTTCCTCTAAGTTCAGTATTTTTGTAATTTTACTTTTTGTTATTTATGTATTATTGTCATTTTGTTTATTTTCTTTGGTTACATCTTCTGACATCAGACTCGGACTTCTCTTGAACTGAATTTTAATGTGCGTATTGTTATGCGTTTACTTTTTTACATTGACTAGAGGTATAGGGGAGGGTTGAGATCTCACAAACATGTTTAACCCCGCCGCATTTTTGCGCCTGTCCCAAGTCAGGAGCTTCTGACCTTTGCTAGTCTTGTATTATTTTAATTTTAGTTTCTTGTGTACAATTTGGAAATTAGTATGGCGTTCATTATCACTGAACTAGTATATATTTGTTTAGGGGCCAGCTGATGGACGACTCCGGGTGCGGGAATTTCTCGTTACATTGAAGACCTGTTGGTGATCCTCTGCTGTTGTTTTTTTTCTATGGTCGGGTTGTTGTCTCTTTGGCACATTCCCCATTTCCATTCTCAATTTTATTACTAAGGAACCAACATTTCCTAGGATTATTGTTTTCATTTAGAAAATGAGCGAATGGTTTTAATTTCATATCTTTGATTTACATCTCATTAAGCGATTGGCCTCTCTCCTAGCAACAATGGGATATAACTTGTCTTCCTCTCTTCGGGTCCGTTGATGTTTTTGAAGTAACAAGCACGCTTACGTATCGCTCGCCTAATCTCGTTACATGGTTTATCTTTATGACGAGTAGCTACTATTTTATTCGGTTAAAATTCAGGACAAGCGAAAGTGATACTGTCAACCGTTCAACTAGCAATGTCGTTTACATTGTCAAAAATTTCATTTAAGGAATCAAAGGGAGTGTTATATAATGCAGTATTCAGACTATTAAAATCAGCAGACTTGTTTACCCAGACACGACGCTGAAAGGTACGTGATTTACTTACTTTGAGGGATAGTTTACAGAAAATAATACAATGGTCGAGATTAAGTAAGGGAGACTAACCCCGAAGATCGATACACAACGTTCATTGTCAGTAAATATAAGGTCTAACAGAGTTGCACTGCTATCCGTATTCCTGGTCGGTTCATCAATTAATTGTGATAGCCCATATCTATGTGCAAGATTAAAGATTAAAAGAGCTAGACCGAGCTCGTTGTTACTAAGACTATCAAACCCTGAAACACACCGGTCGTTGAAGTCTTCTAAAATCAAGTAAACTTCTGGACTGTGTGATTTCATATTTTTAACTACTGCAGTTAAGCTATCAGTGAATTAACGACGTTCATTGGCTGTAACGGTCGATGGTCTATAACAAACACTAACTAGGATAGACCTATCCTTGGTTATGACTTCAATATATAAAGAATTCGAGACCATGTATGTTCCTCGTGACGGCGCAAAGAATATAATGGGTCGAAAACATATATGGTTACACCACCGTAACTCGAACCGTCAGCCCTATCTCGCCTGTGGATATTATGATTATCAATCTTAATATCTTCAAATGAGATATCTGTTTTTAACCAAGTTTCACTAACAAAAATCACATTATATTGGAATTCGTTACATAGCTATATATATAGAATGAACTCAATTTCGTCTAGCTTAGTTCGGTTAGACTTTTATACATTATCAAAAGAATATAAACTACGTGCATTTAGTTGACATACAGAAAGATCCCCGGACGGACCCATTTTATGGTGAATAGTTTCCGATGTGACTAGTAATAAAAACATCTTCATTGATAGCTAGTGTAATGAAACAGAAAGTGAAAGAACGGTAATACATTTACCTGAATAAAAGACGTACACGTAACGTGAGTGTGACAATATCCTCAGTGATTGATATAATCTTGCATCCAGTTCATGTTAAGTTATGGGCATAGAAATCTCTAGAGGATAGAACCGAATACAAGATAATATCTTAACGTTTCAGAAACCAAAATGTGGACTACCATGCACAATGCAATGCAGAAGAGCTCACTGGATATAGTGCACAGTTGTTTTTCAGTTATAAAACTACTCTGGAGCTCATAAAATGAAGCATTATAATCAACATTATTGTCATCCGAGATGTATAATCTTATTTTTACTATTGTAATGAAAACGCAAACACAAACATGCCAATACACTTGCCCTAATTGCCCTTTCCCTTGAAAATCGATAAAGCGAAGGTTTGTTTTGTCAACATGATCCCATGGTAATGCTCATGTTTTTCTAATGTTGTCTCGTGCTCATCAACCCAAAATGCATACATGTAATACCAATATTGAAATATAAATATAAAAACATATCCACATTTTGGTACTTATGGGTGGGAGAGGGGGGACTTATCAAGAACCTCATCAACCCAAACAGGCAATATGTATTGCCTGACCAAACATGGCCCTTAAACCAACCACCACTTGGATATTGAAAGAATGACGATGTATCACATGTACTTCCGCCAAAGATATCAACCAATGAGGTTATACACATATCCTCAGTGATTGATATAATCTTGCATCCAGTTCATGTTAAGTTATGGGCATAGAAAACTCTATAGTCCATACAGCATATATGCAGGCCAATCTCAAAATACACCACTAGCAAGGCTTTCCCTTAAGGAATAGTATTCCCAATACTCAAAACAAATTCAACACTTTTATTAAATATTATTCCTTTTAAAATTACTTTAAAACACTTCTAAACATTTTAAGATGCATGTAAACAGTTCTTTATAAATCGTTCATAATTCAATAAATTCTCATGAATTTGACCACATACAGACTTTTAAAAGTTGAGTTAAAGCAATGAAGTTGAATGAACTCATATCAAAATGAACATTGTCATTATTCTAATAACATCTTCAGCATGTGGAAAGCTTGTAAGCAAAGGGACTTAACCTCCAAGTGTAAACTATGCTGGCTTGTCTCTTTCTTTACTGTTGTTGAATCAAACACACTCTTTACTTCATAATCAGGAACATTGACAATTGTATTTCCACTCGTTTCTTCACATGTCTGCTGAAAATATATTAACCAAAAATAAATTGTTTATTTGTACTAAAGACAGCATTAGTCACACTTTGGAAAGGAAAAATCCCTTTGCCTTCAATCGACGTGGAAAACCACTAGGGAATCAGTGTCCCTCGAACTGTAGACAAAGAAATTTAAATTAAAAAATTCAACCATACATAAAAAAAACCATACATTCGTCACCCTGTCAAAGCTGTAGGTAACACCATCTGAAAACAAAAACATTCTATTCAATTCTATGTACAATCAAACAGACCGCTGAACGCGGACCTCGACGAAGACACCTTATAATTCAATACACATCACTCCGATAAAAAAACATGAATATCAAGTGACATGTCACACTAAATTATTCCACTTTCTCAATAATTCTATTCTTTTCTAACAAAGTCTTTAAATAGCCAAGTTTCCTAAACATCGATATTTAGTAGGATGGGATGCAGGATTCTCAGTGCATATCCTTGGTCGACTATAGCTACCAGAGTGAATTGCTGACTATATATTGTGTTTCAATATGTCAATTGTCAATATGACAAACTGTCGACATTCCTATGGGAACAAACTGTGCGCCTCTTCTTGCCGACTTCTCCTTATTTTCTTATGAATCGGAGTTCCTCCAGACACTTGTCAAAAACAAGAGAATCAAAGAAGCCAGATTATTTAATTTCACTTTCAGCTATATTGATGATGTTCTTTCTATAAACAATCCGAACTTTTCTGATTGGGTCCCATTAATATATCCCCCAGAACTAGAGATTAAAAAAACAACAGACACGGCTTTCTCTGCCTCATTTTTAGACTTATATCTCGAATTTGACTTACCAGAATCAATGACAAACGAAACGATTTTAATTTTGAAATTATAAATTTCCCCCACCTTAGTAGCAATATACCAACTTCACCTGCATATGGGATATATATTTCCCAACTTATTCGATATTCAAGAGCTTGCAGCTCCTACTCAGACTTTGTAAAACGTCATCAGTGTCTGAATAGAAAGTTGATGAACCAGGAGTATGTCAAAGAACGTCTTGTCTTTTTTTTTTTAAAGTTCATCGGAAGGTACCAAGACCTTGTTGATAAATATTCCGTATCAACTTCACAAATAAAACACGATGGTCTTGATGTATAGATTCTGCGTACTGATGTTGGTTATCATCTTAACAACGTGTTTCATTTGTCTTTGTTCTATTATTAATACTACTTTTACTGTTGAATGGTTTTATGTGATATCCGTGTGACGTGGCTCGGTACTTATATATCTCGTCAATGTGTTTGTATTGTCTTTCATTTTTTGGTATCGTGTTTTGTATATGCGACTTTTTGTATTTCTTTGGTTCTTATAACGTGACTCTGTACTTTAAAAGATCCCGTCAGTATGATATTGTTCTATTTTATGTCATTATGATATATTTCTATTGTGAATTACAAAATACGTTGAACCATTAACGTCAAAATCATTCAATTGCGTAGTGGAATTAACTATTTGTGGATTCTTATAAATTCTATATAACTTTTGGACTATTTTCAATCTCGGTCTATTTCTGAAATTTATTCTTACATACTGTTGATTTTTTAACCCTATATGCTTACATTGCCTATGCAAAATTTAAAATTGTTTGTATGCACATTGAACGACAAATCTATGTGACGTATAAAATTTTCTGACGTCAGACACACAAATCAATGAATGTGTTTGTAGATAGATGTTTTTGTGTTCTGTTAAATTGTTCCTTTTAAAATTGTTTTACGATTAATGCTATATATAACTTTTGGACTATTTTCAATCTCGGTCTATTTCTGAAGTTTATTCATTTTTTGACCCTGGGTGCTGGCATTGCCTATGTAAATTTAAAATGAAAGTGTTTGTAGATTATAGATGTTTTTGTGTCTGTTAAATTGTTCCTTTTAAAATTGTTATACGATAATGACTGATGTACCCATATTTTAACTTTTTTAATTATTGTTTCTATTTAGTTAACGCATCAATGTAAATATAACGGAATTTGATGAGACTGTCATCAAAGTGAGAGGTTTAGCGCTATAAAACCAGGTTTAATCCACCATTTTCTACATTTAAAAATGCCTGTATCAAGTCAGGAATATGGTATTCGTTGTTTGATGCGTTTTGCCATTTGATTTTGCCATGTGATTATGGACTTTCGAATTGATTTTCCTCTGAGTTCAGTATTTTTGTGATTTTACTTTTTGCTAATTCAAACATGTTAAAGAAGACAAACTAAAGTTAGTCATATTGCGAACTATTATCATTTATATTCTTGCAGTTTTTTTTGTGAAAGGGGGATATCTTATTTCTTCTTAAGTAAATTGTTGAGAAATTTGATTATTCGGTTTTTCGGTGGTGATTCCATTATACGACTCACTTGACTAAAACAAATTTTCAAAAAAATTACTATTTTATCTGCAAAGTTGAAATCAGTCTTTATTTGCGGTTTATCCAGTCCAATTTTGAATTTGATATCAATACAATACTCGATGAAATTTGACACAGTATATTACAAATGCCTATTCTGTGTCGGTTTTTAGCCTCTTACTATACTTATTTGTATCAAGTATTTCTGCTGAAGGTAAATGCTAAGGAATACAGTGGCGTAGCTGGGTCATTTTTATGTGTACGCCCGAACCTCGGCGAGGGATTCTGAGTGTTCCAAGCGGATTCATTTCATAACACCTGCTGATAGAAGTTCGAAGGGAGGGGGCGAGATATCGAATATAAGATACCATTGCTATTAAGAATCTAAAACTGTTTGATGTTTAATTCATTCATTGTCATGATTGTGGTAATTTGGAATCTAATGGTCATTGGTTTTAGAGAAAATGTCCAAAGCAGTTACTTTAAAATATGTTCATTATCAAATCAAAGTGACCATGGCGTAAAACAATTAACCGACAAAAACACCTTTTCATGTACAAACTTGTTATTTAATGAACATGGAAATGTATACTTAATATTCAGAAATGTTAAGGCTCACTATTAGAATTCGTAAAGCGTTCTGCAAAACCCTGGTTCACACCTTGGATTGCTTTCCGCCAAAGCTTAATAAGGCCTATATTTTCTTGAACTGGTCAAGTTTCATGACAACATATGAAGGTTTATAAATTTATCATGTGAACTTAAATTCCGGACGGTCTGTTAATTGCGGAATAAAAATCTGTCTGTGAATATAGTGAATATAATACTGAAAAATGAAAGAAAGAAAAAACTTTCAACATTTTGCTAAGAAATTCATATTTTCGGTCAACTACGGGATAGTAAATAGACATCATTTCATCATAATCCACTGGATACTCATTTCATCATAAACAATTTCGGTCAAACTTCCATAAAATTTCACGAAGTCCTGGCAAAGTTATTGATATATTTGTTTACCCCTTACTGAACCTTAAATTAAGTTTGACGTGGCCGACGTTTAGAATCACTATGTCTCGCTTTTGCGACACGTTTGTCACAGGATCGAAAAATAAGGCCAACCACATATCGAATTTCAGGAGATAATATATTGTTTTAAAGAAAAGCAAAGTGATTAGAATTCACATATTTCAGACTTTGAAAGAAAAGGAACAAAAATATAATTTGATTACATTTGGTTGAAATAGGGAAAGTTCGTTACTTTCAGTCGAAACTACAAGCCATTGCAGAAAGAATTGCATGGCTGATGTGCGTTTTCCAGTTCTTTTTATTCTATTTAGATTATAATATACCTTTATCAAAATTCATAGTCAAGTGTACCCCTGGGCGTTTTGACGTAAACGTAGCTACGCGCAGGTGAATATATCTCGCGAGTACATGTATTGGTAATCTCCACTGAAATAACTACACTTGATCCGTAGCTCTGCTAGTGGATTTTTATGCTTTCTAATGGCATTCTGATACTTAAAGTTTCGCTTGAATAATTATCTTATTCTATTAAAAAATGAACAGATATTTCATTTCAAGCACTACTGATAAGAAACTTACTTATGGTGTTCAAAAGACACTTAACCATCAATCATAAGTATTTACATAATAAAAAATAAATCAAGCATATTTGAGGAGGACAGATTAAAATTGACACTCCGTAAATTTTATGGACACCATCACGATTTGGTGGATCCATACGATGTGTCGTTGACCAAACTAGCTAAGGACATTTTTACCACATGGTAGATTGTGTTTTGTCATAATGTCGTCTAATCTTTTAATTACCAAACGTGACTTATTCCCGATTGTGACTGTTTTGCCGAGTGTGAACTCGCATTACTATAAGACGTGGTACGGTACTTGTCTATCCCAAATTCATGTATTTAGTTTAAATGTTTAATGTTATATTTTTAATTCTCATCGGATTTTGTCAAATGTGTTGACGTCTTTTCTATTATATTTATGTGTTATGGTAAAGAAAATTAATTACCGCCTTCATTTATCAGATTTGATTTCGTTCAACGTAATCAGTACGATATTTTATGTTCGAGGTTAGATTCAAAACAAACCGGACATAGTTTTATAATATAGTTAATTGCTACCTTAGTTTGATATTAATAAGTATTAAAATGTGCTTTGTTATTAAATGCAATATCAGTATTTAGTTCAAATATATAATCTTAAATCAATTCTTATGCTATCTTATTCATTTTTATGTGACGTCATTTTTCATTTTTTGATGATCTGTTTTACAAATTCAAATGACGTCATTTGTTCGTCATTTTTCAGTTTCAAATAGGACGTCACTTGGCGTAGAGGTTTAAACTTATTCGGATGTGTCTACTTTTGTGTTTCAAATGTCTGGTTATGTAAATGTATTTCAGTTGTTTCCTGTAATTAGTTAATACTTCAGTTTTATCATGTACATCTTTTGAATATTCATTTTATAACATTTACTGTTTGCAAAAGTACAAATTATTCTAAATTATAGGGATTTTCTGGTAACTAACAGAAAACCCTTGCCGTTTTTGGCACAACCGTTTTGATCTTTTGGTCCTCGATGCTGTTCAACTTTGTACTCGTTTCGGCTTTCAAACTTTTGTATCTGGGCGTCACACGTAGGTCTTGTGTGGACAAAATACACTTCTGGCGTATTAAAATTTTGAACTTGTTGCCTTTTGTTGGCTGTTGTTCGTGTGATTCTTTGTCAATTGTCTTCTCCAATTTATTTATATTGTAGTCCTGTGTTGTCATTTTGATGTTATATTTCACATGGCCATAAAAGTGCGAGGTTTGGCATGCCACAAAACCAGGTTCAACCCACCATTTTTTCCCTTTAAAAATGCCCTGTACCAAGTCAGGAATATGGCCATTGTTATATTATAGTTCGTTTCTGTGTGTATTACATTATAACGTTGTGTCGTTTGTTTTCTCTTGTTTTTGGGTGTAAATTCGCATTGCGATAAGACGTGTCACGGTACTTGTCTATCCCAAATTCATGTATTTGGTTTTGATGTTACATATATATATATATTGTGTCTATGTGTGTTACATTTTAGTGTTATGTCGTTGTTCTCCTCTTATATTTAATGCGTTTCCCTCGGTTTTTGTTTGTTACCCCGATTTTGTTTTTTTGTCCATGGATTTATGAGTTTTGAACAGCGGTATACTACTGTTGCCTTTATTTGCTCAAGGGCTTCTTTCAATTTCTTGCATTTTGTGACATGTTGTTTAAATAGCATCCGTTTGAGAACCTGTCATCTATATTAAGGGAGAAGCAACAGTTTTCCCAAAACAAATATCTAGATACAAAATGTATTTTATAAACTTTTTAAGATGCTTATGTGTTTAACATATCTTTTTTTTTGTAATTAAACGATATTATTCATAACTTATTTGACAATATACAACTGAAAAAAATACCATTTTAGGTCAAATATGTCAATTTAGGCCTGTTTATGGCTTCATAGCGAAATCCCGAATGATCTCTCTGCTCTAGAAAGAGCAGATATATCAGTTAATCATTTATCAATAACATTAATATAAGTTTGAAAGACTTCAAATATTGTTTTCTATTTTTGTCATTATGATGAATTTGTAATATAAAACATAAGCATATATTTTCTCTACCGAGTACTTAAGATTAAAATCACAATCCTTAATTTTTGCATTATGATAGATGCATTGACAGGATCAAACAGAATAAAGGGTACATTTTAGATTATGTTACATTTATCCTTCTTTCTGTCCTTTCATCTATCAAAATTTTATCTGACTATTTTTTCTAGGATTTCAAAATTTTTAAAAGAATTACATACGAATTTAAGGAGCTTAAAGTATATGATTTTAAATCAAAGCGGCACTTATAAAAAGATTAATAAAATTATTAAAGTCTAAACTTTGATCTTACATATCTCGGCTTAATATTTGATTTGCAAAGTTAAAACAGATATATTTGATTCAAGATACTTCACGATAACCTCGAACTTATTTATTATTATGCTTACATCAATTTAATCAGTTTTGATTGAAGGATTATTTTTCTTTCTGATTAAAGATTTTCATAAATTTGTTACTATATATGTTTTGTTCTTCACTTGGCTTTCATAAATTGAATATCTCCGGAAAAAAATTGTAACAAAATTGAAAATATTAGTTATATAGTTGTTTAAATATCATGAATACCAATATTTCAGTCAAAAATATTAGCGCTACAGACAACATGTCTACATTGGGTTTGGGAGAAGGTTCTATTGGAGCTAAACAATCCCTACAACATGTTATCATATTTTGGGGTTTATCAGTTTTTGGAATCATAGGAAATGGTACAACACTGCTAGTATTGTTCAAGGGAAAACTTTGGACTTCCGTCAATATACTTATTTTGATCATGTCCATATCTGATATCCTTGCACTTCCGTTTATCACTAGTACGCAAACACAGAAGTTCCTGGGCAAGGACATTTATTGGCTGACAACACTGGTAAGAGATATCTTTATAACAAGTAGCTGCATCAGTGCAATGATAATAGGGATGGAAAGAAGTTTTGCCATACGAAATCCTCTTAAATTTAAGGAGAAATGGAACATCGGCCTAACAGTTAAATTGTATATTGTTATCCTGATTATAATGATTACAGTTATTATTGTGAAACATGTTTTCAGCCAGTTTGATGAAGCTTTTGTCGATGGATACTTGTATGTAACGTACAATATACTAATTCGTGGAATTCCTTTTACTGTGATCTTGGTGACGAACATACTTCTTACACGTGAACTGATTAAAACTAACAGACTTTTGACCGCAATGTTCAATCCTAAAGTGGAACGAGAGAGAATGCGACAGGAAGCAGCCATCACAAAAATGGTAATGACTGTTACCAGTGTCTACTTCGTCTGCATGGTACCTGGTCGGTTATTAGCTGGTATAATGAAAGATTGTCTTTTGCAGAATGAACTTTCATTGTTTTTTTCAACCATAACATACCTTGAACTTTTTAATTTTTCTGTTAACACAATTATCTATACAATGACAAGTTCATTCTTCAGAAATGGGTACAGACAGCTTATGGTGTCGTTCTTTGGTTGCAGATATAAACAAAAGCCGGCTGAAATAACAACCGAAATAACCAGATTCTGAAAGGGTGAAATACAATGTAAGCATGAGGGTCATGTGTTGAAATGAATGTGGCAGGGATGTGTAGCAGACTATTCAGCAATCTTACATGTGATCAGTTGACATATTTTTCAATATTTTTTCACCTTACTTCACGAATTACATATTTCTATTCATTCCTGGCACGTAAGCATTGGTAACACCCTCGGAATCAAACCTTAGCCTTTAATATCCTAAGACGGAAACAGATCAATTGAAAATTGAATATAAGTTATCATAACCGTCGAAATGAATACTGATGAGAACGAAACGTACACTGACATTTTAATATACTCTGTTAATAATCACATATCTGTTAATTGGCATGCATATATTTGAAATGATTGCCAATGGAAGTGAAGGATAATTTTGAATTGTCGAACAAACGTCTCAAAAAATAACATAACATGGATGTGGATGCTGAGTTTTTTTTTAAGAAATAATTGAGAAGAACATATTAAGTTAAAATCATATAAATAATAAATCTTAATCTGTTTCGTTTTGGTTTTTAAACATGATTCGCTTTCAAATATTCGACTCTTAGCGTTCCTGATGAAGGTTTATATAGAAAAACTATTCTGATCAATCTTATGAAATCGTCTGCATTATGTGTTATAATACTGAATGATTTTTTTCAAAGCGCGCAAGTATAAACATGCTCAGAAGGACTTACACTGCATCGGATGGTATGCGATTACCCGGAAAATAGTATTAAATTTTGTAAATATTCTTAAAATTCATTTAACTTTGATTATTTAAAAGTTTACCTTTTTTATTTAAAAGTATAACTTTGATTATTTAAAAGTATAACTTTGATTATTTAAAAGTACAACTTTGATTAATTAAAAGTATAACTTTGATTATTTAAAGATTATTTAAAAGTATAACTTTGATTATTTAAAGATAATTTGAAAGTATAACTTTGATTATTTAAAGATTATTTAAAAGTATAACTTTGATTATTTAAAAGTATAACTTTGATTATTTAAAAGTACAACTTTGATTAATTAAAAGTATAACTTTGATTATTTAAAGATTATTTAAAAGTATAACTTTGATTATTTAAAGATTATTTAAAAGTATAACTTTGATGATTTAAAGATTATTTAAAAGTATAACTTTGATTATTTAAAGATTATTTAAAAGTATAACTTTGATCATTTAAAAGTATAACTTTGATTATTAGAATGTATTGGCTTAGTATTGCAATTAACATTTTGTTATCATTTATGTAAATGTATTTCAGTTGTTTCCTGTAATTAGTTAATACTTCAGCTTTATCATGTACATCTTTTGAATATTCATTTTATTAAATTTACTGTTTGCAAAAGTATAAATTACTCTAAATTATAGGGATTTTCTGGTAACTTAACAGAAAACCCTTGCCGTTTTTGGCACAACCTTTTTGATCTTTTGGTCCTCGATGCTGTTCAACTTTGTACTCGTTTCGGCTTTCAAACTTTTGTATCTGTGCATCACACATAGGTCTTGTGTGAACAAAATACACTTCTGGCGTATTAAAATTTTGAACTTGTTGCCTTTTGTTGGCTGTTGTTCGTGTGATTCTTTGTTAATTGTGTTCTCCAATTTATTTTTATTGTAGTCCTGTGTTGTCATTTTGATGTTATATTTCAAATGGCCATAAAAGTGCGAGGTTTGGCATGCCACAAAACCAGGTTCAACCCACCATTTTTTCCTTTAAAAATGCCCTGTACCAAATCAGGAATATGGTCATTGTTATATTATAGTTCGTTTCTGTGTGTATTATATTATAACGTTGTGTAGTTTGTTTTCTCTTATTTTTGAGTGTAAATTCACATTGCGATAAGACGTGTCACGGTACTTGTCTATCCCAAACTCATGTATTTGGTTTTGATGTTATATATATTATTCTCGTGGGATTTTGTCTATGTGTGTTACATTTTAGTGTTATGTCGTTGTTCTCCTCTTATATTTAATGCGTTTCCCTCGGTTTTAGTTTGTTATCCCGATTTTGTTTTTTGTCCATGGATTTATGAGTTTTGAACAGCGGTATACTACTGTTGCCTTTATTTATGTTGTATTTTATTGTAAAGTGTCTATTTAATATTTGTATACAAAGTTCATCTCAGCATGATACATATGTAACACCTCTTTATTAAAATTCTAAGATGAAATTAAGATATTAAGAAGTCTTGTGAATATTTAATTTGACTATGAGACATGACGACACGAATTATGTGATAAAGTCTGGTCTGTATATGTAGTGATCATTTATCAATTGATTTAATTTGTACTGCTTGTAAATTGTATTATACTGTTGTAGAGAGCTTACTGTTATCCCCTATTAATTAGCATGTTGGCTTCGATAAATTGATAAATACAAAAATAATACAATTGAGTTGTATCTATGTTATGTGTTTATATATTAACCGATATTTACTTTCTATCTTTACTGGACCTTACACAAACATTTTTTCTGGTTGAGCTTGTTTAATATTCTGAGAACACATTAGAAATAAGGCGACATTGGCTTTTTTCACGAATTAAATGGTATATACTTAAAAAAACAACAACCCAGCGATAAGAAATAGTCAACAGACACGTGAAGTGCCATATACAAAATCCATCGCGGACGCTGTTAAAACGCAAACATATAAGTTGTTATGCTAGATCTGCGTACGATTGTAAACAGGACTTAACTTAAAATTTGCAAACTGAAACTCTAACGTATTCTTACTTTGATCAAACATTTCTTATATTAGGTGATTCTTTTTAGCTTATCTTCGTGATGTATTTTCTATAAACATATAAATGGGAACAGAAGTAGTATGATTGACAATGAGACAACAGAGAGACGCAGGCTACCAAAGGGACATTCAAACTCTCCACATGAGTGCCCAATCTGATTTAATTACTAATTTTGTGTTATTACAAGTAAAAAAACTTTGCGATTTTCCTATGCCTAATCATGCTAATTGAAATTACAGTTTTGTCCTTTTTATATTTCATGTGCATGTTATATATTTGAAATGGCCATGTATACAATATATGTCGAATCTACGAGACATGTGATGATTTTTTCCTACCAGAAACATTTGTAAACTCCCCATTACCCAGGAGATATCAAACATCTGCGATATCATTATGCGCTTGTATATCTTGTTAAAAACGTTAATCTCGTGCATGTTGACAATATACAGATTTCACTAGCAAGGGTGTGATCCTTAAAACAATAACAGATTTACGAGGAAGAACGACAGAAATCGACACAATGGAACTACGGTCACTATCTCAAATTGGTTGAGCGATTCGATGTGTCGGTACCTCAATTTACCAGCGATATGTATAAAATTAGTCTAAGATCGTTAGATACTAGTATAATCTTCTGTAATTCAATTACTCGATTGTGGTATTTTGACTGAGAGTTTATTCGTATTGTGTTTGATTCTATATATAACCGGAGACTCTATCGTCACTCAAATTCTCGCTCATTTTGATGTTCATGCAATTTCGCCAGTTAAAAGTGTTTAGCCTTAATTTTCCTCTTTCATGATTTGAACATAACTAAACATTGCCACCTTATTTTTTTACGCATTTTTGCATTTGCTGCTCTAAATATATGTATTCGTTCTCCAATGTATAAGGTGTTGAGAGTTTTATACTGAAAATGTATACATATATAGTATATGACGTTATGTACACTTGTTCTGCGTTAAAATGGCGTCACACATTCACGATTTTGACTGCCGTTCTTGTTAGGACCATTCCCGATAAAATTTTGTTAAAATTCGGATTAAGATCTTGTGCATCGTGACTGGAAATTAAAACTTGTATTACAACTTGTAAAAACATTTATTTAATCACGACAACAATCAGATATTGTTCATGAAGCGTCCAAATCAAGCTGTTTCCATCCGAACTTGTCCTGACTATCCCATTCGCAATCCGATTCTAATCAGATTTACATCTATCCCATGATTAATAAACAACTGAATCTATATCGACAGCGTCACGAAAATGCTGAATGCGATCCAACAGACAACAGTGACCAGACAGTGAACCGACGCTGACGGAAAGTATATGTAATGCGGCGTTCACGCAGTGCCGATTATGGCTTCAGACAGAGCTAATGCGGGATTCACACATTGCCGATTATTGCTCCCGTTTGAAATCAGACAGCGATACGACACGAAAAGTGAAAAAGTCGGTTTACTATTCTCAATTATCTGGAATGTCTTATCATTGTCTGAACACAGTCGTTAAAGTTCTTAACCAAATTCCTACGGGTCGGGAAGGGTCCGAATAGTTCGGCAAAACACCCCGACAGTTAGGTGCGTCCAATAACATTCGGGGAAACTCAGCCGATTTTGTCTAGTCGGATTACAATCGTGCCTATATCGTGAGAGATTCTGCTGTATCGGATCGAATTCCTAACAATGTTCTGTGAATTCTGGACGGTGTCCTGTAGAACGGCAATGATCTGGAGAAATTTTTCATTGTTGTTTTTTTTGGCGATTGAGTCCAGATTGTGTCCAAATCTTATCGATTGCGAACCGTTTTTGACGAAATTGTTCAGAAACAGTCCCGTTATAAATTATAAATTCGTCAATCATACCCACGTCAGAGTCCCGACAATTACAGAATAAAATACGACTGAGACCAGACAAAGCCGTTTGCAATGCGATAGAGCAGATCGTGATAGGATTACGTTCCGACAGTACATGATCATCCCGAGTATGCCGACTGATAACTTCCGTCAGCGTCGGTTCACTGTCTGGTCACTGTCTGATCTCTGTCTGATGACATTCGATGGAATCGGGACGCAGTCGTGACAGACTCGATCGAATTTTTGACAGGCGAAAGATACAAATCGGATAAGAAGTGGATTTAGAACGGGATATTATCGGGATAAATTCGACTCGAAACGGATGAATATTGACGCTTCCTGAACAACATCTGATTGTTGTCTTGATTTTTTTTTTTTACAAATTTTAATTGAAGTTTGAATTTCCATTTACGATTCACAGGATCTTGATCAGACTTTTGACAAATTTTAATAGGGCATGGTAGTGTCAAGGACGGCAGTAAAAATCGTGAATGTGTGACCCCAGCTTTAGACACGAAATATTTAAAGTCGGATAACTATCTTCACCGATCTGGATCTCCTAATATTGTCTTTACGAAATCGTATCCGTTAATAACATATTCCTACAGGTCAGTATGGTCGGGAGAGGTCGGCCATGCACGCCGACAGTTTGGTACGTCCCTTAAAATTTGGGTGAACTCCCGAATTTGTCTAGTCGGATTACAATCATGACTATGTCGTGATAGATTATGATGTATCGGATTAGAATTTTAACAATGTTCTGTGTTTTCTGGACGTTGACCTCTAAAACGTGCATGATCTGGAAAAAATGTCATTGCTGTTTTTTTGCGGATTGATTCCTGCAGAATACATACAGATTGTGCTGAATGTAAACCTTCTTTGTCGAAAATGTTGCGAAATAGTCCAGTGATAAAAACGAAATTCGGCAATGATACACACGCCAGAGTCCCGACAATTACAAAGCACCATACGACTTAGTCCATACACAGCCGTGTTCAATGCAGTACAGCAGACTGTGATAGGATAACGTTTCGATAGTACCTGATCATCCCAAATATTATATGGCGACAGTTTATTAATGGATATCTTCCTTCAGCATCAGTTCATCGTCTGGTTACTGTCTGATCTCTGTCGGATCACATTCGGTAGAATAGGAACGCTGTCGGGACAGGGTCGATCGTTTTTTACCACGCGAAAGATACAACTCGAACTAGAATCGAATTGAGAATGGGATAATCGTTGAATAAATTTTAAATTTCCAGCCACGATTCACAGGATATTAGTCAGACTTTTGACAAATGTTAATCGGTAGTAAAAATCGTGAACGTGTGGCCCCAGCTTAAGGTAAGGTTTGCATGAAACCTTGATTTTTTTCTTAGTGATATTATACCAATAAGATACATCATTTTGTTCAAAGTGGGGTGCCAAGTCATTTGATGAAAAAAAATCGAAAATTGCCCGTCACGTTTTTTCCGGTGGAATGCTCAAAATTCCGATTTTTTACAATTTTTAGGAAAATTGTATTTAAATTCTTCTGAAATAATAATGTATGCAAGTGACTATAACGAAATAAAACTGAATAACACATGTATAGATAATTTTGGTCCATTCATTAATAATAAATCTTAATTAAAAAAATAATAAAAAAGTTTCTAAAAACAAGATTTTTAACCGGATTTTTGTGTCAAAAATGTCGGTTATTGATTTGGGGATGTACGGCGGTCGGGCGGCCGGGAGGTCGGGCGGGCGGCGACCAAATATTGTCCGTGCATTTACTCATGAACCGATCAACCAAAGCTTGTCAAATTTTAATATGTTGTTACAGACAACAAAATGAAGGTCAAGTCCAATAATGACGACTTTGACTTTTACCGTTCAGGAGTAATGGTACTTGAAAGATCGAAAAATGGCATTTCCAGTCGTGTCCGTGCATTTACACACGAACTGTTCAACCAAAGCTTCCCAAATTTTAATATGTTGTTACTGATGACAAAATGGAGGTCAAGTTCAATAATGACGATTTTTACTTTTACCGTTCAGGAGTTATGGTTCTTGATAGATTCAAAAATGGCTTTTTCAGTCGTGTCCGTGCATTTACTCATGAGCCATTCAACCTAAGCTTTTCAAATTTTAATATGTTGATACTGATGACAAAATGGAGGTCAAATTTGATATTGACGATTTTCACTTTTACCGTTCATGATTTATGGTTCTTGTGATATTGGCAGGACACAAATAAATGTTAATAAATCCGGTTTGCTATCGTTGTGACAGCCTTTTGTTAAATTTTTGATTTAATCAATTTGTCTTGTAAAATTTTGGGATTGACCATAATCAATGAGAGAAAACCGTGATTAACTTACGGAATGACCTCAAAAGGTCAATTATAAATAGGATAAAGATAAAAATAGTTTTGGGCGGGAGGGGGGATATAATTTGCTGCAAGTTTTGTTAATTTGACATCGATTTTAAATTTATCCATATTGGACAATCATTTTTTTTCAAAATTAAGTTAAGAGGGGATAGGGGGGTCAGTGAATAAACTATGTGAATTAAGTTTATGTATCCTACATTGAATTTTTGATATCGTCCCTCAACTTTTATGTCCACAACTATCAGTCGGAAAATTGCTGTATTGCCCCATGTTTGGTAAATTGTTTTTAGGCAGCAATTGGATGAAAAGACATCAGTTTTGACTAGTAAAGTCTTTTATAGCAGCCGTGTTTATTTCATTCATTTAAATCTAGACATCAACAAATGTTATCAAAATATGATCAAATAAGTATGACTAAGCAGGGGAAAGCCTTGCAGAAGAATGATAGATTACTGGTATGATTTGTCCAATTGTTACACATGATATTCAGATTTAGGGTCTTTGACCAAACAAACAAACTACATGCTCTTAGTCTTATACATGAAAGGGACGAAACAGACAATGGCCTAGGAATACAAATGATCACCGTATATGTATTGTTCATATCTAAAATAAGAAATGTAGTGATGTAGACCTGTAGTATGAAAACCTTCCATATCCTTCAATAAATTAAAATCAGTTCAATTAAGTTCACAGGAGTAACAGCACTGTAGTTTAGGAGCACAACCGTCAATTGGCGATTTGATGTTCGCAAATGCAGTTTTACTGTCGACGCGTAGAGGAGACAATAAAACGGAAATTTGCGACCATCAAATCAAAATTAATTGTTTCTTTCGCTTTTGAAAGACAGCAAAATAAAATCTAAGAAAAGTATCACCACCCCGTATAACCCTGATACAAATGAATCTTGACGTTGACGCGTTCGAAGCGATAATCAGGACAGCATTTGGGATGACAACAATTTCGAATGACTCTTTAGAACTTATTTGAGTATATATCAATATGTCATTGTGCATGTTAGTTTATTTATTCAATAAATACAGTTTTTGCAAGTTTAGATATTGTATAGAACGTTTGATAAACATAAACCTGTGCGTATCAATACCTTACAATAATAAATAACTACATGTTAAAACACCGAGTGCCTTTAAATGTTCCCTAGAACGCAGAATAAACGAAGTATCATACTAAATAAGTGTTTTTCTTACTGTACCGTTCGTTTCTCAAAAGACCGTCAAAAACTCCTTTTTTGATAAGGTATTCGGGATGGCTTTGGCGAACTGTTTTTTCTGTATTCTGTTGTAAATATATATTTGTAAGTTTAAAGGCATCCGATACAGTTTCTCGATAAAATGTCATTTTTATAATTTTGTAATATGTTGTAGGCCTTGGCGAGTTATAAAATAAAACACAAAATAAAACATAGGTCACCGTGATTGTTTTCGAGAAAACTGAGGCTGAAAATTGGTGATTTGTGCAATTTTGTAAAACGATTAGGCAATGTTATTAAATTTTTGGAGCAGATGATTATTAAGATCGGGTTCAATCTGAAGCTGTGATAAGAGACAAAAAGGAAAAAAAATAAATCACTACACGAATAACTATACAATTATTTAAGCCTTGCTTGACTTTGAGGACCAGATGCTCAAAGTGGTATTTTTTTAAACCTAAAAAAATGGAAATAAACTGTTTCTGAAAATGTCATTTTTATCATTTTTCTGCATACACTGCATTTTGTCATGCTTTCTCCAAATCTCAAATAGAAAATATAGGTCACCGTGCTTGATTCCATGAAACGCGATTTATCCTAAAAATTGCGTCCCCCCTTTGTAACCTCAACGTTAGCGCTAAAGTGCACGACGTCGCTGGCAGACAATTTCGACGTTATCTCTGCAAATTACCGGGACATTTTTCAGATGTATAAATATTGCTTGTAAACTATCTATAAATTGGTTATATTGTTTCCGGAAATAAAATCATGTGAATATCAAATACCTCTCTCTGTTTGTGGTCTAAGGGAGAAACATTTCCAGAAAAGTTATAACGGACTGTTGATAATTTGTATGGCTTTTAAAATTAAAGACTCGGCAATTTGAAACTTGACATACAGGTACATATACTGTACACACTCGTATATTATTTCATACCGTATGTTGACCTCTAGATTTGTTTTGTTTTGTTTGGTGGGCTGCTGTTTCATTACAAATATTCCTTAAAATCCTTTTATTCACGTTTTTATCACTGAGAAATCCGTTTTTGTTGATACGAATTAAAAGTTCACGTCGTTTGGACAGTAAATCAAATTTAACGCGCATTGTAATTTGAATTAGAATTTACGTTAGGACGTGAAACATTTCGAATGCGAATAAACCTAATTCAAATTAGTTAATGCGAATCGAATTCGAATTACGTGTGAATTCAGCATTATCCTGCAAACGGAACTTCTTCTTTGTACATAAATTGCAGCACATACATTAGGCCGTTACTTTTTTCGTTTGAATTGTTTTACATTGTCATTTCGTGACCTTTTATAGCTGATTATGTAGTATACAATTGTATATATCTTCCACAATGCATTTTCTTTTTTATTATATCGAATAATGACTACATATTTTGGCTTAACAAAAAGATTTTTCAAGATGGCCGCCATTCAATATGGGTAATATTTCCAAAACTTTTGTTCTACAAGACAATTGGACCCAGCACTGTTATTCTATCAACCAGATTTCATGTCAATATCTTCTCTAATATCATTTTCATGATTTTCTATTATTAGTCTATTGAGATCAAACGGCCGCCATTTTAAAATGGCCGCCTCTTCCGCCAATTTCGATTTTCAGATTGGGTCCATAGCTTGAAATGTTGTCCATGACATATACTACTACTATGCTAAATTTCATGCTTTTATCACAATCTGAGCAATTTTGTGAAAAATCTGCACAAATCGACTTGACTATATGGGCTTTGCTCATTGTTGAAGACCGTTCGGTGCCCTATAGTTGTTAATTTCTGTGTCATGTTTGTCTCTTGTTGAGAGTTGTCTCATTGGCAATT
Source organism: Mytilus edulis (assembly GCF_963676685.1). Lineage (NCBI taxonomy): Eukaryota > Metazoa > Mollusca > Bivalvia > Mytilida > Mytilidae > Mytilus > Mytilus edulis. Next base: position 25,252,390 of record NC_092350.1, on the reverse strand, counting down.
ATACTACATCTTCTGTTTTATGTGGTCAGAAAACAAAAGCAAACTCTTATAAAGGAGAATCTTCAATTTCCTAAAGAATTCTCTTGTCCATGCAAACAATGAAACTATAACTTTGAAATTTTTGATTTGGCAAAACCGATTGGATTAGTTGCGATTTAAATCTTTCTCTCATAGCGTAATTTTATTGGTAAATAACTTTTATATTTTTTTCACCATAGTGCGCACATGTTCATAAAATATCGCACGTCCATTCCTCTGTCTATCCTTTAGGTCCTTCTGGTTAAATTACATTTTTCAAGTGAAAAATTCTTGCCAACTTTTTATAAAACTGATATCGTATGGACACGTTCAAAAATCAGTGCATATCAACTATTCTTTAAAAGAGTTATGCCATTTGGAAACATTGATTATATTGGAAATTGCACTGTATTTGTTGTCATCCCGTCATTTCTCTAATCTATTTACAAAAAATATAAAGAACAAAATAAACAGCTGCGCTACGAGCGCATGATACGCCCATCGTGTTATTAAAAAACATTATACATGTTTTTAAAATAACACGGGGGTTGTACAGGAAGTCATGCTAAGTATATCTTGACTCATGCATTATTCTTGTTCAATAGTAAGTTTGTATATCACAACATGTTTTATATGATCCCCAAATTGAAGCTCAATAAAAATTCAAGAACTCAAAAATGAATTAAAGAATCATCACGAAAAAGTATACAGATCTTAAGAATAATTTAACTAAAAAGTATGTGAAGTTTTATGCAATAATAATAGTTTCTGAGATAAGGCGCGACATGTGAAAACCCACTCTTTTTGTCATAAACTCAATAACTCTGCAATCAAATTTTGAATCATTCTCAAAATGTATATACAGATCTTCAGATTAATATAACTAAGAAGTGTGTAAATTTATAAGCAATGTACATAAATCGTTACAGCGCGAACTGTGAAAAAAGCCTGTTTTAGTTACAAAGTTACAAAGTCCTATACCTCAAAAAGTTCACCAAAAATTAAACAGAGCGTTTGACCATCATGACTGAAAAACAACCATGTTCAGTTTAATGAAAGGAGTAGGTCCAGTAAGACCCCTTTTTGGCCCCAAAATATAGAAGTTTTACAAAATGGTTAAAATGTAAACTTTTGGTTATTTATTAGACAGTCGAATGTTTCTGCTACATAAATATGGGCTATTTTTGACAATACAATGCACATATATTGGGTACTAGCATCATTAAGTCATGCTAAATTACTGAAATGTTCACAATTCTAGCATTTTAGTTAAATTTTATACGGTTTTCGTGTAAAACGGAAGTGGCCGCATTCGTGTTCATCCTTAATATTGAAATGCAAGTTGTATTTTATGATAATACATAACATATATAAAGGTTGAGGATGAACACGGATGCGGCCACTTTCATTTTTGACAAAACCATCTGAAAAGTGACATTTTTTCTGCATATTTGGTAGATTTTTCATATTTAAGCTTTAATCGGATCGTTTTTAATGACTAAATTAGTTAAAATCTTTTACATTAATTAATTGAATCAAATGAAATAGACACTTAAGTGTTTAAAAAGTGGTCAAAATCTTTCGTCAGATGAACCTGAAATTTGAGGCCAAAATGGGTCTTTACCGGACCTACTCCTTTGCATAATATGCTGTTCCATGTTTACGACGGACATTTGTATACCATAATACGTCCCGTAAAAACAATTACGGGTGTATAAACATATTGTTGGCTATTGCCTTTTGTTAAGGAAATAAGAACTTTGTTCTTTTATATTAGCGGCGTGTACCTACGTTTGCGGTACTAGTTTTAAAATATCATTGGTTTCCTGTGCTGCAATACAATGTCATGGATGATGAATGATAATAAAAATTATAATTGACATGCATGATATTAGTAATTCCAGAAGGGTTAGACGTCTTGAGATTGCTCACTTTACATTATTTTGTTGAAGATCTCAAAGAAACAGTAATTTGTTTTATTTCTTATGATGTTATTAGACTGTTATCCTGTTAGAATCAAATGCACTTATATTAATGACGTAGAAGTTAGCATGCGGGAGAAACAGATTTTGGAGCATCGAAATTCCACATTACGTTTCTTAAAACGGAAAATTACACGCATTACGTCCCGCAAAAAGTGACGTTATGCGGGAATTCAAACGCTTAACGTCGCGCCAAGAGTTAACTCCCTTGAAACTGATGCCCTTAAGCCGAAGAAGTTGAGCATAAAATATCAGTCATCCAAAGCCAATTTGTAATATTTTAACTAGCATACATCATACAGGAATGTTTCTTTTGAAAAGATGACTTTCAATGTTAATTATGATAAAATAAAATGTTAATAAATATATCACAGATGAAATAAAGCTTCAAAAAACAAACTAGAGACAATCAAATTCAAATGCTCTTACTTTTCACAATTTTAGGCGCTACCAAATGCCGATGTTGGTCCACATTCGCCTAAACGAAACAGAAATAGAAGCTCGTTGAACTTTGGTTGCCTATTGCATTAGATGGCATTCCAAATTTTGTTTTTTCTGTTTTTTGTTTGCATATAAAATTTTGTAGATGTGGTATGATGACCAATGAGACAACTATCCACCAAAGTTTAAATGAAGTGAGTGTAAACAATTATAAGAGAGAAGACGTTATTAAAATCAAAATATATTTTATTGGCGAAGTAAGATCATGGCTTCTGTCGGTTACCAACCCACAAACAAAGGGTCTTTGGGCAACCGTAAATAAGATGCAAATAAAATAGATAAATAAAATTCAAAATTCAAATAAAAACTAAAATGAAATGAAATTTTGAAATAATGGGGTGATGACTTGAACCCTGGCAACAGATGTCAAAATCAACATGAGAAACTACGTTTGAGGTGGAAATGAAGATTACATGGATTAATGTTCTAAATTAAATAATAATACAGTGATAAATCAAGTTCATTTACTGGTACTGGTGCTGCCTATAAAGTCCGCCCTAGTGATGAACTCTGCTAAAAGACTGTCATAACATTATTTATCGGTACACTATGACTGTTAATCCGTTATCACTCGTCAGATGGACGTCATACTGTGGTTTATTGTGTTTATAGACTGGTGAAGAGTTGTAAATCCAGAAGCCGTGACAGGAGTTCTATGTTGAGGTTAAGAACACGCAGAAATCTGTAAAATAAGACATACAACAGCAGTATCGAAAAACTAAAACAGGAGGGATGGGTGGGTTTACATTAATTATGCGTACAATAAACTCAACAATCTTAGATAAATTCAGTTACTTCCTAGCAGACCGTGCATTCAAAATATTGTGAGGAGTGCTTTAGCTGTTAAGATTGATATGCCGTGTAATCGTATTAAGACATGCGCGTTACATTGACCTGTGCGTGAACTATCGCAAGTCTTGCCTTCCTCTGATAACGCGATTTAACGGTCAAGCCCTTTAAATCGAATTATAGTCCAACGGTCGGCGTTCAACTATGTGGAAACCCGATACCGTATAGTTAGTTATCAAAGGCCCCGATTTAAAACGTGTGGAAATTTAAAACTAGAAAACTAACGAATTATCTACGGACGAAAAAAAAAGATGACATATCTATATAACCATTGTACTACAGGCTCCTGACGCTGGATGGGCGCATTAAGACTTAATGTAGCGGGATTAAACATGTGAGTCCTCAACCCTCTCCCTACCCTGGAACACTGGTGTAACAGCACACCATGACACAAATTAATAGAATACCGTTGCAATTTGCTCTACTCAAAATATAAGTACAAGGCACACAAGAAATAAACATACAGAACCGAAATAAGAGTAATCAGTGTTGTAACTGTCAGTCATGGGGTCAATTACTTTTGAAAGTGATTAATTACATTCAATTACAATAACAACATCTTCAATTAAATTATACATTGCATTTGACCTCTTTTACTAACTTATAATTATGTCATAGCCAATTACAGCTAAAAGGTACAATGTGTTATTCAAGACAAAAGTATCAGTCAGTATATATACAATGAATCAAGTGTAAAGACGTAATCAAAAACGCATGAACCTGTGCAATGCCAAATATAAGTAAACAGTTCTCATAAGTGTGGATGCATGGTAATAATATTTAGTTGTGTTTTGATTTTTCAAAAACAAATTCAACTGCTATTTAAACAACATAACCGTGAAAATTAGGATGTAATATCTCGTTTTGAATACGAAATTCGACAGGTACAGCTTAACTTTCTACAAACTTTAAATATAGAAAAACAATAACTTTTTGCGTTTCTTAATTTTGAAGTTACTGACTTTGAACATTGAATTTTTTATTTCACAAGAAATACTACCACACTTTATTTTCAATTGAAAGTCCACACGGACTCTAAAAGGTCCATACCTATTCTAGGTCTATAAAGAGTGGTTGGTTCTTCAGATTGGTATGTTTCTCATAGATAAAGAAACGTGAAACATGTACAAAATACCCCCAAAAGTGTTTTGATAATGCAACGGATATTATAGGTTGCTGCGTGCATCTTATGGTGGTAAATTGATTTTTTTAAACATGTATATAGGTTAAAATCATATCGAAGCATACTTTTATACACAGAAAATTCACTGACAAATACAATGGTGTCGCAACGAAGCGTACAATATAGAAAAGAGTAATGATAACTTACCGAACACAGCATGAAAACAAAGATACTTTAAAATGTATGTTTTAAAAACAATGAAACACGAGAAACATTATGTTTGAATATATAAAAATACCAAGCATGCTTTTGTCAGTGGCATTGTCGTTCGTTTTTTTTTAATTTGTGCCTGTAAAAATGTCACATATTTAAAAAAAAAAAAAATTCAAGTAAGTAATGAGTATTCTGGCAAAGAATATGTTGGAGCTAAATATCCGAAGTATGTATAGTATTTGCTTTAAAAGTACGATTTCTTACCTGTCAAAACTCAGTGGTACATGTGTACGCTGTGTTCGATTCGAACGCGTCAACGTCTGGATTGATCTGTATCAGGGTTTTACAAGTGTGATCATAGACTTGTAATTGCAAGCATTCATTAGATTTTATGAATATGTTTTTATCTGTCGATTAATGAAAAAGATGATAACGTTAAGATGAATCTAATTGGATCATCTAAATTATAAGTTTGTTTCTAGACTTTCATCTTCTCACGTCTTATACATATTATTACTTTTCAAAAGCTGACAAATGAAAAGAGTTGACGATGGAGTTTCGAAGAACATACATATAATAATGAGGTCATCAAAGTAAGACAGTACTAAGATCTAGATATACATAATGCATATATCTTAGGTCTTTTCGTTTCTTTGAAAGAAAAAAAAATACATAAAATTGTAGTACTTTCGTGATCATCAAAACTATTGAATTATACATGCACACAAATATAGACAGCCTTATCATACGTCTGATAAGTATTACTATTCTTCAAATGCTGAAAAATAAAAAGAGTTGACAATGGATTTTCGAAGAACATACATATAATAATGAGGTCATCAAAGTTAGACAGTACTAAGATCTGGATATGCATATTGATTAAAAACAATGCATATAACCTAGCTTTTCTAGTTTCTTTGAAAAACTAAGAAAATACATAAAAATGTATTACTTTCGTGGACACCAAAACTTTTGAATTATACATGCACATAAATTTATTCAGATTTATCTAAATAATTTTCTATCCTGCATATTAAAAATTTAAAGATGATATTATATATATGACCATCAAGTTACTTTCATTGATTAGAAATTCACTAGGAGCCACAATTGCTACAAACAAACAAACACGAACTTTTTGTTTTTTCTTAGTTTGAATACCATGGAATCAAACTTCTCATTGAGAAATAGTTGCGTTACTGAAAACTCTTCAACAGATAATTTACAAGGAGGCTATAGTAGAGCCGGACAGTCGCTACAAACTCTTATAATATTTTGGATAATGTCGTTTCTTGGAATCATCGGATATGGAATAACATTGATTGTATTGTTCAAAAGGAAACTTTGGACTTCAGTTAACATACTTATCTTTATTATGTCAATATCTGATTCCCTGGCACTTCTATCTATCACTAGTTCGCCAACACAGAATTTCCTTGGGAGGGACATTTATTGGCTAACAACACTGGTAAGCGATATTTTTATAACAAGTAGCTGCATCAGTGCAATGATAATTGGGATGGAAAGAAGTTTTGCCAAACGAAATCCTCTTCAATTTAAGGAGAAATGGAATACCGGCCGAACAGTTAAATTGTATATTGTTATACTGGGTATGATGACTATAGTCATTATTGTGAAAAATATTTTATTCATACAGGTTGGTGTAGTTTTTGTCGGTGGATACTTGTATGTGCCTTATTATATACTAATTCGGGGAATTCTTTTTACTGTTATCTTGGTGACGAACATAATTCTTGCACGTGAGCTGATTAAAACTAACAAACTTTTGACAGCAATGATCAATGCTAAATTGGAACGGGAGAGAATGAGACAGGAAGCAGCCATCACAAAAATGGTAATGACTGTTACCAGTGTATATTTCATCTGTATGGTACCAGGTCGTCTTTTAGCTGGTAAAATGAAAGATGGCCTTTTGCAGAATGAACGTTCATTGGTTTATTTAACCATTACATACCTTGAACTTTTTTTCTTTTCTGTTAACACAATCATCTATACTATGACAAGTTCATTCTTCAGAAATGGGTACATGCAGCTTATTGTGTCGTTCTTTGGTTGCAGATATAAACAAAAGACGGCTGAAATGTCAACCGAAATAACCAGATTCTGACAGGGTGAAATACAATGAGGTTCGTGTGTTGAAATGATTGTGGCAAGTGGATGTTCAGCAGACTAATAATTAATCTATTATATGAACAAGTAAAACATGATCAACTGACATCTTTTTTCAATATTTGTTTTTCCTTTATTCACGAAATAAATATTTCTATTCATAACGGACACGTTGTAAGCATCGGGAGCACCCTCAGATTCAAGGCTTAGAAATTAAATATTCCAAGAAGGAAACGGAGCATTTGAAAATGTAAAGATCAGTTGAATGTTTCTATTCATTGCTTGCAATTTGTAAGAATCGAGACCCTTTGATTCAAGCCTTAGCTTTTTATTTGCCAAAGCGAAAATGTATATGGGTATACAGTGGTCAATTTGATCATTTTAAAATTGCAAAAACGTTATCATAACCATTTTCCTGGTCACAAGCAAATATCTTAAGGTAGCACAATACAAAGATTTTTCATCCCCAATCAGACCTCTTTAAACTGATGTAATTCCACTCATACTTCTTTAAATTTTATAAATGAGGTACCAAAAGAAAGAAGAATGATTATTCTTTCAAATTGTGATAATTTCATTATGACATAATTATTACATAATCAATCTTATACGACAGTCGCACCAAGTTTCATTATATTGCAATGTCATAATTGAGGGATACAACATTAAAACAAACCCCACCAAATAAAGGGGGTTATTTCATGTGCTTCGAAAGAGTAAGCATAGCTTGCTTTACATGTGACACCCATCGTGTTTCTCATGTAATTTCAAAGCCAATAAATTGTCTAATTCGGTAGTTGACATTCGTGAAAAGGCAACGGGATTGTAGTTACGACATCAGGACAGTATCCGATATAACTGTATAACGAATAATCTATTATGTTGAACAAACTCGTGATGGCGTCGGTAAAATTAACGAAGTGATGATTTGGGCAATAAAAGAGACCGAAATTGTTCAGACAATAGTAAATAATCTATTCATCTTATTGAAAATGATGTAACAACCATTACGCCTTGTTAGTTAAAGAACAATTCACAACTTTGGAATACAATTGTGCTCCCGACACCCATTACTGCAACATAGTGTCAAGGTCAAAGTGTGTAATATTTGCATCGTCGGAATAGCGATGTTATCACAGGATCTTCAAACTAGTCAATATTTCAGCGATCATAAATTGCTTTGATATTACAATCAATGCCCTTCATTTAGAGTTTTTTTCCATTTTTATTTCTTCTCTCGAATCAGATGAATTGGATATGTAGAACAACTACACTACCTGTCTATAGGGTGGTCGAGGAGTGCTGCAATAAGCCGACAACATAAATTACCAACTTAAATTATATGATCAATAAACGGGTTTTAATGATAGTATAATGTCATTATGAATATTTCAAATGAAAACGTACACTACTTTCATATGATTTCAACCGTACATATTGTACAAAACTCTTTCTGTTTTGTTACATTGTAGGTGTAGCTGGTTATTAAAAGTCAAACTTCGCCAGAAATCCTCACAGACAAGCCTTATAATGCCAGAACACAAACTTCAATTCTAAAAGCGTAAATTTATGACTTGGATGAAAGGTTGTCAAATTGACTATCATACCACATCTTATATCTAAGTTTAGGGTACTACAAGCACCTACTCAAACTACCGGTTAACCGGTTAATCGGTCGAACGACTATCCGAGTAACCGGTTAGTCAAAAGTGTACGATAACACTATAAATAACTTTAAGTTTTTTCATACTTATAATGTCTACAAAAAATAACATTCGTTACTGAACCGTACAAAACAATATCTACGGAGCCCCGCTAGGGACATGCAAAGAAAAAAATATATTGTGCGCACAACTTAAAACATTGTGCGCACAAAATAATATAGTGTGCGCACAAGATAATATAGTGTGCGCACAAGATAATATAGTGTGCGCACAAGATAATATAGTGTGCGCACAAAATAATATATTGTGCGCACAATTTAAATATATTGTGCCCACAACTTAAATATATTGTGCGCACAACTTAAAAATATTGTGCGCACAATTAAATATGTTGTGCGCACAACATAATATAGTGTGCGTTAAATTGTTTGACCTTACACATTGTATGGGGTTTCAATGTCTCCTTTTTAAAGTGACAGAATGGATAAATGCATAAGGTTTTTGTTATGCTCCGTCGACGATAGAGATGGCCATTATATTTAAAAGTCTTTACGTCCGTTCATCCGTCCGTCTCTGTTTATGGTAAATGATTTGGTTATAGTTTATGATGAAGTTTTAGTGTCACCAACTTAAATGAATAATGTGGTTTCTCTAAACATATCATTGTAAAAGTGTAGAGTAAGTCAAATCCACTGTAAACTGAATACACGTACACAAGCTTTTTTTTATCATTACAGATGACTATGTTTGATCATGATTAAGTATACGGTTTTGACCCAAAATGTTCTGTTCGTTATTGAAATGTGACGGTGTTTTCAGTCTAAGAAATTCACCATGAAATTGTGATCAAATAGAGATAAAACTGAGTACATATATAAATCAAAAGAGGCAATATGAGAGCCAATGAGACAGCTCTGCATCCAAATCATAATTTATTAAAAGTTAACAATTATTGGTTATAGTACGGTCTTCATTACGGAGCGTTGGCTCACACCTAACAGCAAACTATAAAAGGCCCAAAATGACTGTAACAAAACGATAAACATATATGAACCACACCAATAAACGACTACCACTGAATAACAAGTTTCCGACATAGAACAGTATGCCAATTATGATTTAGATTTTTTTTAAGGGTTGTGTACAAATGTTTCAGGCCAAGTCATAGATTCATTCTGATTAAAAGAAGAGAGGGCAAGAGGTCACTGATAGTATCTATTTTTGATCGATTTCATTATACAATTTTACAGAATATTGTTCGTATTCATTATGAAACTGAAATGTTACGAAGCAATTTAGGAATAGTCAATGAAAAAGAATTCCTCAGTGGTGTATTTTGAAAACAAACGAAACACTTATGATTCATTTTTTCCAAATATGGTCCGTTTTGGGGTATCATTTATTCAAAAACTTGTGGCCCGATTGATTGCGATCGATGCGAGTACCAATTAGACAACATAATACATATACACCATAGCTCATACACATACGGGTTATATTCTTCTCATATATTTTATGATGGTATGATACGCAACCCGTAACGGGAGGAATTGTGCTTGATATTCAAATAATTAAGACAGTCATAATCTTTCAATCAGTTTAATTGAGGTGTGGAGCTGGCATGTCAGTAACTGCTAGTAGTCCTTTGTTAATTTATGTATCATTGTCATTTTGTTGAGTTTCATTTGTTACCTATTCTGACATCGGACACAAACTTCTTTTAAAATGAGTTTTACTGTCGGTATTGCTTGTTTTTTTTTATCTGCATTGGCTAGAGGTACAAAAGGAGGGTTGAGATCTCACAAAACATGTTTAACTCCGCCGCATTTTTGTGTCCGTCCAAGGTCAGGAGCCTCTGGCTTTTGTGTTGGTCTTCTATGAACTTTAATTTTAGTTTCTTTTATATATTTTGGATAGATAAAGGAAGATGTGGTATGGGTGCCCATGGAAACTCTCCATCCAAGTCACAATTTATAAAGGTAAACCATTATAGGTCAAGGTACGGTCTTTAACACGCAGCTTAGGCTCACAACAAACAGCAAGCTATAAAGGGTCCCCAAACTTACTAGTGTAAAACCATTTAAACCGGAAAACCAACGGCCTAATCTATATAAAAAACGAGAAACGAGAAACACTCAAGAAGTTTAGTATGACGTCCATTATCGCTGAACTAGCACATATTTTTGTTTATGGGCCAGCTAAAGCGCGCCTTTGGGTGCGAGATTTTCTTGCTGTATTGAAAAACCAAATGTATGTAAGAAACAAACCTTATAAAACATGCGCGCCTTATAATTATTTTGTACATTAAATACAGTTAAACTATACCTTTATTATCGTATCTAAAAAATAGACCAATTCTGAGATATTCAAAATTGACCAATAAAACTATGAAAATAAAGTCAAGGTCAGACAAATATATATATACATTACAATCATTCTACAAAACAAATAAAGTTCACTTATTCCTTATAGTATCTGAAAAACAGACCAAACAAGTCGAATCAAATAACACGAACCATGAATATAAAATCAAGGTCAGATTAATATTATTGCAAGATAGACAATTACACCATACAATATAAAAAAGAAGATGTGGTATGATTGCCAATGAGACAACTATCCACAAAAGACCAAAATAACACAGACATTAACAACTATAGGTCTCCATATGGCCTTCAACAATGAGCAAACATTCCGTACATCAAATATATCTAGCTATGAAATGCTTATAGTATCCGAGAAATACTCCAAAACACAAAACAAATACTTTGCTGGACCACTTAACCCTGAAAAAGAGGTCAAGGTCAGATGACACCTGTCAAGTTGACATTTAGACATTAAAATCGTTTCATACAACCAAATATAGAAGAACTATTGCATTTGGTATCTGAGATTTCGTCTAAACCACGAACATTTAACATGGTTGAATGATCAATAAAATGAGTTCATGGTCAAGTAAAAACTGTTTTCCTAATTTTGGGCACACACCATATCATATTGTGCACACAATATGTTTAAGTTCTGCGCACAATATATTTAAGTTGTGCGCACAATATATTTAAATTGTGCGGAAAATATATTTAAATTGTGCGCACAATATATTTACGTTGTGCGCACAATATAATTAAGTTGTGCGCACAATATATTAAGTTGTGCGCACAATTTATTATTTTGTGTGCACAATATATTTATTTTTCTTTGCATGTCCCTAGCGGGATTCCGTAAATATCTCTGTTTGCGCTTGTTTAATATCAAGAAACGTAATAAATAAAAGGCGATATTGACTATTTTACAGATATAAATGTAAATACAAAACAACCTAACGAGGAAACATATTGAACAGACATGTAGAATGTCAAATACAGTCTCGGTCGAGAGATAGGTGTTTTAACAAGATGCCATCTTTAGATTATCCCGAAAGTATAAACGTTTGTATTTCTAGGCATGCGTTCATATGACGAAGACATAATCATTAAATCAGTTTAATTGAGGTCTGGAGCTGGCATGTCAGTCACTGCAGGTAGTCTGGTGTTATTTGTGTATTACTGTCACTTTGGTTTTTTTTCTTTTGTCACCTCTTCTGACATTGAACGCTTAAACTAAATTCAACCGTGCATATTGTTGTGCGTTTTTTTCTACATTGGCTAGGGAAGGGTTGACTGTTGTCAGTTAATTTTCGACTTAAGATTTGAATGTCTTATTGGTATCTACCGCATCTTCCACCTGTTATAATGTGCTTTAGAAAGAAAATCTGTAACCATTCTCATTTTCTTTCTACAACACGTCGGTATTTATTATTACCTCTGCACAATATTTTTTGGAATCTTATCTAATATTAGGGAGGGGGAGTATGTACTTCCCTCAACTATAGAAGCAATGTTATGCCTAAATGATAAATGTTCACAACAAAGCACAATTAGTTACCACTTTTTTTTCTCAACAAATTTGGAAATTTTCAACAACAAAAAAAAAAAAGAAAAAAAAAAGGGTGCGCCCTTCTTATAGGGATCAGTTTTCGTCTTGTGCAAGTGTATCTTCATTAAAGGTATATTCTCGATTAAAATTTGAAAAAAATGTGTGTCAAAACTAAGCATATTAATAAAAGATTATGGCTTTTTAGGTTCAAGATCATATGTATGGTAATCTGGAAATTTTTTTGATAAATGGACAATTTTTAATAAAAAAAAAAAGTTTTTAAAAAACCAAAAATACGCGACCTCCTTTTTATTTCATGCATATTTATTATGTTGTCTTCTAAAATTTGTCAATGACATGTTATGGAATTGCTATACTTGAGATATACACATATTTAAAATAGATGATGACCTATTGCCAATTTTCATTTTTGAACTTCTACACATTTTTTGATTGTTGCTATGTAAACAAACTATTGATAACATTAAAAAAGTTTAGTATGATGTAAACGGAATTGTTTGTCTTGATTAACTGTATTTCAATGGTACTTTAAAATCCTTTGTTGTGCAATTTTCAAATGCTACCTTTGTGGGCACATTTGTATCTATGCAATATTTCGAAATAATAGTTGCCATGCATGGCTACCACGTTTCAAAAGAAAAACAAATATATGTTACTTATTTTTGTGTCATACTTTCTTCGTTATTTAGTTTAGACATACCGAATATATATCACCCAATGTGTGATGGTGTCTATTAAATTTACTGAGTTTCATTTCCAATATTTCCTCCTCATAACTCTTTGTAAAAGAGAACACTCCTATATATGAAGTCTGGATATTTTCAACATGCACGAGCATACCGTATTAATTGAGATATGTAAACACCATACAATGTACCCGATCTTTCACGGTCATATATTCCATTTTCCGTATTTTCTCTGAAAACTTTTGAATAATTTTGAGAGTCTTCAGACACATTAAAAACTTCACAATAAACACTAAATTCCGAAGAAATTTCAAAACGGAAAGTCCTTTATCAAATGGCAAAAATTAAAAGATCAAACACATCAAACGAATGGACAACTGTCATATTTCTGATTTGGTACAGGCACTTTTAAATTCAGAAAATCTTGGATTGAGCCTGGTTTTAAAGCATCAAACATCTCACTTATACGACAGTCGCACCAAGTTCCATTATATTGAAATGTCACAATAAGGGGTACAACAACAAAACGAACCCCACAAAATAAAGGGTTTATTGCATGTGCTACTGAGGAGTAATCATAGCTTGCTTTACATGGGACACCCATCGTGTTTCTCGTGTAATTTCAAACCCAATAAATAGTCTAATTTTAGTAGTTAACATTTGTGAAAAGGGAACGGGATTGTAGTTACGACATAAGGACATTATCCGATATCATCTGTATAACAAATAATATATTATTTTGAACAAACTCGTGATGGCGTCGGTAAAATTAACGAAGTGATGATTTGGCCAATAAAAGAGACCAACATTGTTCAGACAATAGTAAATAATCTATTCATCTTATTGAAAAGGAAGTAACAACCATCACGCCACGTTAGTTAAGAAACAATCCACAACTTTATATAACAATTGTGCTCTAGACACACATTCCTGCAACATAGTGTGAAAGCCAAAGTGTGCAATATTTGCATCGTAGGAATGATGATGTTATCACAGGATCTACAAACTAGTCAATATTTCAACGATCATAAATTGCTTCGATATTAAAATCAATGCCCTTCATTTAGGGTTGTTTTCCATTTTTATTTCTTCTCCCGAATCAGATGAATTGGATATGTAGAACAACCACACTACCTGTTTATAGGTTGGGCGAGGAGTGCTGCAATAAGCCGACAACAGAAATTACCAACTAAAATTATATGATGAATAAACGGGCTTTAATGATAGTAAAATGTCATTATGCATATTTCAAATGAAAACGTACACTACTTTGATATGATTTCAACAGTACATATTGTACAAAACACTTTCTGTTTTGTTACATTGTAGGTCATCTATCAAAGGTTTCGGTTCAAATATAAGGTTCAAACTATGATGTTTATCAGAAAAAAGCTAGCACCAATCGAAAAGACAAATCAGTTAAGGAAAACGTAAAGTTAACGTTCAATTTATAGCATGAATGAAAAATTCAGGAAGATCTTCTTGTTAAACGATTTAATTACATGTATGGCTTTAGAACTATTTTGATGTGAGCGTCACTGATGAGACATATGTAGACGAACCAATGGCTGGCGTATTGAATTGTAAGTTTAGGACCTTTGATAACTACTTATGTTGATAAGTTAAAGGACGGGTGTGTATTTGATTGTGCATATTAATTTCTATTGCGATGCTGATTTAAGTAGTTTCAGACCACTGTTATCATGTTATACTGTCTGACCTTAAATGCGAGAAGATCAATCGAATGTACTTCGTTTAAACCATAAATGATGGTATTTTGCTTGCATTTTCAGGACTTTGTTCTCAATTCCGATTTTAATGTTAGCATGTTTCATGAGTGATTCCAAATTTTGTCTTAGTAAAAAGAATCTCAACTTAAAGACATTTACCTGGTTTATAGGTTCGGAGAACATTAAGTACAGAAAATCTTCTTTTAAAAACTAGATCATCTCATGTATTTATTGAATAATTAATTAATTAATTTAGTATTTTTAGTTTGGACATGTCATACAAATGTAATATATGTTGGAGGTTTCGCATGCTATAAACAAAAATTCAAATCAGAAATTTCTTCGGCAAAGGTCGGTTCCAACTCAGAACTGACATGCTTTTTGCAATCGTTCCGTTGGTTGATCAGGTAGAGGATTTGATTGTATGTTTTTATATACTTCCACGTTTTGAAATCACCTTGGATTTCGGTATTTTAGTTTGTACATATTAAAACGATAACGTGCTAGATGGCCTGTAATCCAGTGGCAGTCGTTTGTTTTTGTATTAAATATTTGTGTTTCGTGCATTTGTTGTACATACATTATGCCGTTAATTTTCTTCTTTGAACTGACCATGCGGTATGGGCGTTGAGCATTGCTCAAGGCCGAACGGTGACCTATAATTGTTAATTTCTGTGTCTTGTTTATCACTTGTGGTGAGTTGTTCAATTTGCAATCATATCACATCTTTTTTTCTCTTGTAACAACCTTCAGTCTGTATTAAACTTCATAAATAATACTAGTTTCATGTACGTTACCTCATGATAATGTACGCCTTTGAAAAACCATTTACTGTGAAAGTATAAAAAATACAAAACTTATAATTAGAGTGCACAGCTACACGACAACGCCGCTGCTGTGCCAAAGAACGGGAAAATCGTATGAAAAAATAGAGATTAATTCAAAATAATTATCTATAGACCCAAATTTGGTAAAACCAACATTCTGTCGAAAAAAGAGTCTTTTACATAACCATCTTTCACAGTCTCCGATTTCCATCGTCCATGCCTTTTAAATAGTCTATCCGAAATTTCAAAATTACAAGCTGCAGATTCTCCACCGGCTCTCAGACTATGGAGACCAAATGATTTCATATTCGGCACAAACGGAGTAATACTCCAATAAAAAGTTCTTTCATTCTTGTATAGGAAAGCGGTTTGTTGTCTTTACGGAATGTAAATCTATCCTTGGATTTCGTCAAATTCCGAAATAAATATCAATCAATCACAATATGTTTGATTATAACACCTATCCAAATACTTCTCTAAATTCTTTACGGGGCACAATTAAGTCCCAATTCTGGCGATAATCATCCTATCACCATCTCTGAAAATATCGGTTTTAATTTTCTGTATAAATACGGACATGTGACTTTGAAATAATAAAACATCACAGGTTTTAAGATTCAACAATTCGGACACACATAAAAAAAACCAGAATACGATAACAAGCAGGCACAAATAGAACGCTGGTGAAACAGATTACCCTACAATAAAATTGATCAAACGTATGGATGTCTGAAGTTATAGATAAACTCATCATTATAGGCTCTTTCTCCTTAACCGGAACTTATAGACGTCTGTTAGCTCCTTTTAGAATATTTTTCACTAAATCGGAATCAGTAGGAGAAATTTCACTAGTTATTTTATGTGCCCATCTAATACTTTAAAAAGCTTGATCGATAGGACTGGACGTATGGTTTTGTTGCACAAAACATGCTATATATAAAGCCACATGAATTGGTGTTGCCGGTAAAATAAATATACTAGATATTCCTTTCGATAAAGCCCATTTTTAACATCATTTACCAACGACAAAATTTTACAAAATCATAAATCTGTCCTTCTTTCTTTTGGTATCAACATCAAAGAAAACGAAGAAAACTTGCCTTCATTATACTGGATACCTAAATTACACAAAACTCCATATAAAGAACGATACATAGCTGGGTCTTCAAAATGTTCGACTAAACATCTTTCTGAAGTACTGACTACTATTCTTTCTATAGTCAAAGATGGGCTTCAAAAATATTGAGAGGAGATATATTCTACCAGTGGTGTTAACCAGATGTGGATTCTCAAAAATTCGAAAGATCTACTGCTTAACCTTAAATCACAATCTTTGCAATTTTGCAGCAACATAAAAACTTTTGATTTTTCTACGCTATATACTACTATTCCCCATGTTGATTTGAAAGATCGAATTCACCATCTCATAAAACAGAGCTTTTTCTATAAAAATGGGAATCGTAGATACAAATTTCTTGTTTTGGGTTACAATAATTCATATTTTGTAAAGAATCACACTGAATCTTCCAGAAAATATACTGAAGATGATATAAAAATGCTGGACTTTTTGATCAACAATATATTTGTTGAGTTTGGAGGATTTATATTTCAGCAGACAGTCGGTATTCCAATGGGTACTAATTGTGCACCCCTGTTGGCTGATTTGTTTTTGTACTCGTATGAAGCAGAACTCATTCAGAACCTTCTAAAAGACAAAAAGAAAAAGCACCTTGCGAAATTCTTTAATTTTACTTTCCGATATATTGATGATGTTCTATCATTGAATAACCCATATTTCAGCCAATACCTACATCTCATATATCCCAGTGAACTTGAAATTAAGGATACTGCTGATACTATAAGGACTGCTTCATATTTTGATTTTTTCCTCAATATTGACGTAGATGGACGACTTCACACGAAAAACTTTGATAAACGGGACGTTTTCAACTTCCAAATTATCAATTTCCCATTTCTCAGCAGTAACATATCCTCTACCCCTTCGTATGGTGTTTACATATCACAATTGATACGTTATTCTCGTGCTTGTTCACACTAAACGGACTTCATATACAGGAGTGTGCTCCTTACGCAGAAACTGCTCCAACAAAGTTATGAGGAGGACAGATTAAAATTGAGACTCCGTTAATTTTATGGACACCATCACGAATTGGTGGATCCATACGAAGTGTCTTTGACCAAACTAGGTAAGGACATTTTTACCACATGGTGGATTGTGATTTGTCATTTATGTCGTCTAATCGTTTAATTACCAAACGTGACTTATTCCCGATTGTGACTGTTTTGCTGAATGTGAATTCGCATTACTATAAGACGTGTTACGGTACTTGTCTATCCCAAATTCATGTATTTAGTTTAAATGTTAAATGTTATATTTGTAATTCTCATCGGATTTTGTCAAATGTGTTGACGTCTTTTCTATTATATTTATATGTTATGGTTAAGAAAATAAATCACTGCATTCATTTATTATATTTGATTTTGTTCAACGTTATCAGTACGACATTTTACGTTTGAAGTTAGATTCAAAACAAACCGGACATAGCTTTATAATATAAATAATTGCTACCTTAGTTTGCTATAAATAAGTATTAAAATGTACATTGTTATAAAAATACAATATCAGTATTCAGTTCAAATATAATCTTAAATCAATCCTAATTCTATCTTATTCATTCAAATGTGACGTCATTTTTCATTTTTTGATGATCTGTTTTACAAATTCAAATGACGTCAATTTTTTGTCATTTTTTACGATTTCAAATGTGATGTCACTTGGCGTTGATGTGTCTACATTTTGTGTTGCAAATGTCTTGTTATGTAATGTATTTCAGTTGTTTCCTGTAATTAGTTAATACTTCAGTTTTATTATTTACATATTTTGTACAGTAATTTTATAAATTTACTGTTTGCAAAAGTATAAATTATTCAAAATAATTAACAGAAAACCCTGGCCGTTTTTGGCACAACTTTTTTTATCTTTGGTCCTCTATGCTGTTCGACTTTGTGCTTGTTTCAAACTTTTGTATCTGGGCGTCACTAGTAGATCTTGTGTGGACAAAATGCACTTCTGGCGTATTAAAATTTTGAACTTGTTGCCTTTTGTTGGCTGTTGTTCGTGTGTTTCTTTGTCTATTGTGTTCTCCAATTTATTTATATTGTAGTCCTGTGGTGTTGAGTTGTCATTTTAATGATATGTTTCACATGACTATAAAAGAGGGAGGTTTTGCATGCCACAAAACCAGGTTCAACCCACCATTTTTCCTTTAAAAATGTCCTGTGCCAAATCATGAATATGGCCATTGTTATATTATAGTTCGTTTCTGTGTCTGTTTCATTTTAACATTGCGTTGTTTGTTTTCTCTTATTTTTTAGTGTAAAGTCACATTGCGATAAGACGTGTCACGGTACTTGACAATCCCAAATTCATGTATTTGGTTTTGATGTTATATTTGTTATTCTCGTGGGATTTTGTCTGATGCTTGGTCCGTTTCTGTGTGTGTTACATTGTAGTGTTGTGTCGTTGTTCTCCTCTTACATGTCTTATATTTAATGCGTTTCCCTCAGTTTTAGTTTGTTACCCCGATTTAGTGTTTTGTCCATGGATTTATGAGTTTAAACAGCGGTAAACTACTGTTGCCTTTTTTTCAATCTTAAAAAAAACCCATAATAATAGTTTTGAACTGATTTGCTCGATTTACTCTCGGTTAACAAATCAGGAAGTAGGAAATCTTTTTCAATCAATGAAGCAGGTAATTCCAACAGATCGTTTTTGAAAGCCTGCAAAAACATACGTGAAAATAAAACACACATTAATACGATATACATAAAAACAATTTAACTACGTACATATGTACTAATGTTTTTGAACACTTCATCTTTCACCGAAATAGGAAAAAAACACCACCACTGTCATTCAGACGGACTAGAAAATATGACTTGTATACAACTACCTATGTATAGCGGACATAAACCACCACCAATTTTAAAAGCTTCAACATGTTAGTAGCTTATAGGTTCAAAAACCAGTTTTAAAGCCAACAACCTAAAAAGTAAATCGATATTCCAAAACACAGATTTATTTCCTTTACCTGGGTATAGTCGCTGTGTATCATCGCCACCGGAAATTGGATACTAACGAAGCGGAGAGAAATAGAAAAAAAAGTAAACAAGTTAAGAATTCATTAAATTTAAAGCATTTCCACTCATTTGATGAGGGTGCCGCTTAAGAAATAATTTTCTGATATATAATTCTTTAAATTATTAGGCCGATAAGTACAAAATTAATACAAGATATTGTGTAATACTCCAAAACTTGCCACTTAGTACCGGAAAATTTCGAGGTCGATCGTCCTCTGTTGCCCCATTCTCAAGATATTGAACTGTTTTTCATTATTTTTCCAGACAGCTTTTTAGAATATTATAGTTTGACATCATATTTACTGAAATTTGTTGTCAAAAATATGTTTTTTAAAGAATATGGACAAAAACATTGTTTGTTTTTTGCACGGCGAATTGCAAAATAACAACTTTTGTCTGTACGGCGTCTTGCAATATATTATAATTTCAAGAGGAAATTAATCACTGTTTAGATAATATCAAGTGACGATATTTTGTTGATATCAAAGCTTTACAGGCTTACAAATATACAAATTGACTTACTTATCAAATATTATTTAATATATGCCGTTTATTCCGTTCAGAAATCGTCGTTGCGTATCGCTATTCGACTTTGTACAAAAAGGTCTTTTTCAACCATATTATCCTAAAACATTCATATATCGTTATCCTACTAACGACTGTTGTCTTATTTGTTGATTGGGTGAAATTTTGTAAGTTCAATAAAATAAACCGCACATTCATCTTTTGTTGGTGCTAGGTTTTTTTCAGATACAAACAGTGGAGATGTGGTATGATAGCAAATAAGATAACTATCCACCAGGATCAAATAAAGTGTATGTAAGCAATTATATGCTATCGTACGGCCTTCAACAACGAAAACTCGTACCTTATAAAAAGCACCGACCGAAAAATGTGGAAGGATTCAACAAGAAAACTAACGGCCTAACTCTTAACATACAATTTATGAAAAACAACAAATATGATAGAGATGAACCAACGACAAACACCGAACCTTACGATCAAGAATTCGGACAGACACATAAAGTATGTGCTGGGTTAAATACATTGTTTAATTATTTAATTTCTGAAACGACTCATTTGTAAAAAGAAAAGTTAAGAAAATACTGTATTAAATTTTCATCGAAAGTAAGGAGAAATAAATCGTTAATTGCATTTCGAATTAATTTTCTTGTCAGTTTCTTTTTGAAAATATATAATGTGTATACATCTTAAATGCTGTCAAGCTAATGGTATTTCTATCTAATGCATTTTATCTAATGCATAATTAGATGGGGGTGGGGGCGGGGGGCAATAGTGTGTCCGTTAACATGTTAAAAACACCTCGATTTTGGCAAAAACAGTTAACAGCAACTTTCATTTACACTTTTTCCAAACGAACCCAAAAGCAATGAAAAGGGGAAGTGCATATCTTCAATGTATTTAAAAGTTTGAAAACCACTGTACAAAGTCGCAGAAATGCCAAGCTCTATAAGGAATCTTTTATAAAGCTGACTAATTTTCAGAATACACAAAGTACCATTTTGTTATTGACACATGGACTGAAAATTGAACGGATGGAAAAGCAGACGGAGTGATTGACTCCAGGAAAAATGTCTATTATGTCATGAATAATCGAAAATGCTTCAAACAACAAAGGAAGGCTTCTCTGGTTATGTATATTGTTGAATAAATGTTTTATGTCAATCAGTCGTAGCAAACTTGGGTTATCGTCATGGCGTAGGAAAGTGTAACAAACAGATAAAATAAGTGAAATCATACTATAGGGCGCGAACATTATTTATGGTGGGGGCTCTCATAAGTTATGGTTACATCTCAGGGTATTCATACGACTCATTGCTTACATGATTTTATTAAAAGGAATTACGAAGGTTTACTGATTTTTATTATAAATAATCAAAACTGTGTATAAATCAGAAAGTAACATGTAAGGTGTCACAAGTTGAAGCACTCTTTCATCTCCAAGTCCCAATTAAGAACTCTTGAGCTGATACAAAAAAAAAGCCTTGGTCCATCTTTACATTTCTGAAGTCTTGGACTAGCACATTTGGCTTCAATTTGAGAACCAAGTCCTAATTTTTCGGCCTCTTATACCAGTCCACACTGTTCAGTTATTTTACGAATTGCAAATTGAAAAGATACTTTATTTTTCACAATCCCATTCAGGTACTCTGGGTTAAAGTAACTTATCAAACATTCTATATACATCTGAATTATTTTCATCATAGGACTGACCAGGGTTTTAGCTGGGTAAGAAGTGGCCCTTACTTTTAACGTTTTGGATACATTACAAATAGAAGCCAGAAATAACTACATTGGATATACGTATAAAGGGGGGCTTTAGATATCCATAAACATGGTTAACACTGTCGCATTTGTTGCACCTGATCCAACTTGAGTCCGTAACCTTGGATATATATTCTTGTATTTATTTATTTATTTTTAATTTTGTTTCCTTTATATGTTTCAGGAAACAAACATTGAACTTCTACCCCCTTTTTGTAGTTAAATGATTGCTCACTTAGGAGACAGCTTCCGGTATATCAATACACAGCTACAAGTTTAGTTTCGCATTATGGCCATGGTGAATTTTCTAAATATGAAAGTTTTTGTTCAATTAAATTGGTTTTTAGATAGTCGAAGAATAATATAGCCTTCCTAGTGGATTTATATAAACATTTAGATTGTTTTTAGCATGTTTTATAAGCCATTTTTCAGTTTGACCGTCCATATTTACCTATCCGTATCGCCATATATTTAGAAATTTTGTATTGTTTTTCAACAAAGATTTGACGCTCGATTTTTTCAATTCAATTTTATGGAAAAACCAACAGAAATTCATACGTTTATTTACCTCTTGATAGATATATGTCTATGGTCTCAGGAAAGGTATCACTCTAATTGATTGAAATTTTCCTCTGGACCAAATTTTTTAGACCTTGTGACATGTTCAACCCCTTATTTGGCAATATTTGGTATCAAATAAATGCTGATTGTTGCCATGGTTACACAAAAAAAAGAGAGATTATATTTCACCATTATAATTATTGGAAATCAAATCTATGGACGATTCTCTTTCCATAAACATACATATAATTCAGAATACACCTATGGACCAATTTCCCATGTTATAACAGGAGACCTTAACATCGTTCGCGACCGAGAGTTAAAATCATTCCTCAGTAAAGGACCTAAATATCGTCCCCCGTCAACTATTAACTGGAATGAGTGTCGTAATATCATCAACGACTCACTCCGCGCCTACTGTTTGAAATGGGTAAAACGGGAAAAAGCTGACAAAAAATCTTTGGACTCTTTTTTTAATTCAGTAATGAAGATAGTTGATATTCGAATACAACATTTTAAAGAACATTTTACCATCAACAAAAACTATAAAAACCCTATTTCGCGTATCAAAAATAAACTAACAGAACTAGCCAAGGAATTTGTTTTTGTCCCGGCTGATAAAGCTGCGAATAATATCATTATTGTTTGACGTAAATTTTATATAGAGGTTCTGCAAAAGGAAATCACGAATTCACCAACATTCCAACTGACTTCATTTTCAGAAAACGACATCTGTAACAAACATAAACTTTTAGCTACTTCTTTACAAGCAGAACCAAACACAATGAAAGTCCCAAGTATGTACTGGCTTCCGAAGCTGCACAAAAAACCTTACAAATATAGATTTATTTCATCTTCCAGCCATTGTTCAACTACTAAATTGTCTGTTTTACTTACTAGTACACTTGGTACAATAAAAAACCTGATAATAAATTGTTCAAATAAGGCCTTTGAAAATAGTGGAATTAATTACTTTTGGAGTGTCAAAAACTCGTTGGAAGTACTTGATAAATTGCATGCATATATTGGTGATTTTGAATCTGTTCAAAGTTTTGATTTTTCTACCCTATATACCACTTTGCCTCATATTCTTATTAAGAAAAAATTCACATCCCTAATTAACTGGGCATTTAAAAAGTCGGAATGCGAGTACATATGTTCAAACTCTTTTAGATCATTTTTTAGTAGCAATAAACAAAAGAACTATGTCAATTGGACATGCTTTGATACTATTTATGCACTTGAATTTTTACTTGATAACATTTTTGTTCGCTTTGGAGATTCCGTATATCGTCAAGTTATTGGAATTCCAATGGGGACTAACTGTGCACCACTTATTGCGGACCTGTTTTTGTATTGTTATGAGTTACAATTTATGACTAAAATTAGCAAAGACCCATCAAAACAACATTTGATACAAAAATTTAACAATACTTTTAGATATTTGGATGATATATTGGCTCTAAATAATGACGACTTCAGTATGTATACTAAAGAAATTTATCCTGTAGAACTTACTTTAAATAAAGCTAATGATAACAATGACCACTGCCCTTTCCTCGATCTTGATATCTATATCATAAACGGGAAGCTTAATACAAAAATTTATGATAAAAGAGATGATTTTTCATTTCCTATTGTTAATTATCCATTTTTAGATGGTGACGTTCCCTTGTCACCATCTTATGGTGTTTATATATCTCAACTTGTACGATTCGCTCGTGTATGTAACAATGTATTAGATTTTAGCGAGAGAAATTTATGTATTACTGAAAAATTATTACACCAGGGTTTTCGATATCACAAACTGGTCAAAACATTTACTAAATTTTATCACCGGTATAAGGAAATAATTCGTAAATATAACTCAACATGCAGACATCTTATACGTTCAGGTATTTCACATCCAAAATTTTATGGAAATATTCTTTATAAAGCACAAAAATGTCAGTATTCTCCTCAGAAACTAACAAAACCTTTAAATAGACTTATTAAAAGGGGATATAGTTACGATACTGTTGTCAGGTCATTAAAGATTGCATATTTTGGCTTTAACATTGATTCACTGATAGGGTCTTTGCATCGGAACTAAACACATTTATTTCTAAAAAAACAGTTGTTGGCATGACACGGGTTATGTTCTTCTCATATATTTTATGATAGTATGATACTAAACCCCTAACGGGAGGGATTGTACCTGATATTCATATGATGAAGACATAATCTTTCAATCAGTTTAATTGAGGTCTGGAGCTGGCATGTCAGTTAACTGCTAGTAGTCTGTTGTTATTTATGTATTATTGTCATTTTATTTATTTTCTTTTGTTACATCTTTTGATATCAGACTCGGACTTCTCTTGAACTGAATTTTAATGTGCGTATTGTTATTCTTTTACTTTTCTACATTGGCTAGAGGTATAGGGGGAGGGTTGAGATCTCATAAACATGTTTAACCCCGCCGCAATTTTGCGCCTGTCCCAAGTCAGGAGCCTCTGGCCTTTGTTAGTCTTGTATGATTTTAAATTTTAGTTTCTTGTGTATAATTCGGAGTTTAGTATGACGTCCATTATCACTGTACTATTATGCATATTTTAGGGGCCAGCTGAAGGACACCTACGGGTGCGGGAATTCTCGCTACATTGAAGACCCATTGGTTGCCTTCGGCTGTTGTTTGCTCTATGGTCGGGTGGTTGTCGCTTTGACATATTCACCATTTCCTTTCTCAATTTTATATGCATAACTCAAATATTAAGCCTTATTTGTTAGGAAGGAAGGACAAGAGGATGTTTAAAAATATGAGTGTCAATTTAAAGTTTTTTCTTATCTGTGTATTGCCACCCCACCCTAGTGCACAATTTTCTCGCTGCGTAGGGTTGTTTTCTTCTATTTGGTCGGGCTTCTGTTTCTTTGACATTTTCCTTATTTCCATTCTCAATTTTATCAAGGATTTACTATACTCAAAGATTTTCAAAGACAGTTACATATATGCTGTTTATGTCACTCCTTTGCGGAGCAACGTAAAGAAAGAGATGGACAGCAAATTTTAATGAGATTCTTGTAAATAACAGTGAAGATCAGTTAACAGAGAAAATGATGTCAAAAACAGTGAGCACTTTAAGTATTAAGTAACAGTAATCCCAATTTCAAATAAACAGTTAACAACATTTCAAATTTTAACAGAACAGATTACAGACAGTGTCTCGAAAACTGTTAACAGTTTAAATTTATCTGAAATAACAGTTTTAACAAAACCTTGAAAAGGACAAAAACTGTTTAATATAAAAAGGTACCCCTCCCCCCTTTTTTTTTAGATATTTGAACTTCATACTTTATTTTCTTTGAAAGGAAGGTAAATAAATATTCTAAAATTAGCAAGTTGCCATACAGTTGAAAACAAGTTGCCATACAGTAAATTTGTCAACACGAGCAAGTTGCCGTACCCTAGACTTTATTTTTTATGGTCTATATTCTTTAAAATACATCTTTTTGGCAACAAATTTCAGTAAAAATGATGCCACACTAAAATATTCTAAAAACGTGTCTGGAAAAATAATGAAAAACAGTTCAATATCTTGAGAATGGGGCGACAGAGGACGATCGACCTCAAATTTTCCGGTACTAAGACTTAGTGGCAAGTTTTGGAGTATTACACAATATCTTGTATTAATTTTGACTGTACTTATATATATCGGCCTAATAATTTAAAGAATTATATATCAGAAAATCATTTCTTAAGCGGCACCCTCATCAAATGAGTGGAAATGCATTAAATTGAATGAATTCTTAACTTGTTTACTTTTTTTTCTATTTCTCTCCGCTTCGTTAATACCCAATTTCCGGTGGCGATGATACACAGTGATAGTATTCCTTGTTAGTGGGTAGGTCAAAACATTCCTTCACCTCTTTAACCCTTTACCAGTGGGAGATAAATCTGCCAATAGCTTGCCGATTGCCACAAAGGCAGACTGTCTTATTTTGGTTTCGACATGGTGCCAGGTCTTGAGTTGAAAGGACATTGGTTTCTCTAATGCTGGAACGATCAACACCCATAACAGGCTCCTTGACGTTGTTGATTTCCGCATTTTGATAGCTATTATTTGTGTGTTTCTTTTTCAATTGTGTTCTCCAATTTATTTATATTGTAGTCCTGTAATGTTGTGTTGTCATTTTAACCCTTTCGCTGCCAAACAAATTGTTAACAAAACCCCAATGCTTTTTTTGATTGTCTTAACAAGACCGCAAAAACGTCGACGTCATAGTAAAGGTATAATAGCGCCAAAAGATGTTAACTGCAAGTGGCGGGAAAATTAATCTTTTTTTACTAATAGTCCATTTTCTTACATATAATACCGATTTTTGACACCGAAGTTATAATATTAAGACAAGTTACGTGTAATAAGATATTCTGGTCCCGGTTCTAGTAAAAGCAACAAGATAAGGTAAATTTTTTTTTTTGAGGGAGGGGTCACTATTTTATGTTTTCCATGAAACATGACAAACTAATTGCACCGATTTTAAGTTTGACTTTACTTCTTTTAGTTGCCCTCACTTGAACTAATACCAGAAATTCCCTACTATAGAGAAGGTAACCTGTCTAAAAATCATATCATGTACTCCCGAGTCAAAGTTCGGTAATACGAAAAGAGATAATGCAAATTAATTTGTCACTACTTATAAATTAAAGAAAGTTTGTCATTATTTTGTGTGAACAACTTCATTATATGAGCTTGATACAAAATTCAAGATTCATATTAACATTTCTCAAGAAAGATATTTTATTCGTCGGTGTTACATCGTCTGTCGTGTTTCTTATATTTGCTACATGGTTTATGAACAATTTTACGACAGAGAGCACACATGCATATACATGTTTCGGCCCTTTCCTGCAATCAGGGACATTTGTACAGAATATACAGAACACTCTCTTCTTCTCGACCCGGAAATTTTCTCAAATGTCGTTTTGTTCTTATTATATGATCTTCGGAAATGTCATCAAACAACTAATTGTATAAAATAAAGACCTGATCGAACATTGTCAGAGTTCTTTTAATAGGAATTTTCTATCGTATCTAAATATTAAAAATAATGTGTTCATTAATTCTTGACAACCGTACAATAATAATTTACTGTGATTGTAATTTTGAATGTATAATTGTTCACAAAGTTTTCATGTTGTTTGCGGTTTTGCTATCTTTTATTTTGGAAGACAAATGGAAGAAGGGATAAATAATAAATGAGTACAGACATGCACCGATCAAAGAACATGTAGTTTACTAGGAAACATGTTACATGATGTATCAATTAAAAGTGTCATGTTGACCTGGAATATTAATTTGGCCGGCACAATCCGGCAATACTCTTTTTTTACGATGCTATACAGGACATTGCATTTTCACACGATAAATACAATATTAAATATTTTCCTTGTATCTCTTGTATTATTCATGTTTAACTGTTTTGCTGTTATATTTCACATGGCCATAAAATATGAGAGGCCAATATGGGAGGTTTCGCATGCCACAAAACCAGGTTCGACCCACCATTTTTTCCTTTAAAAATGTCCTGTAACAAGTCAGGAATATGGCCATTGATATATTATTGTGTGGAATAAACTAAGAAAGTCGTATATGTACTTTGCGTATAATATTTACAATGGCGAAGCCCATACAAGGTGTAAGAAACGTCACAAACATGTGAACGTAAATACGGGAAACGTAACGTTATAACTTCGAACTATTATCAACAATTATAGTTCGTTTCTGTGTGTGTTACATATTAACGTTGTGTTTCCGTTGTGTCGTTTGTTTTCTCTTATTTTTGAGTGTAAATTCACATTACTATAAGACGTGTCACGGTACTTATCTATCCCAAATTCAGGTATTTGATTTTGATGTTATATTTGTTGTTCTCATAGGATTTTGTCTAATGCTTAGTCCGTTTCTGTGTGTGTTACATTTTAATGTTGTGTCGTTGTTCTCCTCTTATATTTAATGCGTTCCCCTCAGTTTTAGTTTGTTATCCCGATTTTGTTTTTTGTCCATGGATTTATGAGTTTGAACAGCGGTATACTATTGTTGCCTTTTTTCTCCAGCATTAAATTGAGAAGGAGCACTCGATTCATAATCAAAGTTAGGCTTAGCAGCAGCCTTTTTTTCGCTTTTGAATTGCGTTTACGTAACGCCTTGTTTTCTGCTTTATTAATTTTGCTCTCATCGTCAGAGTCACTTGCTACTGGGTTAGTTCCATAATGTCGAATAATAAAGACAACAGTAGTATACCGCTGTTCAAAATTAATAAATCGATAGAAAAAAAAAATCCGGGTTACAAGTTAATTTCGCCTTTTGATCTTATCAATAACTTCTTTGATAGTATCTCGTGCGTAATCAACTTTTGAGTTATCAATTGCCCAAATGGATTGTGTGAGATCTTCTAACAATTCAGTGTTAATAAGGAATTAAACTGTATTCCCCTCATATTTCCAATTGTACTGGGATTCAGTTTTTACCTTTTTAACTTGGGAAGCAACAGAAAAAGTAGCCCCGTGAACTCCTTGTCTTAAATCAGAAATTTCTTCCCTGAAAGCGTTGAATTCACCTTGAGTTTTTACAGCTTGTATTACATCATTTTATGAACTCCTCATGTTCAGCAATTACCAACTATAAATTCAAGTGACTCAAGAGAACCGCTCGCTTTGGTGCTGTCGTATGTGAATGACTGAAACCCCCGTTTTGGCGGGAAACTGACCACACGAGAGTTACGACACCTATACCATACATCATGAAAAAACAAGAGAAAATAATGTCACTCTAATTCACTACGTTCAACCGTATGCAATTATATTTAAAGATGATTAAACTCTTCATCAACCCAATAAACTTGTCTTTGGTATCCCAAACATACATAGACATGTTGATGGTATGTATTGCACAACTAATGTCAGATAGCTAGACCGGCATTTTCGCTATCATATCGGAAGATAAATCCGACCATACAAATCAAACTTAGTCAAAACACAGTATATTGATATCAAAATATAATCACTTTGAGTATGTATTTCAGAATTGTCATTTGACGGTATGGAAGACATCCATAAATAATTGCCTTTTGGCCTTAATTTTAGCCATATTGACCTTATAGATGTAATACCACCACCTCAAAGTACGTCACATCAGGAATTATATCAAAAGGAACTAAAAACAAATCATCCGTTGATTTAAACAGTTGTAGAAAGAAAACATGCATTTCATAGAAGAAATAAAATCTGAGTCAAAAAACAAAAATCTAGGGAATATAGATAACCATCCGTTTTTATATTTGCTGTTTCTATAAATTATTTTGAGCTGCAGGTAACAGTGTTATTAACGCCTGTTATCAGGAAAAAGAACAGACAATTTGACTGGTTTATTTCTAGTATGGTTATTTTCTGATAAGCAATGAAATGCTATTTGAAATTTTAACTGGAGTACTTACCAGTACAAAGCTTTACTCATGCCAAATCACAAACATTTTGGCATACTTATGAGATTCAATAGTTGGAGTTAATAAGGTCAACAAGAAACACATACGTTTTTCATAACATTCTTTATTCTCCTCATTCAAGTGTCAAATTCAATTTTTGTTATTTTTCTTCTTTTTGTTTTTTTTTCTTGTCTTTCTTACTTTTCTTTTCATTGTTATTGTTCTTATTGTTCTTGCTTTTCTTATCTTTTTTATCATTCTTCTTGTTTTTTCTTTTATTTTTCATTTCTTTTTTAATCCAGTCTGTATAAGCAGAAACTCTGGTATGAACACTTGGAGACCTTCCATCACAAGATGCAACACCAAACGATAATACTCCTACAAGCTTTTTACTGCAAACCATAGGCCCACCACTATCTTTCTGAATAAAAAAAATATTTTAAAACAAATACAATTTAAGTATACAAAGCCAAATTATGTTGTAAATCAAAACCACCAGTCGAAACTCAATTGTTTTTATCGTCGACAGGTGGTAATCGAGTGTTTACTGATAGCATATATATACCCTACTCTTTTTACATGTATCCATAGTATTTTAACGTAAAGACAAGAATGTCATCAGTAGCTATCTTTGTTTGATTGAGACATAATTTGTCCTGTACGAATCTCGAAATGATTTTTTCTTGTTATTGGTTAACATTGTATAGACATATATTTTTTTTTCTTTTTTGTTATTTCCACTGCCGAAACAATATGATTTTTTGTTATTTAGATAAGCTAGGCACTTGTTCTTCCTTAAAAAATAAAATACAAACAGATTCATTTTTAAAATAAAACAATACCGAATAAAGATTATGAAGCAGTCTCAAGCAGATGCGAACAAAATAGCAAACTTTGACAGAAAGCGTATTGGAGCTTGAATTAAATATATATATTTATATAATGTCTAAAAATAGCAACAATCAACATTCAATCTAATTAAGCGTGGATCAGTTTGTGAAAATAAACTGATACAGTTACTGAATTAAAATTATATAAATGTCTAAGAATATAACTAAAACACACTAATTGATACATTAAAAAGTTCTATTAGATGTTAAATAGAAATACGCAATATTTCGCTAAACAAATTAGCTTCATCAGGCGTGTGCATCTCTCAAGATTTCACCTTGAGAGATGCACACGCCTGATGAAGCTAATTTGTTTAGCGAAATATTGCGTATTTCTATTTAACATCTAATAGAACTTTTTAATGTATCAATTAGTGTGTTTTAGTTATATTCTTAGACATTTATATATATATATATATATATATATATATATATATATATATATATATATATATATTTGTGTGAAAACAAGTTAAAATGTGTAAAGACATTAAGCTGTTTTAAACTTTCAAATAATAATAATAAACAAATAAATCGTTTTCTGTTATCGCATTGCATGTAATGATACACCGTATCAAGAGGTCAAATTAACATGAAAACCCCACAAAACATTGGTATTGTCAGTGCAACTACGTGCATTGGCCTTAACCAAAATAATTTTTGCATTGCAAATAAATCAGACTTATTATGACTAATTGCTACTAGAGTGAATCATGCGAAATAAGAGATTTCAGTTTTCACCTTTAAGTTTGCAATACAAAATTGCAACAGTTAATTAGTGGTCATTCAAATAGATTTAGTTGTTCAATAGTATTGTTCGTCTTCGATCATGTATGTTCATATAAATTGTTTCCATGATTCCAAATAAGTACGTTTCATATAACAATGCTCCCAGGATTGCGTTTCATATTATGACTTACTTGTTATAGGAGTAGTACTCATAAAGAAGTTAAGAAAACAAGAGATCTAAGTTGTGTAATAGAAATAATTCAATCTAACATGTTTAAGGCACTATCACGACTTGGCTGACAAAAAAGGAACATCTGTTTCACAAATGACGACGGATGAATTCCATTCGTCGTAATCATAATCCCACAATCCCTTTCAACTCCCGAATTCCGACTTATTGATGTGTTTCTACTGCTGCGAATAACACGACGGGGATGTATGTGTAACAAGATCCGCTTATCCTTCTGGACACCTGAGATCAAACCCGCTTTTAAGGAGTTCGTGTATATTAGTCGTCAGTTTACTATGCAGTGTTTTACAGTCAATTTTTTCGTCTTTTGCTCTTTGTATCTTTATTGCCATCGCGTTGTTTTAATTATGAGTTTAAATGATTCTTTGATATATTTATTCTTTCGTTTTTATCAACAGATTTAAAATTTGAACTGAGAAATTGGTGTCGATATTTACAATTTACTGTATATGAAGAGTTTGTAACATAGTTATATCTATATTAATAAAACGTATAGATAATAGTCAACGATTTTTCTCACAAGGGCGATGGTTAATGACGAGTAACGATACGTGTACACAGTAAGTAAAATAATGGTGTGCCAAATACGGATAAGGTAATCTATGCATGGGATAAATAATCCTTAGTGTTTCGAAAAATTCAAAGTTTTGTACATTGTAAACAGGCAATTTATGAAAATGACCACATTATTGATGTTCATGTGATCTTTGACAAAATGGGTTAACAACTTTGAATTTATTATGTAGGTTAATGAAATACAATTACATTACAGGAATCCTTTTTTCCATCCTGAAGACATATGGTGTTTTTCGGAAACGAATAAATCCCCGGGTGGGAAGTTTTACAGTAGTCAATAGGAACAACATGCATTGACACTACTTGCAGACGATCAGGATAATTTGTCCCTGTAATAAAATGATAAAATAATCAAATAAATCATGTTGGTAATATCCTTAAAATAATAAGTTGTAAAATTAACTTTGTTGTTGTAAAAATTATATTCTGTGTAACATAAGTGTCATAACTCTACCAGGTAACGTCAGAGTTATATCCTAATAAAGATGTTTTTAAACCAACGTCACTTTATTTCTATTTTTTTTCATTGATCATGAGATGATATTATCTAATTATATTTTCCGGGAAAAATAGGTGTCAGACCAGTAATTAAAAATCCTTATCGTTCAACCAAATTTTGCAATTTTCACAGCTTTCTTATTATTTTACCTTTAAGTTTAACTTCTAGGAAACCAGGTATATACGGAATTGTACATGTATCACCTTTATACATGCCAATTTTCAACCGATGTTTAAAGTCTTATTAGAAATTTCTGATATTGAAAACACAGGTACTACCAAAATAACTCCACGTTTTCTTGAAATCTGAAATATGTGTACTATGTGGCGCATTAATCCTGAATTTTTAATGCAAACTCATACACAAGTGAATTTTGGCTCAAAATGGTCTAAATGTATCTCCCTTTCACCAAAAGTTTCATTTCTGCAAATTTGTTGCTTAGTTTAAGTAAACAATGACATCAAATGCACTATTTTTTGTCTGAGTAGGCCTACCTTCACTTAAATTTGAGGGAGTAATTGGTGGATTGCAGATTGCAAACATACATATTTTATTATTTACATCCGTTGGTAATTCGTTTTTGCACATGATATTTACACGCAAAGAACTGAAAAATAGCTGCACTATTACTGGATATCACCTACACCTGTCTTCCAACATTTAGTATTACCAGAATCTAATGATAGACAATCTCAATGTGTTTCTCACTTCTGCATTCGTTAATTGAAACTTATGGCAAGTTTACAATTCCAACAGCATGACAACTTCTCAGAGAAACAGATGAATATGACAGTTGGGAATTCTTTCTTTCTATTCAAATATGGTGTGACAATTATAGTATAAAGACTTTTTTCTTTATTTTTCTCAAAAATAGAAGAAATGTATCAGGTTAATGTGAATTCCATGAGATGCACTAGTATTATATCTTCTGTACATCAAGTATCAAAATCATTTGTGGAAACAAAATTACAAATTAAAACTACCTTTAACTCTATCTACTATTTTAAGACTTGTTAAAAGTTACAGGTATCTAAACATATGTATGTTATTTTTAATAAAAATATCAGTGTTCCCAATAATAAGATAAGTTAAGATGGACTGAAATTTTTGGCTTTGGTCAAAATCATTGGAAGAAAAAATATTAACTGCCATTTGTTTTCACAAAAAATACAAAATTACAATTGTTACAGTATATATGCTATCATCGAATCTTAGCTAAAAACAAGTTTCTCCATAAAATTAAGATTTATAATAACATGAATAATCCAAATTGTAAATTTTGTAATAGAGAAATCGAAACATAAGAATATCTATTTTGGAAATTGAGCAAAAACCAGAGAAATAAAAAGGATTTCAAAATAGCATACAGTAATGTGTGTAGTTTACTTCCCAAGTTAAACCTCATTAACAATAAACTACATGAGTATGCAAGTATATGGGAAAATATCTAAAAAGTCTAAATTTTGGATATAAGAAAAAAAAACCAAAAAAATCTTAAGACCCGGTATTTTAATAATACAAATCGAAGAACACACATTGCGGATCTAGGAACTGTTGTCTGTAATTCAAACAATTGTTAAATGTGGTAACAATGGCAATTTAAAAAATGGTATACGAAAAATCCAATCCTTTCCTGTTACCAAAGTGAATCAATTTTAAAAAGTTTGTAATGGGAATAAGGAATAAGTTAGAGACACTATTTGGGGTTTACTATTTTATTCTGCAATAATTTATCAAATGCCAATTATTGATTTTAGCATTTGCAATACAAAAGGTTAAAAAATATCCTAAAATATAGTCAGATATGTCGGTAACATGAAAGTATCTCGAGTAACAGGACAACGGTAACAGGACAGAGTTGGTATCAGAAAGGATTTTTTTCTCCAAAAATGCTTTATTTTATGGTTTAAGAAAAATACATCATTTCAGATGGGTCACAACTAGAAGATAACAGCAAACAATGTCATTTATCCCTTGAAACTGTATTTGCAAGATGAAAAATCTGCCTAGGTAATGAAAAATTCTAAAATAGATTCCTTTCTGTTACTATCTACTATACTAAAATTGCACAATGTTCTCTGCTGTTATCAAAAGCAAAATACCTAATTTTTCATTCAATATACTGTATATTATTTTGATATTTATTTAATATGGAGATGATAACTTATATTAAATGAAATAGTTGGCATATAGTAGATAAACTTTTTGTCCTGAACATCCTTCCCGTTACTGATTATGGTTATGATGTTTCTTTCAATCAGGTAACATGACAGAACGTAACAGAAAGGAATTACGCAGTACTTTTTGTTCTTTTACTCGAATTGTGTATAAGTTTACTTCCATCTACATGTCAATTTGATAAAATACTATAAAAACGCATGTTCTGGTATAGTGCTGACAATGAAATATTCTCAGAAGGTACACAAAAAGGCTGTAACAGGAGAGAACAACAAACTAATTTTTCTCCAAATTCTGATCTTTGGGGAGTTCAGATTTTTTAAACTGGTTGCTATTTACCTAAACATATGGAGTCAAATATTCAGGAAATGATGCTCTTCTCATTGCATAACAAGAAATAAATGTTTGGTCTTTCAAACATGTCCACAGGTGGGGAAAAACCAAGCGGTAACAGGAGGGAGATTATTTCTGGGGACAACATTTAAAACACCCTTACAAATTTTCTTACATGCTTTAGTTATAACAAAACCAGACCAGTAATGAAGAAGTTTTTTATAAAATCTATCAGATTTGTGAAAATCGGAAGGCTGTTTACTTAATTTAGATATTCTTTGAATGATTTAATTTTCAGAAAATAACAGAGGACAACATGATTTTTTTTGGAAGGGGGGTTGACCTTTTAAATTATAATATTTTATTATAAGAAATATTAAAAAGAATGTTTAATTGGTTGCAGTTGGTGCATAATATACTATAGTTAATACTGTAACTAAAAAATTTCCAAAAAGATGCCTGAATAAAAAAATAATTGCTGGTAATGTGTGGGACATGGACATTAGACTTTTTCAGATATTGTCTCATTTATCAAAGATGAGCATACACGTGCTTATATTATGTAAATAATCACACGTGAGTGTGTGTCCGCATGGTTGTCATCTATTGCTGTTTATAACAAAGCACAGGTTTGTGTTTTAAATATATGATATTTCGGATTGGTCAATATTTGTCGTATTGCGTGAATATATTGATTATGATATTTGATATGTAAATACCACGAGTTTTTTTAAAGCACAAATAGTTTCCTAGTTGAAACAAATTGAGATATATTGTCATTCGAAGCCGGTATACTATTCAGTAAAGTGCAGTTTACATAACGTAAATTCCCCCTCACAACCCCACACCCCCATTTGGATGCTTGTATTTTTGAAATTTTTTAACGCATACATGTAGCTAGATAAATATTTATACTACCAGTACGACACTGCTTGGTTGATCATTAAGACCACTATATCTGTGTATAAAAGATTTCTCATTTTTATTTTTTATTTTGTAGGTTGTCGTGTACTACGCAGATGACATCAGAACTCAAATTTAATTTCGTTTAAATAAAATTAAGTGGGTTGCACATGCTGGCGAGCTATTTTTATGACACAATTGATTGTTTTCATTTTATAAATACTTAATATCAGTTTGCGGGAACGAATTAGAATATAATATCATAACAAAATTTCATCTCGACAAGTCAATTTATGATGACCAAAGTCAACTAAATGGATTTCATAAACCGTCAAGAGTAGATAAAAATAGACATGGTGGCAGTGTGACCATTTATTTGAAACATAGTCTAAATGTTATTGTACGGCATGAAAAATTTATAAGCAATCTTGAATTACTTTGGGTTGAAGTGAGAAATTGTAGTAAACATTTTTTTAGTTGATGTCTTATGCCAGCCTCAAAACTCAAAATCGCAGTCAGTAAATAAAGCATTTGGTTGCAATTTCCTATTTTTCCTTTGTGGTTATTTTAATTGCGATATGATTTCAAACACAAGAAGTTACTTAATCGTTTAAATTTAGAAAATGATGTCTGGGAGTCTACTTTAGAACCAAAACCGACACTTGTATTGAATTATGTGGGAAAATTTCATTTAAAACTTTAAACAACACTCGTTTAAAAAGACAAAATTCGTGATTGTAAGTGTGCATATTATGACGGACTTAACAACCATTTAATTAGTACTGACTGAGATGATGTTGTTTCAGTCAAAATTTCATTTGAAACTTTAAAACAACACTCGTTTAAAAAGACAAATTCGTTATTTTTAAGCGTGCATATTATGATGGTCTTAACAAGTTGATCGATACTAACTGGGATGATGTTGTTTTAAATTCAAATAATATAAATTATATTGATATGAAATTTGTCAAATCATTAAAGTAAAATATGTCAGTACATTTGTATTATTTCTTTTAAAGCTTTTATGTCTAATTGAAATGAAACAAAATTAATTATTACACTTATTTTTTTTAAAAGATTAAGACCATTTTACATGTATAAGAAATTACAACACAAAACAATGCATCAGTGTACATATTTGTTTAGGGGCCAGCTGGGGAACGCCTCCGGGTCCGGCAGTTTCTCGATCAGTATACATATTGGTGGAGTGGCAAGCTGAGGGACGCCTCCGGGTACAGGAGTTTCTCACTGCATTGAAGACCCATTGGTCACCTTCTGCTGTTGTCTGCTCTATGGTCGGGTTGACACATTTTCCATTTCCATTCTCAATTGTATCAGGTATGTTTCAGTCCCATACTCTGGTTAACCGAAAAGTGGACATTTTTTTTTAAACAAAGGTGAGACATAAAGCACGAAACAAATCATTGTTTTTTTTATATTTTCTGGTTTTCCGGGGGATTCTTTGCCAAGTAATTGCCAGTTTGTTTTCTACTAAAGAGTTTGAATATCACTTTTGTATCTTTTACTTCTCTTTATCATTATTGCAACCTTGAAAATACCAAATGTTTAATCTACATCTTAAGTCCTGTTGTTTAAGGTTATAAGGAAAAATAAAGGCAAATTAGAAAGTCAAGGTATCTAATTTGATTTTAGTTGTCCTACTATATTCGTGTACTCGTACAGTCTATTTTCGTCATTTGAAGTTTTTTGTCCTTTTGTTTTAAACTTATGAGTTTTAATATCACTTTGGTATCTTTAGCCTCTAATTTCTGGAATCAATTTATGATAAAACATACCACTACCATTTGTATTCCCCCATCCAGATATTGTACACACTTCACCAGTATAATTTTTCCCTATGTCCGTGTCCAAGTCGATTTTATTAATGGTAAGCCCAAATTTAAGCGGCGTCTTCAGCTGTAGTAGCGACAGGTCATTTTGTACTCCATAAATCGGACTCAGAATATCAGGGTGCTGAAACATATAAAGTACAACTTAGTTAATTTTATAATCCGTATATGCAAACGATATAATTGACGTTTTTACAAATATTAAATTTAGAAAAAAAAACGTGATTATTTACTTCCTTGAAGCACGTAAGTTTTTCAAATGAGTATGAGGTCGTTTTATGAATTTCCATTGCTGGCAAAATGATGGTATAAGTTCATTTACAAATGCTTTACATGTAATGACCTTTAAAAGCTAAAGTCTATCATGAAACGAATATTACG
Organism: Mytilus edulis; assembly: GCF_963676685.1. NCBI lineage: Eukaryota > Metazoa > Mollusca > Bivalvia > Mytilida > Mytilidae > Mytilus > Mytilus edulis. The sequence goes on along the minus strand of NC_092350.1, from coordinate 25,213,676 downwards.
GGATCTTTTTACGTCACGTTGATTTATATATATATAATCAATGATATATGGAAAAGCAAAAGATAGATTAATACAATTTTGGTCGATCAAAGAATTTTTCTAACAACTATAATTTGTTTGTTTATTGCCAAATATCTACGTAAAATGTTTTGAGGTTTAAATAATGATTGTGACCTAAACTGGACGTGTAGTTAATTAATGAAAGAATTCCATAGACAATACACCTTAGAGCGATTGAAAATACGTTTTCACAGATAGAGTAATTTTCCATTCGTTGTGTTATTATACATGTATACATACATGTATGTATGGGTACTGCCAATGTGTTGAACATAATTTTCTCTATAACAATTTTAATTATATTACTACAATCACAATTCATTTCTGGAAAATAAGGTACATTTTTGGTTTTTTTTTTCTGGTACTTATTAGTGACGTTGAAACAGTATGTGAGATTCTAAATGAATTTGAAATTCTAAAAAGATAACATATATATAAAATAACCCATTTGTTATTAAAGTAATCAATTAGATCTGCATGTAGTTATATTTAAGTGCAAAGAGATATAGTAAAGGAGAAGAATAAATATATAGTGTCACTAAAAACCTTAACTAATCTATTTTGTAACTGTTCAAATACGTTTCAAATCATCGATAAAAAACATGTGTGCCAAAAAAACAAATAAAACTGACTGATTTGATTCAGCATTTCTCCTAAATCATAAACGGTACTATGTTGATTATGGAATTCGATTAGCATAAAAACTCTATAAATCACCAATGCCAAGCTGCCAATCGTTGATAAGTACTGGGAAAATGTGTGACACATCTATGCAGCGCCACGACATGAAATTTGGTCAAATCACGGGTCATCTGTGGTCGTCGTTCGACAATCGCACGATATTTTGAGCATCGTGGCGCTGTCGTGTGTCGTGGGACGAAAATCGGACATGCACATTTTTTGATCTACGATTTGTTTGTCGTGTCACTGTCTTGTGGCTGTCATGAAAGTGTCTTACGACCGTCATGCGACTGTTGTGCGATATACACATTGTCGTTAGTATCAACATAAACCACTTAAAGCAAACAATCGTCGCACGACTGTCGTACGACAATTTCACGACTGGCGCAAGACAACTCGTGATACAGTCGCACGATTGTCTCACGAATACCAAATTTCGTACGATGATCGCACAACATTGATTGTTTGTCGTACGAAAGTGGTACGTTCACCGGCCAACATATTTTCGCTTTATTTAGGAGAATACAATTCGTTGGGAATGAATGTTTGAAAAAAAAAACTGATGTGACCACTCGAAATATTTTTTTTGACATTTTGCACGACAGTGCCACGACAACTATTTTATAGATCTTCCACGACAAAAAATCTGACGATCTGTTGTGACCGGGGCTTTACATGTAAAACGGTCCGTTAACGACCAGTTTTCTAGTCCGTTTTTCCTATTGAAAGACTGATTGAATTGTTTACTGTAGAATAAAGAATGTCATGTAATAGAAGCTTATTCTTAACTGATATTCGATAAAATGCATTACTGTTCAGTAGCGTTGCAGGTAATTGGTAGTGTTTTAACAACTTATAATGTTATTATGACCATTATAAATGAATATATAGTTAATCGCGTATGAAGTCATTCTGTTGTGTAATACATAAGAAAAGCATGACATAATTAAGCTTGTCCAAGCTGAAAAACAACGAAGAGACGGGAAAGCAGGGTGGGTAAAATATATCATGTACACCTATGTCAATGTATAGTTAGGTATATTATAATTAAACTACTTATAGTCCATACCGCATGAACACTTTTCAAGGGTATAATTGTTTTCATCTGACTCAAAAAAGAGCTTCCAGCTACTACTCTCAAATTCTTTGCCCTAAAATGAAATAAAATCGAACTGATGTCTTATAATGAAAACTGGTTTGAATATACTATATAACAAAAGAAGATATGGTATGATTGCAAAAAAAGATAGCTCTCCATAGGAGATTAAATAACACAGAAAAGATCACTAAACGATCTTCATCAATCAGCCTAGTTTATTTTCGTAATTTTTGTGCAAAGCTCCATATCACTCAATTTAACCCATTCAGTACCCCCTTAAAATGTATGTTTTGCAGTGTAATTTTGAAACAAATCATCTACATCCAGTTTAAGCTAGTGACATCTGAAAGTTTTTAGTTTTATTAAGCTTTAGCATGAAGTTATAGCATTAGTAATATAGTTATATTGTCGACTTGACATAGGATCTTGGCCTCAATTTCGAATTTAAAGACCATCGATGGAAAATAAATAGGTATATGATACGTCAGCACTCTTTCCATCATTGAGCAAACACAGCCAAGCGTTGAAACATCAATGGCATGGTGTGCCACATGTCCTGAAGAAAAGTCCTGCGAAGAGTTTGACATACATGCATGTCGTGTAACAAGTTGTGAGCATCTTTTGTATATAGATTTCACAGTTTTCCAGTTAAAATTAAAGACGAATTAGTCGTATGACATGAATGCCCACGCTCAAGTGTTTTAATTTTCCACGTTAACGTGGTTAAATTATTAAACGTCATATAATTAACATTCCAGATGTCAACTCTTTTGATGTTTTTTTTCCATCTGAGCATTGTATATGAGTTTCGTAAAACTTGAATGAGGCAACCTTAATCTATGGTGCAGAAATGGAAAGGTTTTTATGAAAAAAACATACCTTAATTTTGGACTTAAGGAGTTTCGAGGGTATAAAAATTTCAGAAAAAAAATAAACATTTATTATTCACTACAAATTTTATTGATTACCTTAAGAAGTTGTTACTTTATCATATGGAACAAAAATCATTCAACAAAATCAATTTGTGTCGGCTCCGGATGACAATGTAGATATCATTGAAAAAGCTCAAAATTATCTCCCTTTGGTGCGAACATGCCATTTTTTTGGCATAAAATTTAAATATCTTTTCACTCATCGGTGATCTATATTTTTTATTATAATTTTCAAATAAGCTGTACTTAAACAAATCTTTTGAAAAATGTGAGCGATTTCTGTAATTAAGTTCTTTATTTATTTCGATATTACCTCTTTTTCTACTTAAAGTTCAACAGAAAAAAAGTACCTTTACAAAAATGTATGTTTCTTTCGAAGGCAGATTGTAAGCGTAAATGAACGGTGACCCCATTTGTTTCTTTCATTTTTGTATTTAGTATAAGATAAAGTTCATTTATAGAAAAATATAGCGAAATCCTACATTAATACAAAAACTTGGTTTAAACCCGCGAGTCCCCTTATATGGTATTTCCCTTAGTTCGATCTTTTCGTGCTTAAACAATATTGGTGTGTATCGAAAACTGGATCTTTTTCTACGAAAAACTACCCTTGTAAAAAAAGAAAAAGACAACAGAAACGTAATCATGTTACCTCTATTACCGAGTTTACCATTGCACCCGGTTATTTGAAATATAACAAATGAAATACTCGAAATCTCCAATATATAATATTTTCAGTACGAAAACAACAAGTCCATTTTGAGAAGCATATTTTAAGTTCTTGATATATCCAATTGAAAATGAACTGTATGTTGATAGAAATAAATAGAAAGCAGCTACTACTTGAATAGACGGGGAGAACAGCGAAAAGTTGACCTACAATTCATCAACAAAAATCAAAATAAACATTACAAAGAAAACTAAAGACTTAACAATATAACTCAATTAGAAACTTCGAATTATCGTTAAAGCTCCGATAGCTTTATTATTTTGTGTTCCACATGCATGTGATACCCGTCGGTGTTTTTGTGTTAAGGATTTATACATTAACTGTAAATAGAATAACTTACTCATGTATATTATTAGGGAATGAGACACAATGTGCAGCTGTAAGAACCCAACTTCTGTCAATAATTGCTCCTCCGCAAAGATGAGTAAAATTGTCTCCTTCATAACCTCTGGACTGAACAGATACCATCCATGGGTGATTTTCTATGTTGGCATCTCCACCATTAAAAATCTTCACACTTGTATCAGCCGCAATAATCTAGATTATGATATGAAATTAATTGAAAAAATACTTTCCATTTTCAACTTTATTTCTTACGATATTCTTTATCAAATCCCAAGTAAAATCATTTCGGGTAGAGAAATAAAATATATATATATATATATATATATATATATAGCAAAAGTAAATAAACACGGTGTACAGAATGTATATAATAATATTTTTAAATTTGCAAACTACATTTCACATCAAATAATAACAGTTCGTTAAAATATTGTCACTAGCGCTTTCATGCCTTCTGGCAATCTTCAGGCGACGTTTTAACAATGTCCTTGACGACACTGCCGTTGGTAACGTTTATTACGTTACAATAACGATAAGGGGAGATAAATCAAACGTGTTTAAGTAGATCCGTTTAATTTTGGCTGAAAGTCCTTTATAAAGTGTGCTTCCTTTGCCAGTCTTTTATATTTGTTCGATTCGTTCATTTTATAGAACGGATATACGGTAAATTTTCCACTACTGCACGTTTCGAAATGTTCGCTCACATCTTGCATTCGTGTGGATGGATCTCGTATCTGTTGTCTGTGAACACGAACTCTTTGACAAATTGAGTTACCAGTCTGTCCGATGTACCATTCCTTGCAAGTGCTGCATACAATACAGTAAATAAGGTTTACCGTTTTGCAATTCATGTCTGCATTTGGAATAATGGTTTGGCCGTTTTTCAATGTTATTTGCGGGCCGGTTGCCATGTATTCACAAAGACCACATCTAGGGTCATTACATTTTGAAACGTTGTATTGTATTCCATTTGGGTCATAAAACTTAGCCCTTGTTAAAATCTTTTTAAGATTTAAAGGCTGTCTTTTACTTTTCAGGAATTTTTCTGTAGGGAAAAGCTTTTTTAATTTTTTCGTTTTTTGTAAAACTGGCAAATTTGCTTTTATGACGTTGAATATGTCAGGATTGTACGGGTTATGAGTGCTAACAAACGGGATAAGTTCTGTATTACTCTCTTTGCGTGCTGTGGACCTGAGTTCCGTCATTGGTATAGCTTTTGCCTTTTCTATTCCCTTTTCTATTAGTGGGTTTGGATAGTTTTGTTCTTTCAAAAACACCTTCAGTTCATTCAAACGTAATTCCTTCGTGAAATCATCACTCACAATTGTACATACACGTCGTGCTAGACAAAACGGGATGTTTCTTATCGTATGTGAAGGATGGCATGAATGAAAATTGGTATTGGTATCCAAACCCACTAATAGAAAAGGGAATAGAAAAGGCAAAAGCTATACCAATGACGGAACTCAGGTCCACAGCACGCAAAGAGAGTAATACAGAACTTATCCCGTTTGTTAGCACTCATAACCCGTACAATCCTGACATATTCAACGTCATAAAAGCAAATTTGCCAGTTTTACAAAAAACGAAAAAATTAAAAAAGCTTTTCCCTACAGAAAAATTCCTGAAAAGTAAAAGACAGCCTTTAAATCTTAAAAAGATTTTAACAAGGGCTAAGTTTTATGACCCAAATGGAATACAATACAACGTTTCAAAATGTAATGACCCTAGATGTGGTCTTTGTGAATACATGGCAACCGGCCCGCAAATAACATTGAAAAACGGCCAAACCATTATTCCAAATGCAGACATGAATTGCAAAACGGTAAACCTTATTTACTGTATTGTATGCAGCACTTGCAAGGAATGGTACATCGGACAGACTGGTAACTCAATTTGTCAAAGAGTTCGTGTTCACAGACAACAGATACGAGATCCATCCACACGAATGCAAGATGTGAGCGAACATTTCGAAACGTGCAGTAGTGGAAAATTTACCGTATATCCGTTCTATAAAATGAACGAATCGAACAAATATAAAAGACTGGCAAAGGAAGCACACTTTATAAAGGACTTTCAGCCAAAATTAAACGGATCTACTTAAACACGTTTGATTTATCTCCCCTTATCGTTATTGTAACGTAATAAACGTTACCAACGGCAGTGTCGTCAAGGACATTGTTAAAACGTCGCCTGAAGATTGCCAGAAGGCATGAAAGCGCTAGTGACAATATTTTAACGAACTGTTATTATTTGATGTGAAATGTAGTTTGCAAATTTAAAAATATTATTATATATATATATATATATCAATAAATCTACAAGTGAAGGCAGTTTCATAATAGCGATAATAAAATTGTCTAATTACGATAAAAGTCAAGATAGTTCCTTAAGAGTGATTTATACAAAGTAAAGATGATTCTCCATAAGCGTAAAAAAATATCTCAACTAAATCACGAAAGTTTAACATTTTGGAAAGAATGATACTAGTATAACAATTATCATAACCATATTCCTAAGAAGAAAAAATAGTTCCCTTACAGCGATAACTGTCATAATGTTATATCAAATTATAAGGTTAGTTTGCAGCGATTATTCGCTTTGAATCATAAAATCACACAGTAAAAACAATTTAGTCATGATCAAGGTGGACTACAAAAATAGCTAAAATCACCTTCAATACATTCCCTTACACTTTTTTCCGTAACTAGAAGACCAATTTGTTAGATGTCACTAGTACTTCAACCAGAGTTTATTTTTAAAAAACTTAATGTTCCGGAAGAGCCCACACCTAAATTATATATCGATGGAAAGAGAAAAACGTGTACAATAAGGAAAAGTTTAGTCGTAAAATTCCAGAGTGGTCACATATTTTTGAAATTTGGGTCAAAGGTCAGGCCTAAAAATGTCAGTATTTCAACTACAAGGACGAAAAAGAGAAGTCTCTGATATTTATTCATTAGAATGCAACAAAAACGGTTCAATCATAAGCATATTCTGCAAAGGACGTTAAAAAATGCCAACTTTAAGTTTAAGAATTTTACTCGGGGATGGTATTATATTTATGTCTTTATCATTCCGTTGATCCTTGATGATATGTGCATCGAAAATAGTCACGAAAAGAGTCGAAAATAACCTTTATTTGGATTTTAAAATAACTACTCAAAACCATAAATTGAGAGGTACCCCATTAAAGGGCTAAATACAAACATGAGAACAAAGAAACTTTTTACGACAAGACGGAAATTAAAAAATAGATGTTATTCTATCATTTAAAACAATTTTCAGCCGTGTGTTATTCCGGAACATTAAACTCGTTGACTAATCGTCTTTGTCGTGGTCATTTCTAGTACTATACCTTCTAGGACATAATGCATAGAAGTAGTTGCATCTATAAAGTAGCTGACTAAATTTATTCGAAGATACCATATTAATTGTTTTATACATCGGACGTGCTACAGTTTGCTCATCAAGGATATTATTAAATGTGTTTGGTTTCTAAATGATAGAACCGTTACCTCTGCTGATCTCTGCGGATGTCATCATTTATCAATCAGTGATTTGGTACTGTCTTGATTCACAACATGTTCGTTTCTTAAAATGTCCATTGATCAATTCAAAAACTATTTACAAAACAGGTTTTCATCAATTTGACATTTTTTTTAAATCCCTATTGGTCATATTTTTCTTAAACTCATGTATTACTTATCAAGTGAATTCAAAAAATCTTGTGAGACGTATTTCTATTTGTAACCATCTGATGAGTAAATATAAAAAAAAAGAAGATGTGGTATGATTGCCAATGAGACAACTGTCCACAAGAGACCAAAATGACACAGACATTAACAACTATAGGTCACCGTACGGCCTTCAACAATGAGCAAAGCCCATACCGCATAGTCAGCTATAAAAGGCCCGACATGACAATGTAAAACAATTCAAAAGAGAAAACTAACGGCCTTATTTGTATAAAAAGACCTTTTTCAACTGATTTTTATAGTTCGTTCTTATGTTGTAATTTTGCAACACTGTCCCTTGTTAGGGGGATGTTTGGAATCTCGCTAACATGTTTAACTCCGCCACAGTCTGTAAGTATATGCCTGTCCCAAGTCAGGAGCCTGTAAATCAGTGGTTTTCATTTGTTGATGTGTTTCATATTTATTTTTCGTTCATTTCTTTTCTTCATTAATTAGGCCGTTAGTTTTCTCGTTTGAATTAATTGACATTTGTTATTACGGGGCTTTTTTGAAGGTTAGTATGTGTTGAAAGCCTAACGGTAACCTAGTGTTGTTAAATTCTGTGTCAGTTGGTGTCTTGTGGAGAGTTGTCTCATTTGCAACCATACCACATCTTCTGTTTTTATATATCATCATACATGTAACCTATTTTATTTAATTTTTTAATTGCAGGATACCACATCGATACCAGTCATTCATTATCAACAAAGTTTGCTGTGTTCCTTTAAAAACCGATGTATGTTAAAACACATTGATGTTCATTTATAAGCAACACTGTTTATAAAAGTTGAATTGGATTATATGTTTTTTTTATCTTTAATAAATGTTTATATACATGTACGTACCGAAGCAATATAGATCACTACAAATACACAAGAAAGTTAAATTATTAATATCATCATTATAATTATTACATTGTATTTTTTTTAGCATTATCTTTATATTGCATTCGTTCGAGAAAATACTTTTACAACAATTGTACTTGTATAATCATTGTCATTGCTATAATTATTCCTGTACTGAAATCGAAATGTCTGAACAGTATTGAATGTCCCGCATTGAACATGTCTGAAAATAATCTTAAATTCTAGATATGACTGAATAACTGATTGTATAAACTTTTACTTTGATGTTCAGATACAAATGGCTATTTAAGACTGAAATACATTTACTTTTGTGACGATACATAATATTTACGCTTACCCTATCGACCCAGTTGGTCTTGTTTCGTTTGCGATTACACCTTATGTTAGAATCCTGGATTTTGATTGGTTAATATTGATTCACTTATAAAGTCTTTGTATCGGAACTAAACACATTTATTAAAAAAACAGTTGTTGGCATGACACGGGTTATGTTCTTCTCGTATATGTTATAATGGTATGATACTAAACCCCTAACGGGATGGATTGTGTCTGATATTCATATGATGAAATCATAATCTTTCAATCAGTTTAATTGAAGTCTGGAGCTGGCATGTCAATTAACTGCTAGTAGTCTGTTGTTATTTATGTATTATTGTCATTTTGTTATTTTCTTTGGTTACATCTTTTGACATCAGACTCGGACTTCTCTTGAACTGAATTTAAAATGTGTGTATAGTTATGCCTTTTCTTTTCTACATTGGCTAGAGTTATGGGGGAGGGTTGAGATCTCATAAACATGTTTAACCCCGCCGCATTTTTTGCGCCTGTCCCAAGTCAGGAGCCTTTGGCCTTTGTTAGCCTTGTATTATTTTAATTTTAGATTCTTGTGTACAATTTGGAAATTAGTATGGCGTTCAGTATCACTGAACTAGTATATGTTTGTTTAGGGGCCAGCTGAAAGACGCCTTCGGGTGCGGGAATTTCTCGCTACATTGAAGACCTGTTGGTCACCTTCTGCTGTTGTTTTTTTTTATGGTCGGGTTGTTGTCTCTTTGACACATTCCTCATTTCCATACTCAATTTCATTTTTATGATAGCTAGTGTATTTTTCACCAAATAACTGTTATCAAATGAATAGCGTTCATTTTTTAATGCCGCCGTGGTATTTGCAAAACGAATATGCCGGTTTTATCCTCTTTGCTGTTGTATTTGCAAAAAAATACTCTATCCGACTGGACGCTTGTAACGTCACGATCATCAATGCGTTTTTTTAACATTAACATTCGATGTAATTAAACAGATATATCATGTTCTTGAGGGGTATTTGCGAAAAATACCAGTCTTGAGAATGAATTTTCCTCGCCTTACGGCTCGCGAAATTTAACATTCTCTCGACTGTTATTCTTCGCAAATACCCCTCCTTAACATGATATATCTGTTTTAATTACACCTTATGTAAGAATCCTGGGTTTTGATTGGTTGATAGCCAGTGTATTTTTCACCAATTTACTGTGATCGTTCATTTTTTAACGCCGTCGGGGTATTTGCAAAACGGATATGCCTTTTTTACCCTCTCTGCCGTGGTATTTGCCAAAAAATTCTCTATCCGACTAAACGCTTGTAACGTCACGATCATCAATGCGTTTTTGAACATTAACATTCGGTGTAATTAAACAGATATAGCATGTTCTTGAGGGGTATTTGCAAAAAATACCCCTCCTTAACATGATATGTCTGTTTAAAAATTCATGTGATTCCCTGAGTTATCGTATTTGTTATCCTAATGTGTCTCTTCCAAAAAGATTTATACGAAACTTGAAAATAGGAAATTTATTTTCAACGGAATTAATAGGTAAAACGTTATTAACTTACCGACAAAGGCGCTGACGATGAATACTCGATATATCTTTGTGTTTCCTAACAACCCCATTTCTGAAATCTAAAACATCCGATACCTATTTCATGTATATAATGACGAATTGACCCTAGACATGACACATTCAATCTTTCCAACAATTAACTTTCTTTTTATTTCAAAATATAATAATCTCATTGAGATATCTAAGATAATTCACCATATTCTTTTAGATATACAACATGAAAAGTTGAAAAATTCATGAAAATACAGTGCTACAGATAGGCATCTTTGAATAGTTGTAATCTCAAGATAATATGTTATTTAAAGATGGTAGAATTATCAAGTAACTTGTGTCATGAATAGTTCGTATCACGTTTGCGTCTGGCGTACTAAATTATAATCATGTTACCTATTTACAGACTGTCTTTATTGTTGTTGGTTTTATTCAATATTGAAAGTCATCAAACAGATATATTTCATAGCTTGTAGTTCGGTGTGAGCCAAGGCTTCGTGTTGAAGGCCGTACATTAACCTATAATGGTTTACTTTTTTTAAATTGTTATTTGGATGGAGAGTTGTCTCATTGGCACTCACACCACATCTTCCTATATCTATGTTTCAAATAATTGAGTTTGACTTTGTAGTAATCCCGATTATATATGTATAATATTATATGGTTGAAAAAATAAATGTAATGCTAATAAAATAAACGAACACTCATCAAACATAACAACAAATCATATGAAAAACGAAATGAACAGAATCTTAAAGACAATTTTCTAAGAAAGAATACTGTCACGAATTTTGTCAGCTAAATCGGAGAAAAAGATTGCTTTGCAATTGGTACTTTGTTTTTTATCGAATGGTGTTCTTTTATTGCTAGGTCGTTACCACTCGAACCAATAAACAACAGTAATTTAGAGTCTATATATTGTTCTCTTATGATTTTAAAGTCTGCGATAAATAAAAATATATATTTTGCTTCGTCATGTCTTAAACTATAAGTTGTTTTAAATACCAAATTTAGGAATTTTTCTTTTTTTTATAATTCTTTATTTTGTATTTCTATATCTCTGTGCAAAAATTTGTGAAATTGAAGTTATTTTGGCAAGTTTTAATCACTAACGTAACGAATATAATTCGCTCAAATATATTTTAGTAAAAAATATATACCTGTTTGTCATGTTTGTATAGAAATTAAAAAGAGACAATATACATGATATAAACTTTTCACAGCTTGTTTTCATTTTTCTGTGTAATCTTTATCCAAAGTATTCTTATGGCTAATTATCGGTGGTCGGTGGTTTTTTTTTTCGGGCATTCCAACTACCTCCACCAATAAAAACTGGCCGCCACGGAATAGCATAAATGCGGTGTTTCCAAGTGGCGTTAAAACACAATAAATCTAACCAAATCGGTGTAATCTTTATCCAAAGTATCCTTATGACTAACTTGCTAAATATTAATAAATCTTTCATTTTCTCTATCATTTTAGCCGTTTTTATGCAATATATCTATGAGATCAAGATTGCATCATTTCAGACAAACTTATTCAATTTAAAACGATATAATTTATCAATTGACAAACCTGTATTGAAATTTCTAAGACGGAATAGAAATGTTCGTCGTTGTAATTCCTCTTCTGTAGGTCTGAACAGCCAGGTATATATACATCCACGTAGTGCGTGGTATGTTGTGAAAGCTATTACATCATGTTTCGAACATAACATTTTCAGGACGTCGATAAAAATTTACCAATTCACATTGGTTAATTGCGGAAACTAAATTAATAAATCTTTATGGTTAAATGTATGTAACTTTATGGTTATTGATAAAATAAAAGAAACATTCCAAAAGGAATACGAAAAAACGTAACGTTCAAACAAAATTTTACATAACACTCTACAGACATCACATTAGTGAATTACAATAAACAAAACAAACACCAGGGATGGTCTATGTGTTTGTGTTAAATTGTTGCACCCATCATGACATGAAAAATTTGAAACTTATTTAGATTAGAGTATATTAGGTAATGCTCCAAATCATAACAGTTATTGCAAATAATGTTAATGTTCATTGGGAATGTGTCAAAGAGACAACAACCCGACCATATAACAGACAAGAGTAAAAGGACACTTATAGGTCTTCAATGCAGCGAGAAATTCCCGCAACCGGAGGTGTCCTTCAGCTTGATCCTAAATAAATATATATACTAGTTCAGTGATAATGGACGTCATACCTAAATTATTCACAAGAAACTACAATTAAAAATAATACAACACTAAAAAAGACCAGAGGCTCCTGACTTGGGACAGGCGCAAACATGCAGCTTGGATAAACATATTTATCAATCTCCTCTTTTTTGTCTCTTTGGCATTCATTCTACTTCTGCTCATATTTATATGTTTATAGAAAATACATCACGAATATAAGATAAAAAAATCACTTATATATGTTCGATGAAAGTAAGAATACCTAATAATGCAGTGGTTTTCGTTTGTAATTTTATCTAGTATGAATTATTTCTTTCGGGAAACAATATATTCAAATAAAGATATTTGTTTGAAAACGACAACCCTGTTTTACAGGGATAGGAAATTATTGGATAGAATACGCAACCCTAGATTTAAAATTTTAAATTCCTCGCTTATCAGTTAAAAATAGAACATAAAGACGTTTGATCCTAACACGGAAATTATTTTAGATGAATTTGGGCATTCTGATCATACTTTTGGCAGCCTATTTTAATAATATATCTTAATAGTTAACTTTAATAGAATTGTGTTTGACTCTATCCAATATACCACCTGTTTCCAATGGCTGTCCATGATACCCCAACCTTATCTCAGATGGCCTCAGTTACAAGACCTACCCAACTTATTATTGTCTTATTGTTAATTTATAATCGCCAACAACACTCTTAAATACTTGACACTGTAAGTTTAGCGACCAACCAACAATAAAAAAATTTCAAAATGAACACATACTTCAACTGAACAATGTTGAACGACATTTGATTAAAACTTATAGGGGAAAAGGTGATTTTATTTTATTGTGCTGAATTGGTTTTAAAAATTAAATTTTAACTTATTTTCCTTTGTCATTTTTCTACGTTGAACAATTTACTCCTAACCAAATACAATTAAACATGTTTCAACTTCAGACAATATCAAAGAAGTGCTATAAAAGCATTAATCGGCTCAACTAAGCATGTCTCAAAAGAGGAACGAAAGATACCAGAGGGACAGTCAAACTGTTACATCGAAAATAAACTGACAACGCCATGGCTACAAATAAAAAGACAAACAGACATATAATAGTACAGAAGACACAACATAAAAAAACTAAATACTAAGCACCACGAATCCCACCGAAAACTAGGGTTAAGCTCCGGTGCTCTGGAAGGGGAAGCAGATCATGCTTCACATGTGGCACCCGTCTTGTTGCCTGTGTTATTACAAATCCGGTAAATAGTCTTATTCGGTAGGTCACATTCACGAAAAAAGAAGGATATTGTAGTTACGATATAAGTAACATATCCGATCAATTTCTTGTAAAACTTTGATAAATTCAATATTACATCATTGTACTTTAATAGTTTAATGTATGTCCTTAAACAAATGCATTTAATTAAAAAAAAAAACAAGAAAATGCTTACTTGTAATGTTTTCCTACATACAAGATGTCACCTATACATGTAAGTTTCATGCTTTTGAAATATAAAAATATTGAAAAAAAAATGTATTGCATAATGTGTCTACGTGTTTATTAGTTCAAATGGTGGAATAATGTACTCTTGTCAAAGTACCTTGACCGAAAAGACTAGCTATATATATATGTATTGTTATATTTTTTTTTTATTGAATCTTATAAATACTTGAAAAAAGATATTTTTGCAGATACTTTAGCTTAAACCGCTCTGTCCGTCTTTACTTTTATATATACTTGCTAGGTTCTTGATAATTACTTTGTAGTGAAGTATAAGCGTTAAATTCGCTTGGAATCTTTCATTTGTTTACAATGTTTAGTGGTAAGCCTTCAAATGAAGAAAACAACTATTACTAAACCAATAGATGAACATATGAACAATTACAGTTCTTCGTACGGCATTAAACCATGGGGAAAAATGTAAACAGTTCACTAACCAGGTAAACAGCATGCTGCATAAAAGTATAACAATAACCAAAAAACTTATTGTTGATAGCAACAAGCAACAATCTCTGTATCTCAAGACTGTATATGTGGTCTTACACTGACACATAGCGATTGCTGAACTTCTCCTAATTTAGAAAGAGGTGTAATGACACAGCACAAAATAAATTGTTTGCGTCAGTTGGCAAAAAGTTGACTTATATACTTTAAAACATAAAAGACAAAACATATCAAATTGAGAGTACTTGCATTTACTGATAGCTAGTTAGAGATTCATTTCCAATACTTATCTGAATAATTAAAGGTTTAAACAGTTGTTTATGAATAAAATGATTGATCGGATACACAATGCAAACAACTACAATATTACCTATATCGTTTAAACAGACGCAGATCTTCGAGGTCAAATCAAATTTCTATATAAATAGTAATAAATTGAAGCACCTTTAGCGAAACTTCGTGTAAAGTTTCAAGTTCGACCAGGACCAGATAAAAATCAAGATTTTTTTTTAGCTGTCGTTTGATATTCGTAATTGAATAAAAACAGAGTACGAACGTCCCCTTCCGCCATATATGCATATTTCATATAGGTTCTCAACAGATTTCACCTTAGTATTCATTAAAAAAAAACTAATAGATAAAAAATTAAGAAATTGAATATACATTTGTAAATGGATGTTGATAAAAACTGTTTGTTTGAAAACTGGAGGTGTTTTTTTTATCAACGGGTCTTTTCAATTTTTCAAAAGAATTCAGATTTTTATTTCCGAAAACTGGAAAATCACCCTTTTTAATGAATAAAATCCAATAACTCGGAAACGTAAAATCTATAATTTATAAAAAACGTAAGGGAGCTTATGTCAATAGATAAAAACAATTCAACAAAGTTTTATGCAAATTGGTTACGTCATTCTTATGTGACGACGGACGAACAGACGGACAACGGTATACCTTAATACGTCCCGTAAAGGGGAGTATGAAAATAATATGTTTAACAAGTGGGTATTGTCAATCGTATATCACTTATGTAAATCATTAAGTAGCTGAATCTTCCAATCATGATAATTTGATAAACCTTTAGGCCCTTAAGTATTGGTTTATTAAAATAAATATTCGTGAAAGAGTCTCCAACTGAACTAAATATGTGTCTTCAGCATATAGTATTTTTGATTACAAGCCCACATTTTATGTCGATAGGGCATCAGTTTTAACTTTGTTGTATTTGAGGTTACAATATCTAAAGTCGTTTTTGTCCTTGATAAATGTAGCAGTATATGCATTTTGAATGAAACGATAAAACATAAAAGGAAAAACATAAATTCCAGCCAACAAATATAGATCTGACGTTTTTGAAAGCTAAAACTATATCAATACATTAGCAAGTCTCAATCATTTTAAACATTTTAACTTAAAGATGAAATTAATTTACTTTCAAAAGTAAGATTACATCATTATTTTGCATGGGTTAATTTGTGTATTAATATGAAATATTGTTCTCTTTTCAATGTCTAGACACCATATGTGGCCCGTATTAAAAACAGTAACATGGATATGTTATAAAGATAAAAAAAAAACGAGGAAAAGCAACTTTGGCAGGTTGCAGGGTTTATGATTTGAATTTGTATTCAAGTCAGCTTTAAAAGTATACATAATTAAGTCAAAATACTTGTATAACATGTTATTTTACATCATTATTTTACACAAACAGTGAACATTTGGAAACTTTTGTCTTTCATTTTGGGGTTCTAAATATCGTTGTATCATAAATCTCAGCAGAAGGAACTAATGTGACAATATTTCGGCCAAATAATAAGAAAATACTGTGCATCTTGTGGTGGAAAAGGAGACATTTTAGTTTTTCCCGTTGGACACAAAATCACAAACAAATCAATGCAGTTTGCCATTAATTTTACATCATTATTTTACATAATATTTTTATAATCATATCCAGTGTGACATCTTGTATGTAGTGAACAATCACCAGGAAAAACATTAAAAATATATACAAACATAAATTAAATGTTAAAGTACAAACATGTAATCACTATGTTAACGAACGTTTCCAATAACAAAAACGTGCAAAAATAATAGAATATTTATTTTGTCAAATGTGTTGACGTCTTTTCTATTATATTTATGTGTTATGGAAAGATAAAATAATCACCGCCTTCATTTATTAGATTTAATTTTGGTCAACGTAATCTGTACGATAATTTACGTTTGAAGTTGGATTGATAACAAACTGGACATATATACTATAGTTAATTACTAATAATAAGTATTGCAATATGCATTGTGTTTAAATGCAATATCAGTATTTAGTTCTATTATAATCGTTAATCAATCCTAATTCTATCTTACTTTTGAGATATAGTTTTTCATATGTGACGTCATTTTTCTGCTGTTTCAGAAATTTCATAAATTCAAATGTGACGTAATTTTTGCGCCTTTTCGCCATCGTATGTGACGTCATTTTTATGATTTACTGCGTTCAGGCCTGGATTTAGTCGGGTGTGTCTATTCTGTGTTGGTCTTTACATTAGGTATTCGTGTTTGTTTTCTGTGATGAGTTAATACTTCAGTTTCATTGTGTATATCTGTTATATTCATTTGATAAAATTTACTGTTTGCAATAGCATTAATTGTTCTAAATAATAAGGATGTTCTTATCCCAAGCATAAAAACATAGCCGTATTTGACACAACCTTTTTCAACTTTTGATCTTCAGTGCTGTACAACTTTGTACTTTTTTCACTTTCGATCTTTTATATCTGGGCGTCACTGGTAAGTCTTGTGTGGACGAGGCGCGTTTTTGGCGTAATGAATTTAAACCTGATGTTTTTTGTTATCCATTAACAATGTGCTTCTTTGTCTACTACGTTCTCCTATTTATTTGTATTGTAGTCCAGTAATATTATGTTGTCATTTCAATGTTATATTTAACATAGCCATTAAAGTGCGAGGTTTGGCATGCCACAAAACCAGGTTCAAACCATTTTATCCTTTAAAAATGTCCTGTACCAAGTCAGTAATATGGCCATTGTTATATTATTGTTCGTTTCTGTGTGTGTTACATTTTAACGTTGCGTCGTTTGTTTTCTCTTATTTTTGAGTGTAATTTCACATTGCGATAAGACGTATCACGGTACTTGTCTATCCCAAATTCATGTATTTGGTTTTGATGTTATATTTGTTATTCTCGTGGGATTTTGTCTGATGCTTGGTCCGTTTCTGTGTGTGTTACATTTTAGTGTTGTGTCGTTGTTCTCCTCTTATATTTAATGCATTTCCCTCGGTTTTAGTTTGTTATCCCGATTTAGTTTTTTGTCCATGGATTTATGAGTTTTGAACAGCGGTATACTACTGTTACCTTTATTTAACAGTACATGTAGTTTTGTAAGATACAAAAAATGCTGTTTGTAAGTTTCGTTGGTAATATTTATCATGTACACCAAGTAGTCCCGAAGAGTGGATTCTGAATGTGCTTTCATCACGAAATAACAGTAAACATTAGTTGACCTTTGCAACAGGTCCTAATTAGAGGTTTAGTGATTTGTGATGTGCAAAGTAAGAAGTTTCCAAACCCTTTATATAAATACAAGATCAGACCAAATTAAGTTAACAAACATACAAAAGCGTGAAAGATTTGCCGTATTATCAATAGTGTTGGAACTACAGTTTGCCTAACTAATCTGAATAAACTTTTTGTTGACGTATTGAAAGCAACGGGTAACAGGCAATAATGTTACAAGTGTTGTGCGATCAGGAACCGAAACCGAGATGATAACATAGCTTAAAAATTAAATAGACCTGATTTCAAATGGTCTTTAGATCAATCTTAGCTAATGTTTAGAATTATTTAGTGTAATATATAGTTATCAAAATTACCAGGATTATAATTTAGTACACCAGACTCGCGTTTCGTTTACATAAGACTCATCAGTGACGCTCATATCAAAATATTTATAAAGCCAAACAAGTACAACGTTGAAGAGCATTGAGGATCCAAAATTCCAAAAAGTTGTGCCAAATACGGCTAAGGTAATATATCAGTCAAATATGCGTCATTGATGTGCTGATAATATTCGGATTATTACATCAAATGTAGGAATACAGGTTCTTCCGACATCTATTTAACTTTTAATGACAGTCAAACCACAGTTGCAAATAAAAAAGGTCTTTTGAAAGGAACACAATTATATGGTTCTAGTAGATGATCTGGTGTTGACCTTCTTTGGCGAAATACTAGACTGATTATATTTATAGATAAGTTCAGTCGTGTGTTAATGATTTTCTGATATATTTTTTAAAGCAATGCATTCAATTATTACCTTCACAGCATGGAAAGAAAATATGGCTTTAATTCAAACTTAATGAGAGATCGTCAGTATTTAAATAGCAAATGTGCTATCTTACAGCTAGAAAGATACGTGCATTATTAAATATTTATCTAATATGATTTGTTTAGGAACTTTCTAAATTCAAATTTACTACTTTTTGTGAGTAATCAAATGTTGTCCCGCTGCCATAATTGAATCAATCTTTTTTATTTTAAGTATCGACTATTTCATCTTGGAAATCAAACCAACATATAAGTTCAACAGATCACACTTCCCGTTATCAGTATATACAATATAACTGAAATCTTAATAGTTTATGATAATACAGAAATGTAGAGGAGAAGAATAATGTGAACCCTTATAAGATTTTATAAACATTTAAATTATTTTCAATAACTGTTTAGATTTGGAGCATTTCCTTATATAATATGATCTATCTTTTAGTTGACAATAACTGTAAGTAACATTAACCAAGCACTATGATCCATTCCCCATCGGAGTTATATATTCCTCCTTTCTAAGTATATGATATCACCGACCTCATGTCATGATGGGTGCCACAAGTTAAACACGAGCATCCAACCCTCCCGGAGTACCATAGACCAACCATGGTGTTTGTTTTGTTTTGTATAGTTCAATCTTTTGTTGTCTTCTGAGTTTTATGTCATTTTGTTTGAACGTTATGTTTTTCTTTATTCCTTTGGGATGTTTCCTTTTTTTTTATCAATAACCATATAATTACATTTTATTATCATACAAAAATATTTATTTAGTGTCAGCAAGTAACCAATGTCATTTGGTAAATTGTTATCGACGTGCTGAAAATGTAATGTTCGAAACCAGATGTAACAGCTTCAACTACATACCACGCACTACGTAGATGTACATGTATAAATACCTGGCTGTTCAGATCTTCAATCAATACAGAAGAGGTAATACAACAACGAACATTTCTATTCCATCTTAGAAAATTTCAATACAGGTTTGTCAATTGATAAATTATATCTTTTTTTTAAATAATTCGTCTGAAATGATGCAATATTGATCTCACAAATATATTGCATAAAACAACAACTAGAATGATCGAGAAAATGAAAAACATTATTAGTATTTTAGCAGTAAGTCATAAGAATACTTATGATAAAGATTGCGTAGAAAATGAAAACAAGCTGTGGGTAGTGTATATCATATATATTGTCTTTCGTTTTATTTCTATACAAACATGACACACAGGTATAATTTTTTACTAAAATATATATGAGAGAATTATATTTCTTACTTTAGTGATTAACAACTTTCCGAAATATCTCCACTTTCATAAATTTGATCTTTAAAACAATACATAGTTTGAGACAAGACAACGCAAAACATTTTTTTTGTATATCACAGAATTTGAAATCATAAAAAACAAAATGTACATTTTATATTACTGTTCCGTGCAATCGTTTCAACCGATGTAGCTGATCAAAGTGACAATATTCTCTCTTGTAAAAATTGTCTTGAAGATTCTTTTATTTTCGTATTTCATATGATTTGATGTTATGTTTGATGATCGTTTATTTATCTCATTAGCATTGCATTTATTTTTTATATATCTATGTCATGTTTAGGGTCAATTAGTCATTGGATACATGTAATAGGTATTGCATGTTTTAGATTTCAGAAGTGAAGTTGTTAGTTAGCACACAGATGTATCGAGTATTCATCGTCAGGGCATTTGTCGGTAAGTTAATAATGTTTACTTATAAATTTCGGTGACAAATTGTTCTATTTTCAAGTAACGGAAATCTTTTTTGAAGGGACAAATTAGGATAACAAATACAATAACTCAGAGAATCACATGAACTTAAAACGAAAAAAGACCAACTGGGTCGATAGGGTAAGCGTCAAATGTTATGTATCGTCAAAAAAGTAAATGTATTTCAGTCTTAAATAGCCATTTCTATCAAACATCAAAGTGAACGTTTGTAAAATCAGTTATTCAGTTATATCTAGGATTTTAGATTATTGTCAGACATGTATAAAACGGGACATTCAATACTGTTCAGACCTTTTGATTTCAGTACAGGAATAATTATAGCAATGAAAATGAATGCAAGTGTTGTAATAGTATTTTCTCAAACGAATGCAATATAAAGATAATGCAAAAAAATACAATCTAATAATTATAATGATGATATTGATAATTTAACTTTCTTGTGTATTTGTAGTGATCTATATTGCTTCGGTACGTATATAAACATTTATTAAAGATAAAAAAACATATGATCCGATTCAACTTTTATAAACAGTTTTGCTTATAAATGAACATCAATGTGTTTTAACATACATCGGTTTTTAAAGGAACACAGCAAACTTTGATGATAATTTGACGGGTATCGATGTGGTATCCTGCAATTCAAAAAAAAAGAAAATGAAGATAATATTTTGTTTTAAAAGAAACATATTAGCGGAACTATAGTACTTCGTATGTTACATGTATGATGATATATGAAAAAGGAAGATGTGGTATGGTTGCAAATGAGACAACTCTCCACAAGACACTAAATGACACAGAAATTAACAACACTAGGTCACCGTAAGGCCTTCAACATGAGCAAAGTCCATACCGCATAGTCACCTTTAACAAAGCCCCGTAATTAAAAATGTCAATTAATTCAAACGAGAAAACTAACGGCCTAGTTTATGAAGAAGAAAAATGAACGAAAAATAAATATGTAACACATCAACAAGCGACAACCACTGAGTTATAGGCTCCTGTTTTTTGGAAAAGGCACAACCATATAGAATGTGGCGGGGTTCAGTTGAAAAAGGTTTAACTCATCAGATGGTTATAAATAGATATACGTCTCACAAAATCTTTTGAATTCACTTGATAAGTAATACACGAGTTTAATAAACATATGACTAAGAGAGAACTAGAGAAAAAATTTCAAATTGATCACAGGCTGTTGTTTAAATAGTTAATATATTGATCAATGGACATTTTAAGAAACGAACATGTTGTGAATCAAGTCAGTACCAAATCACTGATTGATAAATGATGACATTATCCACAGAGATCAGCAGGGGTATCGAATCAGTGCTAGCAGTTAGAAACCAAACACATTTAATAACATCCTTGATGAGTAAACTGTAGCACGTCCGATTATAAAACAATAAATATCGTATCTTCGAATAAATTTTGTCACCCACTTGATCGATGCAACTTCTTGTATGCATTATGTCACAGAAAATAACATCTAGCATATGTGTCTTCTGGTTACGGAGATAAAAGTGTAAAGGAATATGATGTTAGCTATTTTTGTAGACCACCTTGATCATGACTGAATTGTTTGTACTATGTGGTTTTATGATAGAAATCTAATTATTGCTATAATTCCAAAACAAAAAGAATTTGTTATTACATTCAGACATTATTATCTTTTTTTCTTGGGAATTTTATTATGACAATTGTTATACTAGTATCATTTTCAAAATATGTTGAACTTTGTGATTTAGCTAAGATACGTTTTAAAGCTTCAATAGAATTGTTTTTATTCTTAATAAGTCACTTTTAAGACACTATTTTAACTTTTTGACCTAATGATGTAACTGTATAATCGCTGTAATCGAAGTGAGTTTAATAGGTTATCGGATGATGACAGTTCTTTCGTCGCGAATAGGTAACTGTATTAATGGTAATTTAATGATGAGATTTGTTTTATTGTAATCAGGGGGAAAGTTGGACAATTTTTATTATCGCTATAATGAAACGGTCTTAACTTGTTGAGTTATTGATAATTTTTTTTGTTCATTTCTCTAGTTAAATTTATTTTACTTGGGATTTGATAAAAAAATATCGTTAGAAATAAGATTGAGAATGGAAGGTATTTTTTCAATAAATTTTATATCATAATTTAGACTTTTGCGGCTGATACAAGTGTGAAGATTGTTGATGGTGAAGATGCCAACATAGAAGATCATCCATGGATGGTCTCTATTCAGTCCAGAGGTTATGAAGGAGACAATTTTACTCATATTTGCGGAGGAGCAATTATTGATAGAAGTTGGGTTCTTTCAGCTGCACATTGTGTCAATTATCCTGTTGAGTATGTTATACTTTTTACAGTTAATGTCTAAATCTTAAATAAAAAAAGGGTTTCACATTCATGTGGAACATAAAATGATTAATCTATCGGAGCTTTAACGATAATTCGAAGTTTCTAATTGAGTTTCTATTGTTAAGTCTTTGGTATTCTTTGTAATGTTTATTTTGATTTTTGTTTATCGATTAATGATCATTTTTTGTCTTTTTTCCCATCTATTCATATTGCATTTTCGACCATATTCCGACCTATGATTTTTTACTTTCCTTTTGTTATTTCGTACTTTGTAAAATTGAGAATGGAAATGGGGAATGTGTCAAAGAGACAACAACCCGCCCAAATAAAAACCAACAGCAGAGGGTCACCAACAGGTCTTCAATGTAGCGAGAAATTCCCGCACCCGGAATAATTGATCATGATAAAGATAGTGTACAAATTTGCATTTGATATGAATTAAAGAATTATGGTTTGAATCACAAACGTGTTTTTTTTCTACTTTTAACCTCCAACTTATTCATTTTTGTTTGATACTCTTCTAAATTATTATAACTAAAATGAAAACTTTTAAATAAAAAGCTGATTTTTGTTTATTTCTACCAACATAGTCAACTAAGTAATAGAGGTATTTCCATCAAACTTATATCTTTAAAATTACTGAACCATTTACCCTGAATATGTTGTCATAGGCTATCGATATCTATGATTTAACGCTCATCCAGCCTCACAGAGGCCTGCCAGTAGATATTTAAATAGTTAAGAAAATAATGTTTATACAGTAATGGGTGCGCATGGGAAAAAATAAAACGACAAACATCCACACTCAGAAAAAGAATGTTGAATCTATCATATCATGGGTCAATCTTTTCCAGTTTTTCTTTGGATTTAAGAATAGTCGGTACATATTCATCAATACGTTTATGTTGCCTAGGTTTGTTTTTTAAATAGTTCTTTGCAGAAAAGATCCAGTTTCCAATATCACCAATATCATTTAAGTACGAAAAGACCGAACTAAGGGAAATACCATTTAACTTCAAAATGGGGATATGTTTTTTTCCTAAATAATATTTTTCATCCTTGATTTATAAAAAAAAAATAGGGCAAGCAGATGCCAAATATAACAATTTCTGATTCCAGATTTTCCAAATACCTTATAGGATTAAATTTTGAACATAATAATTTGATTGATAGCGTCCAAAAATAAATTCTGATTCAGCCAAAAACATGAAAAACAAATAATTCCTGCCCATACCTTGCAGTTAAAAGGTTGCTTCCTTATGTACATTTTGTGTATATTTTGTATAAGCACAACTATTGAAAGTTGATAATGCAGTGTTTCTAATATAACATTGAAGACAAGATAAAAAATTAAAATTTACTGAGTGAAAAATTAGCCAATTGAAATTGTTTAATCTCAAGTGATGTCAAAAAAAAAAAAGAGAACTTTTTAATTTATTAAAAATGTGTATGTAAAATAATAATCACGCCCGCATAGAATGTTTGAATATCTAATTAGTTCAAACACAACGTTAATTCCTGTGCTAGTTTTTCGAATTATTTAATTTATCACTGTTTATGTATTAAGAACCTTTAAAGGTTCCACAGTGTAAATCTCTATAATAAGTACGACGTGATAAGAAGGCGTTACAGACACACGTTTTACTTTATATGACCCAGTCAATGATGACCTGAGCACGTTATCAAATTGTCCTGTCCACACAGTTATAAAACAGTAGTGACTATTTGAAAACAAGTAAATCATTAGCATTGATATAGACTTCAGGTGTTTTGTGAGTTGATGGTATAAGTTCAACTTATACCTAGTTTTTGGTGGGGTTCGTGTTGCTTAGTCTTTAGTTTTCTAGTATGTTCTTTTTAAACTATAGCGTTGCCAATTTAATTTAGATCTATGAGTTTGACTTTCCCTTTATATTTTGCCCCTCCTTTAAATAAAATGAGTTGAATGTCATAGGTATATATCAAGTTCTTAAGTTTGATTTTAACCTATGTTTGCTACTCCACAGCTACCGTATAAATAGCGAGTAACTGTTTTATTAAAATTGTTAGATGCGTCAAGTCTTAACTTTCAAATGTGGGTTGAAATTGTACCAAGTCATTGGATTAGATTTTTCAGAGCTCTGAAGCTTAAAATTAACTGTATGGTGAAATATCACCTTTATCATATATCATATGGACCAAGGGTCTTTTGGTTTAAGATCCATACATTACTATTTTTTATGGCTTAACTATTATCTCTAACGCGTGCTCCATTTATTAAAACAGGTGTTTTTAAAAAATTAAATCAGAAAAAAATAGGAATAAAGTTAAGATCCACGTCAATTTCCTTAAACATGGAATACACAATTAAAAAGTAACAATTAAAAGAAACAATAATCAAGGAAGATCTTAAACAATGCGTATAATTATTGATATGGTCATAATTGTCAATAAGTCGTCTTTTATTGTCAGTTCGTCCAGTTTTTTTATTCTGCACTCTAAAAGAGGGACGAAAGATACCAGAGGGAAAGTCAAACTCATATATCGAAAGTAAACTGACAACGCCTGGCTAAATATGATAAAGGCAAACAGACAAACAATAGATCACATGATACAACATAGAAAACTAAAGAAAAAGCAACACCAACTCCACCAAATCTAGGGTTGATATCAGGTGTTCCGGAAGGGTAAGCAGATCCTGCTCCACATGTGGCACCGTCGTGTTGCTTATGTTATAAAAATCAGATAAATAGTCTTATTCGGTAGGTCACATTCATGAAAGGGAACGGGATTGTAGTTACGACTTAAGGAACATATCCAATTTCATTTGTGAAACGGTTATTCCATAAAGGTCAACCAACTAACTTATGCTTGAACTCATTCGAAATTGATAATACTAAAAATGCTAAGACCCAAAAATTGCAGACGGATATAGAATTTTTACAGCAACACATCCAAGACTCAATTATACCCCTTTATACCTTGTTATATTGCATTTCTTTCGTATCCGCAATTTACTTACGTTTTACTTATGTAACTTTTACACAATTCGAAGAACTAGCAAAATAAGTTCGAATTTGCATTTGGCAGTTAGTGACTTACTGTTCTAGAGTTATGCTTCTTTAAACTTTAGAAATTGCATACATTTTCATTTCTTCACTTTAGCTTAAGTTGTCTCATTCAAGTTTTACGAAACTCATATACAATGCATAGAACGACAAAATATGAATTGAGTTGACAGCTGGATTGTGAGTTATATAACGTTCAAGAATAATTCCACTTCAACTTGGAAAATTGAAAAGCTGGTTTCTTTTTTTTTTTAATTTTATTCATGTCCTCGGTCTTATTCGTCTTTTGTTTTTACTGAAAAAGTAAGAAACATATATACCAAAGAAACTTGTTACATGACATGCCTGTAAACCACTCCAAATGACTTTTCTTCAGGACATGTGGCATACCTTGCCATTAATGTTGCAACGCTTGGTTTTGTTTGTCAACGATGAAATAAGTGCTGACGTGTCATATACTTGTTTATTTTCCATCATAGATCAATGGTCCTTAAATTCGAAATTGAGGACAATATCCTATGTCAATTCGACAATTTAGATATTTTTCTTATGTATAATTTCATGCTTAAACTTAATAAAACTAAAAGCTTTCATATGTCACTAACTTAAACCGGATGTAGATTATTTGTTTCAACGATATACTGCAAAACATATATTTTAAAAATCCTTTTCAAACAGGGGGTACTGTACGGGTTAAATTAAGTAATATGGAGCTTTGTACAAAACTCTCGAAAATATACTTTGCTGATGATGAAGATTGTGTAGTAACCTAGCTACTCTGTGTCATTTGGTCTCTTGTGGAGAGCTATCTTTTTTGAAATTATGCTACATCTTCTTTTATATAGTATATCAAAATCTGTTTTCATTATATCGTTACAGTGTGATTTTATTTTTATTTTAGGCCAAAGAATATGAGAGTAGTAGCCGGAAGTTCCTTTTTGAGTCAGATGAAACAGATTATACCCTTGAAAAAATACTATGGGGTATGTGGACAATAAGAAGTATACAATATACCCAACTATTCATTGACATAGGTGTACATGTAATATTACACCCATCCTGCTTTCCTGTTTCACTGTTTATACGTTCGTCAGCTTGGACAACATTAATTCTGTCGTACATTTCTTATGTATTACTGAACAGGATGACTTCATACACGATTATCCCCATATTCATTTTAAATAGTCATTATGACATTTAAAGCTGTTAAAACACTACCAATTTTGATTAATGATTGTCAGTTTATTGCAGAGTTATCATCAGCGGTATATTCAGAACTGTTCATACAATTCGCTTGTAGTCAATGAATTCCGAAGATTTGTTTACCTGCACGCTTAAACACGCTACTCAATGAACTGCAAAGCTTCTGAACAGATATAAATTTTATTTTATTTTATATCGGTCAAGCATAAGCTCTCTGGATAACAAGGATCCACATTACAGTTTGCATTCTACAGTAAAAAATTCAATCGGTCTTGAACAAATAAATACGGACCAGAAAACGGTCGTTACCGGACCAATTTAAATGTAAATTAACAATGGACAGTTTATTCTCTGTTAAGATTGATGTCCCTGTAATAAAACATGATCACGATTTGCTTATTATAAAATTATTTTTTATTCATATCTTCCTGTTTGCCGTTAATTTGAATATATACGTTTGCGTCAATAGTACAAAACAGATTGTAACAGAATGTAAAGAGTCTTCTGATTGCTTGACGTCGTTGTTTATTAGCCCATAGACATCATTTTGGCATGTGACAGTGACGTCATCAACGTTTTTCATGATTTACTCCGGTTTAAAATGGAATTAAGAATTAAATTATAAGAAATGACTGTAATATTTTGTTCTGCCTATTCGAAATAACATACGCGCGTTATTAAAGTGTGCACCACATTTTTTATATAATTTCTTCATAGACAGAAAAAATATTACAGTCATGCCTTAAATAACTTCTTCTTTTTTTTTAATTATACATACATGTACTTAATTAAAACTTTCACATTTGTTGGTTTGATACAGAAAGTACCGGTACCTTAAGTAACGTAAATAACTAAAATATTTTGGCAGCTTGGCATAAGTGGTTTATTAAGTTTTTATGCTATTTGAATTCGATACTTTACACGGTAGTTTTCATGATTTAGGAGAAATGCTGAAACAAATCAGTCAGTTAAAACAAAATTTTTGTCTGTGGCACATATATTTTTATCGTTGATTTGCAACATATTTGAATTGTAACAAAAGTAGAGTATTTAAGGTTTTCCGTGACACTATATATTTTATTCCTTTCCTTCACTTTATCTCTTTGCACTTAGAGATAACTACGTGATCATCTAATACTGATTATTTGAATGAAAAATGGGTCATTGTATATATATATTATCTTTTCAGAATTTCATATCCATTTAGAATCCACATACTGTTTCAACGTAATTAAAGTACTAGGAAAAAAATGTCGTCATCGAATAGGCACATTAAAATATATTCAACAGAATTTTGCAGAAATAGATAGTGAATGTAGTATTGTAATTGAAATTGTTGTAGAGACGATTATGCTCAGCACATTGGTAGATACAGAGAAATTTACTCAGTACACACTACACAAGTTATTTCAAGAATACATGTATAATAACACAAAGGAAAATTACTCTATCTATGGAAAGTAATTTCAATAGCCCTTAGGTTTATCGTCTTTGGGATTATTTAGTCAAATAACTGTACGTCCAGTTTAAGTGGAATTATTTAGTCAAATAACTGTATGTCCAGTTTAAGTCAATATCAATATTTTAACCTCCAAGCATTTTACGTGGATATTTAGAACTAAACATTTAAGTGGTTCCAACGTCGAAAGATTCTTTTATCGATCAAGTTTTATTAATCTATTACTTGCTATTCCATATATTATTGAATACACCTAAAATAACGTGACGTCAAAGGATATCATAATATTCTTATTATGATAGAATTCCGCTTTCAAAAGTCATTACATTTTACCAGCAAATTCATAGTACGACTTTATACTCAGTTTAAAAACTTTAGTTCTTCTCGGAAGAAAACAATCACGATTTGTTTTTCTTTAGTTTTATTTTGTACAAACGTCAATCATATCATTTGCATATACTAATTTTACAATGAACTCAATTGTGCTCATTATGTTTCAGCACGAAAAATATAATACATTGGAAGGCGGTATCGAACCTGACCTTATGTTACTACAGCTCAAGACGCCGCTTAAATTTGGGTCTACCGTTAATAAAATCGACCTGGACAAGGATACAGGGAAAAATTATACTGGTGAACTGTGCACAATATCTGGATGGGGAACTACAAATGCTACTAAAAGTGGTAAGATTTAACATCAATTATTTATAGAAATTACAGGTAAAAGATACAAAAGGGATATTACAACTCATAAGTCTAACACAAAAGGACAACGCCATGGACAAAAAAACCTAAAAAAGACGAAAAGACAGACTGTACTAGTATAAAATAGCAGCACAACTAATTTTTAATCAGATACTTTGACTTTCTAATTTGTCTTTTCTTTTCTCGAGTACGTTACACAACAGGATTAGAAGATTAAGAGAACACATTTAGGATTTTCAAGGTTTGAATTATGATAAAAATAGTGTAAGTAAATGGATTTAATGAGAAAAACTTAAAAAAGTTAAAAAAAAAAAAAATGACTTGGGATTAAATACCTAAACGAAAAAAATGCATAAAATACAATAAATACGATACGAGGTAAACTCAAATAACAGATGTCTTTGAATGATTACTAAAATAATTGTACAAATGGTTCATCATCAAAAAGTACAACTAAAGCCCCATATTAGCTGGTTAACTTTTTTGGTCCTTTTGGAGTAAAGTTCTTTGCACGCAAGAAATTTAAATGTATTTTTTTACAATGACAATGCAATTATGAAAATTTGTGATTAAATTACCAAAAACTGATATGAAATAAACTATTATACTTTGGCATGTAATTGACCCAGGTCATTTCACATCCTTTCATCTCGTATCACGGTTATATTTGCTGTTTGCTGTTTAACTGATAGATATATATCAAATGACTTAGTTAAATATTTTAAAATGAAGCTAGAAACATCCTTAAAAGATAGGACTGACACCGTCATTTTAGCTGGTTGTTAACATTCAAGATTTTTAACTGGTCTAATAATTCTTTTTTTGTGAAAACGAATTTGTTTAAATGCCATGACAATAAGTTCATGAAGTTGTGATATCAGTTTGCAATTATGGTCGTCTTTTGCTTTTCTAACTAAACTGATAGTTTACATGTTTAACTTTAATATTTAGTCTATCGACGCCTGCGTTCTATGTTGGAAGGTCCCAAATTTTGTTATATTCGGCCAATTTTGTCAAATATCTCTTATATATCTAGAATGTAAAAATACGAATTTCGGGGTTTTTTTCCAGGGATCTTGAAAGTTTTCTCTTTGTTCTGAATAGTATTTCGATGTCTAATCTTGTTTCTTATCAAGTTGTTCCTAAATAGTTTTTTTATCATTTGGTCTTACTGTAATATTTCTATTAGGTATATATCTATTTACAATACTTTACAATGGTTTGACAAATTACATCAATATAATTTGTATTATTTGAATTAAAAACAACATCATCCCAGTCAGTACCGATCACTGGTTGTTCAGACCGCCATAATCTGTACGCTAAAAATCACGAATTTGTCTTTTTAACGAGTGTTGTTTTAAAGTATTTAATGAAATTTCGACTGAAAAAACATCATCCCAGTCAGTACCGATCAACTGGTTGTTAAGACTGTCATAATCATCAATTTGGCATTTAAACGAGTGATGTTTTAAAGTTTTAAATGTAATTTCGATTAAAACGGGATAATGATGACTGCATGTCGGCGGAAGAAGAAATTCTGATTCAATACATTTTTGCGATTATTCAAACATAATTCAATACAAGTGTCAGTTTTGTTTGTAAAAGAGGGACGAAAGATACCAAACGGACAGTCAAGTAGAGTAAAGTAGACTCCCAAACATCATTTTCTAAAGATAAACGATTCAGTAACTTTTATTAAGAGTTATTTGTTTTTGACATCATATCCCAATTAAAATCACCACAAAGGAAACTTAGCAAATACAACTAAGTGCTTTATTTACTGACTCACTAAATAAGACTCATATATGAGAGTTTGAGTTTAGAGGCCGGCATAAGACACCAACTAAAAAAATGTTACTACAAATCCTCACTTCAACCCAAAATAATCCAAGATTGCTTACAAATATTTCATGCCGTACAATTAAATTTAGACTATTTTTCACAAAAATTGTCACACCGCCACCATGTTTATTTTTATCTACTCTTGCCGGTTTATGAATCCATTTAATTGACTTTGGTCATCATAAATTGACTTGTCGAGATGACACTTTGTTATAATGTTATACTCTGATTCGTAACATCAAACGGATATGATGTATTTATAAAATGAAAACAATCACTTGTTTCATAACGAATAGCTCGCAAGAATGTGCAACTTACCTGATTTTATTAAAACGAAATTAAATTTTCAAAAAACATTTCAAAAATACAAGCATCCAAATGGAGGGGAGGTTTACCTACACTAAACTGCACTTTACTGAATAGTATTATACGAGCTTCGAATGACAATATATCTGAACTTACTTTAACAAGGAGACCATGTGTGCTTTAAAAATCCAGTGCTATTTCCATCCCAATTCATATCATATTCAATATATTTAAGCAATGCGAAAAATATTCACCAATCTAAAATATCCTATATTTAACATACAAACCTGTGTTTTGATATAAACATCAATATATGACCGCTATGCAGACACACACTCGCGTGTGACTGTTTACATAATAGAAACACGTGTATGGTCAACTTTGATAAATACATCCATACTCATGTCGTTTATTGTTAATGAGGTCTAACTTCGGAATTAAACTACACCCATTACTGTATACTATTTTCCAATCCTTTTAATAACTTAGGATTTTGCTCAGTTACCAAAATAGATGTTCTAAGGTTTCAATTTCTCTATAACAAAATGTACAATTTGGATTATTATAAATATTAATTTTATGAAAACAAACTGTTTGTAGCTAAGATTCGATGATTGGAGATATACTGTTGCCATTTTAAGTTAGTATTTTTTTGTGAAAACAAATAGCAGTTAATATTTTTTCTTCCAATGATTTTGACCAAAGTCAAAAATGCAGTCCATCTTCACTTATTATTAGGAACACTGATATTTTTATTTAAAATTGCATACATATCTTTAGATCATTTGGAACTTCTAACAAGTCTTATAGTAGCAGATAGAGTTAAATGTAGTTCCAATGTGTATTTTTTTCCACAAATGATTTTGATACTTGATGTTCAGCAGATTTAATACTATTATATATTATGGAATTTATCTGATATATTTCTTTTAATTTGTTAAAAAAGAAAAGTCTTTATACTTTTATTGTCACACCATATTAGACTAGCAAGAAAGCATTCCCAACTGTCACATTCATCTTTTATCTCTGAGAAGTTGTCATGCTTTCGGAATTTTAAACTTAACATAAGTTTAAATTAACTAGTGCAGAAGTAAGAAACACATTTAAATTGTCTATTATTAGATTCTGTTTTAATGCTTAATAATGGAAGACATGTAGGTGATATCCAGTAATAGTGCAACCATTTTTTAGTTATTTGTGTGTAAATATCATGTGCAAAAACGAATTACCTACGGATGTAAATAATAACATGTGTATATGCTAGTAGTCCGTTGTTATTTATGTATTATTGTCATTTTCTTTATTTTCTTTTGTTACATCTTCTGACATCGGACTCGGACATCTCTTAAACTGAATTTTAATGTTCGTATTGTTATGCGTCTACTTTTCTACATCGGCTAGAGGTATAGTGGGAGGGTTGAGATCTCATAAATATGTTTAACCCCGCCACAATTTTGCGCCTGTCCCAAGTCAGGAGCCTCTGGCTTTTGTTAGTCTTGTATGATTTTTAATTTTAGTTTCTTTTGTATAATTCGGAGTTTAGTATGACGTCCATTATGTGCTAGTATAAATTTTTATAAGGGTACAGCTGAAGGACGCCTACGGGTGTTGGAGTTTCTCGCTACATTGAAGACCCATTGGTGGCCTTCGGCTGTTCTCTGCTTAATGGTCGGGTTGTTGTCGCTTTGACACATCCCCTATTTCCTTTCTCAATTTTATGTTTGCAATCTACAAGCAAATATGAGTATTTTTAAAGTTAGACCACATACAAAGGAAACGTATATTTTCGTGAAAAAAAAGTAAAATCACAAAAGTACTGAACTAAGAGGAAAATCAATTTGGAAAGTCCATAATCATATGGCAAAATCAAATAACAAAACATATCAAAAACGAATGGACAAGAACTGTCATATTCCTGACTTGGTATAATATTACAAGATGATATCATCGTATGATCTTGATCAATTAAAATATAGCAATAAAGTCACGTGATTTTAAAAACATCTTTGTAAGAGTTTAACTCTAACGTCTCCTTGAGAAACTTATCATTTTAAGGATATTTACAACATGATTAATTTGGTTTATTTAATAATTTTGATTATAGGGTCGAATTATCCTGATCGTCTGCAAGTATTGTCAATGCCTGTTGTTTCTAAAGAATACTGTCTTGCTTCCTGGTCTTTTACACCAACGTTTTTGAAGAACATCATATGTCTTCAGGATGGGAAAAAGGATTCTTGTAATGTAACTATATTTCATTAGCCCACATAATAAATTCAAAGTTGTTAATTCGTTTCGGTAAATTTCACATTGGTTAGGTAATTTCCAGATAAAGGATATTTGATGATCAATACAATAAGCTGTATTTGCTTTCAAAAAATCTTTCGAAGATGTCTGACAATATTTAAATTATTGTGTACACGTATCATTACTCGTAATTAACTTATATCTAGACGTTTTATATATATATATATATTATACAAACACCACGTTTCTCGGTTCAAATTTTAAATCTGTTGATATATAAACGAGAGACTAAATACACCAAAGAGACGTTCAAATTCATAAGTCGGACAACGCTACGGCAAAAAGGACACAAACCTCAAAAGACAAACATTAGACAATAAAACACAACACAGTAAACTCACGACTTATAAACACGAACTCCTTAAAGCGGGATTGATCTCAGGTGTCAAGAAAGGTATGATCTTGTTACACATATGTCACTTTCATGTTATTCGTGAAAGTAGAAACACGTCAATAAGTCTCATTCGGAAGGTGAAAAGGATTGTGGGATTATGATAACGACGAATGGAGTTCATCCGTCGTCATTTGTGAAACAGATGTGCTGATATTGTCAGCCAAGTCGTGATGGTGTCTGAAACATGGTAGAAGGGATTATTTCTATTACACAACTTCGAACTCTTGGTTTCTTAGATTTCTTGTGAGAACTTATACTACATCAAGTAAGTCATGATATGAAACGCAATCCTGTGAACATTGTTATATAAAAAATAGTTATTAGGAATCATTGAATTAATTTGTATGAACATACATGATTGAAGCCAAACAATACTACTGAACAATTAAATCTATTTGATTGACCACCAATAAGCTATTGCAATTTCTTTCTACAAACTTGAAGGTTAAATCGAAAATCTCTAATTTCGCATGATTCACTCTAGTAGCAATTAGTCGTAATGAGTCTGATTTATTTGCAATACAAAGAATGTTTTGGTTAAGGCCAAGGTACGTAGTTGCATTCACAATACTAATGTTTTGTGGGGTTTTCATTTTGATGTTACCTCTTGGTTGCAATACAAAGAATGTTTTGGTTAAGGCCAAGGTACGTAGTTGCATTCACAATACTAATGTTTTGTGGGGTTTTCATTTTGATGTTACCTCTTGGTTTGGTGTATCATTACATGCAATGCTGTAACAGAAAATGATTTATTTGTTTATTATTATTAATTGAAAGGTTAAAACAATATAATATATTAACACATTTTAGCTTGTTTTCACACAAATATCAATTGTCTTATTTTACTTTAAGCTCCAATACGGTTCCTGTTAAAGTTTTTTTTATTTTGTTCACATCTGCTTTATAATCTATAATCGGTTTTATTTTTTTAAAGAATGAGTCTGAAATCAACCAAAACGCGATGTCAGGTATATGTCTATGCAATCGGAAACCCGGTTAAAATAGAACAAAAGAATCGAAGCTTTTTGTTAGAGAAGGCGATAAATGCTTACTGTAATGTTTACTTTAGTGACAAAATTTTTTAAAGTTACTAGAAACAAACAAAATTACAATTTTCTTCTCAATTACGAAGAGTTTTATTTAAAACAAAACACCATTTGCATAAGTTTTCAATTTATCTAGTACATAGTTAAGCAGAACAATTAGATATCAAGTCGATGACATGGGTATCTTTCAAGTTGGATGTAGAAAATGCATAACCTTCGATTTAAAAAAACAAAATACCACGGACGGAAAACATATCAATCTATTAGTTCAGTAATTTTCGTGTCTGCCCTTCCATTATGTGACTCAAGAAAAAAATCCAAATAATGGGTAACAATTGTATCGAAAAGAGAAAATCGACTGCACCTTTTTATGTTAGGGCGTGTTTGAGTTGAATATTTTGTCTTGATATCGTACAAAGCAAGAATATTTCATCAATCGTCTCGCTTCAGATTCTTTCATTTTTATATATCAAAGCTACAGATTGACTTTATAACATAACAAAATCACAGTACTAAAAGATGAAATATATGGGTCAAGTGAAATACCTATCTTATGAATCACAAAAACAGAGTAGGTGTGTTCGATTAGCTATATTTTTTACTGAAAGTACTTGACGACAGTCTTTCAAGTTAGATGATGAAAATGCATATCTTCGAACAAATCTAATTTTTTGTGTGTGATAACTTGGGTTTATTGTCTTCAACCACTAAAAAAATCTAGTCTGCCCCTCCACGAAATATTTAATTAATTATTTTTTTAAATGTTTATGAATTTTCGAAAATTCCATCTGACAACCGATCAGACAATAGTTTTAAGTTGAATCAATGCAGACAAGATCATTAACTGATGCTCATTAGCTAGTTGACACATTTGTCTTTTAAATTACAACAGACATAAGGATCGTAATGGTGCAATGTGGATAAATTTATCGGTTTCAAAGAGCAAAATTGGCAGCGCGTCATCCCTACAATGGCTTCCATTTCTACGATTGTGAAAATGAACTGGCGTAATGGGGAGATAATTTTGACGAAGTAGAATCATGACTGTATGCAATGTTAACCAACAAAATTATAAAATTCATTTCGAGATTTGTACAGGACAAATCATGTCTCAATATAACAAAGATAACCACGGATTGCATTGCAATACTTTTGATAAAAAGAGTAGGGCGTATGATATCAGTAAACACTCAAGAATTTGGCTTTGTATACTTATATTGTATTTATTTTAAGATATTTTGTTTATTTAGAGAGATAGTGGTGGGCCTTTGGTTTGCAGTAAAAAGCTTGTAGGAGTATTATCGTTTGGTGCTATTACAATTTGCGATGGAAGGGTTCCAAGTGTTCATATCAGAGTTTCTGCTTATACAGACTGGATTGAAGAAAAACTGAAAAATAAAAATAAGAAGAATAACAAAGACAAGAAAGCTAAGAACAATAAAAATAATAACAAAGGAAAGAAAAATAACAAAGACAAGAAAAACAACAAAGAGAAGAAAAATAACAAAAATTGAATTTTACACTTGAATGAGGCGAATAAAGAATGTTATGAAATCGTTATATGTTTATTGTTGGCCTGATTAACTCCAAATCTTAATTCTCACAAGTATGCCAAAATGTTTTTTTAATTAGCATTAGTAAAGCTTTGTCATGTCAAGTACTACAATTAAAATTTTAAATAACATTTCATTGATTAATAGATAATAACCACACTAGAAATCAACCAATCAAATTATCGCTCCTTTTTTTTCTAATACAGCCTTACCTGAAATTCCAAATTAATTCATAGAATGTAGAATATATATAAAAAGGATGGTTATTTATTCACCCAAAATTTTTCTTTTTTGCTATGAAATGCAGGGTAAATTCCTAAAACTGTTAAAATTAACGGAATATTTGTTTTAACTCCCTTTTCGAATGATTCCTGTGACGTACTGTGTGTCCTGTGTGTATCACATCTTTAAGGTCAATAGGGCTAAAATTGAGACCATAAGGCAGCTATAAATAGATGTCTTTTATACCGTCAACAGACAGTTATGATATTCATATTTAACGTCATTAATTGACAATTCTGAAATACATACTCAAAGTGATTACATTTTGATATCAATATACTGTGTTTTGTCTAAGTTTGATTTGTTAGGTCGGATTTATCTTTCAATATGATCATGAGAACGCGAGACTAGCTATGAGTATCCGACATTAGTTGTACAATACATACCATAAACATAATTTTATATGTTTGGGATACCAAAGACAAGTTTATTGGGTTGAAAAAGAGTTGAATCATCTATAAAAAAGAAGATGTGGTATGATTTCCAATTAAACAACTCTCCACAAGTAACAAGACTTAACAATTAAGATCATCGTACAGCCTTCAACAATAAACAAAGCCAATACTGCATAGTCAGCTATTAAAGGCCTTAAAATAACAATGTAAAACATAACCCAAATAATACAGTCTTTATATTACGATCACTATAGCTACGATCACTCCATTAACGCCTGAATGCACTTAGATTTAAAACGCGTCAATCGGAAATTTAAAAAACGAGTTGCATCATGGGATCAATATATCTTGACGTATGGCGCGATATAGAGGAAGAGTTTAAATTGTTTGTAAACATGTGCAATGGAGCAAGAAACGTGTTTTCATTGTACACACGTGTTTGATCTGAAGAGTTTAACGAAGGAGTGCAGAAGGAATATTCATAAGATTCACGTTGAAATCAATATATTAGAAACTTTGAAGTCAGTTTACCTGTTTACGGTGATGTTGAACTGCATGATTTCAGTGGTTTCGAACTGTAAGTGCTATAATGTTATACAGTGTATATATAGGAGTCAGAATAAACTTTCTACTTTACCAGACTCTACTAGAACATCTCCTGTCAGTCCAGATCCAAAAGTGAAGGTAAGTCATTTTATAATAAGATAGAAACACATTCTACATGATATTAAAGTTAATGTGTTATCATACAGTAAAATGCGTACTTTTTAAGTTTAATGCAGTGCCACACTTTTGTGCACATGCAATATGGACATACATTTAAGATTTAATTTGTATAGTGAGACAATTTTTTAACATAATTTTATTGCTACTGAGTCTACTTATCCATTTGTTATCTGGACATGAAATTAATCACAGCAGGAATAGACTTTTTAAATCAACTGTTAATTGATCCTATCTTCTTTATGTGCGAATTTGACATCTTATCTGTGGATGTTTAAATATTGACACTTACATTGTATATGTTATATGTCTCTTTGATCCTTTAATGTAGACTACATGTACATGTTGTTTGGAATAGTATGAATATTTTTATTGTTTTTTAATTCCTATGTGCAATATGTCTCTTTGATCCTTTAATGTAAACTACATGTACATATTGATTGGAATAGTATAAATATTGTAAGTTTATTGGCTTTTAATTTCTAAAAATCAAAAAATTATAACAGGTGAAATCTTCTAACCAGGAAAATAATAACCCTCTTTATCTGTTTTTGTAGAATAAACAGATATAGATATAGATGTTAAAGGTCAAGACTGTTATCAATTTATGAAACTGTCTTTTATGTTACTTCCTTCAACATTGTTTTTTTTATATATAAAACAATATTTATTTTAACTGAATGTTTGAATGTTGTATTTCTTTTCCATTTTCTTATCCATTACCACTAATTCGCATATACATGTATTTATCACTTGAGAAACATATAAGTTTGGTTTCATGGTGTTCCAAATTCATCAAGCTTCTGGATTTGCTCCTGTACATGTACATGCAAATTACTCCCTTCTTTGTTTACATGTTGGTATTAAATATTGTCTTCAAAGGTACATCTGGGATTTAAAGGAGGTTCAAGACAAACTACATTGAACGAATCAAGAAAACTGGCTTGCAGAGCAATTGTGCTCAAGCAGTACAAAACAGTAATTAACCATTTACTCAAGATTGAGGATTTAAAGAAGGATATTTTTCAAATAACCAAAAACAAGATGAACCATGAACTGCAACAAATATGTCAAGCAATGCAGAGTGTGTTAAGAACAAAGAATCTAGAGAAATTTAAATGAGAGAGAGCTTACAATGAACTCAAAGAAGCATGTCAATTGGTAACAGAGTTGATGTTGTTGATTGCGGGAAATAAGAATAAACAGATACCAAGAATTGTATTCAGCATAGCCATATTGCTTTTCAACAGAAACACACATATGAGTGCAAAACAAGCCATTGATAGTATTCTGATGTTCAGGGGTCACATTCGCACCACGGTAAATACGTCTTTTCATGATAACATATGCATGTACAATCTAGGAAGTGTGGAACAAGAAATGTGTTGTGTTTCAGATCTGGAGGAGGTTTGTCACACAAAGAAATAATTTCAAGATGTACATGTATATTGATTAAAAAGATGTGGTATGATTGTCAAGAGACAGTTCTCCACAAGACCAAAGGACATAGGACTATATACATGGTACAGGTTACTGTATGAGCTTTAACAATAAGCAAATTCATACTTCAAAGTCAACTATAAAAGGCCTGAATATATGAGAAATGTAAAAAATAGTTTAAACAAGAAACTTGTATATAGATGATATACCGGTATGTAAAGAAAAACGAGTTTCTGTCAATCAGTATTTATACTGATCCTTGAATTGTTTCAATTTAAATATTTGATATGTTGTGCAGCTCATACAAATCTATCATCAGACATGTAGACCAGATATACCAAAACTTTGACCAGACGGTTCGGAATTAGACTAATAGAGTAGCCAGTCATTTCACCAAAAAATTGAAAGAAACTGCACATTTAGGTAATTAAAATGTCTTCAAATTCTTGGCCTTTAGTTGAAATGCACAATTTATTTGATAGAAATTTATTTACATATAAAAAAAGAAGATGTGGTGTGATTGCAAATGAGACGTAACTCTTCACAAGATACCAATTGACACAGAAATTACATGTTATATAACCTGATGTTAAAACACATGGACTTGTAGAAACCGTTAAGTAAAGAAAATAAGCAAGACAAAAAGAAGTAATGACAGGCAAGTTAATAGTTTTGATACAAGCAGCACTCTTATATCAATATTCTTTGGTAATTTAATTTTTTTTTGTTGTACAATTTGATTTTAACAGATCTAGATACACCTGATCGTACATCAGCAGAAGTCTTTACAGAGTCTCCTTACACCACCTTTATGGCGACAGAAACAGAGGACATATCTTCATGAACAAATTAAACATCATGACAAAAGCTAGACACAAAACAGAAGACACGTCTAACAAAATG
This sequence comes from Mytilus edulis, assembly GCF_963676685.1. Classification (NCBI taxonomy): domain Eukaryota; kingdom Metazoa; phylum Mollusca; class Bivalvia; order Mytilida; family Mytilidae; genus Mytilus; species Mytilus edulis. The sequence continues at coordinate 25,173,162 of NC_092350.1, read as the reverse complement.
CATAATCTTGTCCATGCTTTAGCTGTTCAAAACAGAAATTCTGCACAACACCTGGAGGACTGTGTACCTCAGGCTGTCATCTTAACTATACCAAATGAAGTTTTCCTACCAAGTAAAGAGGACTACACTCAACTAAACTAGGAACACAACATTTTAATACAAAGGGTTCTTGTTGGAAACAGAAAAGAGTTGAAAGATTGCAAGGAATTCGTTGTTTATCATATACCAGATCAGTTTTCAAAAGAATTCGGGGAGAAAAGTTGCTTGGTAAGTCCAGGTATTTGTTTTATTTTTCTGATAAATGTGTAAAGTACTTTAAACCAGTCTTAATTCGAACAGATGTTCAGTTTATCAGCATTAGTAGGCTGCGCTACTACTTAATATTTTTCATATTTAACAGAAAGGAAGTTGTTGCTGCTGAAGTTATATATATTATAACTATGAGATAATTTAAAGATAAATAAGCTTAATGGTTACAATCAATTCAAGTTTAATTTAAATACATGTCTTTAAACAGGAAAAACATTAAAAAAAGGTAAACTCATGTTTTTATTATGTGTATTTTTATTGTGAATAGTTGATAATGAATGATAATAACATTTTTCAGATACCACTTGGAATTTTGGAGAAAGACGAAAATTAAACTGAAGAAATGATAGAAATTATAGAACATCTACAACAGTATACGCCTAATGCTACGATAGGATGATGCCAATTTTGATGGGAGGTGATGAACTCTCTGTTGAAAGAGGGGAAGGAGCACAGAGAGCAAGGGCTGATGGGATTTCACAAGAAGATCGCCTAGAAGGTTTTATTTGGAAAAGCGAAGACTGGCATGCCCATGTCATATCATTGCAGGTGAGAAAAGTATTTTATAGTAGCATTTAAACTTATAATAAATTGCACTTATTTTAATAATCCAACTCAAAGTAATTTGTTGTTCAAATAACAGAACTAATTTTTTTCATTGTATAGATAAAAGACGGACAAGTTGTATATGACTGCCAAAGAGACAACAAGTGTAAATAAACAATTATAAGTGATTGTTTTCCATAAAAACTTTTAGCATTCTTATGCATGTACAAAACCGTGCAATTCTTTGTTTAACTTGTTCAATGACATTTGATATCACCTAACCAATGAATAGGAAAATTAATTGATAAATAGTACCCATTCTGATTCAATTAAAGGTCTATTGTGAAACATCCTTCCAAAGCTACTTTTTATACCACTAACTGTTCACATTTTTACCTGTAGGACACATTCAACCAGCTGTTTAAAGGCACTTCCTCACCAGAAAGGTGAACCTTATTTCAGTTACGGAACCTTTTTGACCACAATGATGTTAAGTCTGAGGTATGTATTAGTATATGTATATAGATAAGGAAACATCACAGACACAAATTTTACGTTTAAAGTTATCAAAGTAGAGTTCACTAGTGATCTTTGCGAAAATTGGAGTTAACAAACACTTTTATGATAAATATTTTTTATGAGAACAAATATTTGTTAAATTTAGGAATTAAACTATGCTTAAAATAAAGGTAAGTGGTATCCATCCGTAATTCAAAATCAGTACATGCACAGCCCCTCTCCCTCTATTGCTGTTCTTAATCTCAAAATCATAATATATATATTTCTTACTTTGACCAAAGTTGATGATCAGAGGACTAGTATCTTAAACTTGTACGGTAAAAGCAATATAACCGTTTACATAAATAATTAATCTACATCACACTGATATCTGATTTAATTGGAATAAGAAAAGCAAAAATATGTTTTTAAGACCAGATCTTTTCCTTTTGGTTTGATATGTACCATTATTGTATTGCAGGTAAAAAATGCTGTAAATAGTTGTCGGGACTTCCTGCGTTTTGTGACACAAGGGTATGTCATCCTTGCTGCTCTGAATATGCTAAATATGCACTCAGTGAATGACATTGAAGAGAGTCTGAGTACTTAAACAAAGGAAGAGAAGAAGACTTTTATTGAAAATGTATCCAAAAATATAGTTTCAACATTCCTTCAAATAGAGATGCCATCCTTAAAGCATCTTATCACATTATTATTTATAGACCATGTGGTGTTTTGTGCAAGTGTTGTTGACATAATTTTAAAGTACATTTAGGGTATATTCCTTTCATAACACAGTTTAGTTTTGATTTACATTAATAATTGTTGTTATAGTGTCTATGTGTGTACAAAATGTACTTATCAGCTAAGAACTATGTTTTATTAGTGCTTGTGTTTAATTTGATCAAATAGAAAATTTTATTGATGGATTGAAATATCAAAATTACCCCTCATCTTTTTAAAATACCTATTCCTCAGAAAGACAACTCTTCGATAGGGGAAGTAACTATTGTAAATAACTAAAGATTTGTGTGGTAGAATTCACTTTAAATTGGAGGAAATCTGTTAATTTTTTTTTCTGACTTAATAAAAATTAAACAAGTAATGAGAAATTGAGTAAATTAATATATTGTTTGTACAAATGTTTACTGCTTGATTATTGTTTGAAAAATAAATACAGTTTATTGATAACAACTTGCATTGTTTCCTTTACTTAGTGTTCTTTATGTGCAAAAACCGTACGACATATGTTTACTTTGGAACTTGATTGCATTGATTGTTGGATTAAAGTCAATGACAATTTTTCATGCATGCCTTTCAAATTTGAAAAGGTTAAGCAGTGATCAAAACCAAAACCAGAAAACTCCTTGAAAATAACTGGAACTACTCACAATAACTATACAAGAAATAGGAATATTTGATTTCCCATCCTGCCACCAAAGTCTTATACTGACTGTCTGACTATTTAGATACATCGATACCTTGTTATCGAATTCCGAAGCTTGTCTTTCAGTGGTTGCTGTCTTTTATATCATTTGTTTTTTTGTCTCTAATAATTGATGACTCAATATTTACGCATTAATTTAACTAATATTAACTTATGGTTGCATAAATTCATGCCCAGAGACAAAACTGACACATTAGAAACAAGTGATAAAAAAATTACAATAGAACTAAATAAAATCATGTGAACCTGTTAAACCATGACACATGCCATATGTACATGTACCTGTTACTTGTACCAAGTCAGGAGCCTGATAATTCAGTATGGGTAGTTGTTGTGTACCAAATTTGTTTTTCTTTTATTGCTTTTTAAATCATGGATTTAATGTAATGATAAATTAGGTAATTAGTTTTCTTGTTTGGTTTTACATATGCCTCTGAAGTCTTCAAAAATCTGCTTGTCATGGACTTGGCTCATTGTTGAAGGTCTAACAGTTGCTAAATACTTTTGTGTCACATGTTCTCTGGTACCAGGAAGAGAGTAGTCTCATTGGCAATCATACCACATCTTATCAGTAAACAAGCAAACAACAAAAAGAAACTTCACTGCACAGGTCAACGCTTGTCTTCTTTGAATTAAAGCCCTTTTATTGAACTTATATTTGGTAATTTCTGTTGTCGGATAATTGCAGCTCTTCTAGTGACGTCTACCTTTACACCAACTTAATGGGTGATGTGATTCTTCTACATATCCAATCTATCTGATTGGGGGAAAATGAGAAAATGAAAATTGAAACAAAATCCTCAATGAAGGACGCTGAATTTATTATCGAAGCAATTTTTGATTGCTGACACATTGACCGATTTGCAGATCCTGTGTAAACACCATCATTCCAACTATACAAATATTAAACACTTTAAGTTTGACACTATGTTGCAGTGATGGGTGTCTAGAGCACAATAGTAATATAATTTGTGGACTGTTTCTTCACCAACGTTGCATGCATAGTTGTTTCATGTTTTCAATAAGATGAATAATTCAATAACTATTGTCTAAATAATGTCGATCTCTTTAATTGCTCAAATCATCACTTCGTAAATTTTATTGACGCCATCACGAGTTGGTTGACTGTAATAGAATATTCGTTATACAGATGAAATTATAGACTGTCCTTATGTCATTATTACAATATCGTTTCCTTTGCACGAATGTGATCTACCGAATTAGACTATTTACCGGCTTTGTAATAACATAAGCAACACGAAGGAAGCCACATGTAAAGCAGGACATGCTTACCCTTAAAAAAAACACATGAAATCACCCCCAGTTTTGGTGGGGGTTGTTTTGTTGTTTTATCTTTTTATCCATTTATGTATATTCCATCTGCTTTGCATAATAATATTCCATACTCATGTAGGCTTGAGTATATTATTATGGCTAGGCTTCAACCACCTGTAAAGTCCCATTATATGTTGCTGTATTTTAGTACAAGAACAATTTAATATCCGAAACAAAGTTGTATAATAACTGAAGCTGAAAGTTTAGTAGCCACCAGAAGCCTAAAATTTCATATTAAACCAAATCAATCATTTTGATACAATTTACACAAAATTTTCGAATAGAAATAGAAGACCTCCCCATGTAAAAGAACTCAAACATTTCATACATCTTAAATTTTCGCTTAAAAATTCAAATATCAAATATCTGAAAAGAGGAAATCTAGTTGATTCAAATAGATTCAAAATATTTCATGCATATTCAGGACGAAATCCAACTAAAGTCTACCGAAAACAAACGTTGGAAAACATAGTTACTTGAATAAGATCGGACGTTGGAAAGAGGCAACAAGTATGAATGTTTACCTTTGGAGAAATAAGTTCGAAACTTGACCTTTATTGTAAGACAAGCCCTCACTGTTTCTCTACACAATAGACACATGCCAAAAAAGAAGGAAAATATTTATCATGATAACGGCCACCTTAACATGTAACATCCTTTTCATTTGAACTTTGGTGGATAGATGTTTCGTTTGCAATTATACTTCATACTCCATATGTTTATAAGTAAAAAGATGTGTACTTATTTGACATTAGAAATTTACCTCTGATTTTTATATTTTCATTATTCCATTTTTTATAAAATTGCGAGCAAGAACGACCAACTCTTTATCAACCCTTTGATATCCTAGGGTAGATAGTGTTTGCCTTTGTTTTGTTGTTAGTAGTAACTGTTTCATAGAAGTATATTAGACATCTCGGTTTGCTTATTGTGATTTCCCCTGTAAGTTCCATTTCTGTAGATATTTACAATGCAATTTCCCATAGGAACTCCTTTTACGGCTAAAACTGTACCACTTTAACTATGAAGTTTGAAAAAAATCTTATCCTAAAATTGAAAGTACATATACACTACAATTTTTTACAAAACCTGTTTAAAACCATTTTGGTTACATATTGAAAGCATATCAGAATACTATAAATGTAAAGTTTAGCAGTCAATCATTACAACATTCAAGATAACATAAAGTATCCAATCCTGCCTCTGTCGCCAGTCCACATCTTACTGTATGCCTATTTGTCAACTAAAGTTCACATTTTCTGTCTCAAATGGGCAATTTAGAATTATTGTCACAACAGTATCATCTGTAACCATATATCTCATACAATTTAGATAACATATATAATAGAAGTGTTCAAACAAAGCCATATTTGCAATAGTTGTATGTATGCAAATACCAGTCTGAGACACAAATTCACTGAAAATGTTATAGAGATGGCTCCTAACATCTGATTTTTACATAACTTCAAAGCATAGTTATGGTTGTCTATATCAAGAACTTTAAAATCATAAAACCATAGGAGTTACAAGTTAAATTATTTGTTTTAAGATCCCGGGGGTAGGCAATTTTCTATATGTTTTACCCCTGGGGCCTCTAATTATCTAAGGACCAAGATTCTATCAATCTTCATGAAATACTTATAAAACTTCATAATTGAGTAAATTTCTTTTAAATCTGTGAGAAAACGCAAATTTGGTTATATTCTGAATGTTCTCTTTTTTCACCCTATATAATGTTGCATTTCTGTAAAATATTGGCAATGCAATTCCCCATAGTAACTCCTTTTACGGTTAAAACTGTACCACTTTTACTATGAAGTTTTGAAAAAAATCTTATCCTAGAATTGAAAGTTCATATGCACTACACTTTTTTACAAAGGTCAAAATATAGGGCTGTGTGGCATGTTTTCAACATTTATATGCCCTGAACTTCTCAGAGTTTAAACTAACACTAATTTTCTGAATTACCCCTACTTCAAATGAAGGGTTACCATACATTTCAATATAAACAATATGCACATAAAATTGAGAATGGAAATGGGGAATGTGTCAAAGAGACAACAACCCGACCAAATAAAAAACAACAGCAGAGGGTCACCAACAGGTCTTCAATGTAGCGAGAAATTCCCGCACCCGGAGGCGTCCTTCAGCTGGCCCCTAAACAAATATATACTAGTCCAGTGATAATGAACGCCATACTAATTTCCAAATTGTACACAAGAAACTAAAATTAAAATAATACAAGACTAACAAAGGCCAGAGGCTCCTGACTTGGGACAGGCGCAAAAGTGCGGCGGGGTTAAACATGTTTGTGAGATCTCAACCCTCCCCCTATACCCCTAACCAATGTAGAAAAGTAAACGCATAGCAATACGCACATTAAAATTCAGTTCAAGAGAAGTCCGAGTCTGATGTCAGAAGATGTAACCAAAGAAAATAAACAAAATGACAATAATACATAAATAACAACAGACTACTAGCAGTTAACTGACATGCCAGCTCCAGACTTCAATTAAACTGACTGAAAGATTATGATTTCATCATATGAACATCAGGCACAATCCTTCCCGTTAGGGGTTTAGTATCATACCATCATAACATATATGAGAAGAACATAACCCGTGTCATGCCAACAACTGTTTTTAGAATAAATGTGTTTAGTTCCGATGCAAAGACCTTATCAGTGACTCAATATTAACGCCAAAATATGCAATCTTTAATGACTTGACAACAGTATCGTAATTATATCCCTTCTTAATAAGTCTATTCAAAGGTTTTGTAAGTTTCTGAGGTGAATACTGACACCTTTGTGCTTTATAAAGAATATTTCCATAAAAAATTGGATGTGAAATACCTGAACGTATTAGAAGTCTGCATGTTGAGCTATATTTACGAATGATGTCTTTATACCGATGATAACATTTAGTAAATGTTTTGACTAGTTTGTGATATCGAAAACCCTGGTGTAATAATTTTTCAGTAATACATAAATTTCTCTCGTTAAAATCTAAAACATTGTTACATACACGAGCGAATCGTACAAGTTGAGATATATAAACACATGTATATTTATTGGTAACATTCCCAAGTTATATCTCTATGAGATTGAACACAGACAGCAAAACTGGGAACCAGTATGTAAACAAAATTAATTGTCTATGCTTATTCAAGATCTCCCCAAAAGAGGCTTGGTTTTAGAAACAGCTGAACCTGTAAACGTCAAATGGGTCATAAAATGTGCCTGATTAAACCTCCAGTTTTGCTATAGAAAATGTGATTTTTTTATTGCATGGATGGTAAAAAAAACAGTGTCAATTGATCAATGATTTTACCTTGCTTATTTCGTGTATTTCCATTTAGATATCATTCCAGATAACGAAGCATTATGCAACTGTTGTTTGTCTTTTGTCTTTTACGGATGATGCAATGGAGTTGTCATTATGTTTCTTGTCATAGCGTTGTCAATTGTGTCAACTTATGAGTTTTAATATATCACTTTTAATTAACATCCATTTATGTACGGAAACAAGAGACGAGAAGTGTTGGAATGCTATGATAACTTTGAGGTTTTTTAGATAAACATATGTGATAAATATTCAGGCTTCTACGACAAAACGTTTGATAGTTTGGGCATCATTTGTACATGTTTTAAATGCGAATATAACCGGAGAATGGTATTTTTTTATAATGATTTTGCTTAATTGTAAAAAATAAACTAGCTCAGCATGTATAAACAAAGGTATACAGAATGGTATTTTCACAGCAAAGATGTTTTAAATCAAAACAACAATCGAATATATAATGGTGCAATATTATGGTAAACATGAATAATTATCTAATTGTAATGGAATCTTATTTCGTTCTTGGAATATCTTTTTGTGGTGTTTAAATCAAAATTAATTAACCAAAATTCGACATTTCTTAATTAATATATCAAAGGGACCCGGGGCTCCAGTATTTGTTATATTCTTCACCAGAGAGGTTTTTAAATGACGGCTCAAAAATAGATGTTCTATGGTCTCTGATTCGTCTTTGCCAAATTTACATATGTTGCTACTATTTATTTTCATCTTGCAAAGTAGTGTATTAGTTCTCAGAATTCACGGAAAACTTCTATATTGGAACCAGCAAAGCTTAGTGCTTCTTGTTTATTTCGTACATGAAGTGTTTATTTTTTTCCAGTTATCACCAGTCATATTTAGATGGTTTTACCATTTATCTTTTGCAGCAAAAGTAATATATTTCTCATTCGATATTTTGTATATGTCCTTAGACCCTTTCTTTGATTCAAAGAAAATACTCATATTGAAAGGTAGCATTATTTGAATTTTTTTCTCCTTTACATCAACACTGATCGAGTTTAACCACTGTTTAAGCGAATGTTCTATACCAAAATAATGTTAAAAAAATGGCCTAAATTGATATAATTTTAGGAAATTTTGAAATGACATAATTTTGCCCTGATTCTAACAAGTCATGCACTGTCCAAGTTCCAGCTTTAGTCCAGTTTTTATAGTAGATACTTGAACCACCAATCTTAATGTTTTTTCCCTCCCATAAAGGATAAGACAGAACTTCATCAATGCGTCTAGGTTTTTCTAATTTGATTAAGGGTTTTCCAAGCATCATTCAAAAACCTCTTGCCAAAAGTTTGATGACTCTCATAGGACCAATGTGACTTATTTTAATAAAATTAATTTGATCAACCATAGGGCCTAATCTGTTGAAACAACCAATATAATAATCTTGACAAAAAATATCTCGCTTGACCTTATCTGGTTTTATATCCAAGATAAAAGCATCATTTTATTTGTTCAATTACGTAACATATTTTCATCTGGACTAGGGATAGATAGAGGTTGTACTTTGTAAATACAGCTGTTTCTCAAAACACGCCTCTTTTGGGGAGTAATAGAATATTCATAGAAAATTAATTTTGTTTACATACTGGTTCCCAGTTATGCTCTCTGTGTTCCATATCGCAGAGACAGAACTTGGGAATGTTACCAGTAAATAAACACGTGCATATTGTTTACATTGAAATATGTGGTAACCTTTCATTCGAGGTAGGGGTAGTTAAGAAAATTAGTGTAAGTTTAAACTCTGAGAAGTTCAGGGCATATAAACGTTGAAAATATGCCGCACAGCCCTATATTTTGACCTTTGAAAAAAATTGTGGTGCATATGAACTTTCAATTCTAGGATAAGATTTTTTTCAAAACTTCATAGTAAAAGTGGTACAGTTTTAGCCGTAAAAGGAGTTCCTATGGGAAATTGCATTGTCAATATTTACAGAAATGCAACCTATTAACAGATGATTTAATTTGATATGACCAAAGTTTTTAAAATGGTAATCTTTCCAAAGGGGGAGAGATATTGTTATGACCCTTTTTTCAAAGTTTTGTCTATATTGTTTAACACTGGCCTATAATTCAAAATAATTTTTCTATTCAGGTCAACTGAAAAGGTAATTCCAAGGAGGTGAAATGTACTGGTGCCCCATTTCAACCCCCACTTAACACAAATTTGATCTTGGCTATGATTTATGCTACCTATCCAAATATTTTTTTTCTATATTAATATATAATAGTCCCGAGATTTCAGCGTAAAATTGGAGAACACGAAGAGATGCATCAAGTGATTCTGACGAGGCATCTAATATCAATGATGTATCGTCTGCATATTGAGAAAGTACAAATTTTGTATTACCTATAGTAATGCCTTTTATCTCCGTACTATTTCTTACTAAAATGCCTAATATTTCTCCACATTGCAAGAAAATATAAATATAAGGGCATAAAGTATCCCCTTGTCTACAGCCTCTCTCAACAGGGAAGAATTCTGACAGGAAACTGTTTTGTGTCACTTCAGTTGTTATATTATTATAGAAAGTATAAACCAAGGATAAAACTGAATCGCCAAAATTAATATATCTTAATGTATAAAAAAGAAAAGACCAAGATATGGAATCAAATATCTTCTTAAAATCAAGCAACAAAAGATTTCCTATAATATTATTTTCTTCTGAAAAATGAAGAATATCATATATCAATGGACAGCTTTCCCTATATATCTACCTGGAATAAAACCAGTTTGATCAGAAATTAGATTTGACAAAACAGATTTTATTTTTCCCATATCCAAAATTTATAAATCTAAGAACAAATTTACAAATATCAATCCAATTTTTTTAATATAAATTCTGCAGTGTAACCAACAGATCCTGGAGCTCTTGTTATTTTTTATTTCTTAAATGCAGCAGTTAATTCAGAAAAAGTAATATTTCCCTCCAATACCTACTTTTCATCCTCGCTCAGATTTGTTATATCATCATACAAATGTCCCGCGCTAAATCAACCCTTTTCAAACAATCTTGTTTTTTTTTTAAGTTTCTCATAAAACACTTTTGTCTGACTTAAGAATTCGTTTTTTCTTCCACTGCAACCCCAATTTCTAAAGTTAGTTTTTGAATAGTCTTATTAATGTAATTTCTAGTCGCTAGATTTTTAAAAAATTGTAGGTTTTTCCCCTTCTTCATTCCACTGGTTTCTTGACCTGATATATTGTTCCTAAACCTTCTGTTGTCTACACATTTTTAGTTCTGCCTTTTTCTGGTCAATCTCTTCCAGATTTTCCTCTGTTAATACATGTTCTTTTCATTGTTTTAATTTTTAAATAATCTCATTTTTCATTTTTTACACTCTCTCTTTCTTTATAAGATGAATAGTTCAACCACGTATTTTTGTAAGTAAAGTTTCGAAAAATAACTAGCCATTTATGGAAAATTCAATTTTAGAGTTGTAAATATTTTTTAAATTTTCATTTCTATATATCTTGACTGCATATTGTTCTTTGACTGTACTTATGAGGGTTTTTTTCATTTCCTTAACATAGTTAGTATCATGAAGGATTAATAAATTTCCAAAGGCCTCTGCCTATTATAAATTCAACAATCTTGAAAGAAAAGGTCAGTGGTGAATGGTCAGACCTGTAACTAACATCAATTTTAACATCGCTAGCAAAGTAAAAGATATTATCAGAAATTACAAAAAAGTGTAAACGAGATTTTTTCTCTCCAAGTAAACCTTTTCCTATTGGGGTACAATTTTCTAAATGGCTCAACTAGATTAAAGTCTTCCATTATCTGTATTTTTTCTCTAGACTTTGTTTTTTTTATGTTTACATAATTATGAGTGTCAAGATTGAAACTTTGAATTAGGTTCAAATCAACACAAAGAATACACGACTGGATATCAAATTCCACCATTATGTCTGCCACCTTTTGATAAGAGCAAGCAGTGTCTACATTTTGCCCATAAATATTAACTAAGGCTTTAAAAGCTTGATATTCATATGATGAAGACATGATCTTTCAATCAGTTTAATTGAAGTCTTGAGCTGTCTTGTCAGTAACTTCTAGTAGTCCTTTGTTAATTTATGTATTATTGTCATTTTAATTTGTTGTTTTTTTGTGTTTTTTTCCCTTTTCTGACATCGGAATCAGACTTCTGATAAACTGATTTTTAATGAGTGTAGTACTGTGAGTTTGTTTATTCTACATTGGCTAGAGTTAAAAGGGGAGAGTTGGGATCTCCAAATACATTGTACATGTTTAACCCTGCCGCATTTTTGCGCCTGTCCCAAGTCATGAGCCTCCGGCCTTTGTTAGTCTTGTATGATTTTTAATTTGAGTTTATTTGTATATATATCGAAGTTTAGTATAACGTCTTATCACTGAACTAGTACACATATGGCAGCTGAAGCACGCCTACGGGTACAGGATTTTCTCGCTGTGTTGCAAACTCATTGGTGGTCTTCACCTGTTTTCTGCTCTTTGGTCAGGTGTTTGTCTCTTTGACACATTCCCCATTTTCATTCTTAATTTCATTTTAAAATGCTGCCTTAATTTATAATATTACAAATGCGGTAGTATAAACCCACTCTTTTAAATTTATTTGACATAATCGATACGTATGCTTGTTACTCTACGTTAAGGTAACGTGGACATTTATTCGCTGAATCTACATCCTTATTCTACATTCTACTTGTATATGACAATGATTAGATCCTTATTCTACATTCTACTTGTATATTCTACATTCTACTTGTATATGACAATGATTAGATCCTTATTCTACATTCTACTTGTATCTGACAATGATTAGATCCTTATTCTACATTCTACTTGTATCTGACGATGATTAGATCCTTATTCTACATTCTACTTGTATCTGACGATGATTAGATCCTTATTCTACATTCTACTTGTATCTGACGATGATTAGATCATTATTCTACATTCTACTTGTATATGACGATGATTAGATCCTTATTCTACATTCTACTTGTATATGACAATGATTAGATCCTTATTCTACATTCTACTTGAATATGACAATGATTAGATCCTTATTCTACATTCTACTTGTATATGACAATGATTAGATCCGTATTCTACATTCTACTTGTATATGACAATGATTAGATCCTTATTCTACATTCTACTTGTATATGACAATGATTAGATCCTTATTCTACATTCTTCTTGTATATGACGATGATTAGTTCCTTATTCTACATTCTACTTGTACATGACGATGATTAGATCCTTATTCTACATTCTACTTGTACATGACGATGATTAGATCCTTATTCTACATTCTACTTGTACATGACGATGATTAGATCCTTATTCTACATTCTACTTGTACATGACGATGATTAGATCCTTATTCTACATTCTACTTGTATCTGACAATGATTAGATCCTTATTCTACATTCTACTTGTATCTGACAATGATTAGATCCTTATTCTACATTCTACTTGTATATGACAATGATTAGATCCTTATTCTACATTCTACTTGTATATGACAATGATTAGATCCTTATTCTACATTCTACTTGTATATGACAATGATTAGATCCTTATTCTACATTCTACTTGTATCTGACGATGATTAGATCCTTATTCTACATTCTACTTGTATCTGACGATGATAAGATCATTATTCTACATTCTACTTGTATATGACAATGATTAGATCCTTATTCTACATTCTACTTGTATATGACAATGATTAGATCCTTATTCTACATTCTACTTGTATCTGACAATGATTAGATCCTTATTCTACATTCTACTTGTATATGACAATGACTAGTTCCTTATTCTACATTCTACCTGTATCTGACAATGATTAGATCCTTACTCTACATTCTACTTAAATCTGACGATGATTAGATCCTTATTCTACATTCTACTTGTATATGACAATGATCAGATTCTACATTCTACTTGTATATGACAATGATTAGATCCTTATTCTACATTCTACTTGTATCTGACGATGATTAGATCCTTATTCTACATTCTACTTGTATATGACAATGATTAGATCCTTATTCTACATTCTACTTGTATATGACAATGATTAGATCCTTATTCTACATTCTACTTGTATATGACAATGATTAGATCCTTATTCTACATTCTACCTGTATCTGACAATGATTAGATCCTTACTCTACATTCTACTTGTATCTGACGATGATTAGATCCTTATTCTACATTCTACTTGTATATGACAATGATTAGATCCTTATTCTACATTCTACTTGTATATGACAATGATTAGATCCTTATTCTACATTCTACTTGTATCTGACGATGATTAGATCCTTATTCTACATTCTACTTGTATATGACAATGATTAGATCCTTATTCTATATTCTACTTGTATCTGACGATGATTAGATCCTTATTCTACATTCTACTTGTATCTGACGATGATTAGATCCTTATTCTACATTCTACTTGTATATGACAATGATTAGATCCTTATTCTATATTCTACTTGTATATGACAATGATTAGATCCTTATTCTACATTCTACTTGTATCTGACAATGATTAGATCCTTATTCTACATTCTACTTGTATATGACAATGATTAGATCCTTATTCTACATACTACTTGTATCTGACAATGATTAGATCCTTATTCTACATTCTACTTGTATATGCCAATGATTACATCCTTATTCTACATTCTACTTGTATATGACGATGACATGCTCCTTACTCTACATTCTACTTCTATGTGACGATGACTAGATCTGTATTCTACATTTTATTCGTATGTGACGATGACTAGTATACTCACGTATACTCACTACAACAGACAATCTAAAAATTGTTTTTGTATGGAGAACCGGACTAAAAATAAGCTAAGAATTTACAGATATATATAGGGCGAAGTGACATAGATTCTAGCAGATCATATCATAATGCGTCAACGTGCATGTTTAATGATTTTGAACAGCAGTTTCTTATAAATATTCTAGATTTAACATAATTAACGAAAATAGTTCTGTTCCAAACTGCATACAAAAACATTTGAAATTATATGAAAAGAAATTTTACGATTTTAAGAAAATACAACCTGTACAATTCAAACAAGTACTATATTTAACATTTTCTATGCATTAAGCAAGATTCACAATTATTTAACGCCAACTAATAATAAACACTAAGTTTTTTCAGCTGCAGGTATTGGTCTACCTTGGCATAGTACATAATCACTCATCCACTCTGGTAAATTCCAAAGAATCCGAAACAAAAGTTTAGCATCATATCCAACTAGATAGCGTTGCTGTGGGTGTTTTGCTGTAAGCGCATGAATATAAGCTTCGTAGACTAGGTTCACTCTTGGTGAACCTATGTAATCAATTCCTGTCCGAATAACTTTCTTTACTGAAAGTAAACGAAAACATAATGTTATCCTCGCTTTAAACAAAATTGAGTCAACAGAGAGATAGGGAGGACAGGTTTTGTTTATGTTTCGTTGTTTTCCTCTTATAATTGATATGTTTCGCTCTGTCTTAGTTTATAATCCGGATTTGTTTTCTCTCAATAGATTTAGGACTTTCGAGCAGCGATATACTACTGTTGCCTTTATTTTCTGTCGCCTATGAGCTTAAACTGTCAAATTATTCAACCATAACATTTTGTCGTATTACCAACACAGCTTTGACTCTTAATTGAATATGATGAATGCTGAGAAGTTGATAATATGTTAGGTTATTCAGGAAATCATACGGATACTGTTAACAGTCACGTTACTAGTAATTGATGCCGTATAATTATAGAGTACATTGTTTACACAGGAGTGATAATATTAATTAGAAAAATAAGTTACTTGCCTTTTTCAACATACTCCTTTCCATAATATATCTGCATGTGTGTTGATAAACTGTTAAACTTGTTTGTTACTGCATTACAAATTGTATCAGGATCTGACATACTTGTTCTAAAGTGTCCAGGTTCTATAATATGCACTGTTACTCCTCTGCGATAAAGCTCACGTCTATAATAGAATTATTCAAATATTCAATTATTACCATAATTTACGAAAATCATACAGTCTTAATTCAGTTCATTTCTTTTAAAATTTATCAACTCAATTTTTTTTCAAGAGTGGAATAAAAGGTATTGGTGACGGAACTCTTTTTCAAGCTAAAGATTGTGCATAATTGCCTCAAATTATACATGGAAATGCGAATGTTGAATAAATAAAATGAGAAGATTGACTGACAACATATTTGTCACGTTTGGAGGACGTGTTCTTTATCAATCTGCAGTACAATGGGAACCAACTGTGCTCATTTTCTTGCCAATTTGTTCCCTTATTCATGAGGCTGATGAACCTAGCAGTATCCTTTAATTTTACTTTCTGTTATAACGATGATGTATAAACCTGCCTACATTCCGTTACATTATATACACTATATACAATTGTATCGAAGTTGGATGTTTAATATAGAGTGCCAGACATGCATCGTATGTTTAAATAAATAAAAAAAATACTAAGATATTTAAAACTGACATCTTTTGTCTTTTTTTAAGCCGCTAAATATTTCAAAATTTGGTGAATATGTTGATTAGAATCTATGCATTCGAATTTGAGATAAAGAATACAACAGATACAGCGAAGTATTTCCTTTATCTTGATTGCCATCTAGAACTTGGCAATTACAAGACAAAAGAGTTGTGACCTTTACATTTCTTTTTACCATCATTCCCGTGGCACTTGCATACGTAGTAACTATGTCCCAGTTGATAGGTAATCACGATTTCTATGATATACGGTTTCTGCTCCCAATCCTCAAAAGCAAGCTATTAAACTAAGAGATAAACATGTTGAAGTTGAAATCATCTCTCCGTAAATGTTACGGACACCTTCAGAAAATCCGAGCGTTGGCCATTATGGAATTTATCTGCTTCACAGATGGATTTTTTTTAAATTGTGTACAATTCGGTCGACTTTTTACCCGAATGTCATCTACCGGATGTGACTTATCAACAAATGCGTACTAACATGAGTAATATGGCAGGTGCCAAATATGGAGCGGGTTCTAGTGGTTCTCCGGAGCACCTGATATCCCCAAAAGATTTTGGTGTGGTTTGTGCGTCTCAGTCCTTAGTACACCATGTTGTGTACTGTTGTTTGTCTGATGGACTTTTTGTTTTCATCCATGGCGTTGTCAGTTTATTTTCAACTTAAGATTTGAATGTCTTATAGGTATCTGCCGCATGTTGTAGCTCTTAAATTGTGTTTCAGAAGAAAATTAGATGTCTCAAAACGACACGAATGGCCCGTCTCAAAAAGTTTTAAGACAGCAATTTCAACAACACATGGGGACACAAACACGATGGTAGTCTCACAACTCAGCTCAAAATCTGAAGGCGTATTGAAAAAAGTCCATATAACTGTGATTTTTCAAAGTCTTAAACCCTTAATTTCGGCAACAATGAGCTGAGCAGAACTTAACTTAAACTTGATCTGTAATTCATCATGGTTAATTACATACCAAAAATCAGCCCAATATCTCAAGGAATTAAGAATAAAAGTCCGTATTACTGTGATTTTCAACAATTTATCAAAGTCCAAAGCACGTGAATTCGACAGAAATTAGCGGAGCGGAAAAAAAATCAGCCCAATTTCTGAAGGCGTTTAGAAAATAATCCGTATAACTGTGATTTTCAACGATTTATGAAAGTCTGTAATTTCGCAAACAAAAACTGGAGTGTAACGAAACTTTAACTTAATCTATAACTCATCATGGTTAACTCACATACCAAACATCAGCCCAATATCTCAAGGGGTTTAGAAAAAAACTCCGGATAACTGTGATTTTCAACAAATTATTAAAGCCCAAAACCCGTAATTTCGGCAAAAAATAGCGGAGCGGAACTTAACTTAAACTTGATCTGTAACTCATCATGGTTAGCTCAAATTACAAAAATCAGCTTAATATCTCAAGGTGTTGAGAAAAAAAACTCCGTATAATGGTTTGTTGCGGAATGACGGAATGACGAACAAGGGTAAAACTATATATCACCGACAACAACGTTGAGAGGCCATAATAATCTGTATCTCATCATGGTTAACTCACATACCAAAAATCAGCCCAATATCTCAAGGTGTTTAAAAAAACTCCGTTTAATTGTGATTTTCAACAATTTATCAAAGTCCAAAGCGAGTAATTTCGGCAAAAATTAGCGGCGCGGAACGAAACTTTAACGTGATCTGTAACTCATCACGGTTAGCTCACATACCAAATATCAGCCAATATCTCAAGGCGTTTAGAAAAAAAATCCATTGAATGGTTTGTTGCGGAATGACGGAATGACGGACAAGGGCAAACTTATATAGGACCGACAACTTCGTTGCGGGGCATAAAAAATAAATCTGTTAATGGTATCATTCTCTTTCTACAAAACATTGGTATTTAGGGTTACCACTGTACACTATTCGTTTATCTTAGTTATCTCCTCTAAGTGTGGTTAGCTTGAAATAAATAGATAACAATCTATACTATTTACATTATATGTGAATTGCTTTTAGTTGGCAGTTCGTCCTTTTGACACGATTGATGCAAATAAAATATGTTTAAATGCAACCGGACATTTAATTAAATGTTGATACACTTAAACAATTACCTTTAAGTATAAAGGCGCAAATGTCAGCTAGAAGTTTCAGCTGATGTTCCGACGAAAGGAATAGAAAACTTGAGAGTGAAAATAAACGGTTGTTTTCAGTCTGAGATAATAGTGTAATTTATCACAACGGGAAATAAATCACCTACTATAACATAGAGATGTGAATTGCTTGCGTTTCCAGGCGTTCATATATATATAGGTTTACTGAAATGCATTATCACCCTACGATGATAAGTCTTAAAATACCTGAAATATCATGTGACTGAAGTAATGTTAGGTCGGACAACATAAATACATGAAGAGTTTTAACCATAAAAGAAGATTGGATTGTTATTTAAACTGTATTAACAGTGAAAAAACAATACATTTCTCGTACATATAAAAAGGGAAGATGTGGTGTGATTGCAAATCAATCAACTCTTCACAAGAGACCAAATGGCACAGAAATTAACATCTATAGGTAACCGTACGGCCTTTAGCGTGTTTAGCAATGATTCAAGCCCATACCGCATAATCATCTATAAAAAAAGTTAATAGTTAGAAACTTAGTAAATATATTACTTAGCCTACCTTAATACATCTGAATATCCTTCTACAGCATATTTTGATATTGTATAAGGTGCTGTGGCAATAGCTATTCTCCCCGCAATGCTGGACATGTTGATAATACGACCGTTAGCTTTCAGAAGTAATGGAAGAAAAACTCGGCACATCTCTATCATTCCGAACGTATTTACTGCTAACGTTTCCTGATAGTCCTCCCTTGACAACCATTCTACTGGTACTGGTGACCCAACAATCCCAGCATTATTCACCAATCCCCATATTCCTGAAATATAAATCAAAATTAATCATTATATGTTTTAATACATTCAAACCGTAAGCTTTGAAAATGATGTATTTAGTTTGTGTCCGAAGACATCGCTATTGATAACTCTCTATCATAAAGTGTTGTGGGATGTAGACTTATGTGTGCTGACGTGGTTCATATGTGTTTCTCCTTTCTCGTTTTGTATATATATACATGTAGATTAGACCGTTGGTTCTCCTGTTTGAATGGTTTTACACTAACTAACTGGAAGTGTTTAACGACCTTGAATGGTTTTACATTAGTCATTGTGTAGCCCTTGTATAGCTTGCTGTTTGGTGTCAGCCAATGATACGTGTTAAAGGCCGAACTTTGACCTATAATGGTTATCTTTTAACAATTCTAACTTGGAACTCATACAACATCTTCTTATATTTATTATGATCGTTGATACATGGGATTAAGGGATGAACGACAAACTACGAAAGACTCACCAGTGTCGCTCGAATCATAAAAGTTAAAAGGGAGGATTATTAAACAAAACCTATCCTATCAATTATCAGAAACATTCATTTTAATTTCATGTGCAGAAATGTTTTAAGAAAATGTTATCTAAAGACCTAAATCTTACAAATGAAGTGTGTAGAAATGTTTTAAGAAAATTTTATCTAAAGACCTAAATCTATCAAATGAAGTATAATATTATTCACCTGTATTTTCTGGTAACGATGCTTTAACTTTCTCTAGTGCCTTGTTTATGCTTTCAGTTTTGGAGACGTCTAGTTGGATTGCTTTAACGTTATCGGAAGTTTCCTTATTAAGCATGTCTATTCCTTGTTGAGAAAAACAACCAGCGAATACATGGAAGCCAAGAACATCTAATCTTTTCGCTAATAAATTACCAAATCCAGAATCACAACCCGTTATCACAACATATCGATGTCTATAGTTTCCTACTTTTTGACGATTACGAAGCCATCTCCATGTAAACCACAGAACTATAAATGAAGTAATGACATAAAACCACATAGCTTCATGCAAAAACGGAGTTGTCAAATATGGATCAGTTACCATTAAAGAAACTGACCTGAAATCAGAAATAGAATATCAATTGTGAATAACTATGTTTTTATTTGATCTTTTTTAAATATCAATTAAAAAAATCTTCTGGTATGCCATATCAATTGTATGTTATAACCTGGGTTTTTTTTATGTTTTAATGTTTCATACAAAATGAACTTTATTGTTACACGTTTTCTTCACCCTAATAAAGTTACAAAAAGAAGTATTTTATTCTTAATTAAGCAACATAGCAAGCAACAATCAAGCATCGACAAATTATAATTTGTGAATTAAATTTAAGTAGCAAGAAATAACCAGAACAAACATTCTCTGAGTATTGCATGTCAATACATAGTCACCTTCTAATTGAAATTCATTATATATTGGAACACAATTTTAACTTCATATATAACATGTCATGGTGTAAATTATATAACAAATATCTTGTCAATATCTTCCAAGCATGACGAAGTGTTGGAATCTGATTATTTAAGTGAATTTTCTAATGCAAAGACCATTTTTCTGCACAAAATAATCAGACCGGAATAATTATTCAATCAATATCTTCAAGAATGACCCAAAAAAAGTCAAACTCATAAATCGAAAATAAACTGACAACACCATGACTAAAAATAGAAAAGGACAAACAGACAAACAATAGTACACATGACACAACATAGAAAAACTAAATAATAAGCAAAACGAACCCCACCAAAAACTAGGGGTGATCTCAGGTGCTCCGGAAGGGTAAGCAGATCCTGCTCCACATATGGCAACGTCGTGTTGCTTAGATGTGATAACAAATCCAGTAAATCGTCTACTTTCTCTGCACAAAATAATCAGACCAAAATAAAATCAAAATTGATCTGTAACTTGTCATGTAAAAAACAATGCACAAAATATCAAATCAATATTTTCAAGCATAAAGAAAAAAGTGTGGAAAACTGATTTGCCGGACAGACCGACAGACAGACAAACGGAGTGCAAACCTTAAGTCCCATTTGACTTCATCGGTAGGGGACTGTACAGAGAAAGGCCTTTTACTGCATGTTTAAAACGGCTACTATAGCACTGGTTTGAGTGAAATTCTGTGCAAACTGATTTTAAATTATGAATTGCAGAACACAATCATGAGGTTATATCGTTAAAATAGACATGCAAGTTAACAACGGTATAATTGTGGATAAAAAGGGAGTAGAGGGCGTATTCATCCTTTCCCTTACCTTTATAATCGCCCCCAAAAATAGCTATATTACTTTTCCCTAAAAATAAATCGTCAATAAAAATTGTTCGTCTCGCTACTATTATATACATGCTATAGTCAAATGATAGTAAGCAGTATATTATCCCACTTTAAAACTTTTGGAATGATAATCGTCTCTGCGATAGTTATAAGATTCACATCTTTAAACAGCCAAGTCGATTTATAGATGTGTTGTTTTAAAAGGCATCTCTTATCATGAAACACATGTATGTCAATGACTATTTGTAACTTAATTTGTATTGTCACTTACCTGTAGTGTACATATATGTGTAGTGCACTTCTTAAAGTATAAAGTTTAAATACAACCTGGATAAATAAAAGTAGATAAATATGATGTGTGTAAAACAAGTGTGATTGTTGATGGAAATAAATGTGTGACTAAAAAACGTGTGTACATGCTTTTAATAAATCATGCATGACTTAACAGCGAACGTGATGAATATAACATGTGAAAGTGATATGTTATGTTATATATATACATGTATTCAGCAAAAAATTAAAAAAAAACTTTCACATGAGTGTAGACCCTTATACAGGATACAAGATCACGCGTTTTCGAAATTCGATATTTTATAGAAACTATTTAGATCTTGACATAATACCAGTGTTTTATAAATATGTACATGTATTTATTAAATGATATGAGCAAATAAGCCCTAATACGGATAAATCGGCATGTGAAATACTGAAAACGTTCCACTGTCGACATAAATAAGATTTAATATTGCTCTTCGAACAGGGTCAATACTAAAAAAAGCGGGAAAAAAGCCGTATTGGCCCTATGGCTAATACTGGATGTTCACTTCCGGTTTTCAATTTTCTTACGTCATTACTTAACTTTGGAAGTATCATTATGCATAAAAACATTTGTATAATGATTTTTAAATCAAAATCATAAAATAAACAGGTTAAATGATGTGCAATGTTTTGTAGCGTCTCAAAGTTTTGAAACGGAAAAACAGGGCCAATACATAAAAAAAAAGCCGTATTGGCCCATGGGCTAATACGGGACGTTCACTTCCGGTTTTTAATTTTCTTATAATCATTTAATAAAAGTGTTTTGAACTGGCTGTTTCTGTATTGGCACTGGTTCTCGGTCAGATGCCTACTGGTCTCGAGGCCGATACAGCAAACTTGAATCTATACCAGTGCTAATACAGAAACAGCCAGTTAATAACACTATAGTATGGAACGACGTAACTGCCTTATGGTACTTCCTTCTTTATATATCATGATGAGGTTTTTCTTTATCGTGATGAGGCTTTTCTTTATTATGATAAAGTTTTTCATTATCATGATGAGCTTTTTCTCTATTATGATGAGCTTTTTCTCTATTATGATGAGCTTTTTCTCTTTTATGATGAGCTTTTTCTTTCTTTCATCATGATAAAGAAGACAACAAGTTGATCCAAATTCCTTTGGTCTCGTTTGTATCTTTATATTACCGAACTACCTGAACAATTTTCGGAAGCCTGAGAGATTGAGGGTTCTAGACATCACCCTATGCCCTTTGACTCGATTTTTATTACAATTTTTAGCTGAAAAGTGACAATTTTAGCCCTCAATAGATATTGAAGATGACATCATTCTTGTAAATCCTTTTGATACCATCTGTATATATAAAATGAAGATGTGGTATGATTTCCAAAGAGACAACTGTCCACAAGAGATTTCTAAACGTCCATTGAATTTATGGACATTGAAAGACCAGTATATATTGAATATCAAACTGGCACTTTGAACCCTCCGTAAACAAAGAAGACATGGTGTTTATTCAAATTCATTTTGGTATCGTTTGTATTTTCATATTACCTAACTTCCTGCACAATATAAGAAAGATTGACAGCGCCATATGCCCTTTGAACTGATTGTTTGACGATTTTCAGCTGAAAAGTGAAAATTTTAGCCCTACGTAGATATCAAAGATAACATCATTCTGGAAAATCCTTTTGATATCATCTGTATATATACATTTTCTAAAAGGTTCATTGAATTTCATGGACATTGAAAGACTAGGGCGTCTCGTCATCATTTAAGCGGTCGCCGGTAGATTGTCACCATTTCTATCCACCCGTGACTAAAGAACGAAGATTTTGACAACTGTAATTCATCGTATGACCTTTTATATTGAGCAAAACTAATACGGTATAGTAAACCAGCATAAGACCACGAGAAACAATTCAAAAGAAAAAGTCAACGTAGTGAGTTATGTTTAAATCAATAAACGAGAAACAAATATTGCAGACAGCAACTAACGACAACCACTGAATTTCAGGCTCCTGCCTTTGGACAGTTATAATTATGATAATACAACCAAATTAAACATGTTTATGATATCTCTTAAGCATGGTGTGGTGTTGAAAGAGTAAATTGCTGCTTATAACGGAGGATATACAAATACTTAGTAGTATATATCATGTAACCAATTAGTACATAATGCAATGTGTACTAACTTCCTGTCTTCAAGTACTTGTGACTTTTGACTGTGGCGGTTTAAAAGGATTTTTGTGGTCATTATTTGAATGGAAATTTGCTAAATTTATTTACGAATATGAGGAATATAATTTTGCAATTAATGTTATCATTTTTAATGTTGAATACTTTGCAAGGTAAGAATTCCTGGAGTGCATCTTTGTATAAAAAAACCTGTCAAAACCGAGCGAACGACTATATCAAACAACGGAACAAATGGCAAGTAACTGTCATATTCTCGCGAGACTTTGAAAAAGCACTTTTTTATACAATCATAGCATCATAGGTTAAACCTATCAAAACACCAAGCAAACCAATCATTATTATGATATTTTTTTGTCATTTAAAGGAGACGTGACACAATTTTTTTTAATTTTTTTTTTTTTTAATTAATTAATAAATATTGGTCAAATAACATATTGTAATATTTTTTTCTTGTCAAAACCTCATTTAACAGCCTTTTAATGGTCAAAGAATCCAGCGCTTGTCGTAATCTTTGATTTTTAATGAGATACCGGTCACGTGATCGTGATGACGTCAGTGGATACAATCTGAGAAAATGTCTCAAAAAGGACGAAGTCGATCATATTCCTGTAAAATTAAACAATGAACGGTGTTGACAGCAGTTTTCAAGGCAATTCTCACATATTCAACCGTATCAGTTTGAGCCGTTACTTGTTGAAAATAATCAAGTAGAAGATATAAATTCGTCATCCGACATTGACGATCTTTCAACCAATGCCGATATAATATATCAATAATCAATTTCACCAAAAATAAAGAGAGATTTCTTAAAAATGTTAACGTTTAACAGGTAATTGAATTACATTTAATAATACAAAAAGACAGGTCATAAATAATGTAGGACAGAAAGTCACAGGACAAAAAGTCACAGCCAAAAAGTCGCGGACAAAGTCTAATATTAAAATCCATTGAATACTGTGTTTGTGATTCGACGTCAAATTTATAGAGATTAAAAAAACTCCTATAAGTTATAAAAAGTAAAATAACAAAAGTACTGAACTCCGAGGAAAATTCAAAACGTAAAGTCCATAATCAAATGGAAAAAAGTAATACATGAAATGATCCTGCTTGACAAACACCCGTCATTGGAAAATAATAGATTTGGTTAGGCCAACTTAACTCGAAAGAAATAGTAGGATTATGAAATGTAATGTATGTGAAACAGAAATCACGCTCTGTGTTTTCGGAATTGAATTAGACAATATTTCTTTTATATTTGAAATAGTTTATGTAAATTGAAAGATTCTGATCAAAATAAAAATTTCATATTTAAAGTTTTTAAGATAATAAAGTGTGTACAGTAACATGTGTCAGGACTATTGGATTTCTTTTAAACGGTCTAGAAATATTGCACATCTTACGGTAAAAGCGATATAAAGGGGTCTTGCGTTTTCAACACTTTAATTATGAGGTGCTCTTTCTTTTTTCAAATATTCTGAATACATTGTTAATGGTTGTGATGCAACATACAAAAAACGGAAACAGAGAAATATGATATAGATATACTGATAATTAGTTGAGCCATACGGTACCTTTCACCTTCTACTTGACATGCATTATTATGTTTACTGGCGGTTAAAATTAACTACCAATATTCAAATGAAGTTATAAAGAACATGACTGTTTTTTATTCTATCATTACAAACTTTCTAAATTTTTGCTCTGAATTTGTTTACAGCCACGGTATTTTTTATAAAGTCTTCCAAACTTGAATTCACAGTATTACAGCACTTACATGTACTTTGAATTTCTTACAAAATGATAGATTATTTGTGAAAAGACCATTAAACTATGAACGCCTAATGATATACCAAACAGCAATTTGACAGATTTTGGCAAAATTTCAGTATTTATCAACGTCAATTATGTCATATTTTTTTCTTTCCTTCAATTTATAGTGAAATATCAAGGATAACTTTACATTATAATGGAATTTTATATGACTGTAATGCAAGTGAGGGGTTTAGCTAGCTATAAACCAAGGTTTAATCCACCTTTTTCCACATAATATTATTCAATTTAATTGCTTATTTAAATGCTAATAGATTAAACTAAGCTGGTCTCTCATGTTTTTTTTTTGGGTTTTTTTTTTTTGTATATGCTGTCACAAAATGTAACAGTAGTCTTTAGTTTGTCCTATTGGACTTAAAGTATTTGCTAAATCTCCTTTTACTAATGTTTATAAATTGGATTTCAGTTTTGGGTCAAAATTGTGCAACCTTAGAAAATCCAGCACATGGTAGAGTGAGACTGCGAGCAAGAGGTAGAATCGCAAAGTTCAGATGCTATCGTAAATACAAGTTGTTTGGAACAAAAATTGTCATATGTTCAGGCGACAGATGGAGTCGCCCACCACCTATATGTATACGTGAGTATGCCTAGTATGCCCCAAACTATCTAAGATATTTCCCGAATTATCTTTAATATATCCCCAGAAGCAATAACAGTCTAAGGAATCTGCTTGTACTGAATGTGGTGTCTAACACCAGTTTTGCTTCTTGTGAGGGACGTTTGTGTGTTGAAAATCGACGCTGTTATTAATTAGCATGGATGTATGATTCAACAATGCACTTCAGACGAAATACAACCGACTTTTTTTTAAATTTATCCTGCAAAATTGAAAACGTCATGTCCTTCGAAAGCTATATTAGGTGTAATACCACCATTGATTTTCCCCTATTAGTCTTTGTTAAATTGGCATTTTAATTTTTTTTTTACAGTATTAACCTTTATTTCAACCAAAGAAATACTTTGCATGAATAAAGTTTAATCCTTTCCAGTGCTACAGTGAAAATTTCACACTACATTTCATTGCATATATTAGAAAGTAACCATCACCGGAAGTAAACAACCCAAATTTTACACTGTTATTTACTGGTTACCTGCTTTGGAAACTATGGAACGTTAACTTTCCAAAATATTTTATAAGACCATCAATTAAAAAAGGAATGATGCTTTCAGACACCCAACATACATGTTTATGACTCAGAAAAATTTAAGTGCATTGAAATGCAGGGTTAATTTTCTACAACTGCCAAATTCAAGGGAATATTTTTGTATACCTACTTTCGTATACAACCGGATGTGACGTACCATGAGATGGTGGTATTAATACAACCGGATGTGACGTACCATGATTTGGTGGTATTAATACAATCGGATGTGACGTACCATGATTTGGTGGTATTACACCTATGAATGAAACAAACTGTTGTAACTATTCATAAACAAACCGCGAATATTTGTATTATGAAAAAGTAAAAAATAAAAATAATTTGATTGTGACAGATTTGCCAACATATTTATTCTTGATTCAATCGCACTAAGCAATTATTTACACAATACACTATCCATCATTTGTCCATAAACAAAAGAAGAGAAGACTTATCAGGTGGAATTACGCTATAGGTTCTCATGAGTTTGATATGTCCTGTACCAGTTTTACCAGGTTTCATATCAACTTGGGGGATATTTAAAAACAAAATGGTTAATCATTTCAGGATAATAACCTTTTAATTCTTATTTGTAAACTCAAACGAACATAAACTATTTATCAAATAACCACAAACTCTCACATGGCAGATTTTTCTCAAACTATTGAACTGATATGACAAAACTTTACAGGAATGCTTGAAATAACAAAGGAAAAAAGTAACATTCAGTTTATTAAACAATAATGTCTTCTTTAAATACACCAATATTACGAAGCTGGTACCGGTTTCCCATATATACAAGTGGTCTGCAAATCTGAAAATAAATTATTTAATTTATTATATTTTTACTTGGCAAAATGCTACTGTACACTTTGACTGCAATGGCTCGAATGACTGTAAACCACCCGAGTTCACTCGTGCGTAAACTAAATAGTCCGGCGGCTACAAGCATATTTCAGACGAATTGTGCACATCCTGCTACAAGCATGAAATTTGGCATAGACCTTCCTCAATTATTACTCTTTTATTTCAGATAGGGAGGCATTTGAAAAAAATGGCTCACTTCCGGTAAAATCCAAA
This sequence comes from Mytilus edulis, assembly GCF_963676685.1. Classification (NCBI taxonomy): domain Eukaryota; kingdom Metazoa; phylum Mollusca; class Bivalvia; order Mytilida; family Mytilidae; genus Mytilus; species Mytilus edulis. The sequence goes on along the minus strand of NC_092350.1, from coordinate 25,145,377 downwards.
ATGGCGGACATCATACTTAAATCAGGCCTACATCGAAGCCTAGTATGTGAAAAGGTGTTATTATCAGGCTACTAACATTATATTTGGTGCAAACCTTTGTTATATACTACTTTTGGATATATGATATAGATAAGATGTCTGCAAAGACCCTACTTTCGGTAAATTCAAACATGGCGGACATAGTACTAGAATAAGCTTTGATTAGGGAGGGTAATTGGAATGTGTTTTAATGTATTGCTACTATCATTACATTGTGCAGGAACATTTCTTTTGTGCTTCTCATGAATATAATGTATAAGACATATGTCTTTAAAAACCTTACTTCCGGTAATATCCAAAATGGCGAACATAGAAATATCAATTTTCTATTTCAATATTCAATTTTTTTCAAAATGTAAAGAAAATGTTTTTTGTTTCTTTTGTGCTTATCATTAAACTTGTGGCTTCAAGTTATCCTCAAAACCACTTATATTATTCTGTTTTAAATTTTTTTTATAATATCTTTGATTTAGAGTTTTGGATAGATTGATTAAAACAAAATAAAATTACTTAAGTACTTAAACATTTTTCAAATTACTACTATTTAGCTAAAAATACATGTTTATTCACAGTCATCACCAAACAAAGTAGTGCACGGGAGAACCGATTTTCCACATTAACAACGACCGCGGCATCCTCTGTATTTGTATCTGTATGAATTCATTGTCGATAGCAATTCTGAATTGATTTTAATGACTTGAGAGAGCGCCGCCGATTTAGCAGATTTGATGCTCTCTACGCTTGATTTGCCCACTATAGTGTCGTCTAGCTGATTCGACGCGATCGCTGTCTTTACAAAGAATGAGTTAGAGTATTGTGGTGTTTTGCTTAGTGGAATATCAAAATACTTAGAGCTATTCTTTACTTGCTTTTCCACAATATTTGTTGCGTGGTATTCTTCGAATTTCTTGGCAGTTATGTTTCTCTAAGGACGAGCTTTTTTGAGAAATTCGTCTGGTTCAATAGCGGGAATCAGCCCCTCAACCACTTTGTACATAAATATCAACTTCTGGCTTGTTTGTCTTGTCTGGAGGTCTTGTAGTTCCAGTTAGGCAAGCATATTGGAGACACATCCGTCCTCTCTTGACTTGTAATCTCTGGTGATAAATCTTGCCGTTTGACGTTACATATCCTTTCTAGCTTATTTATGCTTGTTACCGTGTAGGGGTCCCATACTATGGCTCCATATTCCATCGTTGATCTGACGAGCGAGATGAAGCTGGTTTTAGCAATCTTATGGGCAGTATTTCAAGTTTCGTCTAAGAAAGTCTAGTGTTGAATTTGATTTCTGTGTCATGTTTGATATGTCGGTGGTCAATTTTTCGGTCTTCCGTAATTTGTAGGCCTAGGTACGGGTTATGCTTGACTTGTTGTAGTGTGTGTCCATTTACACTGTAAATATTATGGCTCTTGTTTCTGATGCATAGGATGTAGAATTGTTTTGGCATTGAACCCACACACAATCCATAGTTCGTCTACCCCTATGTCACGGAATAGCGAAACAGTAATGACAGCATCATCAGTAACGACTATTTGAATCATGACTCGTGCAAGTTCGTGTTTCATTGCATCAGACACATGCAACATTTTTCTAGTATCAGTCTCTTAATCTGAGCATGGTGATACACTTGAAATACATCACGAGGTAGATGAGATAGAATATCCTGAGCATGTGTTATTAGAAGCAAGAGCTACATAAGGGGAAAGGGGAAACACAGACGAATCCAGGGTAAAAAAAAATCCTCAAAATTGGCAAAGTTTTCTGATAGATGACGACAATAAGAAAGAACTTTTTAGTTTTTATTCGCAACAGCTTGCTCAATAGATTTTGAGGAAAAGGTAGTTGTAGCAACAATTGTCAGGATGTTCTGTGTTATCCACCACATGATGATGTTTCAGGTTCAGCACCATGTTTACATGAAGAGGCTGACACTTAAATCAAGATGCATGTATCTGATGCAGTGAAACACAGACTTAACTGAGTCATGATGACTCGAACAGTCGATACTGATGTTGCTGTCATTGCTGTTTCGCTATTCAGTGACATAGGGGCAGACGAACTTTGGCTTGCAATTGGAAGTGGGAAAAGCTTCAGAGATATATATAAATATGTCCATGACCTTTCAAATACACTAGGCATTGAGAGATTACACGTTTGCTGGAAAATGAACTGCGTTGGTGATATGGATGGTGTTTGAAGATGTGACTCTATCATTTAGAATGATGATTGATCAGCCAACATCACCAGTCATTGATAGAACGATACGTGGTTTTGTTATAAGATGGAACAAACTTATGAGATGGGGTTAACGAAGCAAGAACACATGGTTTTTGGAAGAGGGAGGACTTATTGGGGCTATTCCCACGACTTGGTCTAGTCTCTGGTCAGCAAGTAAAACGTGCAATATACCATGGCGGGTGCGAATGAGTAACAAGCTTGGAATAGGTTCCCATGCTAACTAGTCCAGACGCTTATGAATGGCGAAGGGAAAAATATGATCTATGGGAACCCTTTTGGACAACTCTTTGTGAGGCCTCTTCATCTTATCAGGAGCTTGTACATTACAGATGTAAGAAACAATACCACGATCAAAATCAGCTCTCCGACTGTGAATAAACAAGTTTTTGCGGCCATAAATTAGTCATTCTAAAGATGTTTAAGAACTTTAGCTATTTTATGTTGTTTTAATCGATCTAGCCAAAACTCTACATCGAAGATATTGATTGAGGACTCATCTTTGTAATTTACGCCATATTCAATTTGGTTGTTTTTTTACCGGAAGTGTTAACTTTGTATTTAAACATATAAAGCTGAATAGAATTATTTGTTTTGACGATGACTTAAAGCCAAAAGTTTAATGACTGGCTAAAAAAAACATTTTCTTTAGATTTTGAAAAAAAAAGAATATTAAAATGAAACATTATCAATATTTCTATGTCCACCATATTGGATATCACCGGAAGTAAGGGTTTTAAAGACATATGTCTTATACATTGTATCCATTAGAAGCACCGACGAAAGGTTCCTGCACAATATAATGATAGTAGCACTACTTTAAAACACATTTCAATTACCCTCCCTTATATTTTACCGGAAGTAGGGTTTTTGAAGACATCTAATCTATATCATATATCCAAAAGTAGTACATAACAAAGGTGTGTACCAAATATTATGATAGTAGCATGTTGATAACAGCTTTTAACATACTAGCCTTCGATATTTGGCTAATTTAAGTATGATAGATATAGAAAGATGTGGTGTGAGTGCCAATGAGACAACTCTCATGTCCGCCATTTTGAATTTCACCGGAAGTGAGACATTTTTTTCAAATGCCTCCCTATCTGAAATAAAAGAGATATAGTTGAGGAAGGTCTATGCCAAATTTCATGCTTGTAGCAGGATGTGCACAATTCATCACGAAGCCGCTGTACTAAAATATCGCAATCAAAACGACCGTATTATAAATAACCAAACACATGTAGTAGGGTGCCCAATCAACAAATTTGATCGATTTGCCTTAACGGAATAACACACGGCTATATTTTATATCATTGGGAAGAAGAGAACAAACCTCATCGAAATACCGTTGTCGTCGTTGTCTGCCGTGGTCACGTTTTTTTTTTAAATAAGGGTCAAAGGTCAAAGCAAAAATTTCAGAAAATGCACAGTCACATTTAGATAGCTTGTTTCTCCTAAATATATGCGTTTGGAGCAAAACAAAAACACCTAATTTATAGAAAAAATATCTTTTGTATCTACATTTAGAACTTATTTTATATTTTTATCGTCAAAAATTACTTTAGATAGACTTTTTTGCATATATGGTGCAAATTTGAAATTTTCAAACAGCTGTTGAATAACAATGACCTTGACCTATTTCAATTTCTAAATTTGATTTTTTTTTTTGTATTCAATTCATTACTAGTAAGATATAAAGATGTTTTTTTTAGATTTGAACTTTAATAATTTGTCAAAAACAAAATGTGTTTTTTACGTCTTTTGATAGTAAGGTGTTCGTCAATTTCTAGGTAAATGTAAAATTTCTGTTATTGGATGTGAAAGAGTATTTATTATATATAAATGATTTGTTTCGAAATTTGTGTAACATTAACGTCAAAATTGGTTGAATATAAAGCTCTGTGTATAGCTTTGCTTTACAGAAGTAAAAATTAATGCAAACGAAGAAAAAGGGGGGGTTAAAGTTATAAAAACAAAACGTCTATTAGAAACAGGTAAAACACCCCATCCTACATATACAGATGACTAAATGAGCAACAGTTGGCTATAATGTTTACAAGTATTCCAAAAATATGATCAGGGAGAGGGTTATGTACAGCACAGATGTTTTTTACAAACATTTGTAAACAAAAAAGGCGTGAGAAACCAAAGGGACATTAAAAACTTATAAAATGAAGACAAGCTGACAACAGCATTGCAAAAACACGAAGAAAAAAGAACAAATGCAAATAGAAAATTATGATCGAAGCTGGTATTACCTACTACGTTCTATGGTCTCCTATAGTTTAAGCCCAGCAACCACGTCAAGGTCAGAGACCATGCGGCCGGGTTTTTTGTTGTTGTTTTTTTTCACATATCTTTTTCCACAAGATAGATTATTACTATATTTCCCACGATTTCGAAATTGAGCAGATTTTATATTTATTGTTTAGAAAAGATTATGGACTGCTTAATTTACATTCGATTGCTAACAATGATTTATAAGGTACAAACAGAAAAATGAAATCTTATACATCTACATCTTCGTCGTCATCAATGTTTCTAACTGCAACCAGACGAGTATTAACATTTCGACAAATGTCATTTGCCTGACATGGGCATGCATTTGTACATGATAGATTTTTTTCGAAGCAAATGCAAACTAAATCTTGCAGAAATTCATACGACATCTGACATTCGAGATAGAAAGAAACAAGTCATTCTTCTTTTCTTATGTCTGGAGTGAGGCTCTTATTACATATTGTTTAAAAGTAGATTCACAAGTAGGAAGTTTGACAAGGGAGAAATTTTGAATTGTAAAATTGAGAATTGAAATGGGGAAAGTACCTAAGAGACAACAACCCGACCATAGAACAGACAATTTTAGCCAATTTTACGCTCAATTTGTTAAGGTCACAATGATCTTTTTTGAGTTTTGACTTGAGATCATGTTTCAACAAGATCTCGAGCTGCATTATAGATTCCATCGATGTCACAATTAGAAAGGTTTGACAAATCGGAAAAAAACATCTGGGTTGTCCTTCAAGACTAAAAAAACAGTGCGCTTACCGATCCTTAACAGGGATGACGTTGTATTGCATCATGTTAAAACATGTGCGGCTGGTAGAATGTTACAGAGGACAAACCCGAGACTTTACATATTTCGTGGACAGGTAGATAGCGGCGCAAATCTTGTGTGCAAGTTATAGTGCCTGTTTAAAACCATAGCTCACGCGTATGCTGCATGGAGGGGAAGTAATGAACGCATAAGATCAGATTATCTGTATCCCGTGAATGTATCATAATCCTACCCTTGGTGCCTTTCCCACCGAACTCTTTGTCTACATGATCAGCATGTAAAATCATGCGGGTATCTACTTCGTCGGGCGTACAAAATAATTCTTTAAACCTGAATACTCCTTCTGAGCAGATCAAGGGTCCCTGGAAGTGCTATCTAGATAAATGACTTTCTCATGTATCATAGTAACAGTTGATCTACCATGATGCTGAACAATCGATTCGCCAAGAAATCTGATTAAGGCCTGCTGGTTCTCACTGACGCAAAGAAACTTTTTCCAGTCAGGAATTTGACGACCTTCTATATTTGACCTGAAACACTTTTACAGACAAACAAGAAATTGATTCAGCTTATAACATAGACATGGAAAATTCTCGCACGACTGTATGTTGTAAGTTAAGTTAGAATAACCTCACAGATTTCTTGTTGTAAACACGATATACGCTGGGCTATTCGATTGAATTTGAAATACGACCGACACGAGTTAAAAAAACCTACAAGCAATTTTTATCCAAATGTTTGGTTGATATGTTTCACCAACAACATTATGTGAAGTAAAGGGTTCCAAATCAGTCAAAGGCTAAGAATGAGTCTGAAATGACAACGAATATATGAATGACGGCCGACAAATGGATACATAAAGGTCATACCCAGCAGGCAGGTTGCAGTCTGGTCTTGAAAAAGTATTCCATATATATCAGTTCGGCGAAACAGACATTCGGTCAGACATGAAAACCCCTGCCACAAAATAATATGCCCGCTTTTATTCATCATGTTCATTTAATGCTAAATAATTCTGTTGGGAATTTTCGTTTCTAATAGCAAAAACGTGGACAAGATTTTTGTTTTGCGTCCAGAATTTTTGTTTAAGGCAAAAATCAGTATTTTTTTCTCTCTCAAATATCTAAGACTGCCTCCTCAATTCAAATGGTTCGTACTTACAACTTTAAATCTATATAGAGCTTATACTGACTGGGGATTATTATTCAGCTATATTATTTTAAAATAGGCTGGGGCGTTTGGGGTTAAACATGTTTCCGTAGTTAGATACTATTGCTGTGGAACTTTTTTTCATGAGAGTGTAATAGTCTAGAGCATTACTTTCTGTTTGGTGGAATAGTGAAATAGAAGTCAATACGTTCTTGTTAAATCCTGTGTCGCTTTGAAGGTGTCATGATTGTCATCCTCAGCCTACGCAATGTGTTACTGTAATTTGAATTCCAAAATGACTGAGAGACGTTTTCTTCGACGCACTGTAGGTCAAAGCCATCATAGCGAATCACATGACTTTGATAATCAGTAAATTCCAGAGAAAAATATCTTTATAAGTCAAGAGTTGTCGCATAAAAATTAAATCGTAGTACACGGGAATGGCAAAGTTTACGAAACCTAGTCTGATTAAACATTTTACAAAAAAAAAAAAAGTCCGAGCAAAGGGGGGGGGCGTACGCCCTCTACGCCCCCTCTGGATCCGCCACTGTTAACGGTTAAAGAGGGACAGATTCTCAAGTCAGCTGGGACAATAAGGGGGAGGGGGGCGACTTCTCCAGTCATGCTTCAGTGATTCCCTACATAATCAACCAAATAGTAATCACGAAAAAATATACTAAGTGTAAGACCTGATGATGTGAATAAATTGAAATCAGACATATCAAATGAAGTTGTCAGTGCTTTTGATATATCAATGGGCAATCTGATGAGTTAAGCCTTTTTTGACTGATTTTTATAGTTCGTTCTTGTGTTGTACTGTTATACATGTACCACTGTCCCAGGTTAGGTGGAGGATCGGAATCCCTCTTACATGTTTTACCCCGCCACATTATTTATGTATGTGTCTGTCCCAAGTCAGGAGCCTGTAATTCAGTGGTTGTCGTTTGTTTATGTGTTACATGTTTGTTTTTGTTCATTTTTTTTATATAAATAAGGCCGTTAGTTTTCTGGTTCCAATTGTTTTACATGTCATATCAGGGCCTTTTAAAGCTGACTATGTTGTACAGGCTTTGATCATTGTTGAAGGCCGTATGGTGACCTATATTTGTTAATGTCTGTGTCATTTTGGTCTCTTTTAGACAGTTGTCTCATTGGCAATCATACCACATCTTCTTTTTTATAATGACTGCTGATCACCACTGTGTCCAAACTGGGACTATTATGGTCCAACAACCAGTGGCCGATCCAGAAATTTTCCCAGAAAAGGATGGCATGCCCCCTGTCCCCCTCTAAATCAGCCTCTGACAACTCCAGAGAATAAATCATCATGTACGAGTACTTCAAAGATCATCAAACTGTCTACCCCACATGCGAACATCTTTTTGGGAGTTCACTGTGTTGCATGTTTTTTGGGTTTGATGGATCGTATAAATGATTGTCTTGGGGGTCATTGTCAAATATAGAACTGTGCATTGTTAAAAGCTAAATTATATAATTAAATTTGCAACAGCTGACACTATAGTATCCTATAGTGCACTGAAACCCTTGCCAATAACAATACCGTGATGCTTGGTGTAGGCTTCTTTGCACATAAGAAACCATATTGCTCACCTTGTAAGTTTTGTATTCTTCTAATCAGTATCGTCGGGTTTGTTTATTTACACCAGAAATCAATGAAGCGATGAAAGCACGGGAAACGAAATTACATCTTCGGTAAATTCCGTGAAGCTGAAATATTTAACCAACTATTTTACAAATTCGATCAAAACAGAACGTAAGCCATCAATGTCCAGCTTCTACAAATTCCATCACAGGCAAGACGTAAATCAATCAGACATAAACATACAGTCAAGACATAAATCAATCAGACATAAACATACAGTCAAGACATAAATCAATCAGACATAAACATACAGTCAAGACATAAATCAATCAGACATAAACATACAGTCAAGACATAAATCAATCAGACATAAACATACAGTCAAGACATAAATCAATCAGACATAAACATACAGGCAAGACATAAATCAATCAGACATAAACATACAGTCAAGACATAAATCAATCAGACATAAACATACAGTCAAGACATAAATCAATCAGACATAAACATACAGTCAAGACATAAATCAATCAGACATAAACATACAGGCAAGACATAAATCAATCACACATAAACATACAGTCAAATTTACTTAATGAATACATGTATAATCATCTAGAAAAGCAGACGAGATATCATCAATTTAACAAATATTACAAGAAAATTATTTATTTTCAGGACAAGGTTGTGATGATATTCAATCTTCAGAAAATATTACAGTCACTAGAAGTCATGATGGTGCTGTATCAGAATTCACATGTGCTCCACCACTCAAAATAACTGGCGAGAAACTGATCACTTGTGATGGTACAACTTGGAGTAACCAAGTTCCTACATGTGAATGTAAGTCTGTTAAGTGTTCATCATATTTCATTCTTTCCTGCAAACGTGTTCTTTCAAAATAAAACTTAGCTAAACCATGTATTTCATCAAAAGGGGTTAAGTTATCTACGGACAGAAAAATGGAAGGCGTATTAGCATCAAAACACCCCTTCAGTTACTATAGAAATAAATAATACAAAATACATCGTTTCTATTGTTCTTCCTTGACAATATAGATGACTAGACTGTAATGATAGATTTCAACCTGTTGACTGAGGCGTTACTTTTTGGCATTGCTGTACATAAAACGAAATAATGTATTGCTTTAAGATTTGGCATAACACAATGAGAATAAAGCATTCCTGTGTTATTTTCAAGGTATCATATTAATATGTAGTACTTTACCTTTATTTTTTATGCAGATGTAGAACCAGTAAATTATTGTGATTTTGAAGATGAAAATATGTGTGGCTGGCAACATGATGAACAAGCAAACTTTGTATGGATATGGAATTCTGGTACTACACCTACTCGACGCACAGGTCCGACATATGACCATACCTTGGGGAGAGGTGGCAACGGTAGGAAAATAAACATACAATTATGGGAGATCCTTATATTTTTCGTTTTCGAACAAAATAATGAACGTTGTAAGAAAAAAAAACACAAAGTGTGATAAAAACAATATTATTATTCTATGATTTACACCACTATCCAACTTAAAACTCAAAACTTTAAAAAAGGCCAAATAATGTACGAAGATGAAGAGCATTGAGATCCAAAATTCCTAAAAGTGTTTCCAAATACAGCTAAGGTAATCTATGCCTGAGGTAGAAAAGCCTTAGTATTTCAAAAAATTCTAAATTTTGTAAATAGTTAATTTATAAATATAACAATATCAATGATAATTCATGTCAGCACAAAAAGTGCTGACTACTGGGCTTTCATACCATCGGGGAAATAAATCTCCACCAGCAGTGGCATCGACCCAGTGGTTGTAAATAAACTCATCATAGATACCAGGACTAAATTTTATATATACGCCAGACGTGCGTTTCGTCTACAAAAGACACATCAGTGACGCTCGAATCCAAAAACTTAAAAAAAGCCAAATAAATATTTAATAGGTAGAAACAAACGTGACTAAAGGGAATTTTGTGACACTTCCTGTCCCCAATGTTTTCAGAGCACCAACTAGCCTTGGGGCCTTCCGTTAACATAGAATACAGGAAGTGTACCCAAACTCCTTTTAGTCACGTTTGTATCTCCCTATTGTCTAAATGTCTGCATGATATTCGAAAGATTGAGAGATCATGGGGGCTCTCACCAGTACCCTGTGCCCTTTGCCCTGAAATTTTGACAATTTTAGCTGAAAAGTGACGATCAAAGCCCTCCGTAGATATCGAAGATGACATTATTTTCGAAAATCCTTTTGATACAACCTTTATATATACAGAGTGTAAGATTTACTTGAATTTTATAGACGTTGAAAGACCAGGTGGATTTCGCCCTCATTTAAGCGGTCTCAGGTAGGTTTTCACTACATAACTTGAAAATTCAACTGGCACTTTGGGTGCTCCGTAAACATGGAAGACAGGAAGTGTATCCAAATTCCTTTTAGTCACGTTTGTATCTACCTATTATCTAAATGTCTGTATAATATTAGAAAGATTGAGAGATATTGGGGCTCTCACCAGTGCCCTGTGCCCTTTGTCCTGAAATTTTGACAATTAAAGCAGTCTGTAGATATCGAAGATGACATTATTTTCGGAAATCCTTTTGATACAACCTTTATATATACAGATTCTATGATTTACTTGAATTTTATGGATTTTGAAAGACCAGGTGGGTTTCACCCTCATTTAAGCGGTCTTAGGTAGGTTTTCACTATATACTCCTTTTAGTCACGTTTGTATCTACCTATTATCTAAATAAAATTAATATGGAAATGGGGAATCTGTCAAAGAGACAACAACTCGACCATAGAGAAGACAAAAGCAGAAGGTCACCAACAGGTCTTCAATGCAGAGAGACTTTGAAAGACCTGGTGGGTTTCACCCTCATGTAAGCGGTCTTAGGTAGGGTTTCACTATATATTTCTGTTTTTTAGGCTTTCCATATTTATTTCTATTTATAGTTCTATATGTTTCTAGAGTGATGAGTCAGTTTTTGTTTTAAGAAATATTACTTATAAAATAACATTTTAAGCGTCGTTTATTGATAAAAACCTATATATTATCAAGACAAATATGCAACTTACTTTTCTGTGTTGGTCTTCAATGTATTATCTATTATGTATTCCTTATGTATTGGAGGGTTTTGTTTTCTGTAATTAGTTAAGACGTCAGTTTTATAATGTATATCTTTTATATTCATTTGATAAAATTTACTGTTTGCAATAGCATAAATTGTTCTAAATAATAAGGATGTTATTAACACAAGCAGAAAACCCTAGCCGTATTTGGCAAAACCTTTTTCAACTTTTGATCCTCAGAACTGTACAACTTTGTACCTTTTTTTTACTTTCGAACTTTTATATCTGGGTGTCAGTGGTAAGTCTTGTGTGGACGAGGCGCGTTTTTGACGTATTGAATTGTATACCTGATGCCTTTTGTTATCTATTATTCATGTGTTTCTTTGCCTAATACGTTCTCCTGTTTATTTGTATTGTAGTCCTGTAATATTATGTTGTCATTTTAATGTTATATTTAACAATGCGAGGTTTGGCATGCCACAAAACCAGGTTCAACCCACCATTTTTTTCTTTAAAAATGTCCTGTACCAAGTCAGGAAAATAGCCATTGTTATATCATAGTTCGTTTCTGTGTGTAACGTTTTTACGTTGTGTTTCCGTTGTGTCATTTGTTTTCTAATATATTTGAGTGTGAATTCACATTACTATAAGACGTGTCACGGTACTTTTCTATCCCAAATTCATGTATTTGGTTTTGATGTTATATTTGTTATTCTCATCGGATTTTGTCTAATGCTTAGTCTGTTGCTGTGTGTGTTACATTTTAATGTTGTGTCGTTGTTCTCTTATATGTAATGCGTTTCCCTCAGTTTTAGTTTGTTATCCCGATTTTGTTGTTTTTTGTCCATAGATTTACGAGTTTTTAACAGCGGTATACTACTGTTGCCTTTATTTACGCATTGATAAGGGTTTATATTCGAGGACAACGAGATTTTAAGACAACTTGATGGGGTCATAAGACGATTTCCTATGTATCTTTTTGCTCCTTTCAACTATAAAAATCATGCTTTTAATGTTATCAAATATTATATTTTTTTATGATTTTAAAATAAATTTGAATATCCAACCGACTGCTAGCAGCCGGTTGGATATTGAATATTGAATAAAGAATAACAAACTGGCTGCTAACTTCACATCCATATCTGCTGATCTAAATGTATCAAAGAATTATTTCCTTATGAACTAGAAGAAATTAAGTAAGAAAATATATATATTTCAAAATATAAAGTTATATGTTATTTGAATTTATAATTGCTTCATATTACAGCTAAATGAATAAAATTTCTTATTTATTTCAGGGCATTATATGTTTATGGAATCATCATCTCCTATAAAAGAAAATGACAAAGCAAGAATACTATCTCCGTACTTTCCCGCTACAACATGTGGTCTTTGTTTTGAATTATGGTATCATATGTGGGGAGTAGCTGGATACAACCGTAAGCATTTGTCAACAAATTATGAAACCATTGCATGAAATACTAGTGGCTTCAAATTGATCACATCTTCCATAGCTTGTTATACTACATGGTATTTATTGATACCACATGTTCTTATTGTTAGATATAGCTGTTTAGGTACAGTAGTCACAGTTATTATACTTCATTACAAAACAGTTCATGTCACTGGTGAACACATTGTTGTCTCATTGGCAATCATACCACATCTTCTTTTCTTATATGTTCCAGCTGTCATAAACACAATCACAAAATGATGTGTACTAACAATGTGTAATAAGACAGTTGCCACTAGCAAATAAGATCGGATTACCTGTTATCCCCTCAGTTGTGTTAGGGTTTGTTGTACGTTCTTTATATTTCTTAGTTGTGTTTCATAAACGTGTTTTACTTTTCGTTGTTTTTACTTTTTCCCAATGGCGATGTTAGTTTTTCTCGAGGATGAATAGATATAGGAAATGTGGTATGAGTGCCAATGAGACAACTCTCATTCCAAATAACAATTTATAAAAGTAAACCATTATAGGTCAAGGTACGGCCTTCAACATGGAGCCTTGGCTCACACCGAACAAGAAGCTATAAAGGGCCCCAAAATGACTAGTGTAAAACCATTTAAACGGGAGAACCAACGATTTAATCTATATAAAAAACGACAAACGAGAAACACGACGTCGTATAAATTACATAAACAAACGACAACTACTGTACATCAGGTTCCTGACTTAGGACAGGCGGAAATGTCCCTTTTGAAATCTTCCGCCTCTTTTAAATTACGACTTAGAAAGAGAACTGAAGACCGAGGCAAAACAGCAGTGCAATGTTCGTAGAAATTATTCAAATGGTTTTAAACATCTCTTTTCAACTTATCTATAGCTTGAAAATGGTTTCTATTTAAAAGAAAACGGACAAAGAATGTAAAATAAAGATAAAATCACTCTGCAAAAACAACATTTCTGGTACAACGAACTGAGTACTAAGTCGGTATAGTCTCGATATAATTCAGTTTTCAGTGTTTTGTGTTAATGAACATTTATTTCACAGCTCCTTTTAAACAAACGGTGTTAATTCCGAAAAAAAACACTCAAGAAAATACAAATTAAGATTTGAGCTACAATCGACATCAACATAACTGTTTGGGTTTTTTTTTTGCATTTTTACCGTTATTAAATATAAAAATTTAAACAATCAATAATATAAACAATATTTTTATTATAAGGGTTTTTTTTAAGATTATTATTTTTTTTTTTTTTTACAAAAATTATGTAGATAAATTGAATTTTATACATTAGTAATATTAAAAGGAAATAAAGCGAGGGGATTTTTTATGCAAATGACCCAAAAGATCAATCATATTTTTTCTAAACAGAAGTTGGAAGATTGAAAGTTTATATTAAACAAATGGGACAAACAGGTACGTTATCACAACAAGCAGCGTTCCAGGTTTCTGGGAATCAAGGAGACGAATGGATAAAAGCACAATTTCCAGTCGGTGAACAAACAAAGTCTTTCAGGGTATTTATGCTTTTAAAAATCAAATAACACAAGTCTTTCAGATTCTAGAAATTTACAATTTTCATTCAGAGGCAATTTAAATAGAAAATAAAAGTTATCTCTATATATTTCCTCATTACAATACGTTGATCAGCATATATCAACTGAAATAAAATTCTAAAGTTTTGCTAAAGCAATTAGGAAATATCCCGAAAGTTATTTATCGAACTTTCTCCAAAAAGATGCAGTAAATGTGAACATTGATTTTGAAATATTTTGAAATTAAGTGCATTTGTAGATGCATAATTTTGCATGGACGACTCCACATGTAGTCCATTGTTTCATACATTCAAGATTACCAAATAGATTAAGATAAAATAGTGTCACGCCCCTTTTAAGTTATAATTAGAATTTTATTTATGATAGAATAGAGAAAACACTCATAGACCTCCATTTTTCGCCATTAAAAAAATTAAAACGTTTTCTTGGTACTAGAGATACCAATAATATTTACACAATTGTGAGTCACACATCATGCAGCATAACCCTTGGCTTGTTTTGTTTATTTCTTTAAGTTTAGTCGTGGACCTTTATTTACTAAATACTTTTCACTTAGTCAACTTATTTTCTTTTTTATTTTACGAAAATTAGCGATACTATCAAGCAGAGAGTGCTCCAGGCAGATATTGAATAGTTACTTACAGTTCTCAAATTTCTTTTTTTTTCCAACTCTCAAGTAATTTAACTTTAGGTGCCTATTCCATTTATGTCCCATTTTAGCCATCAAGCTCCTCACTTATTCATACTATAAATACATTCAAATTTTGGTTTTGAGCCCTACTAACGAAGGTCAATCCAGAAAAGCGCGTCGAAAACACCACATGTAAAGTTGTTTTCATTTGCATGAATACCCTAGATAGTTTTGGCCAGTTTTGTTGTGGTACCATTTTGTAATAATGATTTGTTGTGGTACCATTTTGTAATAATATTTATGTACAAATTGTAGTTTTATACAAGTTTCGTATTCAATTCATTTTTTACAATGAGATACTATAAGTTACCTATTGTGTTAGTGACCTAATACAATATATACGGGGGTCAGTAAATTTTATATGAGGTTCCAGCTTCGCTATTAGGTCACAAGCACACTGTGTAACGAATTTACCTCACCGATAAGAGTTGTCTCATTGCAATCATACCACCTATTCTTATTTTTATATTAAAGTGTCAAAGTGTTCAATTTTAAGAACCTGCTTCCATTGGTCTGCACAAAAACACTAATGTGAACAATAACAATTTAATATTAACAACCTTAATATAACAATATTAAACAGAACTTCCAGTACATTTAAATGACCAAATAGTGCCAAACAATCGTAACTCCATTACTAACCGTGTATTGAAATAAGCCCCGCCTTCCTACTAATCTTATATGGAATATACACGCTGTTAACCAATTAATATTCATAGAACTGTAGAGGAGGTAAGATAAATGTTGATCTTCCATAATTAGCAAACTTGATTTTTTATTCACAAATGTCCTAACGTCAACATAACTTCAGCACCAGCACTGTCCTTTATTACAAAAAGTGTAAAATCTCTTAATTAGATCAGATTTTATTTAGATATACTTTTAACTTATATCAGATTCTATGTCCCACAAATATCTTGTAGCAATCGCTAACGTGATAATAGCACCAAAAAAAAACAACAAATAAACACTTGATTGGATCAAAATATGTATAACTCATATTTGTAACAAACTTTGAAAACGCTATTAAATCACTCTATTAACTAATTGTCAATTAGATATTTAATAGTCTATTAGAAGTAAATAGTCTATTAACTTAATAGACGTTTGTGCAACCCAGTCCAGCCATACATAACTCTTAACGCATTTATATACATATTCATCCTTTTTGTAAACTATTGCTATGAGCGTTCCTTTTGAAAAGAATACATAAAATGCTTTGCGGAACTTGTGAAAAACTGTACGTTGTGCTTTGCTTTACCGACACATGTTGGAACCAAGTTTACTGTTAAGTTTACCCAAAAAGAAATGAAAGCAATACTTTATAAATTTCATGCAGCAGGAGCCATTTTTGTTATTTTGTTATTTACATTCATCTGGAACGATCAACCATTGCATTGTCAGTTTGGTTTCGATTTATGAGTGCAAATGTCCCTTTGGTATTTTTCCCTATATATTTTTTTCAGTTTTCGTATACTCTCGTTACTTTACTGGTTTTTTTCTTCTTTATCACTCATATAAGTGCACTCTGCATTTGAAACTATAGAATTTCGTATTATCTTTGTATTTCCAGTTCATAATTGAAGGAGAAAAGTTGAAAAGTTTCTTGGGTGATATTGCTGTGGATGATCCTAAATTGTACAACTGTTCAGATGGTAAAGTTTTCTATTACACCGATCCTCTTACTAACGATCATTTCACAAGAAAAGTAATTTATTAAGATTGACTGGCACTTTATCAATCAATAAAAAAAAAAAGTCAGTTCCAACGTTTATATGTTTTGTGTACCACTCATCCAAAAAGCAAAAGTATGAGATATGCTGTAATTTAAGGAAGAAACATTTTACACAAATTACACGCACAAATTGATTAGAGCATTTGCTTTCTTAGTACTTAAGTCAGGCTAGGACGGTGACATATTCTCACACGAATCGCTCAACAACATAATAAAAAATTAGGATTTAAAAGTTAGTTGGCTTTCAATACAGAAGAAAATGACTATATTCAAACAAAATCTTCGTTTTTAATTACTACATCTCATAATTTTAACGAACTCAAGATTCAAAAGTTGAAACATGAGTCTAAGAACTTAGTGTAGTAATTAGCATAGTAATGATTTTTATCTGCGTATACTATACACGATACATAAATTAGCTTTCTGACAAGATTTTTAGACGATTGTTAGCTAAAAAGTGACAATTTTAGCCCTCCGTAGATATCGTCATTCTAGGAAATCCTTTTGCTAACATCCGAATATTATATATTTTCTAAACGTTCATTGAATTTTATGAACATTGAATGACCATGGGGATCTCATCGTCATTTGAGTGGTCTCTGATAGAATTTCTCTATATATTTTGAATATCAAACTGGATCTTTGAGCCCTGCGTAAATTTAGAAGACAAAAAGTTTATCCAAATTGCTTTTAGTATTGATTTTATCTTTATATTAACTACCGACCTGTCTAATTTTAGGAAAGATCAGAGGGGTCTAAATGACATTTAAGTGGTCTCCTGTATGTTTTCACTTTATTTTTCTGTTTATTTTGGCTGTCCATAATTATAGATATTTATTTTTTTGAATGTTACTAGAGTGATCTTCTTTTTTTCTAGAAATATCATATACAAAAGAACATATTTGATGTTGTTTTATTGATAAAAATCTAAATTTCATAAAGTCAAATGTGCGATTTACATAAGGGTTATTTGAGGACAGACAAAGAGAATTTACAATTGCTTGAAAGGGTAAAAACGATTTCCTACATATCTTTTCTCTACTTCTAACTCTTTCAACTCTTTGTATCATGCTGTTTGTGTTTTTGAATGTTTCAATATTGATAGTTTCCACTAAATTTTAATATCGAATATCAAATAACGAACCGGCTGCTTTCTGCACATTCATTTCTGACTCAGACAAAAACAAACTTAAGCACCCCCCCCCCTTTTTTTAAAGTTAAATAGTGGCTTCTTAGTAGATACTAGAACACACCCGTGATATCGCGGGTCCGTGACTGAATTAAAGTATATAACTATGCGCAAGCCTTATTTTGATATTAGTATTGTCATCTGATAAAGTCATGCCGATTATAAGATACGCAGTTTTGTCTGCTTTCAAATCTTTCTGTTTGAATCCGTCGAACTGGAACTTATCAATTATTGGTAATATTAATTAGTTGTAAAACAAAAGGTCCTGGAATGGAATATTTTTTAATCAACAGCATTGTCCTATCTATAATACTAAAATGACGAGGTCCAATTTGTCAGCCGTCATCGGGTAAAAACGACAAATCAAAGAATTCAACTCTATATATAACTAATATAGGACAATGGTGTAGATTAAAAATTACACCACTCCAGACCCTTTTGTTTTCCACATAATTAATATTGCCAATAATTAACAAGTTCCGGGTCTAATCCGATACCGATACCAATAGTATATTCACCTGTTAGCTATTACCTTATCTGTACGTTCCACATTTGACAGGCGCACCACTAAACGGTGTATTTAGGATTTTGCTATATACACGGGTCATAATCAATGGGCTGACACTACTAAATTCAATCATTGTCAAATTGTTCCCCATTGTAGCTTTATTCAGCAATCAGCAAGACTTTCTAAGATAACTAATATAGGACAATGCTGTTGATTAAAAAAAAAACCATTCCTGGATAGCCTGGACCTTTTGTTTTCCACAAAATTAATATTTCCAATAATTGATAAGTTCCAGGTCGATGGGTTCAAACAGAAAGATTTGAAAGCAGAGAAAACTGTGTATCTTATAATCGACATGACTTTATCAGATGACAATACCAATTACTAAAATAAGGCTTAGGCATAGTTATATACTTTAATTCAGTCACGGACCCGCGATATCACGGGTGTGTACTTATATTAGTTATAAAGTTGAATTCTTTGATTCGCTGTTTTACGTCATGCCCGCTAACAAATTGAAAACTGTACCTATACGCCTTATTTTAGTCCAGATTTTTAGCTCACCTGTCCCGAAGGGTCAAGTGAGCTTATGACATCACTTGGCGTCCGTCGTCTGTCGTCTGTCGTCTGTCGTCGTAAACTATTTCAAGAATCTTCTCCTCTGAAACTACTGGGCCAAATACTTTCAAACTTTAACTGAATGTTCCTTAGGGTATCTTATTTATAAATTTTATCCGAAGTTTTGATCTATCAACAAACATGGTCGCCATTGCTAAAAATAGAACATAGGAGTCAAATGCAGTTTTTGGCTTATAACTCAAAAACCAAAGCATTTAGAGCAAATCTGACTGGGGTAATATTGTTTATCAGGTCAAGATCTATCTGCCCTGAAATTTTCAGATGAATCAGACAACCCGTTGTTGGGTTGCTGCCCCTGCATTGGTAATTTTAAGGAAATTTTGCTGTTTTTGGTTATTATCTTGAATATTATTATAGACAGAGATAAACTGTAAACAGGAATAATGTTCAGCAAAGTAAGATTTACAAATAAGTCAACATGACGGAAATGGTCAGTTGACCCCTTTAGGAGTTATTGCCCTTTATAGTCAATTTTTAACCATTTTTCGTAAATCTTAGTAATCTTTTACAAAAATCTTCTCCTCTGAAACTACTGGGCCAAATACTTCCAAACTTTAACTGAATGTTCCTTAGGGTATCTAGTTTGTAAATTGTATCAGAAGTTGTGATCTATCAACAAACATGGTCGCCATTGCTAAAAATAGAACATAGGGGTCAAATGCAGTTTTTGGCTTATAACTCAAAAACCAAAGCATTTAGAGCAAATCTGACAAGGGATAGTATTGTTTATCAGGTCAAGATCTATCTGCCCTGAAATTTTCAGATGAATCAGACAACCCGTTGTTGGGTTGCTGCCCCTGAATTGGTAATTTTAAGGAAATTTTGCTGTTTTTGGTTATTATCTTGAATATTATTATAGATAGAGATAAACTGTAAACAGGAATAATGTTCAGCAAAGTAAGATTTACAAATAAGTCAACATGACAGAAATGGTCAGTTGACCCCTTTAGGAGTTATTGCCCTTTATAGTCAATTTTTAACCATTTTTCGTAAATCTTAGTAATCTTTTACAAAAATCTTCTCCTCTGAAACTACTGGGCCAAATACTTCCAAACTTTAACTGAATGTTCCTTAGGATATCTAGTTTGTAAATTGTATCCGAAGTTATGATCTATCAACAAACATGGTCGCCATTGCTAAAAATAGAACATAGGGGTCAAATGCAGTTTTTGGCTTATAACTCAAAAACAAAGCATTTAGAGCAAATCTGACGTTGGGTAATATTGTTTATCAGGTCAAGATCTATCTGCCCTGAAATTTTCAGATGAATCAGACAACTTGTTGTTGGGTTGCTGCCCCTGAATTGATAATTTTAAGGAAATTTTGCTGTTTTTGTTTATTATCTTGAATATAATTATAGATAGAAATAAACTGTAAACAGCAATAATGTTCAGCAAAGTAAGATCTTCAATTAAGTCAATTTGACCAAAATAGTCAATTGACCCCTTAAGGAGTTATTGCCCTTTAAAGACTTTTTTCACAATTTGTTCATCATGTTGACTTACTTTAAAAAATCTTCTCCTTTGAAACTGCTGTATCAATTTCAGCCAAACTTAGGCTAAATGAGTTTCAGAGTATCTAGTATACATTTTATATTTTATTTCCTTGTATGTCAAGAAACATAGCTCCTATGGCTAAAATAGAACATAGGAGAAAATGATTATTTTTTTTTGGCTTTTGAAGAAAATAGGACGATCCAAAAAACATTTAAATAAATTGAAAAGCCAAAATAATCATTGATGAGAGATTTAACCAAAAGAATTAAGGTGAGCGATTCAGGCTCTTGAGAGCCTCTTGTTAGTATTCGTATTGTTATCTTAGAAAGTTTTACTGATTAAAATGATACAATAGGTAACAATTTGACAATCTAGTAGTGTCAACCCTGTGAATATGACCCGTGTATATAGCATATTAATCCTGAATACACCGTTTGGTGGTGCGCCTGTCAGATGCGAACGTACAAATAAGGTAATAGGTAACAGGTGAATATACCATTGGTATCGGTATCGGACTCAACCCGGAACTTCTTAATTATTGGCAATACTAATTACGTGGAAAACAAAAGGGCCTGGAGTGGTGTAATTTTTAATCTACACCATTGTACTATATTAGTTATATATAAAGTTGAATTCTTTGATTCGTCGTTTTTACGTGATGACGGCTGACAAATTGGACCTCGTAATTTTAGTATTATAGATAGATTGTGTGATTACTACAAATGAACGACTCTCCACCAGAAATCAAATGAAGTAGTAGGTTCTATAGGTTGTCATACGGCTTTGAAACGCGAGAAAATGACACACCGAAAGAAATAGCCATCAAAAGCCCTGACGCTACAAATTAGAAACAACATACGAAAAACAAAAAAGATAAACAGTTATTTTGTTTTAATTTTTTCTTTCTTTTTTTTTAGAAAAATGGGGTGGTATTTTGTGAGTAGTTTTGGATTTCTTTTTTTTCTAGGAACATGGAATCAAGGTCAAAGAAATTTCCAGCATCTTTAAAGCAAATCGATTATTTTGTTTGAAAAGCAGACGTTATTTTGCACAAACGATGACTGATGATGACATCGTTTAAGATAATGTAATTGAAAGTGACAATGCAATTCTTTTTTTTAACTAACTTGAAACTTCTCTGTTATGATTATGATGTATAATATGTCCGACAGAATACATTCAAATGACGTCCAAATTATTTCCATAAAGTGTATATACTATAAAATTGTTATATTTTTTTCATGGGGGGCGGGGGGGGGGGGGGGGGTAAAAAAAGTTAGTTATCTCATAATTACAAAGATTGCGTTATTTTAATGAATATTTAAGTAAATGACTTTTACAATCTTTGTTTATAAATTTTATGTGATTATACTTTCACGTGAGATTCTGTTGATTTTATTTCACGTGAAGATGTACATGTAGATATGGGAAGATGTGGTGTGAGTGCCAATGAGACAACTATCCATCCAAATAACAATTTATAAAAGTAAACCATTATAGGTCAATGTACGGCCTTCGACACGGAGCCTTGGCTCACACCGAACAGCAAGCTATAAAGGGCCCCAAAATTACTAGTGTAGAAACATTCAAACGGGAAAACCAACGGTCTAATCTATATAAAAAACGAGAAACGAGAAACACGTATAAATTACATAAACAAACGACAACTACTGTCCATCAGATTCCTGACTTAGGACAGGTGCAAAAATTTGCAGCGGGATTAAACGTTTTAATGGTACCAAACTTTCTCCCTTTTTCTGAAACAATAGCATAACATCACAACATAGAAATGTGCATTTCACGTTAAAGGTCAATGGAGTTTCGTTGGAGATTCATATGGCAAAGGTTTGCAATCAGTATGAACGGGGAGTTTAACACAAGCGTCACATACACATGCGGTGTCTGATTCTTATGCGTAAATACTTGTCTTGAACATAAAAACTTTTAAAGACTGGAAAATTAAATCAAAGAAAAGTATCATAAACTTGCAATGCAATCAGTCATTAGATTTTAGAATTAATCTTTTATCTTTCCAGTAATGAAAATGGATGATAACATTAGGATAGGTCTTATTGGCATATTGGATCATCTTGATTATACGTTTGTTACTAGACTTTCATCTTCTTACGCCTAACAAGGTTTTTTTTCTCAAAAGCTGAGAATTGAAAAGAGTTGACGATTGAATTTCGAAGAACATATATATACTACAGCGGACATCAAAGTAAGACAGAACTAAGATCTAGATATACATATTTATTAAAGTAATGATAAATATATCTCAGGTTTTTTTTTTCGTTTCTATGTAGAAAATAAATTAGAATTGTAGTAATTTCATGAACATCAAAATGATTAACTTATGCATGCACATAGATTTAGACAGACTTATATAAATAATTTTCTTTCATACAGATTCGAGATTTAAAGATAATATCATATACATATGACCATCGACTTACTTTTATTTATAAGAAATTCACTAGGTGCAAAAATTGAAACATACAAACAAACATGAACTTATTGGGTTTTTATTTTTTCGTTTGAATTAATGGAATCGAATTACTCATTGAGGAACATTTGCGTTACTGAAAACACTTCAACAGAAAATTTCCAAGTACGCTACGGTAGAGCCGGGCGGTCGCTACAAACTGTTATAATATTTTGGATAATATCGCTTTTTGGAATCATCGGAAATGGGATAACATTGATTGTTTTGTTCAAAAGAAAACTTTGGACTTCAGTTAACATTCTTATTATGATTATGTCGGTGTCCGATTCCCTCGCACGTCCGTTTATCACTAGTACGCAAACACAGAAATTCCTGGGCAAAGACATTAATTGGCTGACAACTCTGGTAAGAGATATTTTTACAACAAGTAGCTGCATCAGTGCAATGATAATTGGGATGGAAAGAAGTTTTGCCATACGAAATCCTTTCAAATTCAAGGAAACATGGAAGATCAATCTAACGGTGAAACTATATGTTGTCATACAAGTCATGATGGTAATAATTGTTATTGTTAAACACGTGTATACAGAGGTTGATGACCCGTTCTACGATAAATACTTGTATGTGCCGTATTATATACTAATTCGTGGAATTCCTTTCTCTGTTATTTTGGTAACGAACATACTTCTTGTTTGTGGACTGGTAAAAAATAACCAAATTTTGAGCAAGATGACAAATGAAAAATTGGAAAGGGAGAGAATGCGACAAGAAGTAGCCATCACAAGAATGGTAATGACTGTAACCAGTGTATACTTCGTCTGCATGGTACCAGGTCGTTTATTAGCTGGTGTAATTAAGGCCGGTTTGTTGCGCGATGAACGTCAGTATATATATTTAATCGTCACTTACCTAGAACTTTCAAATTTTTCAGTGAATACTATTATTTATACAATGACAAGTTCTTTTTTCAGAGAAGGTTACAGGGAGCTTATTGTTTCATGCTTTTGTCGTAGGTGTAGACAAGGGTCATCCGAAAGTCCGATTGAAAAATCTACATAATGGACTTTTCGACGCTCGTTATCATTTTTCGTTCTTTTTCGACTAGAAGATAAAGTATGCTAGTAATTTTTATCATTTAATTCTGTCAATATTCAATTTGCATTGACTCAATGATTAATGGTTAAAACTAGGCGTGTAATATTTGCTACTGGATAACAAAAAAACAGCGATCTTTTTTTTTCTATTAAAATAAAAGATAATTATATATATGATCCGTTGTCCATTTTTTTTATACTATTCTCCGATATTTATTGAATATTTCATATCTTTTACATTACCCGAGTTTAATATTCGAGAAGTGGGGACGGTGCAGGTTTAGTGTAATGTTTTCAAAACAAAAACGGACGATGAGATATTTCAAAGCAATTTATTGAAGAAAAAAATTGTGTAAAGTAATCTCCATCGACTGCTGTGGAAAAAAAAACCATGACATTCGAAATGTTGAATAAAACTTGAAAAGGGATCGAGGTAAAATTGACATTTTTTGTTGTTTTGTTCTAAGTTCTCTGAATAAAAGAAAATTAATTAGATATAATAAATTGTGGATGAGTGCCAATAAGACAACTATACATCCAAGTCACAATGAATTCATTTTAAAATAATTCAACTAATTTTTAATTGAATGTATGTGGTATTCGGAATTCCGTGTCAACTGTTTGAATTCAAGGTAATCCCTGTTTAATAATCAAGAATTTTCACTTAAATTCCGATTTTGAATATATTTTTTTCTGTAACTCTTACAAGTCTATTTATGTTTGTTTTATAATCAAATCCGGTCGTGATGTATGCTTTATTAGTAGAGCTTTAACTCAAGACAAAAGGTAGTACTGCCGGACACTGCAAACGACTTAATCCTGTGATAAACTAGATCACATTTTTGAATGAACATTCAAATCATCTCTTTTTGTTTATTCTTAAGCATGGTTCATTATTATTATACAACATACTATTTGAGTCTTTTATTTGTATGTCTTCTTTAATCTGGGCTGTATAAAGTGTTCATTTATCATGTTTATCATTAATTCAAAATCGCCTACTATAATCGTATATGCTTTCATTGAGAAAAAGTACAATGAACAGTATATGGGCACCTTTTTACACTGACTATGAGACTAAAAGTAAAAGTTTGCGAGAGTGTTCTTGTTTTGTCGTGTAATATATTGTGTGTTCTGTATATGAACTGATCATGTATCATTGTGTTTATAGTTTTTACTTAGTTCAGAAGTTATAACAGATATATTAAACTGTCAGGAAAGCCTTTCTTTTACTCTGTAATTGCCATTTCTTTTCTTTATAATAATAAAAATAGAAGTATTTTTTAGTTATATTTTATGATGACATCATGTAAATGAAATAGAGTTTTCATGTACCCGTTTAAAAGATATAAGATGTGGTATTAGAGCCAATGAGACTCTCCATCCAAGTTACAATTTATAAAAGTACACCATCACAGGTACGGTCTTCAACACGGAGCCTTGGCTCACACCAAACAGAAATCTATGAAGGGCCCCAAAAATTACTAGTGTAAAACCATTTCAATGGGAAAACCAACGAGCTAATCTATATAAAAAACGAGAAACCCTTATGAACCACATCAAATTACGTCATATTAACACAGGTAAATGAAGATGATTTGGTTGTTTAGTATACTTCTTTTTCTTCTCTCTGTATAATCTTCCGTTTAGGAATACCAAGATATTTCTTATATATCAATAAAACTATTCTAAAACTTAGTACATGTAAGGTGTATATCAACAAAAGCTGTTTTCTTACATCAATCAATCCATTCATTTCATGATTGATTAAGATGATCTACGAATATAGAAACAACACAAATTAAATTTCGAGTACTCTGAGATGTTATGCTGCGTGTAAATTGTGTTTTACAAAAAAAAATCATGCGCAGTATTGATTTGATGCGATGATTCCCGTTTAAAGTTATTTTTATAGTTTGTTTTTTGGACTTTGAAAAATATTTGTCTCATTGGCAATCATAGTTACTACAACTTTCTTATGTCAATATAATCACGCGAATGTTCTACTGAACATGTGTGCGTTATGTCTTTATGGTCCTGGTTTTTTTTGTTGGACAAAATATGCCTTACAAACTTGCCATTATAAGTCCGGGCAAGGTGAAGTGTTTTAAGTTTTGAAAAGGGGTAAAAAAAAATAGAAAAAAAATATTGGGTTATCTTTTAACTTGTATACATTGTTAATTATATAAACAGAGTCTGAAAATAAAAAAAATATGCTGTTAGAATTGAGAATACTAATTTAAACGTGCTCCTAATTTATGACTCGGCATTATATTCGTACATATCGATGCAATAATATCATACTATGAACAATAGAATATCAGTAATTAGATTAACAGTGTTTCGAAAATGAAGCTCTACAGTTCGTTACTGATCAGAACTCCGAGAAAGGATGATTGTGGGTAATTGTCGACTTCTAAAACTGTGAGTGGTCCTAAGCCCTGTCGTTCTAATGAAAGCGTGGTCATTCTTTTCCATTCTACCCAAAGCTGTCATTGACGCTGATTGATATCCGCCATTTGTATCTGTATTTCCGGTTGAAGATATTACATTGTTCTCTATGACCAGTTCGGCTATTATATATCCTGTTGTTTCTGTTGAGACGGTTCAGGAGAAAAGGTAAATACCACTTTTTGGAGCTACAAAAATTCCACTGTTTTGATTGTAATGATGACCTTTGTTAATAACTAGCTCCTCAAAAACCACAGTGGAATCTTTTTGTAGATCGAATCTTCGGTTCTTTATTATTGCATAGAACATCACTGGCTCTGAAAATTAGGTTATATGTATTGAACCGGTTGATTATTCTAATCATTCTTGTTTATTTTTCTATAAAAATAAAATAAAATACGTGGTATGATGAAATGATAAAAAAAAATACGTGGTATGATTAAATGATGAAACAAAACTGAAAAATAAAACAGTAGACACTCAGAAAATAAAAAAAATAATGAATGAATAAAAAAAATGGCCATTGCTAATAATCTAATCATAAAAAAGATGAAAGTTGTACAAATAGCTATACTTTTCTCTATGAAATGTGTGTAATTTGCATTCAAGGATAAGTTTTCAATTTTAGAATTATTGTTTGAATATGGGCAAGGGAGTGGAAACATTTTCGATCAAACAAAAAAGTGTCTCCTTAGTTTGACATTCGAAATTTACCATGATCATCATTTCTTGGATGATGACACATGTACACCAAGCATAGTTTATGCAATGTTGCATCACTTGAGTTTTATTATTGATGTCTCTTATTGCGTCATTCCTAAATATGTATACTCTTACGATTAGACTAAGGGAGCAACCAGTTAACCTTTAAAAAAGGGGTTTTGGTTTTTTGTTCAAGTCAAAATTTCTTTTTTTGACGTTATCTCTCAAATTATTTTTCACAAACACTATAAGGTATGGTGAAAATCTGGATTCAGAAGATATTTTTTTGTCATCTGCTTTATCACAATAATATTTTATGAAGAACCCCACCTTTTTTTAAGATAAATGGTCATACCATAATTTTGCAAAAAAAATATGTACGAGCTCATTATTATATTTATTTTACAAAGACTAGATATATAATAACATACCTTTTTTTATAATCTTCACACAGATTATGCAACATATTGTCATATTTTTGTAGACCTCTTTCCAGAGCTGATATTCTTTCATCTTGCAAGTGTTGCGTCGATGTAATATTGCTTTGTAACGACAAGCAAACAGCCAGAAAATTTCCCAAAATCAGGAATAATAACACGAAGTTCTTCATTCCTATCAGCTTTTAAAAAAAAAAGGTGAGTAGAATTGTGTTGGTTTAATGTATTTCAGTGGCGTATTTATTAGTTAGTATATATTGTATATTTGTAGACCGCTTCCTTCCGACATGAACATATGTTCATTTGTCAAAACACTACATTTTTTTAAAAACTGTCATTTACAGTAAAGTATGTTCAGAAGCAAGAACAAAGATTAGAGATATTCATGAGCTGTTACGGCAATTTATGCAATTACCGCACATCAAATATTAGAATGTGCAAACATGAATATCATATATACACTTGTTTGGCTTTATTAATATTTTGATATGAGCGTCACTGATGAGTCTTATGTAGACGAAACGCGCGTCTGGCGTACCAAATTATCATCCTGGTACCTTTGATAACTATTTACACCACTGGGTCGATGCCACTGCTGGTGGACGTTTCATCCCCGAGGGTATCACCAACCAATAGTCAACATTTCGGTTTTGGCATGAATATCAATAATGTGGTCATTTTTATAAATTTCCTTTTTACACAACTTTAAATTTTTCGAAATACTAAGGATTTTCTTATCCCAGGCATAGATTACCTTAGCCGTATTTGGCACAACCTTTTGGAATTTCGGATCCTCAATGCTCTTCAACTTTGTACTTGTTTGGCTTTATTAATATTTTGATATGAGCGTCACTGATGAGTCTTATGTAGACGAAACACGCGTCTGGCGTACTAAATTATAATCCTGGTACCTTTGATAACTATTGAAGACTTTTTGTACGCTTCAGAATGATTAAAAATATACCCAAAAAAATATTGTCGCTCGAAAAGTGTGTGTGCATGTAATTTATATTATTGAAGAAATCACAGATGTCCAATACAAGGGAAGATATAATAATCTTCCTAATCTTTGATAGTCATCAATGACCTAACGAATCAGGTCAAAGTAAGGTCTTCAACATGTAGTCTTCGCTCACAACGGACAGCAATCTATAATGGGATCCTAAAAATACTCCATATAAGTTATCTAGATATGAAAAGTTCACTATGAGAAATTGTATAGTCATCTCAATTGGCTTAAACATTTGTCATGAACCGACAATCTCTATCGATTTATTTGTGATCGTCAATACTGTACCTTTGCAATCCTTCATTAAAATTTTGAAATATACGATGAACAAAGTTACGCAATTTTGAGGATAATTGAGTAGCTAAGTACATCTATCAATTTACCCAATATATAAATATATTGACGTTGTTAAAATATCTTCGAGTAATTAACCATTGGAACGTGCATACTATTCGTACGATGACTTATTAGAAAGAAACATTACACGTGTGTGTCCTTGAATCAAAGTATAAAAGGTGAAAACATCGACGGGAACTTTTCATACGAACCTATTAATCATGACTATACAGACGGGAAGTCATTATGTCAACCTTTTGTTAATGCATATTTTGATTGAAAACAGCCTTCAGTATACTAAAAGAGTGGCGAACGATACCAGATGGACATTCAACATTACTTCGACAGATACTTGTAGTAAGGACATAATTCTGTATTATACAGCTAATATCTAATAGACATTGACGAAACGTAAATATGCATACCATCATTTCCTTTTTATTCATATGCATTCCCTTTCGAAAGCCTTAAAAATCTCATTTTCTGTACAACCTTATAATGAATGAATATTACTCCACACTTACATCATAATAACTGTAACTTATTAGAAGATAGAGGGACAAACACTATCCACAAAACTCAAAAACGAACCTCAACATAGTTAATTCAGTATTCTAGCGGCTTACTGGTGTGCTTATATGTATCTTTTAAAATAAAAAAAGCTATACATTTCTGTCGGGAGGAAAAACACGTCAACAAATCCGAATTAATTTTGAGCTAATATCTAAAATTTCTACCTCATTCTACAAAAAAAAAGTAGCACATGAAGGTATAATTTTTATTACATATTAAATTTTAAAATAGCCTATTTGCAAATTTTCATCAAAATGTCATTATGGGATTCAAAACTGTATGTATCGTATGCCCTTAAAGCCCTCTTTTTTCTTCCCATTTGTCCTGTTCAAGAACATTCGATGATGAATTGGCCTCCAATGTTATTTTACTGTTCATGCTACTAATTTGGATATTCCATCATAAAAAAGAACGAAAATATAACAAAAAGAGAAATCAAACGTAATCAAGGTAGAACGGTCCAAGACAAGTCAATCAAACAAATATACATGAATAAAAAAAGGTGTGTGATAAACGTCTATTAAGTAGCAGTTAAAACGTAAAATTTGTGTATTGTCAATTGAATCGGTTCCTTCTCGTGTATTTCAGTTGAACTTCCTAATAACATTTATGGGGAAGTTTGTACGTTAAGAGATCTGCTGAGTTATCGAATTCCATAAGACGAAACATGTTACCTATACTTCCCTAATGACTTCAGTTTTGATTTGTTTGTGTGTGGTTTTTTTTTATCTCTAAAATTCCAAACATATGTCAAAATTTGACTTGTAAAGCAACTAATTGGAAGCATTAAAATCTGGATAGTAAATATTCATGAATTCCAAACAATGTTGAAGAAATTTACCTATAATGATTTTTGAACAGATTAAAAGACCTGTAAAAAATGCAATCAGTGTGTGAAATAAACCTATGGATTACCTGACCTACATTCTTTGCTTAAATTTTACTATTATAATTGCTAAAC
This sequence comes from Mytilus edulis, assembly GCF_963676685.1. Classification (NCBI taxonomy): domain Eukaryota; kingdom Metazoa; phylum Mollusca; class Bivalvia; order Mytilida; family Mytilidae; genus Mytilus; species Mytilus edulis. Next base: position 25,114,935 of record NC_092350.1, on the reverse strand, counting down.
TTTTTTCTCGCCGTTACAAGGATTATTGGGTTTTTAGCTCACCTGGCCGAAAGGCCAAGTGAGCTTTTCTCATCACTTGGCGTCCGGCGTCCGTCGTCTGTCGTCGTCGTCGTCGTCCTGCGTTAACTTTTACAAAAATCTTCTCCTCTGAAACTACTGGGCCAAATTTAACCAAACTTGGCCATAATCATCATTGGGGTATCTAGTTTTAAAAATGTGTCCGGTGCCCCGCCCAACAAACCAAGATGGCCGCCATGGCTAAAAATAGAACATAGGGGTAAAATGCAGTTTTTGGCTTATAACTCAAAAACCAAAGCATTTAGAGCAAATCTGACTGTGGTAAAATTGTTCATCAGGTCAAGATCTATCTGCCCTGAAATTTTCAGATGAATCGGACATTCCGTTGTTGGGTTGCTGCCCCTGAAATGGTAATTTTAAGGAAATTTTGCTGTTTTTGGTTATTATCTTGAATATTATTATAGATAGAGATAAACTTTAAACAGCAATAATGTTCAGCAAAGTAAGATCTACAAATAAGTCAACATGATCAAAATGGTCAGTTGACCACTTTAGGAGTTATTGCCCTTTATAGTCAATTTTTAACCATTTTTCGTAAATCTTAGTAATCTTTTAGAAAAATCTTCTCCTCTGAAACTACTTGGCCAAATTTAACCAAACTTGGCCATAATCATCATTGGGGTATCTAGTTTTAAAAATGTGTCCGGTGCCCCGCCCAACCAACCAAGATGGCCGCCATGGCTAAAAATAGAACATAGGGGTAAAATGCAGTTTTTGGCTTATAGCTCAAAAACCAAAGCATTAAGAGCAAATCTGACAGGAAGTAAAATTGTTGATCAGGTCATAATCTATCTGCCCTGCAATTTTCAGATGAATCAGATAATCGGTTGTTGGGTTGCTGCACCTGAAATGGTAATTTTAAGGAAATTTTGCTGTTTTTGCTTATTATCTTGAATAATATTATAGATAGAGATAAACTGTAAACAGCAATAATGTTCAGCAAAATAAGATCTACAAATAAGTCAATATGACCAAAATGGTCAGTTGACCACTTTAGGAGTTATTGCCCTTTATAGTCAATTTTTAACCATTTTTCGTAAATCTTAGTAATCTTTAAGAAAAATCTTCTCTGATGAACTACTGGGCCAAATTTAACCAAACTTAGCCATAATCATTATTCGGGTATCTAGTTAAAAAAATGTTTCTGGTAACTCGGCCAACAAACCAAGATGGCCGCCATGGCTAAAAATAGAACATGGGGGTAAAATACAGTTTTTGGCTTATAACTCAAAAACCAAAGCATAAAGAGCAAATCTGACAGGAAGTAAAATTGTTGATCAGGTCACGATCTATCTGCCCTGAAATTTTCAGATGAATCGGATAATCGGTTGTTAGGTTGCTGCCCCTGAAATGGTAATTTTAAGGAAATTTTGCTGTTTTTGGTTATTATCTTGAATATTATTATAGATAGAGATAAACTTTAAACAGCAATAATGTTTAGCAAAGTAAGATCTACAAATAAGTCAACATGACCAAAATGGTCAGTTGACCACTTTAGGAGTTATTGCCCTTTATAGTCAATTTTTAACCATTTTTCGTAAATCTTAGTAATCTTTTAGAAAAATCTTCTTCTCTGAAACTACTTGGCCAAATTTAACCAAGCTTAGCCATAATTATCATTGGGGTATCTAGTTTTAAAAATGTGTCCAGTGACCCGGCCAACCAACCAAGATGGCCGCCATGGCTAAAAATAAAACATAGGGGTAAAATGCAGTTTTTGGCTTATAGCTCAAAAACCAAAGCATTAAGAGCAAATCTGACAGGAAGTAAAATTGTTGATCAGGTCATAATCTATCTGCCCTGCAATTTTCAGATGAATCAGATAATCGGTTGTTGGGTTGCTGCCCCTGAAATGGTAATTTTAAGGAAATTTTGCTGTTTTTGGTTATTATCTTGAATAATATTATAGATAGAGATAAACTGTAAACAGCAATAATGTTCAGCAAAATAAGATCTACAAATAAGTCGACATGACCAAAATGGTCAGTTGACCACTTTAGGAGTTATTGCCCTTTATAGTCAATTTTTAACCATTTTTCGTAAATCTTAGTAATCTTTTAGAAAAATCTTCTCCTCTGAAACTACTGGGCCAAATTTAACCAAACTTAGCCATATTCATTATTCGGGTATCTAGTTAAAAAAATGTTTCTGGTAACTCGGCCAACAAACCAAGATGGCCGCCATGGCTAAAAATAGAACATGGGGGTAAAATGCAGTTTTTGGCTTATAACTTAAAAACCAAAGCATAAAGAGCAAATCTGACAGGAAGTAAAATTGTTGATCAGGTCACGATCTATCTGCCCTGGAATTTTCAGATGAATAGGATAATCGGTTGTTAGGTTGCTGCCCCTGAATTGGTAATTTTGAGGAAATTTTGCTGTTTTTTTGTTATCTTGAATATTATTATAGATATAGATAAACTGTAAACAGCAATAATGTACAGCAAAGTAAGAACTAAAAATAAGTCAGTATGACCAAAATAGTCAATTGACCCCCTAAGGAGTTATTGCCCTTCATAGTCAATTTTTAACAATTTTCTTAAAATTTGAAGATTTTCAATAACATTTTCCACAGAAAGTACTGTTATAGATAGAGATAATTGTAAGCAGCCAGCAAGAATGTTTAGTAAAGTAAGATCTACAAACACATCACCATCACCAAAACACAATTTTGTCATGAATCCATCTGTGTCCATTGTTTAATATTCACATAGACCAAGGTGAGCGACACAGGCTCTTTAGAGCCTCTAGTTTTTTTTCATTATAAAAGTTTCGGTTAAAATCAAATTTTGTTCGTAGCGTTATTTTGTAAGTCTACATAGCTATACTATACATACTTTGAGTTGTATTTTCGATTATAATGACGGAAACCCATTATTCTACCGTTTGAGACTGGTCAATGTACAATATTACATTTTTACTTTTTAACAAAAGCTTAAAGGCGAGGAACAACATAAACAGTAATATGTGTTTAATTTTTTATGATTTTATTTGACTTTAATCCATGTATATAGATCCTGCACTGTGTGATAGATAGGTATGTGTATTTTACCAGTCAAATATTTCTATTTAATCGCTTCCACGTGATTGCAAGATCTCGTATGCTGATTGGTTGATTCTATATACGTCACAGATACATGCACGTGTATTTGTGACCTCACCTGTCCTAAACTATATCTTAAAATAGTTCAGGAGTGCCCGTTTTAGATACACATACTAATGCATCATTTTCTTCTTCTGGATCGATATTATTAATAAAAATAAATAGAAAATTCTTTACATATATTCTATATAATTATATATATTTCGTATCTCTATTAAAATAATAGTATTATTTATTGGTCAGCTAAATAATTATAGTTTTATTGTTAAAGTCAATAAGTATTTTTCATTTAGAAAAAAAAACTATTATTTGTCAGCGATTGAACATATAATTATTGTAATATTCCTATATACAGGTGGTCGAATCCCCATGAGAATCAAATTTGAACTAGTGACTTGTATGTATAAGTCAAGAACTTTATAACATTTTGTTGATGCAATTGATATTTCTCGTCATTTGACTTTAATTGTCATAAGAACTTCCTGTATTCTTTTCATGTGGCACATTTATTTCGGACATTAATATTTGTTACTTCATTGTAAGTTATTGATGCTCCATTTTACTTTTCAAGCTTAATTGTTTAATATAGTTGCAATGTCCCTTCCTCTGGCTAGAGTTGTTCTATATAGTTTTTCAAATCTATATTTCAGCAATTCGACAAAGGGTAAAATTAGCGTATATGGAGATTGTCTTCGACGATCCTCAGGTTAGACCACGGATAGAGCGAGGCTCCAAATATTATGTTAAAATCATTCAAACCATATTCTATTTGTGCCTGTTCCAAGTCAGGAGCCAGTAGTTAAGTGGTTGTCTTTGGTTTATGTATGTCATATTTGTTTTTATTAAATTGTTTTGTTATAAAAAGTAGGTCGTTTGCTTTCTCATTTTATATTTTTCATAGCCGACTATTCGTTGTGGGTTTTCCTCATTGTTGGAGTCCGTATGTTTTATTCCTATTATTGCTTACATCAACTTCATTTGAACTTTTACAATAAAAAAACATATGAAAAGGTTCTCCAAAATTAGGGCCCTCCACGTGAATCCTTTTATACTACATCCATAGTAATTGTGTGACGTTTGTGTATATAATTCATATTTACACGTGAATTCTTATATAATGTATTGCTTACTCAAATGCAAATACATTAAACTAAGTTGGTATTTCATGTTTGGGATTTTTTTTCATTACTAAAGACAGCATATTTGTCTTCTGGGCTATTTCAATGTCACAAATGTAACAGCAAGTTTTTGTTGGTCCTTTTGGACTTAAGGTATCTATATTTGACATATCTCCTTTTACTAATATTCATAATTTTGATTTCAGTTTTGGGCAAAAGATGTGCAATCTTAGAAAATCTAGCACATGGTAGAGTAAGACTGCGAGCAAGAGGCAGAATCGCAAAATTCAGATGCTTTCGTAAATACAAGTTATTTGGAGCAAAAATTCTTATCTGTTCAGGCGACAAATGGAGTCTCCCACCACCTGTATGTATACGTGAGTATGTCTAATAATATGTTCTAAACTATCTAAGATCTTTCCCGAATTCTCTTTAAAAGCTTTTCGGCAGCAATGAAAGTCTAAGGAATTTGCTTGTACAGAATGGAGTGTCTAACAGCAGTTTTGTTTCTTGTGAGTGATTTTTGTCTGTTGGCACACGACGCTGTAATTAATTAGCACAGATGTATGATTCAACAATGCACTCCAGACGAAATACAACCGGCTTTTTTAAAATTTATCCTGCAAAATTGAAAACGTCATGTCCTTTGAAAGCTATATTAATGAAATAATCTTTTGTTACTATTCATAAACAAACCGCGAAGTTTTGTGTATGAAAAAATTAAAATGATTTGATTTTGACAGATTTGCCAACACATTTATTCTTGATTAAAGCGCACTAAGCAATTACTTACACAATAAACTATTTATTTTCTTAAATGCAATGAAATGTTATGTGAATTTTTTCCTAAAGTACTTGACAGGATAAAACTTTACCCATGCCAAGTTTTCTTTATTTGAAAAAAAAAACAATTCTGCACATTATTTTGAAAAGTGCAAATTTAACAAAGACTAATAGGGGAAAATCAATGGGGTATTACACCTAATATGGGAAGCTGCACATGCACCTTTGACCTTGTGAGTACTCTCATGTGTTGAAGGTACTTGCTATTTAAGTGAAATATTACAAAAAAAATTATATTTTCTGAATGGATTGCATTTTAGTCTGCAAAACACATTTATGAAAAACTGTTCTTGAAATAAGACTCTACCATGAATATTCAGTTGACAGAACAAGCCATAGTGTTTTGGAGAGGTTTTTCTCCTTATTTCTTTTATTCTGCTATGCTAGAACATTTTCCTAGGAAATACTTTAATAAATATATAGTTATAAGTAAATGAAACTATTTTTAATGCTGTAAACTAACAACAAATTATTCACTTAAAGAGAAGCCTTTTATGTACCTCTCTGGAACGCGGCGTAAATTTAATTTTTACGTAAGGACTTATTGAAACCTCCTTGGAGACTTTTATATGGATTGTTCATTCTGCTTGAATACTTCAATTTCTCATTTTTTATAACATTTTTATGATAAATGAGTGAAAGTTACCGCATTATTTTTTATCTATTGACCTGAAAAGTTGACATTTTGAGGAAATGAAAGGTATAGATTGACCAAAAGGGACCTTATAAAGAAGACAAAGAAGTCCATATGTAATATTTTAAAATTTATCCTAAAATTATCTTGTGTATCCTATTCAAAACTTGCTCGAATCGCTGTAGATGTCGTCATGTATTATACTAGATTTTTCTCAAACTATTGAACTGATTATGACAAACTTTACATTAGGTAACAAATATAGTCCCTAGTGTTGACAGTGGGTTACTTGCCATTAATTTTTATACCTCTTCCAAATTTATTTCTCCATGTGTAATGCCTCATATTGCAAGAAGGGGGTGAAATTACACTGTTAAACAATTTGGGTTCAGAATTTTAAAGGAAAGTAGTGATTTGGTCCAGCTGAAAAAGGTTGAAAATTTGCATTTCGGAAGCTGTCAAAAGATTTCAAGATGCCCTAAACATAAAATTGTCCATATTTTGAATTAGAGCCGATGAAGTTTTCTATAATTTTGATATAATTTGTCCCAAAAGTAGTACAACACACTGTAAAAATTTCATTGAGAAAGCGCAGGTGGGATTTTTTTAATTTTCATTTATCTTCTAAAAGAAATGCACTACGAAATAATTGTGGTCTCGGACCTAGGAATGCTTGAAATAGCAAAGGAAGAAAATAACATTCAGTTTATTAAACAATAATGTCTTCTTTAAATACACCAATATTACGATGCTGGTACTGGTTTCCCATAATACTAATTGTCTACAAATCTGAAAATAGATAATTTAATTAATAATATTTTTTACTTGGCCAAATGCTACAGTACACTTTGATTGCAATGGCTCGAATGACTTTAAACCACCCGAGTTCACTCGTGCGTAAACTAAATATTCCAATCAAAACGACCGTACTATAGGTTGTCCCGCGTACCATATTTCATTTATTGTAACCACTAAACTATTTAATATTTTGAAAAACGTTTTTTCCCATTATTAAACAGAATGACTCATTCAGTCTTTTATGCATTTTTTAAGACGTTATGATGACTTCATCGAATCATTCCCAGTTACAACTGGGGTACGTCAAGGTTGTCTTCTCTCTCCTCTCCTTTTCCTAATTGTAGTTGACTGGGTTGGTAAATCAGCCTACAAAGATCCAAAAGGCATCGGATGGACCCTCACAACACGTCTTGAAGATCTCGAATGACATTTGTGCACTATCCCATCGCTTTCAAGATGCACAACATCAGACCAAAAGTCTTGAAACAGTAGCAAAACAAACAGGCCTATACATCAACGCACAGAAAACTAAATCAATGAGGCTAAATACAAACCAGCAAGATTGTCTTAAGACCGATGACTCTACTGTTGAAGATGTTCAACAATTCACCTATCTTGGAAGTATTGTCAGTACATCAGGAGGCACAGATGAAGACATATCGGCAAGAAAAAAGAAAGCTCAACAGGTATTTTCCATGCTTAAACCTGTTTGGAGGAGTAATGCTTTAAGAACTAGCACAAAGTTAAGGATATTTACCACCAATGTCAAATCTGTACTCTTATACGGATCAGAAACCTGGAGAGAAACAGCTGCATCCATCAAAGCTATCCAGACTTTTGTCAATAAATGTTTGAGAAACATCCTCAACATCAGATGGCCAAACAAAATATCCAACAATGAATTATAAAGAGAAGAACCAAACAACAACCAACAACCCAGACAATAAGAGCAAGAAAGTGGAAGTGGATCGGGCATACCCTCAGAAAAAAAGACACACACATTACCAAGCAAGCCCTAGAATGGAACCCCCAAGGACATCGAAAAAGGGGAAGGCCAAAAAACACCTGGCGCAGGGGACTAACAACCGAGCTGAGTAAAATTGGGATGACCTGGAAAGAAACAAAACGAATAGCCATGGACAGGAAGAAATGGAGAGAAACTGTAGTCGCCCTATGTCCCCCTTGGGACGAAGTGGATTAAGTCAAGTAAGTCATGATGACTTCATAGACAAAAAACGCGTTCCATACTACAAGGGCAAATCTGTCCCACGGCGGAAAAAAATGGGATTCCAGATTTGAGAATCAAAAAAAAATTTATCTAAAATGTAAGTATTTGTATTTACTAAATCAATGTTAATTTGCTTAATTTTATGAATTTAAAGACAAATATCCTGAAAAATGATATATGGTAATTTATGAGCGATTTTTCAAAGGCTTACAAGGTTGTCGCACCGCCATTTTTTGACGTAAAACCGAACTCAACTCAAATTCACGACAATTGTTTGCTTATCACTGCTCTTATAATGGTAGAATTTTATGATTTTGTAAAATGTAATTTTTCTTAATTTTTCAAAAAACTAAAATATATCAATTTTCGATAAGTAGTTAAAAAGCACCGTCGATTTTGCGGAGTCTTACAATAATGTCGCACTTGCTTAACACAACGTTTCAGTCCAATTTTTGGTTTGAACGTTACGAAATATTCGCGACGATGTGTTACGCTTTCATGTACGAACATCGCGCGTAACGTCAAAACAATTCAAACAGGAAAACCAACGGTCTTATTTATATAAAAAACGAGAAACAAGAAACACTTACGAACCTCATCAACAAACTACAACCTCTGAACAATAGGTTACTATGTAAACTTTCAGGTATTTAAATATTCTAATCCTTAGAAAAGAGAACGGGTTATTAGTTAGGCAAATTGAATACGCCCGTTGTCATCTGTGAAACAGATATTCCATAAAGGTCAACAAACTCATAAAGTTGCCCGTAAAATTTACCACAACTTCACCACTTGGAACTCTTGGTCAAGTTTTTTTCCTTGTTAGAAGCAACCTTCTATCACGGATATCATAATAGGAAATATAAGCCCTGCAATACCGTATCAACTGTGAAATGTATACTTCGTATGTAAGCGCTTCCGGAACGCTGGTACATGTATAGTAATGACAATTGGGAAGCTGAAATCATCTCTTTTGTTGTGGGGTTTTGCTTGAAATCGACCCTCATTGACAATTTCTAGATGAAATGCAAGATATGAGGCAGACTTAGCTGCATCTGTTGTATCCTTTATCTAAATTTCGATTGTATATACACGTTCAATATAAACATATTTAACCAATTATTTTACAAATTTGATCAATACAGAACGTAAGCCATTAATGAATGTCCAGCTTCTACAAATTTCATCACAGGCAAGACACAAATCAATCAGACATGAACATACAAGTACATGCAATTGCAAAAATACTGTTTAAGATTAAGAAAGTTTGCTGCTCAGTTTCAAAATAAACAACTTTCCTTAACACTAGTATATATTGATAGTGAATTAAATGAGGAATCAAAAAAGCAAATAAAATATAGGGGTCAATGTGCTTGTTTTCGAGATATTACCCGTTGGAATTTTGGCGGGAAAATGTTCGCTCTTGCTTTTTCATAGCTTTATCATTGACCAGTTTAGGTTCTCAAAAACTATTAAAAAATAAATAAGATTTTATAAGACTTTTACAAATTGCTTATAATTATACATGTAAAAGATTTATGAAAAGAAAAATGGGGGTCCATGGGCAAATATTTTTAAGGCATTTAATTGGATAAAACCAGAGGATATCGAAAATTCCAAAACATGACAAACAAACATCCTTAAATACACAAATGAATGAAAGTAAATTTACTTAATGTATAATTAGAAAAGTAGACGAGATATCATCAATTAAACAAATATTACCAGAAAATTATCTATTTTCAGGACAAGGTTGTGATGATATTCAATCTTCAGAAAATCTTACAGTCACTAGAAGTTATGACGGTGCTGTATTAGATTTCACATGTGCTTCACCACTCCAATTAACAGGCAAGAAATTGATCACTTGTGATGGTACAACTTGGAGTAACCAAGTTCCTACATGTGAATGTAAGTATGTTAAGTGTTCATCATATTTCAATCTTTTCTGTAAACGTGTTCTTTCAAAACAAAACTATGCATTTCATCTAAAGAGGTTAAGTTCTCTAGGGACAGAAAAAAATGGAAGGCGTATTAGCATCAAAACACCCCTTCAGTTACTATAGAAATAAACAATATAAAATACATCGTTTTTATTGTTCTTCCTTTTCTTGACAGTAGATGAATAGACTGCAATGCTAGATTTCAACCTTAAACCACCTGTTGACAGGTGTTACTTTTTGACATTGCTGTACATACAGAAATAGACAACTGTATTTCAATTCTGCATATTATAAAACTGATAAGCACAAGCTCTCGTTTACTTTTACTGAATATAGAAATATAAAATCATATACAAAACAAATAACCAAAGCATCATGAACAAATCCAAATGAATTCAGCCATGCAACAAAACAAATTGTAGATTTCAACTAAGCTTATTTAAGAATTTTAGATAAAGTTTGAAGATTTAGATAGAACTGTCTGACAATGATAATTAGACACTCGTTTAGCAAGCGCAACTCTGGGTCACCAAAAATAATGTCAATAGCAATTTGTTTTATATAAGCAGTTACACATTTGACGTAATGAGTTTTTGAAAAAGCAGTATGATAAATACATTTAATCAAACGAATTGCAGATCTCACAGTTTAGTAACAAACACTTAAAATTTGAATGCATGTTCAACAGCGAACTTTCGAACCATTCCAAAATTAAATCAAGTTTGTTACCATTATGATGTTTTTGTTAAGGAACTTACGTTTGAATCATTAATTCATTTCTAATAAAACTACCGCAGGTAATAACAAACGTTTTCAACGTTAACGCAATTGGAAACAACTTGACATGAAAGGGAGAATGACAAAGTTGCATAAACACAAAAAAACTACATCATGGAAAATCCGGCACTTACTACAAATAAAGATTTAAAACAAAACTATTGTTTACTATATAGACATACTGTCTTCTATAAAATTGAGAATGGAAATGGAGAATGTTTCAAAGAAATAACACGGCTAAAGAGCAGATGCGTAGTTTATACACATGTATGATAAATTTTGATAAGGAATTTTATTGCTCTTTAGCTGCTAATGAAAACGAAATAATGCATTGCTTTGAGATTTGGCATGACACAATGAGAATAAAGCATTCCTGTGTTATTTTTAAGGCATCCTATTGATATGTAGTACTTTACCTTTATTGGTAAGGCATCCAATTGATATGTAGTTCCTTACCTTTATTGTTAAGGCATCCTATTGATATGTAGTATTGTTAAGGCATCCTATTGATATGTAGTACTTTACCTTTATTGTTTAGGCATCCTATTGATATGTAGTACTTTACCTTTATTGTTTAGGCATCCTATTGATATGTAGTACTTTACCTTTATTGTCAAGGCATCCTATTGATATGTAGTACTTTACCTTTATTGTCAAGGCATCCTATTGATATGTAGTACTTTACCTTTATTGTCAATGCATCCTATTGATATGTAGTTCTTTACCTTTATTGTTTAGGCATCCTATTGATATGTAGTATTGTTAAGGCATCCTATTGATATGTAGTACTTTACCTTTATTGTTTAGGCATCCTATTGATATGTAGTACTTTACCTTTATTGTTTAGGCATCCTATTGATATGTAGTACTTTACCTTTATTGTCAAGGCATCCTATTGATATGTAGTACTTTACCTTTATTGTCAAGGCATCCTATTGATATGTAGTACTTTACCTTTATTGTCAATGCATCCTATTGATATGTAGTTCTTTACCTTTATTGTTTAGGCATCCTATTGATATGTAGTATTGTTAAGGCATCCTATTGATATGTAGTACTTTACCTTTATTGTCAATGCATCCAATGATATGTAGTACTTTACCTTTATTGTCAAGGCATCCTATTGATATGTAGTACTTTACCTTTATTGTCAATGCATCCTATTGATATGTAGTTCTTTACCTTTATTGTTTAGGCATCCTATTGATATGTAGTATTGTTAAGGCATCCTATTGATATGTAGTACTTTACCTTTATTGTCAAGGCATCCTATTGATATGTAGTACTTTACCTTTATTGTCAAGGCATCCTATTGATATGTAGTACTTTACCTTTATTGTCAATGCATCCTATTGATATGTAGTTCTTTACCTTTATTGTTTAGGCATCCTATTGATATGTAGTATTGTTAAGGCATCCTATTGATATGTAGTACTTTACCTTTATTGTCAATGCATCCTATGATATGTAGTACTTTACCTTTATTGTCAAGGCATCCTATTGATATGTAGTACTTTACCTTTATTGTCAATGCATCCTATTCATATGTAGTTCTTTACCTTTATTGTTTAGGCATCCTATTGATATGTAGTATTGTTAAGGCATCATATTGATATGTAGTACTTTACCTTTATTGTCAATGCATCCTATTGATATGTAGTACTTTACCTTTATTGTCAATGCATCCTATTGATATGTAGTTCTTTACCTTTATTGTTTAGGCATCCTATTGATATGTAGTATTGTTAAGGCATCCTATTGATATGTAGTACTTTACCTTTATTGTCAATGCATCCTATTGATATGTAGTACTTTACCTTTATTGCTAAGGCATCCTATTGATATGTAGTACTTTACCTTTATTGTTAAGGCATCCTATTGATATGTAGTACTTTATCTTTATTGCCAAGGCATCCTATTGATATGTAGTTCTTTACCTTTATTGCCAAGGCATCATATTGATATGTAGTTCTTTTCCTTTATTGCAAAGGCATCCTATTGATATGTAGTACTTTACCTTTATTGTCAAGGCATCCCATTGATATGTAGTTCTTTACCTTTTTTCAAGGCATCCTATTGATATGTAGTACTTTACCTTTATTGTCAAGGCATCCTATTGATATGTAGTACTTTACCTTTATTCTCAATGCATCCTATTGATATGTAGTTCTTTACCTTAATGTTTAGGCATCCTATTGATATGTAGTATTGTCAAGGCATCCCATTGATATGTAGTTCTTTACCTTTTTTCAAGGCATCCTATTGATATGTAGTACTTTACCTTTATTGTCAAGGCATCCTATTGATATGTAGTACTTTACCTTTATTGTCAAGGCATCCTATTGATATGTAGTACTTTACCTTTATTGTCAATGCATCCTATGATATGTAGTACTTTACCTTTATTGTTAGGGCATCCTATTGATATGTAGTACTTTACCTTTATTGCTAAGGCATCCTATTGATATGTAGTACTTTATCTTTATTGTCAAGGCATCCTATTGATATGTAGTACTTACGTTATTTATATTGTTAAGGCATCCTATTGATATGTAGTACTTTATCTTTATTGTCAAGGCATCCTATTGATATGTAGTACTTTACCTTTATTGCTAAGGCATCCTATTGATATGTAGTATTTTACTTTTATTTTTAAGGCATCCTATTGATATGTAGTACTTTACCTTTATTGTTAAGGCATCCTATTGATATGTAGTACTTTACCTTTATTGCCAAGGCATCCTATTGATATGTAGTACTTTACCTTTATTGTCAATGCATCCTATTGATATGTAGTACTTTACCTTTATTGTTAAGGCATCCTATTGATATGTAGTACTTTACCATTATTGTCAAGGCATCCCATTGATATGTAGTACTTTACCTTTATTGTCAAGGCATCCTATTGATATGTAGTACTTTACCTTTATTGTCAATGCATCCTATTGATATGTAGTACTTTACCTTTATTGTCAAGGCATCCTATTGATATGTAGTACTTACGTTACCTTGATTGTTAAGGCATCCTATTGATATATAGTACTTTACCTTTATTGTCAAGGCATCCCATTGATATGTAGTACTTTACCTTTATTGTCAAGGCATCCTATTGATATGTAGTACTTTACCTTTATTGCCAAGGCATCCTATTGATATGTTGTACTTTACCTTTATTGTCAATGCATCCTATTGATATGTAGTACTTTACCTTTATTGTTAAGGCATCCTATTGATATGTAGTACTTTACCTTTATTGTCAAGGCATCCTATTGATATGTAGTACTTTACCTATATTGTTAAGGCATCCTATTGATATGTAGTACTTTACCTTTATTGTCAAGGCATCCTATTGATATGTAGTACTTTATCTTTATTGCTAAGGCATCCTATTGATATGTAGTACTTTATCTTTATTGCTAAGGCATCCTATTGATATGTAGTATTGTTAAGGCATCCTATTGATATGTAGTACTTTATCTTTATTGCTAAGGCATCCTATTGATATGTAGTACTTTACCTTTATTGTCAATGCATCCTATTGATATGTAGTACTTTATCTTTATTGCTAAGGCATCCTATTGATATGTAGTATTGTTAAGGCATCCTATTGATATGTAGTACTTTACCTTTATTGTTAAAGCATCCTATTGATATGTAGTACTTTACCTATATTGTTAAGGCATCCTATTGATATGTAGTACTTTACCTTTATTGTTAAGGCATCCTATTGATATGTAGTACTTTACCTTTATTGTTAAGGCATCCTATTGATATGTAGTACTTTACCTTTATTGTCAAGGCATCCTATTGATATGTAGTACTTTACCTTTATTGTCAATGCATCCTATTGATATGTAGTACTTTACCTTTATTGTTAAGGCATCCTATTGATATGTAGTACTTTACCTTTATTGTCAAGGCATCCTATTGATATGTAGTACTTTATCTTTATTGCTAAGGCATCCTATTGATATGTAGTACTTTACCTTTATTGTCAATGCATCCTATTGATATGTAGTACTTTATCTTTATTGCTAAGGCATCCTATTGATATGTAGTATTGTTAAGGCATCCTATTGATATGTAGTACTTTACCTTTATTGTTAAGGCATCCTATTGATATGTAGTACTTTACCTATATTGTTAAGGCATCCTATTGATATGTAGTACTTTACCTTTATTGTCAATGCATCCTATTGATATGTAGTACTTTACCTTTATTGTTAAGGCATCCTATTGATATGTAGTACTTTACCTTTATTGTCAAGGCATCCTATTGATATGTAGTACTTTACCTTTATTGTTAGGGCATCCTATTGATATGTAGTACTTTACCTTATTTTCAAGGCATCCTATTGATATGTAGTACTTTACCTTTATTGTCAATGCATCCTATTGATATGTAGTACTTTACCTTTATTGTCAAGGCATCCTATTGATATGTAGTACTTTACCTTTATTGTCAATGCATCCTATTGATATGTAGTACTTTACCTTTATTGCTAAGGCATCCTATTGATATGTAGTACTTTACCTTTATTGCTAAGGCATCCTATTGATATGTAGTACTTTACCTTTATTGTCAAGGCATCCTATTGATATGTAGTTCTTTACCTTTATTGTTAAGGCATCCTATTGATATGTAGTACTTTACCTTTATTGTTAAGGCATCCTATTGATATGTAGTACTTTACCTTTATTGTTAGGGCATCCTATTGATATGTAGTTCTTTACCTTTATTGTCAAGGCATCCTATTGATATGTAGTACTTTATCTTTATTGCTAAGGCATCCTATTGATATGTAGTATTTTACCTTTATTGTCAAGGCATCCTATTGATATGTAGTACTTTACCTTTATTGCTAAGGCATCCTATTGATATGTAGTACTTTACCTTTATTGCTAAGGCATCCTATTGATATATAGTACTTTACCTTTATTGTCAAGGCATCCTATTGATATGTAGTACTTTACCTTTATTGTTAAGGCATCCTATTGATATGTAGTACTTTATCTTTATTGTCAAGGCATCCTATTGATATGTAGTACTTTACCTTTATTGCCAAGGCATCCTATTGATATGTAGTACTTTACCTTTATTGTCAAGGCATCCCATTGATATGTAGTACTTTACCTTTATTGCTAAGGCATCCTATTGATATGTAGTACTTTACCTTTATTGTTAAGGCATCCTATTGATATGTAGTACTTTACCTTTATTGCTAAGGCATCCTATTGATATGTAGTACTTTACCTTTATTGTCAAGGCATCCTATTGATATGTAGTACTTTACCTTTATTGCTAAGGCATCCTATTGATATGTAGTATTTTACCTTTATTTTTAAGGCATCCTATTGATATGTAGTACTTTACCTTTATTGTTAAGGCATCCTATTGATATGTAGTACTTTACCTTTATTGCCAAGGCATCCTATTGATATGTAGTACTTTACCTTTATTGTCAAGGCATCCCATTGATATGTAGTTCTTTACCTTTTTTTCAAGGCATCCTATTGATATGTAGTACTTTACCTTTATTGTCAAGGCATCCTATTGATATGTAGTACTTTACCTTTATTGTCAATGCATCCTATTGATATGTAGTTCTTTACCTTTATTGTTTAGGCATCCTATTGATATGTAGTATTGTTAAGGCATTCTATTGATATGTAGTACTTTACCTTTATTGTCAATGCATCCTATGATATGTAGTACTTTACCTTTATTGTTAAGGCATCCTATTGATATGTAGTACTTTACCTTTATTGCCAAGGCATCCTATTGATATGTAGTACTTTACCTTTATTGTCAAGGCATCCCATTGATATGTAGTTCTTTACCTTTTTTTCAAGGCATCCTATTGATATGTAGTACTTTACCTTTATTGTCAAGGCATCCTATTGATATGTAGTACTTTACCTTTATTGTCAATGCATCCTATTGATATGTAGTTCTTTACCTTTATTGTTTAGGCATCCTATTGATATGTAGTATTGTTAAGGCATTCTATTGATATGTAGTACTTTACCTTTATTGTCAATGCATCCTATGATATGTAGTACTTTACCTTTATTGTTAAGGCATCCTATTGATATGTAGTACTTTACCTATATTGTTAAGGCATCCTATTGATATGTAGTAATTTACCTTTATTGTCGAGGCATCCTATTGATATGTAGTACTTTACCTTTATTGTCAAGGCATCCTATTGATATGTAGTACTTTACCTTTATTGCTAAGGCATCCTATTGATATGTAGTATTTTACCTTTATTGTCAAGGCATCCTATTGATATGTAGTACTTTACCTTTATTGCTAAGGCATCCTATTGATATGTAGTATTGTTAAGGCATCCTATTGATATGTAGTACTTTACCTTTATTGCTAAGGCATCCTATTGATATGTAGTACTTTACCTTTATTGTCAAGGCATCCTATTGATATGTAGTACTTTACCTTTATTGCTAAGGCATCCTATTGATATGTAGTATTTTACCTTTATTTTTAAGGCATCCTATTGATATGTAGTACTTTACCTTTATTGTCAAGGCATCCTATTGATATGTAGTACTTTACCTTTATTGGTAAGGCATCCTATTGATATGTAGTACTTTACCTTTATTGTTAAGGCATCCTATTGATATGTAGTACTTTACCTTTATTGCTAAGGCATCCTATTGATATGTAGTACTTTACCTTTATTGTCAAGGCATCCCATTGATATGTAGTTCTTTACCTTTTTTTCAAGGCATCCTATTGATATGTAGTACTTTACCTTTATTGTCAAGGCATCCTATTGATATGTAGTACTTTACCTTTATTGTCAAGGCATCCTATTGATATGTAGTACTTTACCTATATTGTTAAGGCATCCTATTGATATGTAGTACTTTACCTTTATTGTCAATGCATCCTATTGATATGTAGTACTTTATCTTTATTGTTAAGGCATCCTATTGATATGTAGTACTTTACCTTTATTGTCAATGCATCCTATTGATATGTAGTACTTTATCTTTATTGTTAAGGCATCCTATTGATATGTAGTACTTTACCTTTATTGTCAAGGCATCCTATTGATATGTAGTACTTTACCTATATTGCTAAGGCATCCTATTGATATGTAGTACTTTACCTTTATTGCCAAGGCATCCTATTGATATGTAGTACTTTACCTTTATTGTCAAGGCATCCTATTGATATGTAGTACTTTACCTTATTTTCAAGGCATCCTATTGATATGTAGTACTTTACCTTTATTGCTAAGGCATCCTATTGATATGTAGTATTTTACCTTTATTTTTAAGGCATCCTATTGATATGTAGTACTTTACCTTTATTGTTAAGGCATCCTATTGATATGTAGTACTTTACCTTTATTGCTAAGGCATCCTATTGATATGTAGTATTTTACCTTTATTTTTAAGGCATCCTATTGATATGTAGTACTTTACCTTTATTGTCAAGGCATCCTATTGATATGTAGTACTTTACCTATATTGCTAAGGCATCCTATTGATATGTAGTACTTTACCTTTATTGCTAAGGCATCCTATTGATATGTAGTATTTTACCTTTATTTTTAAGGCATCCTATTGATATGTAGTACTTTACCTATATTGTCAAGGCATCCTATTGATATGTAGTACTTTACCTTTATTGCTAAGGCATCCTATTGATATGTAGTACTTACGTTACCTATATTGTTAAGGCATCCCATTGATATGTAGTACTTTACCTTTATTGCTAAGGCATCCCATTGATATGTAGTACTTTACCTTTATTGCTAAGGCATCCTATTGATATGTAGTACTTACGTTACCTATATTGTTAAGGCATCCCATTGATATGTAGTACTTTACCTATATTGTTAAGGCATCCTATTGATATGTAGTTCTTTACCTTTATTGTTAAGGCATCCTATTGATATGTAGTTCTTTACCTTTATTGTTTAGGCATCCTATTGATATGTAGTACTTTACCTTTATTGTTAAGGCATCCTATTGATATGTAGTATTGTTAAGGCATTCTATTGATATGTAGTACTTTACCTTTATTGTCAATGCATCCTATTGATATGTAGTACTTTACCTTTATTGTTTAGGCATCCTATTGATATGTAGTACTTTATCTTTATTGCTAAGGCATCCTATTGATATGTAGTATTGTTAAGGCATCCTATTGATATGTAGTACTTTACCTTTATTGTTAAGGCATCCTATTGATATGTAGTACTTTACCTATATTGTTAAGGCATCCTATTGATATGTAGTACTTTACCTTTATTGTCAAGGCATCCTATTGATATGTAGTACTTTACCTTTATTGCTAAGGCATCCTATTGATATGTAGTACTTTACCTTTATTGCCAAGGCATCCTATTGATATGTAGTACTTTACCTTTATTGTCAAGGCATCCTATTGATATGTAGTACTTTACCTTTATTGTTAAGGCATCCTATTGATATGTAGTACTTTACCTTTATTGTCAAGGCATCCTATTGATATGTAGTACTTTACCTATATTGTTAAGGCATCCTATTGATATGTAGTACTTACGTTACCTATATTGTTAAGGCATCCTATTGATATGTAGTATGTTACCTTTACTGTTCAAAAGAAAATTTTGGACTTCAGTTAACGTTCTTATTGTGATTATATCAATATCTGATACCCTCGCACTTCCGTCCATCGCTAGTACGCAAACACACAAGTTTCTGGGCAAGGACATTTATTGGCTAACAACATTGATAAGATATATTTTATAACAAGTAGCTGCATCAGTGCAATGATAATTGGGATGGAAAGAAGTTTTGCCATACGAAATCCTTTTAAATTCAAGGAAAAATGGAGCATCAGTCTAACGGTTAAACTATATGTTGTCATACAAGTCATGATGATAATTATTGTTATTGTAAAACACGTGTATACAGAGTTTAATGACCCGTTCTACGATAAATACTTGTATGTGCCGTATTATATACTTATTCGTGGAATTCCTTTTTCTGTTATTTTGGTAACGAACACACTTCTTGTTTGTGGACTGGTAAAAAATAACCAAATTTTGAGCAAGATGAAAAATGATAAATTGGAAAGGGATAGAATGCAACAAGAAGCAGCCATCACAAGAATGGTCATGACTGTTACCAGTGTATACTTCGTCTGCATGGTACCAGGTCGTTTTTTTTAGCTGGTATAATGAAGGCGATGACCGTCAATTGATATATTTAATCGTCACTTATCTAGAACTTTCTAATTTTTCAGTTAATACTGTTATTCATACAATGACAAGTTCTTTTTCAGAGAAGGTTACAAGGAGCTTATTGCTTCATTTTTTTTGTCGTAGATGTAGACAGGGGTCATCCGAAAGTCCGATTGAGATATCTACATAATGGACTTTTCGACGCCAGTTTACATTTTCTTTCTAGATAAGTAGATAAAGTAAGCTAGGTATTTTTATCATTTAATTCTGTCAATACTCAATTCGCATTGACCCAGGGTAAATGGTTATAACTAGGCGTGTAATATTTGCTATTAGATGACAAATAACAACTATGATTTTTTTCTATGAAAAAAGATAATCATGGATCCGTTCTCACTTTTTATACTTGTCTCCGATATGTATTGAACATTTCATCTCTTTTACATTACCTTAGTGAACAAAAAAAACTTAGCGTCGATGAAATATTTCAAAGCAATTGATTGAAAATAAAATTGTGTACAGTGATCCCCATCGACTTGTGTGGAAAAAAAAGCATGACATTAAAAATGTTGAATAAAAGTTGAACAGGAATCGAAGTAAACTTCACTTTATTTTTTGTTTTGTTTTAAGTTCCATTAATAAAAGGTTGAAATAAATATAAATAATTAGATATAAGAAAATGTGGTATGAGTGCCAATAAGACAACCCTCCCTCTAAGTCACAATAAATTAGTTTAAAGATATTTCAAATAATTTTTATTGAATGTATGTGGTATGAGAAATTCCGTATCAACTATTTTGATTTCCCCTTTTTCTGTATATCTAATAAGTTTATTTATGTGTGTGTTTTGTAATCTGATCAGGCCACCGTTTCACAAATCCTTCTTAACTTACGATGATCGTATCAGTTTACGATCGGTTTACGTGTGGTTCTACGTTCCCGTTACGTGTGTTTCACAAAGGCATCGTAAAGAACTACTAAGTTGATCGCAAGTTACGTCGTGTGTATCGTAAACCGAGTAGAGTGCTTTCTTTCACGTCCGCACTTTTATCGAGTATGGCATGCCAAATAAACATTTTTAAAAATAAGTATCATGGATGGCGAATTATGGAGATATTTTTATATCAATATTAATACACCTAAAGAATATTAGTCCGTTTTCAATATTAATTCAAGATATATGACGCTTACAGTCATAGGACAAAAGTGAGTTCCCACTCAAAAAATGTCCGATCATTTCAGGTCATTTCAACTAAAATCGGTACTTTTCAAAAAAATATTACCAAGTAAGTCTATGAGTGATTTTTATAAAATAGATACCATAAGATGCAGAAATGTCCGAAGTTTAATTGTTTATTTGGCCATATTTTTAGTGAGGTTCTTTTTCATTATTGAATGGGTTAAACACAAATGAATTTTTTTACGATTTTAATTTGGTTAGAATACATAGCAAACTTTACCGTGAGTCGAGCAATATTTTTCTTTGTGTTCACTCGTCAGTAATTTAAAATACATATGTTAACAACACTTTGTACCAATATTCTTTTTGGAGGCAAACACAGTCAAATATATTCAACGAAACTATCCGACAAAGTGAGGGTTTAGATTAGGGGCAACGAGGGGTGGGGGGGGGGTGCATTTCTTTGTTCTGTAATTCTTTTAGCCATTCTTATCTTTTCAGCATTAAAAATATGCTTATACTTTAAATTGTGTGCCCCTTTAGAATTTGCACTACACAAATGAAACCATTTATCAATTTTGTTAAATTTCTGATTGAAACGAAACACAGAAAAATATAAATATTGTAACTTAGCTTATTTGTAATAATTTGGATATATGGAATAACAATAAAAATTATTTAAGCATTAGATTAGATGAAATTAGTTATATTTGATCTTATCTAGTTTGTAATATATGAGGAAATAGTAATGAGAAGCTAGCGCTGAGCATAAAGTTTTATAACATATACAGCATTATTAGTTATCCGACATACAGAGTTATCTGGAATCTGAAAAAGTAAAAAATTTATCACCAGAACAGGTTAGATTTATTATTGATAGCCCAATATAGATAAAAATGCTGATCAATATAATCGTTTTGGAGGATTTAAATTTTTTTTTAACTTTGATTCGTAGTGAGAGAAAAATAGGTTCCCCCCCCCCCCCCCCCCCCCAAAAAAATAAAAACAATGTCATCCGTCTTCGAGCATTCGTCTTCCAGATCTTATATAAAATATATTGGTTTTTTTGGGTTTTTTTTAAATTGGAATGAATTATGGATCTCTCAAATATGAAACTGAGGACGTAGGAATCATTCCGGCGAAAGAGACGTTTGTATTCTGTGACTCCCTTAAAATTATCCATAAATTTTAAAATTATAAAGAAACTAAGGTTTCAACTCCATTAGACAAAGTTGATCTTCGTCTGCATGATTTGGCTATTTATTCGGTTCGATTTGGTCTGATAGCTCTTCAACTGTTTCTGTTTTTTGTGCATGCTTCGTTCCAAAAATCGAGAATTTTGTTTGAACTCTTTCACGAAATTTCATTGTAACATAAATGGTAAATTTTCCTTTGATCTTCTGGTGAGTAAACCTCATTCACAACCTCATATATCTTGGGTTATTCCAAATACATATCTGGTATTCAAGCGCCTGTTAATGGGATAGGATGCTTAATACTATAAGAGTATCCACATGTAGATTTTTTGTGGTCTCTTTTAAAAGTCGGTGCATGAGAATATTATGCTACAACCAACCAACAAAAAGGGTTGCCTACTAAGTATATAAAAGCTAAAGAATATGCAAAGCATGTAATTTTTACAACGCAGGAGTTCGGGTTAAAGGGGTTCCCAATCGTGAATATTAAATAATATATACCGATTTGATTGGCCAATAAATGTTTTAACACACGACGCCATCAATTTACGTAAATATTTTGGAAATATACAGACGATATTTCGCAATCCACGGCTCCTAGGAAAGTTTCATGTAGTGTTACGTAAAGCGGGAAATACGCCTTTATGTAGTTAAAAATTGGTAATTTTAAATTATTAACTTTTTTTACATTTAGGCTTCTTCCTTTTTTTCCTAAATTGTTACATTATTTGGAGAATTGCGATTTAATGTTATTTTTTTGTATCGTTTCTATCAAATTTTATTCTTATATTAAAACTAGAAATTGATCTGTTGTCTCACAAGGAAACAGCTGTTTTGACGTTTTTTTCTAGAAAAAAATCCTAAATTTTCTAAAAACTTTTCACCCACATTTTGTCAGCTTCAATTCAGTGAGCAATATTGAATTTCATACTAAATACAGGAGCTTACCAGATTAAATTAACGCGACCTATTAAAATAGTCAAAACAATAAGTTTTTATTCCAATTACAATTGAACTTTTAATATCAATTCGAAATTTATGTCATGTTGATCTGCAATATATTTATTTATATTAAAACTTGACCAACTTCTTAAAATCTGACAGACCGTCCGCGAACAGTCCGACGTATGCCGCGTATTTTGAAAAAGTACGCGTACGGTACAAATACTCATATGGTCTGGAACATAGACATCTATCTATATTATTGAAAACTATACTATACTATGTTGCCTTCTGGATGTCCTTAGTTTGTCTTTGTCATTTGGTAGCTGTCTCATTAACGTATAACCTACATTTCCAACAGTTTTGTATAGCTAAAACGGCTAATGTGTATAGAATAATTGTCTTTCTTTCCCTAAATAATATGCTTAAAAGAAGAAGGACCGAGGAGAGATGTGCACAGGCACTTGTTTCGATCTATCAATGGGAAGGTCGACTATCCATATATATTAAATATTGATAGTCGACCTTCCCATTGATAGAAACAGGTGCATGTGGCGATGTCCCTAAATAAAAAAAATTAAAGTAAACAGAAAAAAATGCTTCACTTTTCAATCTTTAACTTCCCCTCCCGCTTCCAAATTTTGTTTCTACTGTATTAATTTTTGAAGACATGTCGCATCTACACAAAGTCTTATTGATCTGCAGCTTACCCCCTATTAGTTTTGATATATATGATCTACATTAAATTCGAGTCAAAAATAGTCACTCGAAAGTCATATATATCTAAATATTTGCAATAAGTTCCATTAACCACGAAACTAATTACAGTCAGATATTTATTTCGATATTCTTATTAAAATACATTTCTTTTTTGGCCAAAATTACAAAAAAAATAATTATTATCTGGTTTGACTGTGAAACACTGATTCCAGATTTATATTGTACACATAACTTTAAAGTCATAAGAAACGAGTGACTGGTGAAAAATAATGTTCATCCAATTCTTGAACCAATGCATGT
Organism: Mytilus edulis; assembly: GCF_963676685.1. Classification (NCBI taxonomy): domain Eukaryota; kingdom Metazoa; phylum Mollusca; class Bivalvia; order Mytilida; family Mytilidae; genus Mytilus; species Mytilus edulis. The sequence continues at coordinate 25,090,873 of NC_092350.1, read as the reverse complement.
ATATATCATAAACTTAGTCCTCTGTGCACGATTTTATCATTTTTAACACTAATATATCGTATAATCGTCAATTTTTTTTTCTATCTGTCTGTTATGATTTAACAAATATGGCTACTCATTAAATGACGTGTTTTGAAGCCGAAGTTTACCGATTGTCACCTTATAGTAAATAATCAAGAAAAAGCATGGGTATTTAGCACGTGTTTAACATATACACTCAGGTAATTGTTTATTTTTAATGACAGATCCATGCGTATTGCTATCACCGGATTTTTACGAGGAGGGTCATGCTTAGGGCACTATGCATACGGAAAATATGTCGGCGAATTGCTTCCTGGCAGCAAGCAAATAAAAATAAGTAAACTCCTTCTAAATGTGGACAAATTAAAGAATTTTCCTCAGAAAAAAGTATATGTACATAAGTTGAATAATGAAAACTATCTATTTAGTATTAAAAAACATATGCATATTTTTTTTTAATTTGAGGTTTCATATGACTTTAAAAATGGGAATAAAACATCCTTCTTTAAACGTTTTATCGATTACCACTGTGCCTGTAGTGATATAATCATAAATAGCTTTCAGAACGCGGACGTGATAGAAAGCCTATCTATTAAATTGTGAAGACGTACGCCGGTGGGAAATAAGATGAGTAAACAATGATTAATACCTTAGATTTGCATTAAGTTAGTTGCTTGAATATACAAATAATCAAACGAAGAAAGACTCTAAGTGTAGTTCTATAATATTGAAGATTCTTCTTCGTCTTCTAACATTTGAGGCATCTTGACAACGAATAAAGAACGCTGCAGCCATGTTAGATGGATTAATTTATTTTCGTAGAAAAACTGCGATGGAGTTACGACTGGGTATAGCTGTAGTAAGTTACGCCAGGATGTACGCTTTATTTACGATCATCTTAACTTACGACGGCTTTTTGAAACGGCTGTAAATCCTACGATTTATTTACGATGGACTTACGATGACACGTAGACTTACGAAGGCTTTGTGAAACGGTACGTTTGTTTTATTAGTAGATCTACAGCTTTTAAACAAAACAACAGGATGTAAAACTGCAAACGACTTAATCCTGTAATAAAATAGATCAAATTTTTAAATGTTCTTTAAAATCATGTATTTTTGGTTTTTTTTTTAGCATAGTTTATTATTACTGAAAATCTTCATATTTGTGTCTGTTATTTTTATGTCTTCTCTAATTTGTGCTGTATAAAGTGTTCATTTTTCGTGTTGATCATTAATTAAAAATCGCTTACTTTAAAAGAATATTCTTTCATTGAGTAGAAGTACGACAAACAGTTGTATGAAAATCTGTTAAGAAGAAATTGGGAATAATTAAAAATAAAATTTTTAATATTTACACTGACTATGATAAAAAGGTAAAAGTTTGCGAGAGTGTTTTTGTTTTGCCGTGCGATATATTGTGTGTTCTGTATATGAACTGATCAAGTATCATTGTGTTTATAGTTCTTACTTAGAAGTAAAAGCAGATATGTTAAACTTTTAGGAAAACCTTTTTTTACTCTGTATTCGCCATTTATTCTCTTTATAATAATAAAAATAGAATTAGGTTTTCAGTTTTATTTCATGATGACTTCGTGCAAATTTAATAGAGTTTTCATGTACCCATTCAACGGTGCTTTCTCAAATTAATCCATCTATTTCATATGACTGAAACGGCTCATCTACGATTGTAGAAACAACAACAACACAATTGCGAGTACTCACAGATGTATGCATTGTGTCAACTGTGTTTCGTTAATTTTTTCGTGCGCCGTATCGATTTGATGTGATGAACCCCTTTCAACTATTTTTTATAGTTTGATCTTAATCTTATGTTGAACAGTAACACCCTATCGTTTCATTTGTTTTTCATTTTCTTGCCTTTTAAACGTTGCTAGTTTGGTGGTATGATTGTTGTTCGTTGTTCAAAAATGTACTCCGGTTTTTTTATAATAGCATGAAACATCACTGGCTCTGAAAAATAGTTGATATTGATATTTGAGGAACTGGTTGATTATTCTAATCATTCTTTTTTTTTACATTTTTCTATAGAAATAAAGTATAATACGTGGTATGATAAAATTATAAAATAAAATACGTGGTATGATAAAATGATAAAACAAACATGAAAATGAAACACTAGACTATCAGAAAATCAAAGAATTTATGAATTAATAAAAAAAAATAGTCATAGCAAATAATCTTATCATAAAAAAGATGAGAGTTATACAAATGACTATCCTATTCTCTATGAAAAGTGTGTGTTATTTGCATACAAGGATTAGTTTTCAAATATAGAATTTTTCTTTAAATATGGAAAAAGGGTGGTAACATTTTCGAACAAACAAAAAATGGTCTCCTTAGTTTTACAATCGAAACAGTCGGATATTTTTTTCGCACAAAGCGGAAACAATTTTTATTCGACGTCATCAATAAAATTATTTTTTCACACAATAAGGAATTGGGAAAATCTGGATTGAGAAGATATTTATTTTGTCATCAGCTTGATCACAATATTCATTTTCATCAAATTGTCGATCAGAATATCTTTTGGTGAAAACATCATATCATCTTTGATTTTGCAAAGGTCGCGCCGATTTATTATTGCTTTTTAATGACAAGCAAATAGCCTGAAAATAGACACATCGTGTTTTTCGTCGTATTCAGCTATATCAAATGTTGAGTAGACTTATTAGTTTTATTTAATGAATAATACGAGAGTCGCTTAGTGGTTAGGATATATCGTATACATCCTGCTTACGATTCCTATATACACAAGATACACAACAAGATAGTACTCTGTTTATTATCTAATATCCCGACCATAAATTTTAATGTTTATATACAAGTTCGAAGTGATGTTTTCAACCTTACGATCAATAAACCTTTGTGCAAAAGGATTTTGACAGTATGAACTCTCCTTGTATGACATCCCATAGAAAATTCTATGCAATACCGTATCATTTAAAAGAGTATACTCCATATGTAGATTATACAGTTATGTAAATATGAAAAGTTCACTAGATGAAATTGTATAGTCATCTTAATTGGTTTAAACATTTGGTAGGAACGGAACTTTGCTATCGATTTACTAGTGTTAATCAGTACTGTTCAGCTGTTATCCTTTATTTTAAGCATAGAAATAAACTATTAAAATAGTAAGAAATTTTGAGGATCGTTTAGTGAATGAAGTAAATTTATTCGGTGGAATGTTAGGTTTAATGATAAAAAGTATTGTTATTGCACCCCTTTATGACATAAAGTCAGTACGCAAATTGTAAAAAAGGCCAAGTTCGTATGTATTTCTAGAGTAGATGGGATTGACATGGTCATATATAACACCTGTTATGATTGGATATAGCTTTCCCGCCATTAAAACTCTAGGAGCCCTTTGTTGTGGCAGGGTTCCTCGAGATCGACTCGATGTCCCGGATGTTATTCCGTCAATCCAATCAAATTTGAATGTAAACATATTCAGAGTAGGGGCCTTGTACTTCCGATAATCTAGAAACCTTACTTTTCAAAATTATTTACCGTTCATATGGAACTGTAGTCAGAACTCGAGTTCCATCCGAACTTGGCGAAACATAGTTAAGTTACAAATTATTCAATTTTGGTCAATATAACCTATTAACTTTATAAAGCCGTTCTCTATGCCACAACTGACAGAAAATAGAAGTGCTAAATGTATATTATGGTGAGTATGGTTTGCTCATAATGTCTCTTAAAATAACTTTTAAAAATATCTCATGACATATACACTTCATAACTGATTATTCAGTATGAGTTAAGGCAACAATTGAAATAGAGACTTGCTTGCACAAAGGCAAATTAAAGTTTAAACTTTAAAAAGTGAAATAATCAACTAAAGATAGATAAAAAAAAACTTAACATATAAAGTTGACACATCACATTTACCGAAATATTGATACCAGTGGTGAATTTTTAATGTGATTTTTGTTTCAGTTTATATATATATATAGTTTCAATTCATCAACTTTCCGTTAGGTCATAATCACGTTTCCGAGGCATATCCTGGTTTAGAATATTGTTGTTGGACTATGATTGCATCATCTGTAACCGAATAATACTTGTGCTTTGTGAATGGTTTTACACTTATAATTTCTGGGGCCCTTTATAGCTTTCTGTGCGGTGTAAGCCAAGGCTTCGTGTTGAAGATCGTACTTTTCACCTACATTGTTTACTTTCATAAATTGTGTCTTGGATGGAGAGTTGTCTCATTGGCACTCATACCACATCTTCTTATATCTATTTATCATAAGAATATAATGATATGAAAATACTCAATTGTTACATTTTGTTCAATTAGATTTTCGAATTGTTCGATAAAGTATAATGAACGTGTTTATGGATATGTGTTTTTCTTCATTTTGCCTTGTATAACAACATAGCATATATTTGCCGAATTCAATTATGGTTTTCATTTAACCCTAAATATGCATTATCTATAATTTATATTATTATCGTCGGACCTTCATGTTTTGTGTAAAAGTGTTATAGATAAGGCTGTAAGAACACGAGTAAGCTACCACTAAAATTTTAAATTATCTGTTTTTCGTGGGTTTGCTTTTAAGTTTTGTGGAAAGTAGATATAGTGTATGTATTTATATCTTCGCCCCTAACTTTTGACATTTTAATCTATCATGTCAGTTTTTGGGGTTTTTTTACGCACACATTGGTGTCAATATAATGGATTTCTATGCGACTTCTATTTAATGAGAGGTTTAGCTGGCTAGAAAACTAGGTTTAAGCCACCATTTCTACATAAGGAAATGCCTGTATCAAGTCGGGAATATAACAGTTGCTGTCAATTCATTAGTGTGTTTGAGCTTCTGATTTTGCCATTGTATAATGGACTTTCCGTTTTGAATTACCCTTATCATACTGTGGTATAATGTTCATTCATCATGCGGTTGAACAAACATACAGAAATTCAGTTTTCAGTGTTTCCAAAGGGAATGCATATGAATAAAAGATTTTTTTTTGTTTTTGTTAGTTTTTCTTGTCAAATAACACACCGAGGGTATTTCAGAATTTTTCAAATGGGCAATCTACAACTCAAAAAAAATTTAAATATGCATTTATCTGACTTACATTTCGCCATTACATATTATTTTCTGAAAAAATGTGCAAGCTTTGCATTCTATTTTACCGACCATACAAAAGTGGGATATTTTTTCTGATAAATTCAGGTTTTAATGCGCACAGGGATAGTTTTAACTTATGTTAGCATAAACACTTCTTGATTTGTTCAACGATTCATTTGTAATGTGAAATAAAATTCACTAATGGATATGAACTTGAAAATTTGTTATCCAGGCACAATGAAAATATTACTGGATCTGCATGGAGCAGGACACATATGCATTATTACATATGAATTATTACCGCCCGATAACTGTGTATAAAAAAATACCTGACCCTTTGTATGTTTTTTATCGTACCAACTTAGTAAGAAAGGGTTATGACATGGTTTTGTGTTTTTTTCCAGTGCATTTTTATAGCCGATAAGCAATTATTTTTCTAATATTTTCTAAAACTAATTATTTTAGAATAATTTACCTTTGTTTAGCTAAACATGTCTTCAGAATCATAATTTTATACCCCCTTTTTTTAAAAGTGCGTTGCTTTTATATCATATAAAATATCAATATTTGGTTATTTGGTAATTTGATAACGTAAAAAGGTATATATAGATATAAAAGGTTATTGATCATCTGTAACTTGTATCAATATTGAAAACAGAATTTTTAGTTTTGGCAGTATCCTTATTGAGGATAGGAGTTCAACCACAAGTAGTCCAGCAGGGTTGTACAATAAGTACATAATGAAATACCGACTGTTTGTTGAAGAATAAACCCACAAAACTAAAAAACTATGTCAAGAATTCTGGGATATCGTTTATGATGTATTTGTTTTGTTTGAAACAGTGTTGTTTTTCTCAAAATACGATTTTTGGTGAATTTTAACAAAGGAGGGACGAAAGATACCAAAGGGACAGTCAAAGTCATAAATCGAAAATAAACTGACAACGCCATGGCTAAAAATGAAAACGACAAACAGACAAACAATAGTACACATGACACAACATAGAAAACTAAAGAATAAACAACACAAGATACATGTAGCTACGATTTATGATTTTTTTTATTGCAAAATCAATGCTTAATTAGGAGATCTTTAAATTGAGCGTTTGGAAAAATCGGTGAAGTATGTAGGACATTCTTATGTTTTAGTATCGCAGTAAAACTTGTAAGGATTTTCTTATCTCTGGATTAGATTCCTTTAGCCGTATTTGGCACAACTTTTTGGAATTTTGAATCCTCAATGCTCTTCAACTTTGTACTTGTTTGGCTTTATAAATATTTTGATATGAGCGTCACTGATGAGTCGTATGTAGACGAAACGCGCGTCTGACGTTCTAAATTAGAATCCTGGTACCTTTGATAACTTTGTAATAACAATTTGTTAAAGATCTTAAGAGTCTTTAAGAATATCCCTGGAGGTTGGATACATCTTATTGTGGAGTTATTCTTTCAATTCTGTACTGTAAAAGGAAAGGTATGTGGATTTTAAGAAAGCAATTTAGTCAAAATATAAGACGAGTTGACTATATATATTGTTTTTATAGGTAAGTTTGTTTCGATTTTGGTATCCATTATGGAAAAGGGAGTTGTGACTAGCCCTTTTAATGTTGATATCAAAATGAGAGTGGGCGGATTCAAAACTTCTGAGGTGAATGATTAATACAGGTGTATGAGTGGGATATTGTATTAGCTGTCAATTAAGTTTTTGGTTTGACAGTCGACATAATGAATTTTGGTTTCTTGACTAAAGTCATGGTTATTCATCAATATAGCCATAATTCTTGGTAATTGAAATCACACGGACTCATCTATTAAGTTCCTATCACCCATTGAATTATGACTCATAATCAGGTGGTTGAAAAGATGACTGTCCGTCTATATAGCCATAATCAATAGGTTGTACTGATGACTTTCCGTCTATATAGCCATAATCAATAGGTTGTACTGATGACTTTCCGTCTATATAGCCATAATCAATAGGTTTAAATGATGACTCCCCGGCTATATATCCATAACCAATAGGTTGAAATGATGACTGTCCGTCTATATAGCCATAATCATTAGGTTCGAACCTTGAGTTCCCGTCAATGTTTATACTTTGATTGATTGGCATATATGTATACTGTCTTCTCGTAGTTAGGTCTTCGTACGAGAATTCTGCATTATCATATTGGGCGTAAATCGACAGTTTTTCGTCAATTTCAATATACTCGTATCTTTGGTCAGTAGGTAGATAGATTGGACTTTTCAACTTTGACTCAGTATTATCCGACAAAATTCGGAGAATATGTCTACGTGTCTGTCGTAATGGTAATCTTTTTGGTGTACGACATAGGTGACACAGTATGGCAAAAACACCAGCCGCTATGACAATAATTATAAATCCAGTTCCTACAACGATGATGCCTGAAATCAAATATTTAATTTGGTTTTTAAGTTCATTGTTTCTTAATAAATTAATTTCTAAATGGAATAATTTAGCAGAAATGCAAAAAGATGTTTATCCAATAATTCCTCCATGTAATATCATCAATGATATTGCTTGTTTTGCAGCAAATCGTTGACGGTACTAAAGTATAATCGTTTGAAACTTATTTTTGTTCAGCTACGAAATTGGATCAATATGTCGATACTGCCATTCGTAAGAATTTTACATAGCAGAACTTGCATTAAGGCAAAATGACTCGATATTTGAGGATGTCTTTTACAATATTGCGAAAGCTCAAAGTGTACTGTTTATTTTAGATTGTGAATGCATATGTTATCTTCTGAAAAGATAGTTACTGTCTCGTTCTTATATATATATATATATTTTGTTTTTCATTTATACAACAGTAAAAAAGGAACTGCGTCAAAATGTCACGTGTTTTTTTTTTCAGACTATCTGATCATGTGAAGCCTTTATGCATCATTTACTGTCAAGTGTTTTGTATATTCGATCAGACATTATCACGCATGTTTATATAAAATACATAAATTTGTGTTTACCTATAGTTACATCTGACAATGTTCCCATGAACTTCATGTCTGTCCTAAACCGACTTGATGTTTCTTCTAAAATAAACATAAAAGACAAAACTATCTTTAATCCTATCATAACTATAAGCAAGAATGGTTATCGTGATTATGGTTTGTTATTATTGAGGTAAAAATTATTTGATATATTTATCTAGTATATAACCAAGATACATCTGTTTTTATTAAACCGAAAATGAAATGATTTGCATCAAAACAACGGTAATGTTCGATTTTAAAGTATTGTCCGAACATTTCTTGTTGCTAACACCTTAACAAACACATAGTTATAAAGGATGACCGAAATAGAGATCTCCATGTTATAATCTGTATGTATACAAACATTATATTTATGACATATTTTAGAAGTAGGCATTTAAATTCTGTTGTTGTCTGATGTTGTCCTACAAAGCATTTTACGTTGATTAAAACATATGATTCAGTTAGGATGCCTTCGAAAGTCAGAAGATCTACTTTTTATATATTTTACAAAATAAAATTTATAAAAGTAATTTAAAAAGTGTCTTATAATCTTTTAAAGTGAATTGATTAATGAAATATCAAATGCTACGCCAGAGAGGTAAACATTGATGAAAATGAAACAAAACTGTAAATGCATTTTGCATTGGGTTTTTTATATTCTTTTAAAAACAGGGAATACATTTACCTTTATTCACTGTTGTAAGTTGTATATCAGTTTCCATGTCCCCTCCAATATTACATCTTGTAGATGTGTTGTTGTCTGAAAGAATAACAAAAACATATATATAAGAGCTATATTGTATTTGTTTCCACACCTTTATAATTCCTGGTCAGAAGATTATGTTTTTGAAATTATCCTGATTTTTTCAACGAATATTCTTTCACTTCGAAGAGCATTTTTAAAGGATAATGTGGGGAATATACGACAAGAAGTCGTGGACTGGATTTATATGTCGAGTAACAAAAGCATTGCATTTGCTAAATTGCGAATGAATTCTACAAATATGTTTCTATTTAAATTATATCTCTTTTCGAACTTTTTATTTCAGACGGGGAAACTATCGGGAAACATAAAATGAACTATGTATCACATTACCGAAACATACTGCTTCATATCTAGATCTAGAAATAAAAACTGAAATATCAAAAGGCGATTTCATTGAACAGAAATATTTCTTATCTAAATCAGTTATATAGATGAATAGTTGCCATAGCATAATTTATCATCATAAAGATATAAGAAGAATTAAGAAGTTCCAATGAGACAACTATCCATCTAAGTCACAATTTGTAAACGTAATAAAAATAGTAATGGGCTCTGTTAACATATATGAATATGACAGAAGATATTCATCGGGTAACATACAATACCATAATGTATATGATGTGTCTTAAATTTAGACAAATAATGATAGATCGGCACAAGTGATACGCGAAATTATCTTCTTATGTCACTTTGTCCATCTCCCTGGACCACTCAAATGTACCTTCGTTAGTCGGGTAATACCTTTTCTCATTGGCATATATAGTGTTTACAATGTTACAGAGGTTGGGTTTCGAATCCCGCTGATTGAAGTTAATGGATCTAACATGGTTTGACTCAATTTGAGACGAGGTATATATATGTATATGTAGATTCTATCACTCCATCGGGTGTGATAAGGTATTTATCCACTCGAGACAGATACATTTTCAAATTTAAAACAGCAGGCTCCCCTATGGTTTTAAATGTTTAGAATTCAACTGTTGAGAATGTATAAATTTCGTATTCACGAGATCGGGTTGTGGACTCTGTTTCTTTAATGATTTATAGACTATATGAAGACCATTTTTTCGAACGACTTGCAAAAAGTTGTTTTTTTTCTGCGTGGCGTCATTAGGCATGGTCGCAATTTTCATGACGTCACAATAGGAATTTCTGAGGAAAGCAAGAAAATTCGACATCATAATCGAATTTGGACCAATGGTGAACTAAAGATCAAACGAACCATACGTTGATAAAATTAAAGTTATCAACAGGTCAGGAAAAGGATAAACCGATTAAGAATTAAAGAAATATATTTATATGATAAAAAAGAATTTCCACATTCAAACTATTAAGATATAGGGAACTACATTTGTACTAAAATACCTGTATTTTGTATTTTTTGCTCTACGCGCGATGCAAATAACAAATTTGAACATTTAAAGTAAACGTAATCATTGTCAATCATATATTAATGTCAACAGTTTTAACAATTTAATCATTAAAAAAAAACAATTACACACCACAACCTTATATTTAAACAAATATTTTCAATTTATATAATTATGTTTTATTATAATAAATATATACTATCTTATGTACTCGTTATGCAGGTGGGTATGGAAAATCATCCATTTTCGTTAAATATATATATGAGTACAGCACAACAAGTGCATTTCATTCTTATTACCTTCAGAAAAGCATTGTATGCTGTTTTCGACGACGATAAAATAATTATCATGATTAACTTACCAATAATGTTCAAATTATGATACGGACCATGATGATATGGACCCATGCCCGTGTATACAGTGCATCGAAACAAACCAGAGTCGTCACAATGAGCACTGTTTACCGTTAAGGAAACGGTTCTGGTACCATCATATTTATGGTTGTCGAAAAGATGATTGAAGAAATCTTTTGTCCAAAAATAGGAGTGTCCAAGAAGCGAACAATGAAGTGTGATATTACCTCCAGATTTAACAAACACGTCGTCTGCAATATCAAATTAAAATCAATTGTAAATTTTCTGAGAAAATATTTTTTTTTCTTAAACATAAGTTTCAATAACTTTGTTATTTATTACATAGCATTGTGCTTTGATACACATACCCCATATACAGGTCAACATGCACATAGTTAAAGAGGGAATATTCTGACATTTCGTTAAAAAAAATATTTAAATTGGAAACATGTAGATTGTTATTATTTATAATTTTCTATCATTTATATGTTTTCTCCGCCAGAGTCCTCGTTTCAGAATCGTATTTATGCACAGTTTCTGTGCATAAAAGAATACATGAATTTGATTTGATCAATGGTAAAATAAAGTAAATATATGTTCGCACATACCTGCTGCTATATAATACCAGACAAAAGTAGTTAAACACATATAAATTAAAACATCCATATCATCGTATTCCTGAAAATTCAAGGGGATTTAATAAAGTGATGTAATTAAGTAAATGCATTTCCTTTTATTCAATTAATTAAAACGAGTAATCATTTCCTCTATTTTTATTATGATTCACGATACGAGCCAACGAGAATTTTTCAAACAAGGAAATAGCTAGAAAACGTGATTATTCGTTTCCACAGTTGATTCATTGAACCTATATAAGGAATATAGATAGGTAGAAATTATGGATTTTCCATCAACAAATATTTTGTTTATGATAAATTTAAAAGATTATGTACGCCAGATGTTCAAAAACCATTAATATAGATTTAAAATTTTCAAAATATTTCGACTTCCTTTCTTAGAAATTCTGAAATGAACATGGAAAAAATAACGGCTATTTCGATATTATTTTTTTTTGTATTTTACTATTATATTAACATACTCTATTTCCATCGTATAGATCCATACTGTCTTTATAAATATCAGATTCTGCTAAACCAATATTATTGTTTCCCAAAAATTAGGGATAACAAGATTATATTATTTCATATTTGTAGTTTTGTGGTTGTTCGATACTTTTAACATCACTTCTGATTTTGTGTAAATATTATATTTTATAACAAATTGAAGGAAAATAACAACTAAATTGGTTATGCAACTGCTATCTCTTCACGATTCTGTCTTACAGGTTTTATAACGAGTGAGTATTGGATATTATTACCTCGAGTTATTTTATTTCAATACAATAATGAACGCACATTTGACGAATGTTATATTGCTATTTAAATTAAATAACGAGAGTAGATATCAAGCAATATCCAATTCTCACGAAATTTTCTTCCTATTCCCCTTATGTTTATGTTTTATTGTATTATATAATCAGGAAGTGATATCATACGCGTCGACAATGATAGTTTCACCTGCAAGGCATGCTTGACGTTTCACTTCTGAAATATATAGATAATTCAATTTATCATAGACTCCCTTTGCGTCTTAAGCGGTTCAACTTTTACTATGAAGTTTTGTAAAAAAATATATTCTTTAACGGAAAGTTGATATGCACTACTTTCTTTTATGTAAAACATTGGGCTGTGCTGCATATTTTCAATACTTGCATGCTCCGAACTTCTTAAGAGTTTAAAACTTATACTGAAATTCTTTATAACCCCTACCTTTTTTTGTGTCTGCCTCAGAAATATTTTTTTCACTGTACCTTGTGTTTTTTACCCTATATTCATTTTTTAATCGTTACTTAACGAAATTACCAGTATAAATGCACATGATAAGCGGGGGAATTGAATTCTGAGAAAGACCTACGGTGAGGTTAGGGGTAGTTAAGAATTTTAGTATAAGTTTAAAGTCTTAGAAGTTCGAGGCATATACAGTCATGTTGATTTAATTTTCAATATGCTATATTAGAAATGTCAAATAGTTAAGTCTTACTGAATAAATATAAGATAGGTATTTCAAAAGAGACAACACATTTTCTTCTCGATATATTTAGCTATAAAAGGTACTGTTGCAGAAACGCGCAACGAACGCTACAGTATAAACTGATGATTTTTTTCAGAAAATCATAATTATTACAATGAACTGGGTATATTCTGGATGAAGATACACTTACTAAACTGCACATTGTTGTTATCTTAACCCATACTTCAGCCAATACTTACATCTCATATATCCCAGTGAACTTGAAATTAAGGATACTACTGATACTAGAAGGACTGCTTCATACCTTGATCTTTTCCTCAATATTGACGTAGATGGACGACTTCACACGAAAATCTATGACAAACGGGACGATTTCAACTTCCCAATTATCAATTTCCCATTTCTCAGCAGTAACATACCATCTGCCCCTTCGTATGGTGTTTACATATCACAATTGATACGTTATTCACGTGCTTGTTCACACTATACGGACTTCATATACAGGAGTGTGCTACTTACGCAGAAACTTCTCCAACAAAGTTATGAGGAGGACAGATTAAAATTGACACTCCGTAAATTTTATGGACACCATCACGAATTGGTGGATCCATACGATGTGTGTTTAACCAAACTAGCTAAGGACATTTTTACCACATGGTAGATTGTGGTTTGTCATTACGTCGTCTAATCTTTTAATTACCAAACGTGACTTATTCTCGATTGTGACTGTTTTGCTGAGTGTGAATTCGCATTACTATAAGACGTGTTACGGTACTTGTCTATCCCAAACTCATGTATTTAGTTTAAATGTTTAATGTTATATTTGTAATTCTCATCGGATTTTGTCAAATGTGTTGACGTCTTTTCTATTATATTTATGTGTTATGGAAACAAAAATTAATCACCGCCGTCATTTATTAGATTTAATTTTGGTCAACATAATCTGTACGATAATTTACGTTTGAAGTTGGATTCATAACAAACTGCACATATATATATATTATAGTTAATTGCTATTAATAAGTATTGCAATATGCATTGTGTTTAAATGCAATATCAGTATTTAGTTCTATTTTAATCGTTAATCAATCCAAATTCTATCTTACTTTTGAGATATAGTTTTTCATATGTGACGTAATTTTTCTGCTGTTTCAGAAATTTCATATATTCAAATTTTTAATGCCTTTTCACCATCGTATGTGACGTAATTTTTATTGCCTTTTCACCGTCGTATGTGACGTCATTTCATAATTTACTGCGTTGAGGCCTGGACTGAGTTGGGTGTGTCTATTCTGTGTTGGTCATTCATAATGTATTCGTGTTTGTTTTATGTAATGAGTTAATACTTCAGTTTCATTATGTATATCTGTTATATTCATTTGATAAAATTTACTGTTTGCAATAGCATTAATTGTTCTAAATAATTAGGATGTTCTTATCCCAAGCATACAAACTTAGCCGTATTTGACACAACCTTTTTCAACTTTTGATCTTCAGTGCTGTACAACTTTGTACTTTTTTTTCGCTTTCGATCTTTTATATCTGGGCGTCACTGGTGAGTCTTGTGTGGACGAGGCGCGTTTTTGGCGTAATAAATTTTAAACCCGATGCTTTTTGTTATTCATTAATCATGTGTTTCTTTGTCTAATACGTTTTCCTATTTATTTGTATTGTAGTCCTGTAATATTATGTTGTCATTTCTATGTTATATTTAACATTGCCATTAAAGTGCGAGGTTTGGCATGCCACAAAACCAGGTTCAACCCACCATTTTGCCCTTTAAAAATGACCTGTACCAAGTCAGGAATATGGCCATTGTTATATTATAGTTCGTTTCTGTGTGTGTTACAATTTAACGTTGCGTCGTTTGTTTTCTCTTATTTTTAGTGTAAATTGACATTGCGATAAGACGTGTCACGGTACTTGTCCATTCCAAATTCATGTATTTGGTTTTGATGTTATATTTGTTATTCTCGTGGGATTTTGTCTGATGCTTGGTCCGTTTCTGTGTGTGTTAGTTACATTGTAGTGTTGTGTCGTTGTTCTCCTCTTATATTTATGCGTTTCCCTCAGTTTTAGTTTGTTACCCTGATTTTGTTTTTTGTCCATGGATTTATGAGTTTGAACAGCGGTATACTACTGTTGCCTTTATTTACCGTTTGCATTTTGAATCCTTTTTTAGCCAGATTTTTCTCCCAAGGTTTACAAAGGGATGTGCGTTTATCATGTTGTAAGTACAATTAGAGTTAAAATTCAGAGTATTTTATTAATATTGTTGACTGAAAATGATTTAAACGTGTATAATATATTTACGTTTGGCAACTGTGTACACATCTCATATTTTTGATATCAAATATCGGCTTCTCCAAGCTTGTGTGATAAGTTTGTATTTTGAAATTCTAAATATCATCAATATTTAATTCATTAAATGACTATTGCCAGTTTCTGTAGTCCAATTATCACATAAAACCATAATGAAAATCAAACGCACAAAAAATAAATTCAACACCAGAAATGATCGTATCGCACCAAGTGTCAGTATTTAATTTAGATTATGTTGCTTAAATAATATATTGTTGGACTTATCTCCTATTATTTTACATTGTTAAGTCATATATTCTATTGGCATTAACAAACTATATTCAAATCGATTATTTTGTATTTTCAAAATGTAAACAAACACAGTTTTCCCATCATCCTTGATTTTACAGTAGTAAGTAATACTCGCATATGACAGTGTAAATGACTATCTGGATTCGCACTTTATATACACTGATGTATTCGCCACAATTATTATATAAGTTAGTATTAACTATATGGGTAGAAGTATTGACATTATATTGTCGTTATGTACCTGTAATCATCAAGAGGTATGTTTATATTATTATCAACCGTTTGTTTCACTTACAGATTTCTTTAATAATATGTTTAAAATACCAGTATTACAACTGACATTTCTTCTTAGTTGATGAATTATTTTTAGCAATATTTGGGTTTTTTTTATCTTTGGAACAATAATTGTTCGCAGTTTGAAGCTTTACAAAATACTAATTCAATTTAGAATACCGACCTAAATAAAACAAGTGATGTTCAAAATCCCTTCAGCTAACAACCTACTAAAAAACGATTCTTACACACTATCAAAATGTTCTTTGGTTGTAATTAATAGCTCATTTGCTACATGTACTTGTTGAATAAACAACAACGTTATTAATGATTCAATAAACACCTATTGAATATGAATGATTAAAATTCAGATCTGATCAAACAGCAATGACAACTTGAAATCGTAAAGAAACAATTTTACGAATTCAAAGTAATTAAAGTCCATGTTGCCATTAATCAGTCAATGACATCACACAACAAACTTCTAGGGTTTAACATATAGAGTGTAGAGTCGGTTTCGCAAGTTTGTAACTAACAATAATGTACACGAAAATATTCACTCTGGTACCAATGAGTCACATAAAAGTTGTTTTTGGGTTCTCGCCAGTCAAACGGTAGATTTCAGAGATATTTGTTAAAAAAATAGGTAAAAATAAAGTATTCAAACATCATTTGCTTTGAATAAAGAACCGTTTTCAACATAAGATAATGTCTGTACCACATCAGGAATATGATAGTATGTCATCAATTTGTTTGATGTGTTTGAGCTTTTGATATTGCCATTTGATTAGGAACTTTCTTTTTGAATTTTCCTCGGATTTCAGTTCCTGAATGCAACTCGTGAAAAGTGCGTGGGACGCAAATCGTTCTTTATAATTCTTTAATTCACTAGATAGATACCGCTGCTGATTGGCCATTAGTTGCATCAGGTATCATCTAAGATAAGTTGTAAGTGTTTATATAATAAAAACTTTTGTAACACAACCTTTTTATATATAGAACTTATGACGAAACTTACTTTCCAACTCCTTTAACATTGACAATCGGTTAAATGAGGTCTTGATATAGCATACCAGTAATTGCTAGAAGTGCTTTGTTAAATTGTGTTGATCATTGTCATTTGGTTCGTTCCTCATGTGACATATTCTAACACCTGACTCAAACTTCTTTCAAAAGGAATTTTACTGGACGTTTTGCTTTGTATTTGTGTATTCCTTATTAGGCCTTTTTTAGTCTTTTTTTTATTTTGGTTCTATTTATATATTTTGGAGTTGAGTGTGCATTCTATTGAACTAGTAAAATATTTCTTTAGCGGCCAGCTGAAGGCCGTCTCCTGGTGTGGAAATTTTCTTGCTGCGTTAAAAACTCATTGGTGGCATTGGACTGGTGTCTGCCCTTTTGTCGAGTTCGTGTCTTTTTGACACTCTTTCCGTTTCCACTCTCAATTCTTTTTAGGTAAATTTGAAAATCTGTTTTAGTTTTCCCGTTTGGACATAAAGCTCCATAAGGATTAAAATATGTGCGGTGCTTGCTTTCATTGTCTGCTTTTATTCAGTGTTTGGATGAAGGTTAATTCAGAAATGCACGTGTTGTTTTAATAGTTAAAACTTTTTATCATACAACAACTATGTTGCAGTTCAACTAAGAACTAAAAGATACTTGATGACATTTATTTCCGAATACATGTATTGCTCTTCAGACCTAATGAAGTTTTGGTTCAATTAGTCGATATGTTTTTTGCGGACGGTGCGCAAATCCCTTAGAATTGTTCCTTCGATAGATTTTCTTGCTGTAGTTTTGATCGGTTTCAGAAGAACAATGAAACGGGCATGTATAAGTGTAAACAATTTAGAAACGTACGTTCAAAGTGCTTTCTGGATTTATGTTCACAAGGAACGTCCTAAGCAGAATATTTGAAATCCAAAGATGTATGAAAACCGAAATATATTCCCAAAAAGGATCTAACAAATATAAGTCTAATCCATCTTAGGTCATTCAATTGAACTCTGACTTTGAATTCAGAGTTTGTGTGAACAACTACTATATCATCACCAGATATTGCAAATATTAATAAAATTGAGAAAGGAAATGGTGAATATGTCAAAGCGACAACCACCCGACCATAGAGCAAACAACAGCCGAAGGCAACCAATGGGTCTTCAATGTAGCGAGAATTCCCGCACCCGTAGGTGTCCTTCAGCTGGCCCCTAAAATATGCATAATAGTACAGTGATAATGGACGTCATACTAAACTCCGAATTATACACAAGAAACTAAAATTTAAAATCATACAAGACTAACAAAGGCCAGAGGCTCCTGACTTGGGACAGGCGCAAAATTGCGGCGGGGTTAAATATGTTTATGAGATCTCAACCCTCCCCCTATACCTCTAGCCAATGTAGAAAAGTAAAAGAATAACAATACGCACATTAAAATTCAGTTCAAGAGAAGTCCGAGTCCGATGTCAAAAGATGTAACAAAAGAAAATAAATAAAATGACAATAATACATAAATAACAACAGACTACTAGCAGTTAACTGACATGCCAGCTCCAGACCTCAATTAAACTGATTGAAAGATTATGTCTTCATCATATGAATATCAGGTACAATCCCTCCCGTTAGGGGTTTAGTATCATACTATCATAAAATATATGAGAAGAACATAACCCGTGTCATGCCAACAACTGTTTTTTTAGAAATAAATGTGTTTAGTTCCGATGCAAAGACCCTATCAGTGAATCAATGTTAAAGCCAAAATATGCAATCTTTAATGACCTGACAACAGTATCGTAACTATATCCCCTTTTAATAAGTCTATTTAAAGGTTTTGTTAGTTTCTGAGGAGAATACTGACATTTTTGTGCTTTATAAAGAATATTTCCATAAAATTTTGGATGTGAAATACCTGAACGTATAAGATGTCTGCATGTTGAGTTATATTTACGAATTATTTCCTTATACCGGTGATAAAATTTAGTAAATGTTTTGACCAGTTTGTGATATCGAAAACCCTGGTGTAATAATTTTTCAGTAATACATAAATTTCTCTCGCTAAAATCTAATACATTGTTACATACACGAGCGAATCGTACAAGTTGAGATATATAAACACCATAAGATGGTGACAAGGGAACGTCACCATCTAAAAATGGATAATTAACAATAGGAAATGAAAAAATCATCTCTTTTATCATAAATTTTTGTATTAAGCTTCCGTTTATGATATAGATATCAAGATCGAGGAAAGGGCAGTGGTCATTGTTATCATTAGCTTTATTTAAAGTAAGTTCTACAGGATAATTTTCTTTAGTATACATACTGAAGTCGTCATTATTTAGAGCCAATATTTTATCCAAATATCTAAAAGTATTGTTAAATTTTTGTATCAAATGTTGTTTTGATGGGTCTTTGCTAATTTTAGTCATAAATTGCAACTCATAACAATGCAAAAACAGGTCCGCAATAAGTGGTGCACAGTTAGTCCCCATTGGAATTCCAATAACTTGACGATATACGGAATCTCCAAAGCGAACAAAAATGTTATCAAGTAAAAATTCAAGTGCATAAATAGTATCAAAGCATGTCCAATTGACATAGTTCTTTTGTTTATTGCTACTAAAAAATGATCTAAAAGAGTTTGAACATATGTACTCGCATTCCGACTTTTTAAATGCCCAGTTAATTAGGGATGTGAATTTTTTCTTAATAAGAATATGAGGCAAAGTGGTATATAGGGTAGAAAAATCAAAACTTTGAACAGATTCAAAATCACCAATATATGCATGCAATTTATCAAGTACTTCCAACGAGTTTTTGACACTCCAAAAGTAATTAATTCCACTATTTTCAAAGGCCTTATTTGAACAATTTATTATCAGGTTTTTTATTGTACCAAGTGTACTAGTAAGTAAAACAGACAATTTAGTAGTTGAACAATGGCTAGAAGATGAAATAAATCTATATTTGTAAGGTTTTTAAACATGGATCTAAATGTTATTGCTCAAATGTTCCGGTGTTTCACAGTTCCTAATGAACAATTGCCACAATAATTATGTGATTACTTATTATACATATTAAAATGAAATCAAATTAGTGTAAAAATAGTCGGCAAATAAGAGATGACATTTTTTCAATAATGGATTAATTTAAGTTCGATATTTAAGATTATTATACTTCACGTTAAAATGTCATATTTTGATTGGTTAATACGAGGGTGTTAATTTACTCTATCACATGGCTGACCGGGTGACAATTTTTTTGAATGTTACCCTCTCGTGTAGACCAATCAAAAATTGATAATTTAAAGGACCATGAATTGAATTTACATCAAGTTATTAAATACAATGCTTAAGTTCTACTTTTAGACTCAGATTTTATTATGTCACTTTTCAAATTAAAACAAATAAAACATCTTGCTTAACTTTTTCTTTTCTTTTGCTTATGTACCCGTAATGTTGTTATGCACATGACGTCATAGAAAATACTTTTCAAATGAAATTAATCTGTAAAAGATAATAATGCTAGGACATTCAGTATAATAAATTAAATAACACATAGCTAGCTAAGAGGGTGATAGAGCAGATTGTTACCCCTCGAAAAAGCATTGTCAGCCTTGGCTTCGCCGCTGTTGACAGTGTTTCCTGGGGTAACAATCTCCTTTATCACCCTTTCAGCTATGTGTTATTCATATATTAAAATTGAAATATAAAGAGATGTGTAAACACATTAAAACAACACGGTACGATTTATATTAAAGCAGTTTCATATAATATAATTCAGCTTCTCTCTGAGCTGACTTGTGTACGTTGTCGTTTCCTATGAACCTTTTGTTCATCTTCTTTTCTCTAGGAAGTTTGATTTCTGAGCATATATATTATACCATATATGTCCCGTCAAACATGCATTTGTCTGTCCAAAAGTCTATTGTCATATTTCAGACTTTTAACCCCAGATAACATACTTTTTCGACAGGTAACCTAACCGGTGGTATGAAATCGCCGTATTCGGTAACCAAAGACAAACCAATAGCAGTAACATCAAACATGTAATCAGTGCAATAAGAGCGGCAAATTTTTACCGTTTTCCGATTATTTTGTCGACTATAGAAAATCTAAAACAGTTGATTTCTGCCCAAAATTATATCGATTAAAAGTTTGATTTTACATCTTTACGATGCTTTTACTTTACCGAGTACCAAGATGTCGTACTAAAGATTAGTTAACCGGTCGACAAAACCTTATCTCCGGCGTCAAAATTAATAACATAAAAATAGTCTATTACAAAGAAAAATATGTAGTGCCTTCGTAAAATTAAATTTAGACACGGTCGATTATGAACTTTGACATCTCAGTCTTTTCTGAGATGTTCTTAAAAATTTAGTTAATTATTGTACCAGATTAATATTTTTGTGTATTTTGTATTTTGTATTTTGAATTTTGGTTTTGCTTTAAATAGATAAATCATGCATTGGAAGGTTTTGACTTTTTTGGTATGCCTCTATGGCTTTTTAAAAGAATACAGACCATCTGAGGCTTATTTGTCGGCATATCTAACCGGACCATGGAAAAATCTGACAGTTGAAGAAGTCGATAATGAAATATATCCTATATGGACTTATGCATACCTTCTGTGGCTTGTACCTGTATTTCTCCTGGCTGATTTTTTTCGCTACCAGCCAATGTTAGTCCTTGAAGGTATGTTACTAGATATACTGTTAGTGTTAGCAGATCAAAGAGGAAATGTGCCTCTTGTTGTTTTACCTGGTAACTTCAATTTTTAGGGGCTTTAGTGATCAAATTAGAAAAACTTTTATAACACTAGCCTGTAAATACTGAGATTGCGAGATCCAACCCCGTACTTGGTAGGTTGGTTGTTCTCTCACCGCACTCCGGCTTCTTCTACCAATAAAAACGGATCATCACGAAAAAGCAAATTGTGCTGAAAGTGAAATTAAACACCAAATAATCAATCAATCAATTTTGTGGGATTTAAAATTCGATTTTTATTTTTATACACTCACACACACAGATATTAATTAAGTTCTAAAAAGTTCTTATTCATGTAAGATTCATATCGTTAGTTTATGTTTGTATGTTATAAAACAAATTTAAAAAAATGTCAGATTGAATTTCCAAGTTATACACCTTGGTATAACACATAGTTGCAGCCACGTGTGCTAGACTTATGATATCGAGAACATTGAGATGCATTTTTTAAGTGTCAATAAGAAGAGAAAGTTCATAGGATTCAGGAAATGACTTATACATTGTAGGTGCAACATACATTGCAACATGGTCAATTCTTTTGTGGGCACAAGGTGTTCTGGCTTTTAAATTCATGGAAGTCTGCTACGGTCTCGTAACAGCTACTGAAATAGCTTACTATTCGTATCTCTTTGCAATGGTTTCTAATGAACACTACAAGGTAATAACAAGCTTTACACGAGCTGCAATTCTAATTGGTCGTTTTGCTGCATATTTGACTGGACAGTTGCTCGTATCTTTTAATGTAATGGACTATAAGCAGCTAAATATAATATCAATGGTTAGTGTTTCGCTAGCATTCATTTTAGCCGTAACATTAAGAAGACCAAGCAATTCGGATATATTTCACTCGACTTTGCACGACAAAAACAAAGACGTAACAAACAAAGAGTCGGACAACAAAATTGGATTCTCAGCCATTCAAGAAAGTTCAAATGTTCAAAAACCCACTTTTATACGAGGAATTTTGTTCTTATGGAATGAACTGAAAACTGCATATTCAGATAAGTCTGTGATAGCTTGGTCGTTTTGGTGGGCATTTGCATCATGTGGACATTTGCAAGTCCAGAACTATATTCAGAACCTTTGGGAAGTAATTACACCAGAAGACCAAAAAGGGACTATTTACAATGGAGCTGTAGAGGCAGTTGGTACCCTTCTAAGTGAGTTTGCCAATTAATTGTATGCCTACCACATATTTATATTTTACTTTTCTATTTTTACAACTTTGATCGTCGACACCACTTAATAGACAAAATATACTCAAACTAATCTTAAAGGGAAACTCTGTGCTTCTGAATGTATAAGGCTCGATGATCTACGTCATACAATGTTTTATTTTCACGACTTCTTGTAAACCAAACAGTTGTTCTAACATTTCAAACTATAATGACGGAAACTTCTGTCAAATTGGTTGAGAGTATCTTTCCGAGAAGAGGGAATTTGAAACAACGACGCCAAAATGAATTTAATACGTTAACGTTTGTGTCGTGTCATTTTTTTGAGAAATTTTATACGATATGGTTCTAAGCAATGGTTAGTTAATCAGATATTTATGTCATAATATATGCGTTTAATTCGTGCTTCTTTATACTCTTCAATTAGATATTGTTATATATATGAATAAACGTTTGAATTTTATATATGCAGATATATTTATACATATTTTTATTCATTAGGTACCATCTGTGTATTAGTATTGGGATTTTTACCTGTGAATTGGTCTCGTCCTGGACTATCGGAAACAGTAATGGCCATCGTATGTGTTTTTAATACCGCTGTCTTAACCGTCATGGGACAATCAACAAACATATGGGCTTCGTATGCATTGTACAGCGTCTTTAGAGCTACATATCATACAGTGATTACATTAGCAACGTAAGTTTTATATATTTAGCAACTTAAGTACAAGTAAACATTTGTTACATCTATGTTCAATACTGTTTTAATGTCAGCTGATTACTGTTGGCAGACTAAGCTGGAAAAAATATATTAAAAGATCAATCTGAATTTTATCTGCATATCACCTCAATACATATATAACATTGAAGAAAGATACAGTTTCAAACACCACTATAATATTGAGCAGCAATTAACACTATCTATGATATCTATCAAACTGATAACGGATAGTATAGCAACACATACGGTAGCCTATTATTACTTTGTGTAACACAATGTAATACAGCAATACAAACAGCACTTCCATTTTACACTATCTATCAAAAGATCACTGGATAGTAAATGAAATACTCTAACCTGTTATCACAGTAATTAGATATAGGAAGATGTGGTGTGAGTGCCAATGAGACAACTCTCCATACAAATAACAATTTAAAAAGTAAACCATTATAGGTTAAAGTACGGCCTTCAACACGGAGCCTTAGCTCACACCGAACAACAAGCTATAAAGGGCCCCAAAATTACTAGTGTAAAACCATTCAAACGGGAAAACCAACGGTCTAATCTATATAAACAAAACGAGAAACGAGAAACACGTATATATTACATAAACAAACGACAACTACTGTACATCAGATTCCTGACTTAGGACAGGTGCAAACATTTGCAGCGGGATTAAACGTTTTAATGGATCCAAACCTTCTCCCTTTTTCTGAAACAATAGCATAACATCACAACAAAGAAAAACATACGATAAAATATCAATTGGCAGACTTAACTCAATCAAAAAACGTATGATTAAACAATGAACGAATAAATTTGATCTGCGATATCTGAATACAAATGCACAGTTAATTAAATATTAGAGACAAACATTCATGACCAAAAAGCTAACAAACAAATTCAAAAACAGGACATGACTGAGAAATATTTAACCAATCAATGTTCACTTTAGAAAAAAACCGGTTTTTGTATTGTATTATAAACAGACAAGAAACACTCTAATGTCAACAATAAGAATTCTTCACACTATATGTATATTATATAAAATCAATTAACCCACCTAAACTCAACTTTACTATCAAATTGGACACTATATATTCAGTCAAATAAGTATCACTCGTGTATGCCTTGAATATAAATTTAGAATTTCTAATTTTAAAACTATAATTAATAATCTATATTCACTATTGTAATCCAAAGAATCTTTTTGTTGTTCAGATGCACAAGTACCCGGCCACGTCTACTTTGTGTTTTTGTTAGATGTGTCTCTTTTTGTACCATCTGATGAGTTACGACTTTTTTAACTGATTTTTATCGTTAGTTCTTTTACAGCACCATCCCATGTAAGGAGGGTTGAGATCCCGCTAACATGTTTAACCTCTCCACATTATGTAAGATGTGTCGGTCCCAAGTTAGGAACCTGTAATTATTTTGTACATTATTTGGGCCGTTAGTTTTCTCGTTTTAGTTGCTTTACATTTGTCATTTTGCCCTTTTTTAGCTGACTATGCAGTATGGGCTTTGTTTAGTGTTGAAGGCCGTAGGGTGACCTATAGCTTTGTGTCATTTCTCCTTTTTTTGTAAATAGTTGTCTCATTGGCAATCATACTATATCTTCTTTTTTTATATTACCTCTAAATATTGACAATATCCTGTAGATAAGATATTCCAGAGCTTACATTTTCTATTATGATTTCCATTTTTAAAGGGCTGCTGTTCACAAAGAAGCCATTAGACCAAGAGTTACATTTGGTGGAGTTTGAATCATTCCTTATGAATAAATTCGGACGCAATCAAGTGCGTTGACCGTTATAAAATATCTGTTTCACTGATGACGATGGATACTTTTCCATTGTTAAAACCAAAATTCAAACGTTTGCTCTACGGATGGGGCACCAAGAATTGACTTATCGCCGTATTTTTTCTTACAATACATGTACATTTGCCACATCCGGAGCTCGATCTGCTAACCTTTTCGTAGCACCTTAGATCACCCCATGTTTTTGGTACAGTTCGTGCTGCTCTTTTGTTTACTATGTTGTGTTTTGCATTATGTTGTTTGCCTTTTTGTTGCCATAGTGTTGTCTGTTCATTTTCGTCCTATCAGTTTGAAATCCCTTTGGTATCTTTCGTCTCTCTTTAAAATGTGTAATATGTATGTTGGTATGAAGCTTCGACTTACTTAGGGCGACAAAGTGCCATCCCAAATGCCTTTCTGTACTAAAATTGTCAGATTCTATCAACGCTTTCATCTATCACTAAAATTAAGATACGTAACTATGAATGAATAAAGTCAACAGTAGTATACCCCTGTTCGAAATTCATAAATCGATGGAGAAAAAAAACAAATCTGGGTTACAAACTAAAACTGAGGGAAACACATCAAACATAAGAGGAGAACTACGACACAACAGAAACACAACATTAAAATGTAACACACACAGAAACGAACTATTATATAATAATGGCCATTTTCCTGACTTGGTACAAAACATTTTAAGAAAAAAAATGTTGGGTTGAACCTGGTTTTGTGGCATGCCAAATCTCCCGCTGTTTTGCGAAGTTAAATATATCATTAAAATTACAACATTACATGACAGGACTAGAACTCAAATAAATAGGAGAACATAAAGGACAGAGAAACACACAAATAATAGCTAACAAAAGGTACCAGGTTAATGATTTAATGCGCCAGACGCGCGTTTCGTCCACACAAAACTAACCAGTGACGTTCAGATGAAAAACGTTCGAAAGCCAAAACATGTACAAAGTTGAAGAGCATTGAGGACCAAAAATTCCAAAAAGTTGTGCCTTATATGGTTAGGGTTTTCTGCCTGGGATAAGAACAATCTTATTATATAGAATAATTCATACTTTTGCAAACAGTAAGTTTTTATAAAATGACTATATAATAGATATATATGATAAACCCAAATTGGTGACCAAAAAAAAAAAAACGATACATAAAAAGACCTAAACCAGCACATAAAAATTCACAGCCGAGGTAACCAAAGATAGCATTTTTGGACCAAGTTTTTGAGACTTTTGTGACATGTTCACCCCCCCTTTTTTGCAATGTTTTGTATCAAATAAATGCATATTGTTGCCATGGTTACACCAAAAAGAGATTACATTTAACCTTTTTAACTATTTAAAATGAAATCTATGGAAGATGCTCTTTCCAGAAATATACACATGCATAACACAAATAGTAAGCCTTATTTGTTAGATTGGAAGGAAAAGTGGGTGGTTATAAAGTATAAGTGTCAATTTTAAGATTGTTTCCTAACTGTGTATTGCTACCAAAGCGAGAAACGCACAAAGTGACGTCACATTTGAATTTCTAAAAATTTCCCAAAAATAGGAAAGGCTCAACAATTCAACTTTTACTCTGGGAACTAATGATGGCTCTTATCGTACCTTCCCCTATTTTCTAAAAAAAATCAAATATAACTAAATGTGACACCTGGCGTTTTAACCTATATTCCATTATTAGATAGTTACCAATCTTTACCTAGTTTCAATTCAACTGCATTTGCATACATGCACTGACATGTTAATCAATCGTAATAGTTTAAATGAAGAAACTACAAACATTTTGTATATTTATTTACCTATCAGTACACAAAAAATTAAGTAAATATAGATTATTACATTGATACCAGTGGATTATCGGATTTATCCAATCGAGATAGTTAAATTATCAGTTTTAAAATCCGAGCCTCGGCGAGGACTTTAAAATTTATAATTTAAATATCGAGATTGGATAAATCCGATAATTCACGCGCAACTGTGTAATAAACTGTTTCTCTAATGATTAAAAGACAAATTTTCCTTTTTTTCTTAACGAAGATCCCCTTCAAGTGCCTTTCTATGTCCACAAAGTTGTCAATTTCATTAACACCTGTTAGAACATTTTGATTCATTCGGTGAGCTGAGAAAAGTGTTGACCCATAAACTCAGTCAATCATCTTTTTCTGAGATCACCGGCAACCACACGTTGATTAATTTTTTTTATACAATGGGTGCGGATAGGGATATATTTCCATAGAATTAGATAAATATGTTTTATCTTACAGATTACAGATTGCTAAATCCCTCACCAGACAACGGTATGGGTTTGTTTTCGGAGCCAACATGTTTATGGCTTTGGTAGTAGAAACAATACTAACAGTTATTGTAGTAGATAAAGTAGGTCTAGGTGTAGACGTACAGACTCAGGTAAATCATTTAAAATTTGATTAATTTTTATCATGAATACAATTAATTAAATCATTTCTATGAAATAATTCTGTGAGGAACATTTACTTCATCACTAGAAACCAAAGGCTCGATGGATATTTCGAGTGAAAAAGAAAATATCAAATTAAACAGGAATTATTTTTTTATCATCAAAACGTTCACAGCAATAATATAGAATTTTCTTTAACACAATATTTGGTACGGAACCATAATTACGAGAACCCGTAAACTGTTAATATCCAAGGACCTTTACGTATACACTTTATTTTCCCATTGACTGTATCTTTAGAAGTAAAAATGCTATATCATTATCAGTTTTAAGGTAGGAGGGTGTAGCTTAATGAGTTCTCACTTTACAACAAGACCATAAGACAAATAACTATACAAAATACAATATAGAAACTAAAGATTGAGTAACATGATCACCACCAAAAGCCAAAGGTGGTCTCAGGTGCTCAGGATGGGTAAGGAGATTCTGCTCCAACTGTGGAAATTATTTTAAATAAAAACAAATTAATCGTCTTCTGAAATTCGTTGCTAAGACAGCTAGTGATCTACATAAAACAATAGATTCAGTTATGTGAATATTAGTGTGAATCCTGAAATTGTATTCATTTACATTTACTTTGTATTTCAATATTATATAAAAATTAATAAAAAAACAAGATATGAATTTAGTAAACACCTGTAACTCATAAAAAAAATCTGTGTTGAAATGTTTTGTTATAATCTCATAAGATACCACAATATACTATACAAATAGAACCAATCAACACAGAATATTTCTTTTCAGTTTACAGTATATGGTGGATATTTTGGTGTTATTGGTTGTTTGTTCCTAGCAGTGGCGTTCTACACAGTCTACAAGAACGGCTGCTCTTACCGAGTTGCCGATGATCAAAGCTATACCGTTTCTGCATGACAAATTTGTTTACTAGATTTTATATCAATTATAACGTTTAATCCTATTTTTTGAATTTGAAATTAAAAAAGATACATTGTAAGGCAATATATAGATAACCTTTACATTTAATCTATACATTTACATAAATATGAGTAATATATCAATTATTTTGGCTGGTGGAAACACACTGGTGACTGCTTTATGCAATTTCCATTTTTCCTACATTTTTTATCATTGATAAAATTGAGAAAGGAAATTGGGAATGTGTCAAATTTAAAGCGACAACAACCCGACCATAGAGCAGACAACAGCCGAAGGCCACCAATGGGTCTTCAATGTAGCGAGAAACTACCGTGCTCGTAGGCGTCCTTCAGAATATACACAAGAAACTAAAATTAAAAATCATACAAGACTAACAAAGGCCAGAGACTCCTTACTGGGGACAGGCGCGGAATTGCGGCGGGGTTAAACATGTTTATGAGATCTCAACCCTCCCCCTATACCTCTAGCCAATGTAGAAAAGTAAACGCATACCGCTGAGTATTATCTATGCAGCAAATGAACTCGCAGAAGATAATCGACACGAATTCAAAATAACATAAAAGAATAGCTTTAGTTTTGGTGCTTGTTTCGACTTGAATATGGAAGTTTATGAACCAGGGTTAAGTCAAAAACCATCGTGTCCTTTTTCTAAATAAAAGTTCATCGGATGGTATCAACCCCTTGTTGATAAGTATTACAACTTCACAAATAATACACGATGGTCTTGAAGTAAAGATTCCAGTTACTGACGTTGTTTTTTTTAATCTTTATGACGTTTATTCTTTTATTTGTTTCTATAAATTTTACTTTCACTGTTTAGTCTCTCTTTGGTGATATAAATTTGACGTGGCTCTGTACTTGCACATCCCATCTTTGTGTTATTGTGCTATTGTAAATTTCCGCATTCTTGTCTTTTAGTTTTGATGATGAGCTTTGTCTAAATGCCTTTTTGTGTTTCTTTGTAACATATTTGTTTGTGTTTATAGTGTTTAAGATTATACACAATGATTACTATTGTACCCTTAATTTTGACATGTTTACTTATTATTTCTGTTTGTTTTGTTCACACATCGTTGCCAATATAATGCGACTATCATTTAAGGTGTAGGTGTGGCTCGCTATAAATCTACCATTTTCTACATGAGAAAAATCAAACCAAGTCAGGAATTTTACAGGTGTTATCCATTCGTTTAATGTGTTTGAGCTTTTGAATTTGCCATTTTATTATGGACTTCTTTTTTCTTTATGTTTCATTTGTAATTCTCTCTAAATGTTGTATTGCTTTTACTTATACGCCCTTGTACACTTTACATTAGACTATGTATAAGAGAAAAGACGGATAGTAAGGCATATTCTTTGTAATAAACAGAAAAATGTGGACCACAAACTTAATGAAACCAGGCAAACAAGGAACAACTCAGTATGTTTAAACAGCTAATTAATAAGTAGTTATGCTTAATACACAGTGCAACATTTGACCATAAAGATATGTCAGCAGAAAGTGAAGAATCTTCCTCCTGTTTTACGCTGTCCATTTATATATAACATAATTTTTTGTTTTTAAATTCGCTGTTTTGATGTTCATAAAGATTTTAGGTAAAATGAAACGTTAAAGGCCTTTTGCTTTTTGCTTTGATTATGTGAAACAAAAAGCTAAATTTTGGGTATGTTTTACGTCTGAAAAAAGACTTATCTGGATGGTAAATTATTGTCTTCTACAATATACTGATGTCAAAATGTTGTCATTTCACATAACTTGTCAATGATACGCATTGTTTGTATCATTACATCCCAGCTCCTTTGTTCTAACAGCGGTGATCTGAGCCGGATCACCCTACCAGATCACTCCAGTTTGAGTTTCTTTGTTATGCATGCTTCCCTTTGTTCTGTTTTTTGAGGGAATGTCAAATCCACTATAAAACTTATAATTAAATATACAATTATACGGAAAAGACTTTTAAAAATCACGTAGAAAAAATCCAGTGTATATGCTGGGATTCAAACTCCAGACCTTTAGCATATCAAACCACGACACAACTTCTACACCAGGACGACTGGATACGAACTATCAGTAATTTAACTTACTTAAAGGAAGCAAGATATTTTTATAAGTTGGGCGAGTTGGCAGACCTTTATTCAGTGATATAACTATTCAGTATATGTTAGATAATTAATAGTTATCCCACGATGACTCGGTGTGTCAGTGTAAGATCATCCCGATGGCCGGAGGGGGTCATAAATGGTATACATCACATAGCAATATATAATGTATAAAGTATATTAAAATTGTGGTGTGGCGTTCTAAACTAAATTTTATGAATTGTAAATGGTTTTTCGTCTAAATTAAAACAGCTGGGATGTAAATAAACTCATCATAGATACCAGGACTAAATTTTATATATACGCGAGACGCGTGTTTCGTCTACAAAAGACTCATCAGTGACGCTCGAATCCAAAAAAGTTTGAAATAAAGTACGAATTTGAAGAGCATTGAGATCCAAAATTCCTAAAAGTGTTGCCAAATACAGCTAAGGTAATCTGTGCCTGAGGTAGAAAAGCCTTAGTATTTCAAAAAATTCAAAATTTTGTAAGCAGTTAATGCCAGAGGGTGATCTAACACTGACACACCAAGTCCGAATGGGATAACTATTAAATACTACCGTAATTTCTTTACCGCTGTCTAAAGTCTTCCCAAATTCTTTTGAGATGTTAACTAATTGATTAACCATTGAATCCCCCTGTGTGAAGCATGACTGATTTTAAAGTTGTTAAAATATTATTACTCTTTTAGATTTTAAACATGTTTATATACACAGCGATTTTACTTTTTCACATCATTCGGTTTACTATTTTTATAAACTTGGGTACTGTTTCCTTTTTTCTGTTGACTGGAAAAATTGACGTACCTAAAGATAAGTTGAATAGCTTACATTATGGATACTTCAATACAGAAGATGATTCTTTTAACAGTTTGTGAATTATGAGGTCTGAGCCAGAATCTTTTGTGGGATTAACAATTTTTTTATTTTCAACCTCAGTAACAGTAAGTTTTATATAAATAGTGCCATCACTAATATTATTAAAAAATTCTTCAGGTTACATAGCACTTGAAACATAAATATTTGACTGGGAAGGAAAAAATCGATTAAGGTAGATTCATGGTATACCGCCATCTTGGATTGAACAATCACAGTAAAAAAATCGGTCTAGTTATTTGCCTAAATCTGCAAATTTGAAGACAGATTTGCAATTTAATGGTTAGACTGTTTAATAATATAAAGAAAACTTGGCAATTTATTGTATAATCCAAAATATTTAAACAAATATAACTTTTCTTGCTTTTAGAATCATTTTTTTCAAACGAGCCATTTAAGGGAAGATAACTCTTTTAGTATAAAATTTATACTGGACAGATAGGGAATTTTTTTCTTTTTACTTGTAGCAAGAAAACAAGTTCGGTGACACCATTTTTTCTTTTTATTTTCTTAAAACATATTACAAAACCTATCTTTTCACAATTTTTTTTCAAAATTCTATCTCATAGATTTTTTTTTATGCACACAAATGTGTTTTCCCATGAACAATCTAACCAAATTTAGGTAATTTTCAACGACTCATAGCTTGAAAAATAGCACGGTGACCCCTCCTTTTTATTATATATTTGAAAAGAGCATATTAAAATCTTCATTTGTTAGCCATGGAGGTTCATTTTACCAACAGTTATTATTTTATTTAGAAGGTATTTATCAGCTTATTCCGTTGTAAATTGTTCAACGTTATCTAAGCTTATTACGGAATCCCATATTTTTTTATAAGATGTCACGATATCTGTCATAACCTCATTTATCATATAAGTATGTTATTATGTGCGCATCGTTTGTTTTAAAAAACATCAGGCAATGATGACGACGATTCCGTAAAATTAGGAGGTTCATCTATCATTTGAGTAAGACAAACTTGGCTTACCAAAGATGCAACTTATTACCGTTATGGAATAACCGTTTCACAGATGATATCAGATATGTTCCTTGTGTCGTCACTACAATCCCCTTCCCTTTTCGCGAATGTGACCTACCGAATTAGACGTTTTACGGGTTTGTATTAACGTGAGCAACACGACAGGTGCCACATTTGGAGCAGGATTTGCTTACCCTTCCGGAGAACCGGAGATCACCCCCAGATTTTCGTGGGGTTCGTGTTGGTTAGTCTTTAGTTTTCTAGGTTGTGTCTTGTGTACTATCATTTGTCGGTTTCTCGGTTAATTTCTTTTTATGTGCTTGACTGTCCCTCTAGTATCTTTCGTCCTTGTTTTAAAATGACAGGTGCTATTTGTTTATCGTTTAACTCGTCTGTGGTCATTATGTAACTACTATCATTATCATTGGACGCCATATCAAGAGAATATTCAATTTTCCCCTAGAAATCTGATCCGGTATATAAAAAGTTCCGAGTAAAGCCGTTTTATATTTAAATTTTCTAACAATACTGCTGCCAAATTTGTGCTTTCAATGTCAGTTCGACGTTGATTATGTATATCTGTTGGAAATAACGCACAGAAGAGAACGTTAACGTAACACGGCATTATTGTATATCCAACGTCGTGTACTTATGACGTTACCTTGTACTTCAGTCATCAATACAAATCCATACAGTTTAGACGTCTTTCTTATTACATATGAAGTTTTAGTAAAACCACTTTACGATAATATCATTTCTTATATAAACAATTACACACTCTCAATCCTTGTGTGAACCTCTGTAACGACGCAAGGGATGCTGGTAATTTACGATTTTAATTGATTCGTCTGTATGATTATTGTTCAACTATGTTTATCTTCACGCTAACATGTCGAATTCAGAGTATTCAGCTAGTATCAGATCTATTTTAAGGGCTAGGATAAGTGAAGAATTGAGACTTATTTTGATTAAAAAAACACCAAAATCCAAAATGTCAGTTGCTAAGTTAAACCTTCAGAAGAATCGAAATCGTCAATATGACCTGAATTTATCTCTATTGCTACTAAGATTAGCAAAATTCATAAATAAAAAAAAGAAAAATGAATTAATAAATAGTCTAAGATTTACATTTACAATTGGTGTTACCTGTACATTTGAGTCTTCATGTTTGATCTCTGAAGGTTAAATGAATACGCCTAATTGATGCGACAGAGTGAAGATTTATATTGATAACACCAATGCCTGCTATACACTTTAACAAACGAGATATAAGTTGATACAGATAAAATCAATTTAAGTTAGCCTTTGTTTGATGTTTTGCCTGGGGAGTATTGGCCCATGAATTATGTTATATCTAGCTGAATTGGCCAAACTGAGAGCGGCCGTATGTAAAGTGAAATAAACCATAACATTTCATCTGTTTTGTGAAAAATGTAAGTAAAAAATATAAAAACATGAAAAAAGTATGAAACAAAAGAAAAAGGATGCAAATGTGCATGCATTGAACAGGTAGTTTGGAGGAATGAATATGTAACACTGGAGGAATGAATATGTAACACTCAGAAACGTATCCTTCCCCCCAAACGTGTCCGATACTGCCAAACGTGTCCACATCGACGTCACTGAACTGCAAAACATGTCTAGTTGTGAAAAGGCCGTCAAAGCGTGTCATTTGTATTATTTAAACGCCTAAACGTGTCCATTTTTTAATAAACACCCAAACGTGCCCAATCCCCCAAACTTGTCCTATAATATAAAGGGAACTAAAAGATTGTTACACTGATATTCCGTAGAAATAAAACTGTCCTTTTCCGCTCCAAAAAAATATAATTTAATTCCGAGTTACGATTAGTGTAGATTCCTAAAAACCGTAAAGTGTAAATTCTTATAACTGTACACAATTCATTTAGGCCTAATCCCAAATTCCCGGAATAATTGAGGTACAATCCAAGAGTTCTGGCAAATATTCTTCCGCATCTCATTATATAACTTATCCAAAATATGTTGTCGTCCTGTCCATGCATGAAATATTTGCCACTGGACGTAATGTCTCTTGATTGCGTTTATAATTTTTAGAGCTTTTTTTCCATTTTTTGAGAGAATCAAATAGTTTCTTAGTGAAGTTTTAAAAAAAATCGGTCTTTACTGGCTCTTTAGATTTTTAAGTTTAACTAAGGTTTATCCCGAATAATCGTAAACAAATTTAGGCCCAATCCTAAATCCCCGGTATTATAATAAAACGTATGTATAGTATTTATTGTTAATATGATATCGTTCAAATAATGCATGAAATATTTGGCACTGGACTTACGATGTATGACTCTTGTTTGTATGTCTTCACTTTAGTAGTGATGCTGGAAATCTAAAATTTATAAAAATACCTGATAACCAGTTTATGATTTGAATATCTTTTAAAATATCAGAACTGTTGAAAAAAAGGAAGTCAATTCTTTTAAAATCCTACCGTGCAGTATTCGCGGATTACAGCTGATTTCCTAATGCTTGCAAAGTAAACTTTGTTTGGCTTGCTTGCTGTGTTTGTGTAATTGTTAATACAAGCTTTGTAAATAAGATTGACATCTTTAAACAATATGTATAGGCATAGTTTAACCTGAATATATTATATTTGAATTTAATTTGGTGTTATCCTATGGTAAACGCTTAATCCAACTGAACTAGAATTGTTTGTACATGTTTGTGCGCTCTAAACGAGCCTAATACTTGCAACTGGGCTATTAGCAATTTCAGTCAAAAGTCGATTTATATGTTACAGATTAAATGTGCAATAACAACCGGCATTGAACAAACTAATACTAATAAATGATCACTTCATCAACTGTGTCCTCCATTATAGAATTGCCGTAAACGTTATTGATTTTATTCATGTATTAGCGCTAAAAGACGCGAGACGTCCTGGCGTTAAATAGTGGACACGTTTTGGCGAATAACAATTATCGGACACGTTTGGGGGTTATAAAATCAGACACGTTTGGGGAATATTGGATATTACGGACACGTTTAGGGAGAATAGACACGTTTGGGGGAATCGGACACGTTTGGGGGACAGGACACGTTTGGGAGTGTTACAAATAAACACATGTATAGCAATAATTGATGAATGATAACACTTTATCAACGTATAAATTCAAAACAAATGTTACTACCAACAGTGTCAAAGCACCTCGATTTAGTTGTGATTGCCTAATCGATTGTTTGAATTTGACAAGATCTGTCGATACAATTAACAATATATAGTAAGCATACACGTTTTAAGCAATGCAATTCGCTGTACGTGTTGTTTAAATTTCGCTTGTCTGCGATAAAATTTACCAATTTAATATGATATCTCCTTAAGCTGATTATGTTTCTATGTTATAGGAAATTAAATTAACCATGAAACTTTTTTAACCAATCATTTTAACATCATGTAAAAACAATCGTTATACTTTTATCATTTTCACGCATGAGTAATTAACTTTACTATGAGAGTTTGTGTTGTAACTTCCATACGTTTAAATTGTCTCATGACATATCAGCGATCAAGGTAAGTATGCACTTGTAATTAACAGGACTGACGATAATTTACAAATCCGATATATGCACAAGAATTGTTAAAGTAATCATTAATTATTTAAGCTTCTTACAATTAGTAAATGACAGACTCTGTGTAGGTATACATAATGTTACTTATGATAATCATTATTCTCATTTGGTTGTCAATTCCTCCACTTTACGATATATGTATCTTTATATAACTATATGCACAATGTGTCTTTCTTTTTGTTGTCTAAAAATAAACAAAACAAACAAAAAAAGCAAAACGTCAGTTCAGACTATTTGACATCACTATGTTTAATAAGTGTACAGTTGGTTTTTTTTTTACAAATTGTGAAGAAAGAACAACAAGTCTGTTATGATATACATGAATGGTGTCAATTAGACTGTCAGTTAAATAGTCTGAATATATCATGTACATGTAGAAATATGTACAACAAATGTAGTTAATAAATGAAGTTTCATTCAAAGTTTAATCAAGACATTCGGACACTCGTGTTTTCATCTGATGTATTTGATGATGCTTCCGCATATTTTATGAGTTGTGGTGGTGTCTACTCGCGTCTGTTTTGTTTTTTGTTGTAGTCTAGCTTATGAACGAAGTCCATGGAACCAGGACAGCAGTATATCGATACAAAATGTAGGAACGCTGGCATTGTGTTAATAACATGGACTTGCGTTTTATTGTCCTTTACTGTCCACGTGTCTCTAAGACGATGCTCAATACTGAGCTGTCTAGTTTTATATATAATGGCATTCCTCGGCTAAGTCAGGTCTTCAGTTGTTTTTGCGTACTTATAAATCATTTTCTCCGTCTAGAAATTGTCTGCATCAGGGGTTCCTCTCTTTAATATTATGTTTCTTAATCTTGAAAATAATTTGATAAGGAGGCTGAAACTTGTTGTTAACTCGACCTTCTTAATTGCCTTTACTTGTGCGTGGTCTACCATTTCTATGTGATCAAATGATACCTTCGGAAGAAAGATATTAATCGATGGCTTTGATACGATCCTTAACTAACTCATTAGTTTGAAGAAAAGATCAGCTATCCCATAGTCATAAATACCGTTAATAGGAATTAGCCCACGTGAAAAATAACCTTTTTAAGAGAAATTAGAATTGATGTTAATAATATGCGCTCTTTCGAGCTACCCGTAGAGTTTGCAACAGTAGTATACCACCTTTCGAAATTCATAAATCTATTGAGGAAAAAAAACGAGGGAAACGCATCAAATATAAAAGGAAAAACTACGACATACCATTGAAACAATATCGAATTATTAATAACCGGAAATACCACTCTATTGAAAGCGTTTTACATTTGTGCCAAAAAGCATTTTAACTGTGTCTCGTCTATTTTCACATTTGCGACTATTTACATATATTTACTATATACATATTTGTATACAATTTATTGATATGAATACATGCAATACCCCATCCGTCTGCCCCTGTTTACTGCGAGCTGGTTGGATGTAATTTCGGAACGAATAAGATTATTTATTAAACTATGTATATTCCCCTTTAAATAGCACTTTATGAGAAGGCACATTAACATATTTTGAAGTCTGTTCTTGTTAATTACTTGTGACAACACGTCTTCTTCTTCTTCCTTGTATGAGCCTCCTTTAATTAGGAGCACTATTGTAATAGAAAAATGCACTTTATTTAATTTCATATAGTTCATTAATTAGAACATATAAATTTTAATGTGAAAAATATTTTATAATAAATTATTGTTTAACTGATATATACTTTAAAGGCCAAACTTTCATGTCCATTTTTTAGTTCAAGTATTACTTCACGTTAGTCAAACTAATTTTCTGATAGAACAAATATTACTTAACCTTTGTTTGAAAGTAAAAGATTAACAAACAAGTCACAAACTTTGGACAGTGGTTGAGATGGTCAACTTACGTCAACAATTTAATTATGTTAAGCTATAGGGCACAAACTAGTACCTTAGTAACATCAATATCTTAATTAAAATTTATAATGTTATTTTATATTATTTTTTATATATATTCTAAGTTGTGTATTGTTTTATATTAAAGTTAAGACCAACGTGAAGTAATACTTTAACTAAAAACTGGACATAAAATAATAAGTTAAGATGGAAAAATTTAATAAAATTAAAAAAAGGCAGATTTTCGCAGTAGAATGTTATATGTACTTCATGATCAATGTATAAAAAAATTTAAAAAGGTTATATAAATGATAAGGACCATATCATATATGTATTAGCCAGTTAAGGATAGGAGTGAACATTAATTATTTAAGCTTCTTACAATTAGTAAATGACAGACTCTGTGTAGGTATACATATGTTACTTATGATAATCAGTATTCTCGTTTGGTTGTCAATTCCTCCACCTTACGATATATGTATCTTTATATAACAATATGCACAATGTGTGTTTTGTTTGTTGTCTAAAATTTTAAGTCTCTCTATGTGCATTTGAAATAACATGTTTCTAGTTTGGTTTTCAATATTTTCCATGAATTTTTCACAGTTATCAATCAACTCCTTATATTTTCAACAGTCTATTAGCAATTGTACTATTGCAGTTTTGTTCATGAAGGTGCAGTTCCATTTTGCTGGTGTGATTTTATTTGTGATCTCTTTTCTTATAACAAGGAAATCTTTTTCTCTCGTAGTACTGAGTATGGGACAGGTTGTCAGGAAATGAGTTATGTCTTCATTGTCAGTTTTACATAATTGGCAAGTTGGATCTACTGTATATGGGGTGAATTTATGTTGGTCTGCCTGAAGCATGTATGTTCCAGTTACCATCCTAGTCTTGAGTATTGCTTTTCCAAGTTCAAAACGAGGCAAATGCTTTATTTTCCAAACTCTGTGATGTTTGTTGATCTCAAAGTTTTCCGTATCCATGAATTTTAAGCTAGATTTTCTTTCAGATTCTATTCCAAAATTTGTCTTCTTTCAGCTTGATAGTTCTTTTCTATTGTTTTTTCCTTGGAACATTGCTTTGCAGTTGTATAATGGTTGGAAGTTCATACATATCTAATATATCCATAACTCTAGAAAAGAAGCTATTTTTGTTATCAAAATTTGTTGTTATTTGTCTTTCCATAAGCTGATGTATTTTTTAATTTTTGCATGTTAGTAGTGCAAGTAGGAGAGACAGAGCTCTTTTATGTATTTCTGCTTCTATTGGTAGTGCTCCTAACAGTAGTAACACTGCAGAATTAGCGGTTCTTTCTGGAAGAGATTGTAACTGGCGAAGATTTTTTTCTGTTCAATATCAGATCTTGTTAGAGGTAGCACTTGTAGTTCATAAATTAACCTTAGAATGACATAATTCTTGTAAATTTGATATGAGATTGGTGGGTCTAGACCATTTGTACCATGACACCCTGATCCCATGAATGCGTATTTAGTTCTTTTTGCTAATTTTATTCTCTCTTGTACATTTATATGACTTTCGTTGTTTTCAGCTCTTGTTAATCCAAGGTGTATACCTGATTTAGCTATTGTTACATCATTTCCATCTAATGTCCAGTTGTAATCTCTTTTTGTTTTGAAACAATCTTTGATTTGGATTTTTGTTGGATGTATACTGTAGTGGTGTTCATTTGCATATCTGCGGAGCACATTTAGCATTAGTTGTAGTTCATGCTTGTCATTCGATATAAAGGCTATATCGTCATATATATTTCCTAACTGGTATCCTATTGAATTTTGTTCCAATTCTAACAAAAGATCTTGGACAAAGATTTTGTATAGATGAGTTGATAGTGTACCTCCCTGTCTTACACCTTGTTTAATTTGGAAAGGTTTACTTATACCATCAAGCCATTTAACTTTTGTAGTTAGGTCAGCATATAGTGTTGTTAATATTTTCCAGTTAATTGGATGGATTTCTTGATTAAGCATTTTATCCATCAGTATAGTGTGTTGGAGTACATCAAATGCTGATTTTACATCCAAAATATTTATATAGAAATTGTCATTCCCCTTTTTGTCTCATATCTAGCTTCTGAAATAATTAAACTTGCCATGATTGGCGAAAAACCTTTGGTGCATCCAAATTAGAGGTCTGTTTTGGCTCTATCATCATTTTGTTTAGAAATGAGTATTCAAAGGTTTTCCCAGTTATTGGTGTTACTGTTATGCCTCTATAGTTACTGGAGGCATTTGTATGTTATGCATAGAGTTTGGTTGTGCCTGGCTGAAAGTGTGCATTCGATTCGTTGGTATTTGCATAAAGTTGTGCATTGGAGTTGGCGTCATTTGCATTAGATTTGGTGCCATATGCATTAGATTTGGTGGCATATGTATTGGAATTGGTGGCATATGCATTGGAATTGGTGGCATCTCCATTGGATTTAGGACTGGCTGTGCTGGTATATGTGTATTATGGAATGCATAAGGTGGTGCATGCATATAGGTTTGCATCACATTTGGTTGTATATAGTGACCGTTTCCAGGTAGTCCTTGGATGAAATGGATAAAACGGGAAAAAGCTGACAAAAAATCTTTGGACTCTTTTTTTAATTCAGTAATGAAGATAGTTGATATACGTATTCAACATTTTAAAGAACATTTTACTATAAACCCTTTCAACAATAAACCTATTTCTCGTATCAAACATAAACTAAAAGAACTAGCCAAGGAATTTGTTTTTGTCCCGGCAGATAAAGCTGCTAATAATATTATTATTGTTTGACGTAAATTTTACATTGAGGTTCTGAAAAAGGAAATCACCAATTCACCAACATTCCAACTGACTCCATTTTCAGAAAACGAAATCTGTAACAAACATAAACTTTTAGGCACCGCTTTACAAGCAGAGCCAAATACAATGAAAGTCCCAACTATGTATTGGCTTCCGAAGCTACACAAAACCCCTTACAAATATAGATTTATTTCGTCTTCAAGCCATTGTTCAACTACTAAATTGTCTATTCTTCTTACCAGCATACTTGGTACAATTAAAAACCTGATAATAAATTGTTCAAATAAGGCCTTCGAAAATAGTGGAATAAATTACTTTTGGAGTGTCAAGAACTCGTTGGAAGTACTTGATAAATTGCATGCTTATATTGGTGATTTTGAATCTGTTCAAAGTTTTGATTTTATCTACCCTGTATACCACATTGCCTTACATTCTCATTAAGAAAAAATTCACACACCTAATTAAATGGGCATTCAAAAAATCAGAATGTGAATATATATGTTCAAACTCTTTTAGGTCATTTTTTAGTAGCAATAAACAAAAAAACTATGTTAATTTGACATGCTTTGATACTATATATGCCCTTGAATTTTTACTAGATAACATTTTTGTTCGCTTTGGGGATTCCGTATATCGTCAGATTATCGGAATTCCAATGGGGACTAACTGTGCACCACTTATTGCGGACCTGTGTTTGTATTGTTATGAGTTACAATTTATGACAAAAATAAGTAAAGACCCATCGAAACAACATCTGATAAACAAATTTAATAATACTTTTAGATATTTGGATGATATTTTGGCTCTCAATAATGACGACTTCAGTATGTATATTAATGAAATTTATCCTGTTGAACTTACTTTAAATAAAGCTAATACTAACAATGACCACTGCCCTTTTCTCGATCTTGATATCTATATCACTAATGGAAAGCTGAATACTAAAATTTATGATAAAAGGGATGATTTTTCATTTCCTATCGTTAATTATCCGTTTTTAGATGGTGACGTTCCCTTGTCACCATCTTACGGTGTTTATATATCTCAACTTGTACGATTCGCTCGTGTATGTAACAATGTTTTAGATTTTAACGAGAGAAATTTATGTATTACTGAAATATTATTACACCAGGGTTTTCGATATCACAAACTAGTCAAAACATTTACTAAATTTTATCATCGGTATAAAGACATTATTCGTGAATATAGCTCAACATGCAGACTTTTAATACGTTCAGGTATTTCACATCCAATATTTTATGGTAATATTCTTTATAAAGCACAAAGGTGTCAGTATTCACCTCAGAAACTTACAAAACCTTTGAATAGACTTATTAAGAAGGGATATAATTACGATACTGTTGTCAAGTCATTAAAGATTGCATATTTTGGCGTTAATATTGAGTCATTGATAAGGTCTTTTCATCGGAACTAAACACATTTATTCTAAAAACAGTTGTTGGCATGACACGGGTTATGTTCTTCTCATATATGTTATGATGGTATGATACTAAACCCCTAACGGGAAGGATTGTGCCTGATGTTCATATGATGAAATCATAATCTTTCAGTCAGTTTAGTTGAAGTCTGGAGCTGGCATGTCAGTTAACTGCTAGTAGTCTGTTGTTATTTATGTATTATTGTCATTTTGTTTATTTTCTTTGGTTACATCTTCTGACATCAGACTCGGATTTCTCTTGAACTGAATTTTAATGTGCGTATTGTTATGCGTTTACTTTACTACATTGGTTAGAGGTATAGGGGGAGGGTTGAGATCTCACAAACATGTTTAACCCCGCCGCATTTTTGCGCCTGTCCCAAGTCAGGAGCCTTTGGCCTTTGTTAGTCTTGTATTATTTTAATTTTAGTTTCTTGTGTACAATTTGGAAATTAGTATGGCGTTCATTATCACTGGACTAGTATATATTTGTTTAGGGGCCAGCTGAAGGACGCCTCCGGGTGCGGGAATTTCTCGCTACATTGAAGACCTGTTGGTGACCCTCTGCTGTTGTTTTTTATTTGGGCGGGTTGTTGTCTCTTTGACACATTCCCCATTTCCATTCTCAATTTTACTTGGTATAAGACATAATAATGTGGTATGCTATATTTATTTTGTATCGCCATTTGGGTGGTTAGCGCAGTTTGTATACACATGTTCTGTATCATTTGGTTTTCCATTATTTTCAATCTATTCTCCAGATGCATTTTCTTCATTTGGTTTTGTAACTGTTGGTACATGTATGTATTGTGTGTATCACTATTTGGTCCTACATGAATGTTGACCGTTGTACGCTGTTGGTTGCGCTTGAGCATTTTGTTGAGATTCTTCTCTTCTATTAACTGTGTCTAGGACTGACTTCATGTGCCTAATTTCATTCTCTAGGTTAAGTATCCTTGTTTTTTTAGCAATGATAGTTTCCTCTTTGTCGTTTTGGCTTTTAGTGCCCTTTTGATTCTTTTTCACCAGACTCTCATTTGTTCTTTTCTCCTTCACATTTTCTGCCATGGTTATTGTTGGTCCTGTTTCATTACCCATGACTGGTCTTTGTTTTGATTTTGCTGTTCCTTTTGTTCTTTCATTGATGGTAGGTGTAAAAATCAATTTCAAGTCAGTTTCTTCCATATCTGTCTTTTCTCTCGTCTGGTTTTGTATATTATTAGACCTGGATGGTAAATCTTTGTCTATACTAATGATTATGGGATCAGGTTCTATCCGTGTTCTAATCTGATCATTGTGTCGTGTTTCTTCATGCTCATATTGTGTGCTTCTTGTGTTAATACTTATGTCTATGTTGTTATCTTCCGAGGATGGATCGCACTCTGTTATGTTTCTTCTTTCATACATTATATCATCATTACATAATGTGCAGATGTAATCTAACTGTTTCAGCTCATTTTCTCCAGCTTTGCTAGACAGATTTTCACCATGGTAGTGGTACCAGTAGTCACATCTGTCACATTCATTCCCTTCCTCTTAGTATTTTTTTGCAATACGGACAGATAAAATTGTCTGGGCTTGCGATGTTAGTATTACCATCTGTATTTGTCTGTTCAGTTTCGTCCTGTTCCTTTTTCCTCTCAGGCATGTTTCTAATCTGCCTTTTTTAACCTCTGTATTGGCGGTTTATTCAAAACATAACATCTCCTCATTCGGGTTATTCAGCTGTTCTTTCTTACTCTTTTCCTGTATTATTGATTTTTGTTTAATTTCTGAGGAACAATTTCTCAACTGAGATAAGTATGTTTGAATATTTTTGTTGACGATGTTGATCTCTCCGTGGTCTTTTGTTAGCTTTTCACATAGCTTATCAAATATGTTGTTGATAAATTAATCCACTCTGCTGCCATTCACATTGATTTGCAAGTTGTGTGATACATATTTATAGAAAATGTTAGCATATTTCCTTTTTCTTCATTAAGATTTTTGTTAAATACTTTGTAACACGAGTTTACTGTTAGTCCTGAATTTTCTACACCATTTTGGACGGGTAGAGTTACAAATTGGTCTTTTATTACCTCACTTTGAAGGATGTTTAGTATTTCACCTTTGGTGGTGTCGTATGTTCCAGTGCTTAATTCTATTACAAAGTATTTTCCTGGTTTTAATTCAAATTTAATCCAGAGTAAAATATAAGTATTAATATACACTAGATTGATGTTTGGTATAGCGCGGACAACCCACACTGACCTATCTTTCTGAGTGTTTGGTATTCGGTATAGCGCGGACAACCAACACTAACCTATTAATTTCAAAAATAGAATAAAAATATTAATATACACTAGATTGATGTTTGGTATAGCGCGGATAACCCACACTGACCTATCTTTCGGAGTGTATGGTTTTTGGTATAGCGAGGACAACGCACACTATTTATTTTCAGCTAGCTAAACCCTGACTCGTCGAACAGTTTTATAGTTCGGTTATATTGACAGAATTTGATGAGCAACTCAAATAGACATAATAGGTGGTTAAAGTATAACAATAATGTGGATCCAGCAGCAAATCGTGCACTGACTTTCGTACGTTATACCATC
Organism: Mytilus edulis; assembly: GCF_963676685.1. Taxonomy (NCBI): domain Eukaryota; kingdom Metazoa; phylum Mollusca; class Bivalvia; order Mytilida; family Mytilidae; genus Mytilus; species Mytilus edulis. The sequence goes on along the minus strand of NC_092350.1, from coordinate 25,046,178 downwards.
TTCTATGAACCATTTGTTAATCCACTTCACTGAGATAGGTTCATATCTGATCAAAAGAAAACCTGCACGCGTCTGTCCCATTGAAAAACAAATCGTGAGTGTTAACTTTTAATAAGTTCTTTTCGTTAAGAGACCGTCGATTATGAATTTTGACATATCTTATTTTCAAAGATTTTCTGGGGAAATTAGTTCGTTATGTACTACTATAAACAATGATAAATTAATAAAGTGTTGTTGTTTTTGACAGATAAATAATGCATTGGAAGGTGTTGACATTTTTGGTATGCCTCTTTGGCTTTTTAAAAGAATTCAGACCATCTGAGGCTTATATGTCAGCATATCTAACCGGACCTTGGAAAAATCTGACAATTGAAGAAATCAATAATGAAATATATCCTATATGGACTTATGCGTACCTGCTATGGCTCGTACCTGTATTTCTCCTGACTGATTATGTCCGCTACCAGCCAATATTAGTGATTGAAGGTATTATACTTATATACAATCATTGATAACAGATAAAAGAAGAAATGTGCCACTTATGAGTATTACCTGGTTACTGTAATTTTATTGAGGGGTCTCGTTGGTAAGGTATTCTAAGCTGTCGAACTACTGTGTCACTAGCCTGTCAATAATGAGGTAGTGAGTATAAACACCGCATGTGGCAGCTGCGTTCTATTCCAATTTTTGTTAACTTGGATTGTCAGTTTACCCTACAAAGGAAGTGTTTTTTCTTCTTGTATTCCGCCTTACTCCACCGATAAAAACGTACTATCACGAAAAAGCACAATAACGCGAATGATGCATTAAACATTAATTAATAAATCAACCAATCAATCAATTTTGTTGGGATTTAAAAGTTGTTAACACGTTTACACGATAATGCTCACACACACACACAAATACACACACACACACATACAGTACAATTTCTACAACAGTTCTAATTAATATCGAATTCATATCGTCAGTATTTGAAAAAAACATCATCAAAAGATCAAGGTCAGATTGAAGTCATACCTCTTGGTATATTACATGTTTGCAACCCCATGTTTTTGACAAAATAAAGTATTAAGAGACATTTCTTTAAATATCAATAATAAGTCCATCAATATATGAAATAGTTATTAAAGGTACCATGCTTAGAATTTAATACGCCAGACGCGCGTTTCGTCTACATAAGACTCATCAGTGACGCTCAGATCTAAATAGTTTTTTGATATTTGAAAAATATTTTATATATTTCAGGTGCAACATACATTGCAACATGGTCATTTCTTTTGTGGGCACAAGGTGTTCTGGCTTTTCAATTCATGGAAGTCTGCTATGGACTCATAACAGCTTCTGACATAGCTTACTATGCATATCTCTTTGCAATGGTTTCAAATGAACAGTACAAGATAATAACAAGCTTTACACGAGCTGCACTTCTCATCGGTCGTTGTTCTGCATATTTGACTGGACAGTTGCTCGTATCTTTTAATTTAATGGACTATAAACAACTAAATATAATATCAATGGTAAGTGTTTCGATGGCATTTTGTTTAGCCTTGACATTAAAAAGACCAAGCAATTCGGAGATATTTCACTCTAAAAAGCACGACGAAAACAACGACAAAACTGGATCTTCAGCCAATCATGAAAGTCCGAATGTTCAAAAACCAACTTTTAAGAGCGGAATTTTATTCTTATGGAATGAACTGAAAACTGCATACTCAGATAAGTCTGTAATAGCTTGGTCTGTATTTTGGGCATTTGCATCATGTGGACATGGCCAAGTCAGGAATTATATTCAGAACCTTTGGGAAGTAATTACATCAGATGATCAAAATGGAACCATTTACAACGGAGCTGTAGAGGCATTTGGTACCCTAATAAGTGAGTTTGCGAATTGTTTCAATCAAGTATTTGTATGCCTTACACATGTTGTCATTTTAGGATTCTAATTTAAAAGCTTTGATAGTCGAAACCATTTACTAGATACTAAAATATACCAATACAAACCACCTGATTTGTGTTTCTTCTTATATTAGTTATCGATGATTAATGCGAAAATTTCAAGCTATAATCAAGAAAACAATTGTCACAAAAAAAGTGAGAGTAATTGTCCAACTAGAGGCTCTCAAGAGCCTGTATCGCTCACCTGACTCTACATTGGTTTTGAAATCATATAAAATAAGATAAAATTTGGCTACAAAATTACAAAACTTGGTCAACACCTCATAAGGAACATTCATGCTATGTTGGGTTCCATTCCATTCAGTGGTTCTCTAAAAAGAAGACTTTTGTATGCATTTCCCATAGGGTCCTATGTTAAACTAAACCCACCACTGGCGGCCATCTTGGATGATGGATCGGCTACAAAGTAACAACACTTGGTCAGCACCTCATAAGGAACATTCATGCTATGTTGGGTTCCATTCCATTCCGTGGTTCTCTAAAAAGAAGACTTGTGTATGCATTTCCCATAGGGTCCTATGTTAAACTAAACCCACCGCTGGTGGACATCATGGATGATGGATCGGCTACAAAGTAACAATACTTGGTCAGCATCTTATAAGAAACATTAATGCTATGTTTGATTTCATTCCATTTTGTGGTCCAATTTGAATGTATTTCCCATAGTGTCCTATGTTAAACTAAGTCCCCCCGCTGACGACCATCTTGGATGATAAATCGGCTACAAAGTAACAACACTTGGTCAGCATATCATTAGGAACATTCATGCTATGTTTTGTTTCATTCCATTCAATGGTTCACTAAAAGAAGTCATTTGTATGTATTCCCCATATTGTCCTACGTTAAACTAAGTATACCGCTGGCGGCCATCTAAGATGATTGATCGGCTATAAAGTAACAACACTTGGTCAACACTTCATAAGGTATATTCATGCCATGTTAAGTTTCATTCCATTCAGTGGTTCTCTAGAAGAAACTATTTGTATGCATTTCCCATAGGGTCCTATGTTAAATTAAGTCCCTCGCTGTCGACCATCTTGAATGATGGATCGGCTACAAAGTAACAACACTTGGTCAGCACCTCATAAGGTATATTCATGCCATGTTTGGTTTCATTCAATTCAGTGGTTCTCTAAAAGAGTCATTTGTATGCATTTCTCATTGGGTCCTATGTTAAACTAAGTCCCCAGTTGGCGGCCATCTTGGATGATGGATCGGCTACAAAGTAACAACACTTGGTCATCACCTCATAAGGAACATTCATGCCATTTTTGGTTTCATTTCATTCAGTGGTTCTCTAAAAGAAGTCATTTGTATGCATTTTATATGGGGTCCTATGTTAAACTAAGTCCCCCCACTGACGACCATCTTGGATAATAGATCGGCTACAAAGTAACAACACTTGGTCAGCATATCATTAGGAACATGCATGCTATGTTTTGTTTCATTCCATTCAATGGTTCACTAAAAGAAGTCATTTTTATGTATTCCCCATATTGTCCTACGTTAAACTAAGTCCCCCGCTGGCGGCCATCTTAGATGATTGATCGGCTACAAAGTAACAACACTTGGTCAACACCTCATAAGGTATATTCATGCCATGTTAAGTTTCATTCAATTCAGTGGTTCTCTAGAAGAAACCATTTGTATGCATTTCCCATAGGGTCCTATGTTAAATTAAGTCCCCCGCTGTCGACCATCTTGAATGATGGATCGGCTACAAAGTAACAACACTTGGTCAGCACCTCATAAGGTATATTCATGCCATGTTTGGTTTCATTCAATTCAGTGGTTCTCTAAAAGAGTCATTTGTATGCATTTCACATTGGGTCCTATTTTAAACTAAGTCCCCAGGTGGCGGCCATCTTGGATGATGGATCGGCTACAAAGTAACAACACTTGGTCATCACCTCATAAGGAACATTCATGCCATGTTTGGTTTCATTTCATTCAGTGGTTCTCTAAAAGAAGTCATTTGTATGCATTTCATATGGGGTCCTATGTTAAACTAAGTCCCCCGCTGGCGCCCATCTTGGATGATAAATCGGCTACAAAGTAACAACACTTGGTCAGCACCTCATAAGGAACATTCATGTCATGTTTGGTTTCATTGCATTCAGTGGTTCTTTAAAAGAAGTCATTTGTATGCATTTCTCATAGGGTCCTATGTTAAACTAAGTTCCCCGCTGGCAGCTATCTTGGATGATGGATCGGTTACAAAGTAACAACACTTGGTCAGCACCTCATACGGAACGTTCATGTCATGTTTGGTTTCATTGCATTCAGTGGTTCTCTAAAAGAAGTCATTTGTATGCATTTCCCATAGGGTCCTATGTTAAACTAAGTTCCCCGCTGGCGGCCATCTTGGATGATGGATCGGCTACAAAGTAACAACACTTGGTCAGCATCTCATAAGGAACATTCATGCCATATTTGGTTTCATTCCATTCAGTGGTTCTCTAGAAGAAGTTCAAAATGTAAAATGTTAACGACGACGACGACAGACGACGGACTACGGACGCCAAGTGATTAGAAAGCTCACTTGGTCCTTCGGGTCAGGTGAGCTAATAAGAGAGAATTTGGCACCAGGATAAACAAAGCGATTTTTAACGCGTAAGATATGAGTCTTTTTCTTTTTCAGCCATGGCGTTGTCAGTTTTATTTTCGATTTGTGAGTTTGAATCTTTCACCCCTAATGTAGTAAATTTTACACGTGTTAGTAAATTTAATGCTACTGATATATTCTTTAAAAAAAAAAGAAATACAAAACACATATCGTTAATTATTTACTTTCAATATGTATTTTTGAATATTCAGGTGTGTAACTATGATGAGCATCACACGTATATATCATATCGTGAATATTAGAATATAGCTGTATATGCTAATACATTTTAAACATATAGAATAATACTTAATAAACAGCTGCGCCATGAGCGCATGATACGCCCGACGTCTTGTGTGGAAGTTTTATGCAATAATCATAAATAATTTCTGAGAAAGTTTTAAGCAATAACCATATATTCTTTTTGAGACACGGCGGGACATTTGAAACCCCCCACCCTGTTTTGTTTTTTTACAAAAACCTAAATATCACTAAAATAGAATTTTGAATCAAACCAAAAAGTATACAGATCTTAAGATTAATATAACAAAATAGTGTGTAAAGTTTTAAGCAATAATCATAAATTGTATTTGAGATACGGCACAACATGTAAAAAAACCCTCCCTCATTTTTACAAAATACTCAATAACTCAAAAATGAAATTTTGAATCTTCACCAAAAAGTATACAGATCTTTAGCTTAATATAACAAAGACATGTGTAAAGTTTTAAGCAATAATCATAAATCTTTTTTGAGATATGGCGCGACATGTAAAAAAAACTTCCCCCTTTTTTACAAAATACTCAATAACTCAAAAATGAAACTTTGAATCATCACCAAAAAGTATACAGATATTTAAGCCATAATCAAGAATCGTTTTTGAGATACGGTGCGAAAAAAACACTCCCTTGTTTTAGTTACAAAGTGCCGTAACTCAAAAAGTATTAATCTTATTTTCACCAAAAAGTATACAGATCATTTGACCATCATAAGGAACAACTATAATAAGTTCATGAAATTTGGAGAAGTCGTTCTCAAGTTACGGTGCGACATGTTTACGACGGCAGGACAGACGGACGGACGGACAGACGGACGGACACCGGACATTTGTATACCATAATACGTCCCGTCAAAATTTTGACGGGCGTATAAAAACCTGAAATTTCATTCGTGCTTCTTTATACCGTTTGGTGGCATTTTATGCATATAATGCACATGCAAGCCGAAGAGTTTAATTTTGTATTTATGCCGCTATATTTGTATATTTCGTATTCATCAGGTTTCATAGGTGTATTAGTATTTGGATTTTTACCTGTGAATTGGTCCCGCCCAGGACTATCAGAAACAATAATGGCCATGGTATGTGTTTTGAATGCCGCTGGCCTTACAGTAATGGGGCTATCAACAAATATATGGGTTTCGTATGCAGTGTACAGCGGCTTTAGAGCTACATATCATACAGTGATATCATTAGCAACGTAAGTGTTATATATCTAACCACTTATTCTAAATATCTGTTTAACTGTCGGCTGATTAATTTTGTAAGAATTAGGTGAATAGTTGTTTTAACATTTCTGAAAACTTTTAGTTGTGCTTGTCATATTCTAGATCTGAACTTTCTCTTTGATTTTGTAACTTGTGAACTCAAGCGTTCAAATGACATTATACATATTTCACGTGAGATTCATTATGATTATCCAAAGAACAGATAATACTCATTTTTATGTATAACTCCCGCGAGAGTGATCATCATAATAACTCTGAACTGCTGTTTTTGCTGCTTTTTCTTCCTACATTGACGAGTTCAAGTCTCTATTTAAGGGTAATCAAAATAGATATATTAATCTCATTACTACAGTTAACAAGTTATTATCAATGAAATGGGTGTTCAAGATATTTGACACTAAGGCTAGAACGTTTCAAATACAGGAATAAGCATGGTTAGGTCTACCGTTTTGTTCCCTAAATTCAACAATCATATCTATTATATTTATATGTCATATAATAAATAACCTTTAGATGTTCACAAAATATTACTTTTTTTCAGACGTCAGTATACATTTATTTGAAACGTGTCTTGCCTATTATATTTGGGCTTCACACGTCTTCCATTTAGTGTGTATCTGCAAAAAACTGCCATAATAGCATCAGTATTAAATCTTGTCAAATATAATCAGATATGAGCAAATAAGATATTTAGTACAGATATGATGTTTTTAAAAAGATGTTTATAGCATTTCATAAGTATTCATAGGTTTGGTGACTATGTTCAATGCATCTATCCCATCGAACTTTAAATAAAGAATACAAAAGATAATGTTAAGTCTGCTCATATCTTGACTGACATCTAGAAATTCACAATTTCTCGTTGAAACGTCATTCCAGGGCATGCTTTTCCAATCATGATTTCCTTTCTATTTGTCTATGTATTGCCATTGCATGTTATTTATACTTTTGCAAATAAATGTTCATTCATTTATAGAGGGTTGCTCCTCACAAGCGGTTAAGTTCAAATCATTCACTCGAAAAAATGGTCAAACGCCATCACGAGTTGGTTGATCTGACGAATAGTTCTAATTGTCGAACCCAAAGTCCCGTCATCTCTTCTCCGAATATTAGATTTCAATATTTTTGAAATTTTGCTTTTTATATGTGTAAAGTAGAATATTGACTCACAGCTATATTGTTAAAAGTCTACGCGTAAGTTTGCTGTTCTAAAACGTGTATAATTATTTCGATATATTTAGGGCGTCAAAGTACTATCAAATATGCCTTTCTTTATTCAGATTATATCAAGGTGTTTGATTATCAATAACATTAATACAACTTTGATTTTACTCATTTTCAGGGACCAATATAATTGCTCTAATTGTGCCTCCCGCTTAAAAAGAAACTTTTAATGCCTTCCATATATCATATGAAAAACAAAAAGAAAGGTGATCACTGGGATTATTACGTGTGTTCCATGATTCAAGAGTAACCAATTACGCTGTTGCTACTTTATGCGTGCAAGTCAATCGTAGCAGTTTTAATAATGAAACAGTACACAAATTAAGTTATTATATTTCATATTTTATCTTACAGGTTACAAATTGCTAAATCCCTCACCAGACAACGGTATGGGTTTGTGTTTGGAGTCAACACATTTATGGCTCTCGTAGTTGAAACACTATTAACAGTAATAATAGTAGATAAAGTAGGTCTTAATTTGGACGTACAGACACAGGTAACGCATTTAAAATTAGATAAATAAACTGGTATAATTAATACAATTGATTATATCAATTCTTTGGATGGATTATAGGTGGGAAATAAACTTGTTCACTAGAAACCAATAGGCTCGATTGATAGGTGAGTGAAGAAAAGAGCAAAAATGATAAATTATTGAAACGTCGTTTTCTATGTCATTGCAAACGCGTTTATAGTCATCAAACTTACCAGGATTATAATTTAATACGCCAGACATGCGTTTCGTCTACATACGCTCAGATCAATATAGTTATAAAGCCAAACAAGTACAAAGTTGAAGAGCATTGAGGACCCAAAATTCCAAAAAGACGAGCCAAATACGGCTTAGGTAATATATATCTGGGATGAGAAACTCCTTAGTTTTTCGAAACATTTAAAGTTTTGTTAACAGGAAATTTATATACATATGACCATATGATGGATATTCATGTCAACACCGAAACGTCCACCAGCCGTTTCATCAACCCAGTGGTGTAAATAGTTATCAAAGGTACCAGGATTACAATTTAATACGCCAGACCAATTGTTTACTTTTTACACATTGTGACTTGGATGAAGAGTTGTCGTATTTGCACTCATACCCCATCTTCCTATTAATATGTACAACACTCAAACAAAATGGATTTCGACAGCAATTATTTTCATATCATTAAAACGTTCACGTCAAAATGATAGAACTTGTTTAACAGAACCATATTTCCGAGAAATTTGCAAATCGGTTATTAAACAAGGGAGGAGCGGCACTTTTTATGGATATACTATATAAATTTATTACACATTAAATGTTTCTCTAGAAGTTTAAATGATACCTATGCCAGTTCCAGTTTTACGATTTGGAACTGCAGCTTAACAAGTTCTTTTAAATGAACACAAACATTTCGTTAAAATACAAAACGTCATCGAATAACAATTATGTTGCCTTTTCAACCATAATGTCTTTAAGTTTATCAATCAAAAGGATAAGAGAGGCGAAATATACCAAAGGGTTTTGCAAGACATAAGTCGAAAATAAACTGACAACGTCATTGTACTAAATAAAAAAAGACCAAACGTCATCAGTATACAATACAAAACGCAACAAAGAAAACTAATGACTGAGTAACATGAACCACACCAAAAACTAGGATCGATCGCAAGTGCTTATGAAGGATAAGCAGATCCGTGAAACATGTTTAAATAAAACTACATCGTCTTAGGAAAATTGTTTTGTTTGACTTGGATTATAAGGATATGTAAAGGACATGTCAGTAAGACAGCATTTAAACAGTCTACAAGAACGGCTGTTCTTGTCGAGTTGCCAGCGATAAAATCTATACCGTGTCTGACCCTAAACCTAACCCTGCATGACAAATTTGTTTACTAGTACTAGATTTGTTATCAATCAAAATGTTTTAACCTATTACGTAAATTCGAAATTAAAAAAAGGTACATTCTAAAGCAATGTATTATAGATAACTAATCTGTATATTAACTATATATAAAAATGATAGATACAATTTTTATGACTGGTGGAAACTCACTGCTGATTGCTTTGAGCAATTTCAGTTTTCCTTCCTATTTTATTATAAACTATTATCTATGTAGCAAATGCCCGCGCAGGAAATAATCGACGCGAATTCAAATAAAAGAAAAGAATGATTAGATTTATGATACTTCTTTCGACTTGAATATGGAAGTGGTTTAATATCAATTATCATTATATATTTTTTGGAGGTTTTGTTTCTAATGTATTACGTTTTCTTGTATGCTCTATTGCATTGTACCATTGATAGTAAGGCATATTTCTGAAGCCTAACTGCAATTCACAGGTTAATGTGGACTACAAACTTGGTAAAACCGGGCAAACAAGGAACAGTTTTGTATGGTTTCACAGCCAATAAAGTAGTAGTTACGCTTAATAAACGTTAGGGATAAGGATTTGAATTTTCCCCGAGCTCATTATTTCACATGTATATGTTTTAATAAGTTTCCCAGCCAATGGAAAAAGACATAAGGACACTTGAGTGGCAAATAATTGTTTTCTACAATAAACTGATGCCGAAATACTGTCATTTCACAATAACTTGTTAATGATAGGTATTATCTGTATCTGCATGTATCATTGTCTTACGTTGGCAATACAATTTTTTTTAATTTACACGTCGGAAGCAGGAGCACCTAATGACGGTGTTTGAGAGATGATTTGTATCTCTCGACTGACTTGATGCATCCTATATTTTCTTCAAACCGTTCCAATGAATCACTGTCTAGCCAAGGAATTAGTTCTTAATCGATTAGTAAAATAGTGTGTTCTTTATAAATTGTCAACACATTTAGGTTATTATCATAAGAAATTAAATCAAAATATGATTGTTTTCCAGGTCATTAGTTTCCTTTAGATACTTCCTCCGCCAATATAACCCAGAAATTATGATAACGCCAAGTTTAATCAAAGTGGCTTCAAACACGAAAAAACAAACTATCAATAAAAAAAATGACATTATAAGTTAAAAACAACGGAAGCAATTGTTCATCATAAAACGAAACAGGATTTTCTAAACGGAAGAGGGTATCAACAAACATTAGTAGGAATATTGACTCCAAATAACATTTTAAAGTGAAATTAGGACACGGGTATCAATAGAATGCACTCTTTATAGATTCTCATAGAGTTTGCTAGTGTGTTCATAATTTTCCCTTAAAAAACTTTGACATAATATAAAAATAATATCCACCTAAAATACCACTCTATTGGCGGTGTTTTACATTTGCGCAACACCGCATTTTAATTTCGCCACTTTCATTATATTTCGAACGTATTAAAAAATGTATGATTTCTAAACAACATTGATTGAAAACTTATTGCTATACACTGTATACATTAAATGCTATTATGTAATATTCTTTGATAATATATTTTAACTATTTTCATTTAAAAGCCATATATAGATGTATAAACATTTTCAAGATTTCCTCTCCCAATACCATGTTTGTTGTTTTGTTTGTGAACATCCTTCTAATGACAGTGTATAGTCATTTACAACCTTTAAGCACATTCCTGATTCAATATGCTGTATCCAATTATTCTACAACAAAATAAGCAATATTACATCTGAATGTTGATTATCATTAAAATAAATGTAATTAAATTATTATAAAACACAAAACAACCCGAAACAAAACAAATAGAAACAAAAAATGCAAGGCATCTAAACAAAAAAAATACCTCTTTCTATGTTTTGGTTAAAGTTTGGCTTTAAACAAACGGTTGCATTGAATCAAACGATTACATTACGGTTATCCTGAGTTACGCAGTTAAACCTCAATGAAGAGAGAATAAGACACAAAAATAAATCACCTGTAAGTACTTCCATTTCTGATTTTTATAATATTCACATCGTTTAGTTTTGATTTTGTTATCCTCATACACAAGACATTGGTTCTCACATCGGATTTGGAAATCTTTGGACAAGTCCCAAAACTGCAAAAGAAATGAGAAGGTGCACAACAACGAATCAGCTACAAAGTGGTTCTAACCAAAATCAACAATATTTTAAAGTTGATAGTGTACAGTTGAAAGATTTGAATTTTGTTATGAAAGTCGCTGCTAAACAGTTTTATACCCACGAATTGACATAACATTATATATACTATTGGTTAGTATTACTTCAAAAACGATTAGATAGTCTAATGTCTTAAGATTGGTAAAGGTATAGTTTCGTAAACACTGAAAACAAAACGTTATGTGAATGTCATGCGTCCTAAGAGCTTTTCTGGTTTTACCTTCATCAGAAACGCTCAAGTGAAATATTTGAAAGTCAAAACTTTACTAAACATCATATATATTACTAGTTCGTATTACTTAAAGAACGATTAAGTCTATTATCTTAACAAAAATATATTATAATAAATATGGCATTGCAAGTCAATAATTGACGCCAAAGAATACTCAAAACAGCCCACAGAAAACAAATTACAGTTAACATTTTTTTTTGTACAACTTTTCCTATCATCGATATCAAAGCAAAACGTATAAAACTTTAAATCATTTACTACCGGGCTAGTACTATCCTACATGATTTATAGTAAAGTAAAAGTGGTTTCGACTAAATAAAAGTAATACCGAAATGGACTAGAAGCAGCAAATGTGCATTGCAATCTACACTCGTCGTGTTGCAACTCTCCCTGTTAAATTCATTAACCAATAAATTTATTTACTAATAGTCTACTCATTTAAAATATTCATTGGCACATAAAAGTTTCTGTCTATCATTGCAGTCCGTTTGTCCACTTGATATCTTTTGAAAGTGTTGTCGGGTTAATGTTTTACCATCTTGTACATTTAAACAAGAGATAAAGATTACAACAGATACAGTTAAGTCGGCCTTATATTTTGACTTACATCTAGAAATTGACAATGAGGGTCGGTTGAAAAAAAACTTTACGACAAAAGAGATGATTTCAGCTTTCCAATTGTGAACTTTCCATTTCTAAGTAGCAACATTCTAGCAGCACCTACATACGGTGTATATATCTCCCAATTGATACGATATTCCCGTGCTTGCATTTCCTATCATGATTTTCTTGATAAGGGTTGTTGCTCACAAGGAAGCTATTAAATCAAGAGTTCCAAATGGTAAAGTTGAAATCATCACTTCTTAAATTTTACGGACGCCATCACGAGTTGGTTGACCGTTATAGAATAACCGTTTCACAAATGATATCGGATATGTTCCTTAAGTCGTAACTACAATCCCCTTCCCTTTCATGAATGTGACCGACCGAATTAGACTATTTACCGGATGTGTTATCACATAAGCAATACGACGGGTGCCACATGTGGAGCAGGATCTGCTTACCCTTCCGGAGCACCTGAGATCACCCCCAACTTTTGGTGGGGTTCGTGTTGCATAGTCTTTAGTTTTCTATGTTGTGTCTTCTGTACCATTATTTGTCTGTTTGTCTTTATATTTTTCAGCCATGACGTTGTCAGTTTGTTTTCAATCTGTTAGTTTGACTGTCCCTCTGGTATCGTTCGTCCCTCTTCTTTAATAGTAACCCTGACTATTCAATGGAAAAAACGCTATAACGGATACAACCGCGCGATATCATTATTGAAATATTTCGGGTTCTTCACTTCAAATATTTATTGAATCTATTTAAGCCAAGATCTTCATTTGTTCAGTGGTGTATTAACGTTCACTTTTCAATTGACATTTCTGAACTTTACTTTGACCTATAATGGTTTACTTTTATAATTGTGACTAGGATGGAGAGTTGTCTCATTGGCACTCATATATCTATTTTGACTCCAATCTCATCCAATTAATCACAAAGATACACATTCTGTAAATTCAATGAAAATAACACTTTACAGTTTCGTGTGTACAAAGCGCTTTAATATGTGGATTTACTTTCATTAGATACATTGAGACCTTGATAGTTTTACATTGTTTTATTTGCATTTCAAGTTTTAATCCTACGCATCCCCAATCAATGTTTTCCAACCACTTGGTGTACCTAAATTAATCAAATAACTTACATTGTACCACATATATAGTTTTGAACTTTTGGATCGTTCCTGGTGGAGTACAAGAATTCATCTAGTGGCCAATGCTTCCGTTTTTATGTCTTAAATTATATGTTTTGTTTGCTTATTTTAAAATTATCAAATTGTTGTAATGTGTTGTACAAAATCTCTCATACATTGTGGTCGTTAACGTGCTATGCCTTTTTTGTTTTGTTTTTATGTATTTAAAAGTTTGGTTTTTTTTTTTTAAAATTTCTTCTTTGCAAACATTAAACTCAAGCTAAATGAAAACTATCATAACATGCATTTTACAAATATATATATACATGAATGTTCAAATATTTCACAGTTTTGTACATAGGTTATTAATTACCTGTGAATATCCATGTCCATGACATTTCCCTACAAATGGTTTCTCTCCCCAATAAGATAAACAAAGCTTTGTTTCTGAATGTACAATCTGTAGAATATACTATATTATATATAATGTTACATGTATAAAAATAAAATTGAGAAAGGAAATGGGGAATGTGTCAAAGCGACAACAACCCGACCATAGAGCAGACAACAGCCGTAGGCCACCAATGGGTCTCCAATGTAGCGAGAAACTCCCGCACCCGTATGTGTCCTTCAGTCGGCCCCTTAAAAAATATGTATACTAGTATAGTGATAATGGACGTCACACTAAACTCCGAATTATACACAAGAAACTAAAATTAAAAAGCATACAAGACTAAAAAAGGCCAGAGGTTCCTGACTTGGGACAGGCGCAAAATTGCGGCGGGGTTAAACATGTTTATGAGATCTCAACCCTAGTAGTCTTTAGTTCGATGTAAGTAGCATGGCGGTTTAATTCGACCTCAATTTATTCCAAGTCCTACTGAAGAAGAAAATAGTCCATTTGATAACACGAAATTAGAGATGATTATAGTTTTTGGTGCTCCCTATTGATTAATTGATTAATTCATAATTATTATGATCAGGTTTGTATGCCAGTTTTATTTCAGATGTGGAGCATCATCAACTAAAATATTTACAGAATTATCTAGATATCAATGTGTATACCTTTTAAACGATTTACCATGCATAAAATATAGTCCGCTATACTTACCGCTCCCGAAGCTTGTAAATTAACTGGTATATATAAATCTATCATCTGTGTTATTCTATCTAAGACATATTGGAATGGTTTACATTTGTTCTCTTCTCTTATTCGTTTCCTGCTGGATACATCACCGGTTTTCCTCTGCAAACACATTATATAAGACATTACAAGGACTGTCTTTTGAATTAAATAACTATTGTAGCCTGACATTTATTCCATAGAATCTAAAACTCCAAAAGCGCATATTGTTTAAAGCTAAATATAACATGAAACTTATTGAGTTTTAAGATCATTTATATTTTATATAATTAGGACACAAACACGTCAACTATACTACTGATTCATTGTATATATCTAACCTCTAAGAATATATAAAAACAAAACGTTTTTTGTCAATAAAACTATTCAAACTGAAAGACGATGAAATAGTTACAGATGAACAATTCGTGTACAAAACAATTGGATGCATGTACCTTCAATATTGTATAGGTCTATTAAAAAACAAGAGGCTCTCAAGAGCCTGAATCGCTCACCTTAATTTTTTTGGTTAAATCTCTCATCAATGATTATTTTGGCTTTTCAATTTATTTAAATGTTCTTTGAATCGTCCTATTTTCTTCAAAAGCAAAAAAAAAATCATTTTCTCCTATGTTCTATTTTAGCCATAGGAGCTATGTTTCTGACATACAAGGAAATGAAATATAAAATTTATACTAGATACTCTGAAACTCATTTAGCCTAAGTTTGGCTGAAATTGATACAGCAGTTTCAAAGGAGAAGTAAGTCAACATGATGAACAAATTGTGAAAAAAGTCTTTAAAGGGCAATAACTCCTTAAGGGGTCAATTGACAATTTTGGTCAAATTGACTTATTTGTAGATCTTACTTTGCTTAACATTTTTGCTATTAACAGTTTATCTGTATCTATAATAATATTCAAGATAATAACCAAAAACTGCAAAATTTCTTTAAAATCATCAATTCATGGGCATTATACCTGAAAAACCAGTTACCCAATTCGGCTGAAAATTTCAGGACAGGTAGACCTTGACCTAATAAATACTTCAACTTCTTGTCTTATTTGCTCTAAATGCTGGAGTTTTTGAGATATAAGCCAAAAACTGCATTTTACCCTGTGTTCTATTTTTAGCCATGACGGCCATGTTTTTTGACGAAATAATCAATAAAGCACAAACTTTATTTTATACACCCTACTGATCATTCAGTTGAAGTTTGGTTGAATTTGGTTTAGTAGTTTTAGAGGAGAAGATTTTTTAAAGTTAGCAAATATGATGAACAAATTGTGAAAAATTGTCATTAAAGGACAATAACCCCTTAAGGGGTCAATTGACAATTTTGGTCATATCAACTTATTTGTAGATCTTACTTTGCTGATCATTTTTGCTGTTTACAGTTCATCTTTATCTATAATAATATTCAAGATAATGACCAAAAACTGCAAAATTTCCTTAAAATTACCAATTAAGTGGCAGCAACCCAACAATGGTTTGTTTGATTCATCTGAAAATTTCAGGGCTGATAGATCTTGACCTAATGAACATTTTTACCCCATGTCAGATTTGCTCTAAATGCTTTCGTTTTTGAGATATAAGCCAAAAACTGCATTTGACCCCTATGTTCTATTTTAAGTAATGGCGGCCATGTTTTTTGAAGGATCAAAAATCGAAGCACACACTTTGTGCAGGATAATCTAAGGAACAATCATGCTAAGTTTCATCCAAATCCATTCAGTAGTTTCAGAGGAGAAGATTTTTTAAAGTTAGCAAATGTGATGAACAAATTGTGAAAAATTGTCATTAAAGGACAATAACCCCTTAAGGGGTCATTTGACAATTTTGGTCATATTAACTTATTTGTAGATCTTACTTTGCTGATCATTTTTGCTGTTTACAGTTTATCTTTATCTATAATAATATTCAAGATAATGACCAAAAACTGCAAAATTTCCTTAAAATTACCAATTAAGTGGCAGCAACCCAACAATGGTTTGTTTGATTCATCTGAAAATTTCAGGGCTGATAGATCTTGACCTAATGAACATTTTTACCCCTTGTCAGATTTGCTCTAAATGCTTTCGTTTTTGAGATATAAGCCAAAAACTGCATTTGACCCCTATGTTCTATTTTAAGTAATGGCGGCCATGTTTTTTGAAGGATCAAAAATCGAAGCACACACTTTGTGCAGGATAATCTAAGGAACAATCATGCTAAGTTTCATCCAAATCCATTCAGTAGTTTCAGAGGAGAAGATTTTTTAAAGTTAGCAAATGTGATGAACAAATTGTGAAAAATTGTCATTAAAGGACAATAACCCCTTAAGGGGTCATTTGACAATTTTGGTCACATTAACTTATTTGTAGATCTTACTTTGCTGATCATTTTTGCTGTTTACAGTTTATCTTTATCTATAATAATATTCAAGATAATGACCAAAAACTGCAAAATTTCCTTAAAATTACCAATTAAGTGGCAGCAACCCAACAATGGTTTGTTTGATTCATCTGAAAATTTCAGGGCTGATAGATCTTGACCTAATGAACATTTTTACTCCATGTCAGATTTGCTCTAAATGCTATCGTTTTTGAGATATAAGCCAAAAACTGCATTTGACCCCTATGTTCTATTTTAAGCAACGACGGCCATGTTTTTTGACGGATCGAAAATCGAAGCACACACTTTGTGCAGGATAATTTAAGGAACAATCATGCTAAGTTTCATCCAAATCCATTCAGTAGTTTCAGAGGAGAAGATGTTTGAAAAATTGTTAACGACGACGACGACGGACGCCAAGTGATGAGAAAAGCTCACATGGCCTTTTAGGCCAGGTGAGCTAAAAAGACGAAGCAAATACAATATCAAAAGAAAGATCAATGACCGATTAAAATTATTGATACAATACGCAGCCACGCTATTTTTACCACGGCTTTGTATAAACAATATGTCAATACTTAAACCTGCTATTCTTATTTTGTTACAACTATGACAAAATAGGGGGAAAAAGAAATGTTTCATTCCTTCATGTCTGTCCTATTAACTAGACAAAATTGCATTCCAAAATAATTTCTTTAGAATTCAGATGCAGATTTTAATACTTGCCGTATAGTTACCAAGTCTGTTGAAGACCAGATGTTTATATTCATCCATCCATACTTCTGCTACTCTATACTGGTTACACATTTCATCCATTATAGTCTTATTGTGCAGCTCATTAGACCAGATAAGTTTTTGTCTGTATACATGCCCGATGTGAGAACATGGTACAATTTCTATATCACCGCCACACATAACATACTGAAAATATAGAACATGGTATAATTTCTATATCACCACCACACATGACATACTGAAAATATAGTTAAACATTTTTTTTTAAACTGACTACAAAAACAATGTTTAATTCGACAATGCTAGAAAGTATCATTCATAAAAAAATGTAGTGTATGTAAAGTTCACGAAAAAAAAACTGCAAACATTGATTTATTTTCCCGTTATGTTACACGTTTTAAAACTTTTTGTCAACTTTCTGATATCCTTAACTTTTTTTTTCATTTCTGTTTTTGTTTTAATTATCACATAAAATAAAAAAAATAAAAAAACAGTCGTGTAAAATTTAATCAAAGCGCGAAAGCGCTGTAAAGGCAGTTAATTACAGGTTGTGTGTATTTCTAGTCCAGTTATAACATTAGAACAGAGGTGGTTTGTAGTATTTAAGATTTAGAGTTCTCTTGTACCTAGTTCACCTATATCTATAGTCTACTGTTTACAGTATATTTTCTGTACCTCGCCATGAAATGCATTTTTAAGACATAAGAACTTTTCCTTTTTAATGTAAATAAAACTATTTTTAATTATTGATTATATACACATATTCAATTACTCCTATCCTATGAAAAATAATTCACAAAGATTGACTGGTCTCCGTTCTGTGTGTATTGCTAGAACATCAAGTAACATATGTCAACTCTTTTGAAGACAGAACTTTTTTAAAATTCTCCCTCCAAGCAAAATTATTTTTCAGTATAAACATGATAAAGTTATCTACCTGTATTAATGACCTAGAGACTCTCAAGAGCCTGTGTCGCTCACCTTGGACGGTCTATGTGCATATTAAACAACGGACACATATAAAATGACAAAATTGTGTTTTTGATGATGGGGATGTGTTTGTAGATCTTTCTTTACTGAACATTCTTGGTGCTACAATTATCTCTATCTATAATAAACATGGCCCAGTATTTACAGTTGAAAATATTTTTTAAAAATTAACAAAAAATACAAAAATTTATGAAAATTGTTAAAAATTGACTATAAAGGGCAATAACTCTTTAAGGGGTCAACTTAAAATTTTGGTCATATTGACTTATTTGTAGATCTTACTTTGCAGAACATTATTGCTGTTTACAGTTTATCTCTATCTATAATAATATTTAAGATAATAACCAAACTCTGCGAAATTTCCTTCAAATTACTAATTTGGGGGCAGCAATCAATCAACGGGTTGTCAGATTTGTCTGAAAATTCCTGGGCAGATAGATCTTCACTGAAGAGACAATTTCACCCTATGTCAGATTTGCTCTAAATGCTTTGGTTTCAGAGTTATAAGCCAAAATCTACATTTTACCTGTATGTTCTATTTTTGACCATAGTGGCCATCTCGGTTGGTTGACCGGGTCTAACCACACATTTTTATGTTACAATTAGATACCGCAATGATGATTTTGGCTAAGTTTGGTTAAATTTGGCACAGTAGTTTCAGAGAAGATTTTTTGTAAAAGTTTATGGACGACGAAAGCAAGTGATGAGTCAGGTCAGGTGAGCTAAAAAGGAGTTTTTAATCAAGGTAACAATTACATCTGGTGCCATAAAAGCTGTCTCATTAGCATTTTAACCACTTCCCATATTTGCTTTTAAGACAATAGAAGAAAATTGTTCAATGCAAAAACAAAACTTACTTGTAAATATGAAATTCTCTTTACAGTATGAGTTTTTCTCATTGTTGGAGATTGTATAGTAGTACAGTCCTGTAACTGCTTATACCCATTTCTTATCCCCTTTAGTTTGATAAACTCACAGAATATCATATATTTAAATTGTGCCACATCTCCTTATTTTTATATGCATTACAATAACATGAACAATTGTAATTCAAAATGAATTTCACTACTTTCATTCATGCATCCTTTGGAAAAATATAAGTTCTAAAATGACACAATATATGTTTATTTATATAAAAATAATATTTAGTTTTCGACTCTTAACAGGTATAAACAAGAATGTGTCCCCAGTACACGAATACCCCACTCGCACTATCATTTTCCATGTTCAGTGGACCGTGACATTGGGGTAAAAACTCTAATTTGGCATTAAAATTAAAAAGATCATATCATAGGGAACATGTGTACCAAGTTTGAAGTCGATTGGACTTCAACTTCATCAAAAACTACCTTGACCAAAAACTTTAATCTGAAGAGGGACAGACGGACGGACGAACGGACGAACAGACGAACGGACGCACATACCAGAAAACATAATGCCCCCCTACTATCGTAGGTGGGGCATAAAAATGCACAGCTGTGTCATGATTTGTGAAATCTGTGCTGAAAACATAGGCATTTATGGTGTTTGAGTAATTCCATCTGTGAAGCTCAACATTAGCTCGTCAGTTGGTGGTGGACAGTTATAAATCTTTCCTGCAGGATGAATGTACATCTGTTCAGGAAAACCAATTTCACAAATCAAAACTTTCCTCTAGATTTCTCCTACAATATTCATCCAGTTTAGTTCTTTTGGTTTAACGGGACACCGTCCTGATTTTTAATTTTGCAAACCATTCAGTCTCTTGCTTACAAATGGTGCATGAAAATAGGATGGGAATGCATGGCAGTAGACAAGTCTCTATAAAGTGGGTATGTGCCCTGAAAAAAGTTTTATAACATTAGCTTTTTTGAAACTTGTGAAAGACTTGTGCAACACACATACTTAAATAACTATAACATAGGTGGAGAGCATCATTCATGTCAATGTTTTGTTCCTGTTTACATTGTCATTGATATTTTTCAAGAAAGCCCGAGGCATAGCTCATGAATTCTTGTCATTACAACCGAAATTTACATAATTACTGCTAAAATAATTATCAGTATAATATATCTCTTGTAGAAAAACCATACAATTGTAGTATTAACCAAAAAATGTCAAACAGATGATATTGAATCGTAATCCCAAAAGTTATGACGTCTTGAATTCACCCCCCTTTTTATTCTAAAACGATAATTGCGGTTACAAACAGACTTTGGTTTACTTGCATGGCGATTATATAAATAACAGTATATATTTCTTAAAGAAAATAAAGTTTTACCATGAATAGTTTCCTGAACGTAGTCGTTTTCACTAAAATGTGCCTTGCAAACAACAGCTGATTGATATGGGTTCTACGATTGCATCGCACATGACAATCTACGTTTGAGCCATGGCGTTGATCCAACTTTTCCTTCTTATTTAGTCATTTAGAAATGCAAGTCCTCCTCTTAAATGACACTCAGGTACACACCAACAAGGACTAGGCATCGTTAATATTGTGTGATTGTTTTGCAGTGCAAAAACGGAAGTTAAGGACGTAACTGACTGGTCTCACTAATAAGAGACAAGAAGAATTTTAGAGACAAACAGCGACAAGAAGTTTCATTTAGTGACGAAGCGACAATAACTAACAAGGGACAAGCGAATCGTAATTCTCTCACGAGGCTATTCTCATTTGATGTGATAGGGTGAAGCTACACCTATCAAATATGTCCCTATGAAAAAGAAGAATTTCACTGTTAGAAAGGAAATGATATTGCATGGTTTTGATTCAATAAATTCTTTAAAAGGAAATTGATTTTTTTTTGTTTAGATGGCCAATTTTTAGCGTGTGCATAAAATATATTTTTTTTTATATCTAATAAAAACTAATCCCTTTCTTCTTAATAAAAACATATTTTTATCTATCAATGTACAGTAATATAAAAAAATGTTTCATAACCGCCCCTATAATAAAAAATAATGCATGTTTTTTTTAATATCTATGGGGAATAAGTTGTTGCAATGACATTTTTTTTATTTATGTATAGTCGCTATATAGTCTTCTTGACGCTTCTTCTCGCTAAATTAATTATATTGTCGCTTCTTATCGCTATTTTAATTTTATTTTCGCTTCTTATCACTTTTTGACGCTTCTTGTCTTTAATTAGTGGAACCCTATTCAGGAACGATAATTTCATATTTTACATAACTGAGACCGAAATAACAATAACGTCATACGGCTTCACGTACAGAAATACTTTAAATTGTATATTATGCAATATAATTCACGGTCAGTCGACTTTTAATTATAATATCATGTTATATCAACGAGTGAAATGATTTTAAAATATCTTTAGATCGCAAATAGTACTCGAAATTGAACGGACCTCTTTCCACACGGAATTCGAATAATGATAGTTTGTAATCAGATTGACTGCTTATAATGCAAAAAACACATTAATAAACAGATTTTTAAAACGAACAATACACACTGATCGTTTCTTTATTTCCCAATGTAAATGAAAGGAACAAAAACCAATACATACCACAAAAAGTAGAGGAGAAATTTAAACATTTCCGGATCTATTTCTTGCAAAATGACCCCCAGCAAAGATTTGCGTAAGGAAAGATGAACCTCATGACTTGAAAGTCAGGCCTTAAAGCACTGCCTTTAAAAAAATGAAACAAATTATCTCTAAAGTAAATTTGGTCATAAGACAACGAACCTTTCAACTTCACATTTGCTGTTATATAAAGGCACCAGAGAAATAATAAAACATACCTTAAACATGAGTTCCTGTTGTTCTCCTCCCCAGACCTTCATACCAGTGTCTAGTCCACCAAGTTTATTGAAAAACGTCTTGTTGAATACTAGTGCATTGCCTTGGATTCCAGTTGTTCTAACAAAATACATAAGTACGGACTTAATTACTATACTATATATAAAAATATTAATTTTCGCGAACCATTTAGGTCTATAGTCTATAGAATTAGAAGGTAAGTCTACATAAGTTATATGTACATGTAACTAAATTAAAGTCTAAAGTCTAAAAAGATGACTCCACTTTCCCTCTATATTTAAAACCCGCTTAACAATTTAAACAGCATTTGCTCCCCTTGAAAGCTAATTTGCCCCTTTCCCGTCATTTCCCTTTAAATTTGCTCAAAAGTCATACTTATAGTCCATTTACATTAACGGCTGATTTGTGATTTTACCATCTTAACTGAAATTTTCATATTGAACACATTTGACCATTCAGTATGAGTTCCGATGTTTTTTGTCTTATATGAAGGAGGTTTTAGGTCATGTTTTCCTAAACACCTTATTGCTATTTGTCTGTCCGGATTGTTAAAACCACAAAATCAGATAGTGATGAATATGCAAGTTTTCAACAATCCCGGAAATTACACCTTATTTAATTATCGCTATTTAGTCCAATCTGGGAAAAACAGTCATACACTGTATGTACAACTTCCTATTGGGGTCATGCGGCCGAAAATAAAGGTTTTTTAGTAGAGGGCTGAGGGAGGAAAACTTTAGAAAGCGATCATCAAGAAACTTTAATAGAGTATGATCCACTTTTTTTCCAAATTAAAATTGAAGTAAAAAATTATTTTGTTTAAAGTATTTACAATAAGTTAAAACGGGTCTCATTAAAAAGTATTGTGCATGGTGAATTGTTTCAACAGCCCCCAGATAGCTTCAACTGGATGAAAAGTTGTGTAATTTTAGAATTTATCCGGTATGGAATAAATAGCGATTAGGTGTATTGACATCCACGAAAAAATATAGAAAGTAAAATACATGTAACTCCCCTTTAGGTTTTGATAAATATTGAATATGACATTAAAAGTTATAAAACTTTATTCTTTGAATATGTTTCTAGCGTAACATGCACGCTTAGTACTGCTTTTTATACGTCCGTCAAAGACGTGACGTATTATGGTATACAAATGTCCGGTGTCCGTCTGTCTGTCCAGCGTAAACATGTGGCACCGTAACTTGAGAACGACTTATCCAAATTTTCATGAAACTTAATATTGTTGTTTCTTATGATGGTCACATGATCTGTATACTTTTTGGTGAAAATAAGATTAAAACTTTTTGAGTTACGACACATTGCAACTTAAACAGGGGTGTGTTTTTTTCACATGTCACACCGTATCTCAAAACCAATTCTTGATTATGGCTTAAAACTTTAAACACTTCTTAGTTACATTAATCTTAATATCTGTATACTTTTTGGTGATGATTCAAAATTTCATTTTTGAGTTATTGAGTATTTATCATGTTTTTTCCAAGTCCGGATCCATAATAAGGGAGCTACCATTTGATTTTTATGGGGGGGCTAGGATGAAATTTGAAAAAAATAGGCAGGACAGGAGTTTTGAGTAAAAAAAAAAAGGCAGGATAAGCAACTTGGTAAAAAAAAAAGGCAGGATGACAATTTGTGTAAAAAAAAGTCAGGATAACTAGTAAAAAAAAATGCAGGACCGAATAGAGTAAAAAATAAAAAGGCAGGACAGAGATTACAACTAAAAAAAAAAGCAGGAGAAAATTTTTCATCCTAGCCCCCCCATAAAAATCAAATGGTAACTCCCTAAGTATCAAAAACCGGAAGTGTGCCATTTGGCCACAGACCACAATTAATTTCTCTATCATTTCTTTAGAACATTTTGTATCATTAAAAAAATTGCACCATGCACTTTTGTCAAATTTTTTGTGTGTCTTATGTATAGCACTAGTCCAAAAATATATCCAAAATTCAGAAAGATTGAAGCAATCACTTTTACAAATTTAGCCAATATACATCCATACCCCTATGGACAAGTCAAGAGATGTTCCGAAAACTGTAAATATGACCTTTTTGCACTTGGCCTAATCACTCATTCCATATCAAAATCAGTTTAAATACAACATCCAAAAAATTATTTCACCTCTCATCTTTCATTTCCACCCAATAAAATCTAAGAAATGAGTGGGGAAGGGAAAGAAAAAAAATTAAGGAAAAATACACTTTAATTAAAAGGAACTACGAAAAGCGGGGTCATTAATTGTGGTCTTGGGCCATTTGCAATGTTTATGAAGCACCTGCTGTGCAAATTTCTTGGATTTTAACCTATTTGGAATACCTTTTGACATTAATAAAATGTTTTACTGCCTTTCTATGCAAGAGGAAGCAAGAGAGAAAAAAATATGTCATTTATCAGAAGCCTGTGTCAAAAACAGGGTCGATTTTTAATTTTTTTTTTAATTTTTTTTTTTGAAAGATCCAATAAAAAAGTTAGGGTCGGGGTTTAAAAACAGGGTCGGTCGGGTTACCTGAAACAGGGATCTTTTTTTTCTCGGCCCAAGGAGAGTTGTTCAAATAATGTGAATACACAGAACCCCCATCCAATTACGGTTATTTTTGGAAAACAAATAGTGTGATTTGTCAAATTCAGCTGATTTTTTAATCGTCTGGAAAAAAGTGTACATTTTATGAGGGGGGATAATCCCAAGCTTAAAAACACCCGATCCCGGAGTCCCGATAAAGGTCCTATCCCCCCCTCTTTTATGGTCATGTCTAAGAATTACTGTTTAATCTTCATTTGGCAAGAATACTTCAGTAAAATACCCCCATTTCTACCCTCATACATGTATATGGACAGATCATATGTTATCCTATGTCATTTGAAATTGTGACGCTAGAATGCATTGAGGTCAAGGTGAATTCCGAGTATTGTCTGATAAGTTAAAGTCCGAGAAACTCGAAAAAAGTAAATAAACAAGAAGGAGGAAAATAAATCTTTCTATATATTTCTTTCGCCAAATTCTTAAGCAAATGACGAATTTTTATCGCCACAAGTATTATTTTTCGCAAATTTGGGAAAATGGCGACCACCAGTGGAAACCCTGTGTGAGGACACCCTATCAAGCTTGCGCTCGTGTTGTGTTAAAACATTTTTAGTATGCTGAAAAATAAACAAATAATCGATATTGTAAAATATCATTGGTTGAAGAGCCAATGATTTACATACATGTATATACATAAATATATCAACCATAAAATACAACTAATTTAATTTACACCACAGTCCTGTTGGAAAAAACCTTTATGTCTATCATGTACATGTATATAACTTATCTCATTCTAGTCCATTCAACTGACAGAATCAGTGTAAATTTCATGAATTCTTTAATATCATGCAGAGCTCCAGATAAGCTGCGTATTTGCGTGATCCCGCAATACAAATAATAGAAAACCCAATGCAATTGTCCATTGAAGGGTTCAACAACCCAATTAATTCAACGGAAAACCCAATTATATGCCAAAACCTTGAGTTCTCAACCCTTTTATTGGCTACCGTTTGTGTTATTTACCCTTATCTGTTTACAGTCGTCACTTAAACTTTTTTTTATAATATTTATTATTGGAAATTTCCTGTCGTTCTAAAAATAGATCCCTGCATCAAGTAGCTGTAATGGGTCCCTGTTTGAGTTTTCCGTTGCTTGATAGGTACACGTGTTTTTGTAAATATTTCGATCTTCTCGGTGTTTATCCAATTAGCGTGTGTCATGTAGTCATATTTTCTTTCGCATTGCTCGGGATTTTTCATAACATACATCGAATTAAAACGAAAGTGAATGTCCGGTTAAAATATTGAATAGAAGCATGTTTTCGGCTTATTTTGGAAAATTGAGGGAAAGTTATGATAACAAGACTCAGCTAGTGTCTTTAGGAACAGTCCATCGAACGCACGGGCGTGTGTGCGTACCGTAACGAAAACATTGCTAATAAACACAGGGTTTCATCAAAAACGAATTCAGTTGGAAAAAGTGAAAGGCCCAATCAATTATGAAATGATAAAGCATCAGAAATCAAAAGTTCTAATAAAATACAACTAAACCCAGATTTATGTAAATTGAATAAAAGAAAATCATTCAAGTATAATTAGTTTATATACTATTTTTATACGACCGCAAATTTTGAAAAAATTTTCGTCGTATATTGCTATCACGTTGGCGTCGTCGTCGTCGTTGTTGTCGTCGTCGTCGTCGTCGTCCGAATACTTTTAGTTTTCGCACTCTGACTTTAGTAAAAGTGAATAGAAATCTTTGAAATTTTAACACAAGGTTTATGACCATAAAAGGAAGGTTGGTATTGATTTTGGGAGTTTGGGTCCCAACATTTTAGGAATTAGGGGCCAAAAAGGGCCCAAATAAGCATTTTCTTGGTTTTCGCACTATAACTTTAGTTTAAGTTAATAGAAATCTATGAAATTTTGACACAAGGTTGATGACCACAAAAGAAAGGTTGGGATTGATTTTGGGAGTTTTGGTTTCAACAGTTAAGGAATTAGGGGCCAAAAAAGGGCCCAAATAAGCATTATTCTTGGTTTTCGCACAATAACTTTAGTTTAAGTAAATAGAAATCAATGAAATTTGAACATAATGTTTATGACCACAAAAGGAAGATTGGTATTGATTTTGGGAGTTGAGGTCCAAACAGTTTAGGAATAAGGGGCCAAAAAGGGACCCAAATAAGCATTTTTCTTGGTTTTCGCACCATAACGTTAGTATAAGTAAATAGAAATCTATGAAATTTAAACACAAGGTTAATGACCATAAAAGGAAGATTGGTATTGATTTTGGGAGTTTTGGTCCCAACAGTTTAGGAAAAAGGGGCCCAAAGGGTCCAAAATTAAACTTTGTTTGACTTCATCAAAATTGAATAATTGGGGTTCTTTGATATGCCGAATCTAACTGTGTATGTAGATTCTTAACTTTTGGTCATGTTTTCAAATTGGTCTACATTAATGATTAAGGTCCAAAGGGTCCAAAATTAAACTTAGTTTGATTTTGACAAAAAATGAATCGGTTGGGTTCTTTGATATGTTGAATCTAAAAATGTATATAGATTCTTGATTATTGGCCCAGTTTTCAAGTTGGTCCAAATCTGGGTCCAAAATTAAACTTTTTTGATTTCATCAAAAATTGAATAAATGGGGTTCTTTGATATGCCAAATCAAACTGTGTATGTAGATTCTTCATTTTTGGTCCCGTTTTCAAATTGGCCTACATTAAGGTCCAAAGGGTCCAAAATTAAACTAAGTTTGATTTTAACAAAAATTAAATTCTTGGGCCTCTTTGATATGCTGAATCTAAACATGTACTTAGATTTTTGATTATGGGCCCAGTTTTCAAGTTGGTCCAAATCAGGATCTAAAATTATTATATTAAGTATTGTGCAATAGCAAGTCTTCAATTGCACAGTATTGTGCAATGGCAAGAAATATCCAATTTCACAATATTGTGAAATAGCAATTTTTTTTTTAATTAGAGTTATCTTTCTTTGTCCAAAATAGTAAGCAAGAAATATCTTATTGCAAGAAATTTTTTTAATTGGAGTTATCTTTCTTTGTCCAGAATCAACTTAAATCTTTGTTATATACAATATACAATGTATATTCACTTTTTACTACCATTTTTACCATTCAGTGATAACAAGCAGTTTTTTACATCTCAATATTTTATGATGTATTTAAATGAGTAGTTATTGTTGCAAACTCCATTAGAATATTTTAATTGAGATTAGTTTTGGAATAAGGGAAAGGGGGATGTGATTAAAAATGGGTTCAATTTTTCTCATTTGAAATTTCATAAATAAAAAGAAAATTTCTTCAAACATTTTTTTGAGAGGATTAATATTGAACAGCATAGTGAATTGCTCTAAGAGAAAACACAAATTTTAAGTTCATTAGAACACATTCATTCTGTGTCAGAAACCTATGCTGTGTCAACTATTTAATCACAATTCAAATTTAGAGCTGAATCCAGCTTGAATGTTGTGTCCAAACTTGCCCCAACCGTTCAGGGTTCAACCTCTGCGGTCGTATAAAGCTACGCCCTGCGAAGCATCTGGTTTATTCATTTTACGGTTAATTAATGAATACACACACCATGCACACAGCCACTGATCAGGCACTGGTCTCAGAATTTATCATATAAAGGTATAAGACGAGTGCCTGTGAATACACATATCCTTTTTTTGAAAAAAAACTGTTTGAAACTGGACACAAATTTAACCTACAATTGCTTCTCAGTGAATAAACCAAATAAAACAGCTAGCAAATAACCCTAACCAAAACCCTAAACCAAATAAAAGAGCTAAACAAAGACAGAAACATATTACATGTATTAATTTAAGATGGAAAAAAATTGGGGTTGATATTGCCTAAATATTCAATATTGTGTTGATGAAAAAACCCAATACATGAAGGAGCTTGGTGGTGAAAAACCCAATTTTATATTAACCTGAGGGGTGAATTGGAATTGATAATGCAATTAAAAAACTTTATCACCCAATTATATAAGAAAATGGTGGGTAAAAACCCCAATTTATGAATTCTTATCTGGAGCTCTGATCATGTACATGTATAATCATGGACTATTCTTTTATATAGCAATATCTGTTAGCCATTTAGAGGTCTTTTGCATTTAAAGTTCAGTTTAAGTGGGCTTATTTTGCGAAAACGAAGTCAATTTCCAGATCATAGTTTACATTTTCTTTATATTTTGCTGTGTCAAAATAACCTCAATATCAAGGACAATATATAGACCCAAAAACCATCTATCACATTCTACACATGAGATTTTAGCAGGAAAGACTGTGATTGGAGTATTTAACCATTGCAACTTTTTAATTTGATCTCCTCCACTAATTGAAGTAGAATATTTAATGAAGGTGTGTCCACAATTTAGAATATGTTTATATATGTTTAGAAATGATGTTGAGCCTGTTTTATAAATTGAAAAGGTTACATTTTCCCCCTTATTTCAAAATCTAAGCTTGAACCTCTGCGGTCTTACAAAGTTGCCCCCTGCCGGGAATCTGGTTGTAACATGTACAACAATCAAAGATCAACCCACACTAAACTGAATGTAATTGAAAGACATCTAGAGGTTGATATCAGAGGCGGATTTAGGGGGGGGGCCTGCTTTTTGAGAAAAAATTTGTTTGCTTATATAGGGAATCACTGAATCATGACTTGAGCGAGCCCCCTCTTAGGTCAGTCAGTGGGCCCCCACTTGAGAAAATTTCTGGATCCGCCACTGGATATACAGTATCTAACAGAAGATGAAAAAGGGAACAATATGGTGAATTTTAGAGATTTATATTATTTCATGTACATGCATTTGAAATATATCATATATTGTTTCGATTTTTTTTAGTTCTAAGTTCCAAGGTGACCTAGCTTCCATTTTAGAAATCGGATTTAAATGCTAGTCTATCAGAGGGATTTTTCCTTTTAATTGGTTGTAGATATGGAATCTTATTTTACCATGAAGTCAGATTTGAAAATGACTTTGGGAATGAATGTCAGTTTTAGTCTTATATACAAACATGTATGTACTTTATAATTTTAGTCTTGCATGTATATAATTATGTGTACAATACATATATCACTGATTCAGTGGCAATGGTAAATAGACACTGACAAGTCTTAGATCTATAATATTTTATAGTTTTGAATGTTTTGTCCATTGAATAAAACTAGGTGGAGGTTTGTGTGTTCTTATTTCCAACAGAGGTACACTCAACATATATCAATATGTGCATTAAGCAAATTGATAGTTGCTAGATATGGAATGATTATACAACAAGAAAGTTTAAACCTGTGTTTATATACTTAAAATATGATAAAAAAAATCATGTCTTTTTCAGGACTTCAGAATCCAACCATGTAGTATGGAATGTTGATGAGATATGGTTTTGGTCAATGGATGTTAATGAAGGACCTGTAGTACAAAGTATATCACTGGATTTAGCTCTTTGTCTAAGTGTATTATTAAAGTACTTTGCTTTGAGCTCAGTTCATTGTTATGCAATTCATTCTTTGTGAAATACAGATTTGACAGAAAACTCTCATGTACAAGGATTTGTCAAAGTAGTACCACCTCTATTTACAATGTAAGTATTAGGGAGATAAAAGCATTCTATTTTGATTTGAACCAAACATATTATAAAAAAAAAGAACAAATTTTCCCGAGAATGCTACTCCCACTACTAGCAATATGATGCGAGGTTGTTTTAATACATCTGTAGACTGTACTGCCTACTTATGACTCGGTCCTGAGTGTAAATGGTCCTTCAACTATGTGGGGGAAAATTATAAGGCCTATCTAGGCTTATCAATTTCTAAAACTCTATTTCATTGTACATATTTGAAATTTTTATACAACCACAGAAATTTTTGCAGTTGAAATACATGTAGGTATCCTGTCGTCGTCTTCCCAAGACGGATGGTTTCCAGATAATAACCAGTATAAGTAAAAAGGAAGCCATTTAATTATAACATAATATTTATAATCATAAAAGGAAGCTTGGGATTGTTTTGGGGCGGTTATATATATATATAGTCCCTAAGGTTTATAAATAAAGGTTCCAAAGGTGCCCAAAACAAGCATTAATCTTGTGTCAGTACAAAAAGTTGTGTATAAGTATTTCAATTGTTCTGAAACTGTACCATAATATTTAATACCATAAGTAGAAGTTTGGGGTCTATTTTGTGGGTTATGGGGCAAACAGTCGAGGAATTGAGGGCCAAAAACAAACATTTTTGTAGATTCAAGACAATAAATTGGAGTTATCTTTCTTTGTCCAGAATGGTTGTTGAATTAATATAACCTAAAACCATTGCTTTATGAAATCTTCTTTGAAAATTGGAGTTATCTTTCTCTGTCCAGAATAGTAGTTGAATCGACTAAAAATAATGCTATATATACAATATACAATGCAAAATTCACTTTACTACCAACTGATAAATTTAAGCAGTCTTTAATAGCCATTCTGTGATTACAAGCACTTTGATTATCATTCTAGGGTTATCCCCTTTCACAAATGGAAAAATTTCTCAAGTTTGTCTCAACTAAATTTAGTGAAATGTGTATATAATGCTTATTACCGGTACCTCTAAACTCGGTTTAAGTTCAATTTTTAGCAGCTTCACTTTTACAGTTCTTGATTTATGTACCTTTATAACGTTATATGCTAGCGGAGGCATCATCACCATGACTATGACATTTACACTTTAATACTTTATGATGTATTAAAATGAGTAGTTGAATAATTACTGTTGCAAACTCCATTAAAAATTTGATTTGAGATCATTTTTATACAACCGCAAAAATTGAAAACTTTTTGGTTGTACATTGGAATCACGTTGGCATCTTCGTCTTCATCCAAAGACATTCGGTTTTCGCACTCTAACTTCAGTAAAAGTAAAATAGATATATATGAAATTTAGACACAAGATTTATGACCATGAAAGGAAGGGTGGGATTGATTTTGGGTATTTTGGTCTCAACAGTTTAGGAATAAGGGGCCAAATAAGAATTGTTCTTGGTTTTTGCTCTATAACTTAAGTATTAGTAAACAGAAATCTATGATATTTT
This sequence comes from Mytilus edulis, assembly GCF_963676685.1. Lineage (NCBI taxonomy): Eukaryota > Metazoa > Mollusca > Bivalvia > Mytilida > Mytilidae > Mytilus > Mytilus edulis. The sequence goes on along the minus strand of NC_092350.1, from coordinate 25,014,234 downwards.
AACATAAGGTCTATGGCCACATAAGGAGGGTTGGGATAGATTTTGGTAATTTTAGTTCCAACAGACAGGCCCCAAATAAGCATTTTTCTTGGTTTTTGAACAATAACTTTAGTATAAGTTAATAGAAATCTACAAAGGTTTATGACCACAAAAGGAAGGTTTGGATTAATTTTGGAGTTTTGGTCCCAAGGAATAAGGGGCCAAAATTAAACTTTGTTTGATTTCAGCAAAAAAATGAATTACGGTATTGTGCTTCTTTGATATGCCAAATCTAACCATGTCAAAAAATTTTTAATTTTAGGTCCTGTTTTCTAATTGGTCGATCTACATTAAAGTCTAAAGGGTCCAAAATTAAAATAAGCTTGATTTTAATAAGAATTGAATTCTTGGGGTTCTTTGATATGGTGAGTCTTAACATGTACTTAGATTTTTGATTATGGGCCCAGTTTTCAAGTTGGTCCAAATCGGGGTCATAAATTATTATACTATATTGTGCAATAGCAAGAAATTTTCAATTGCGCAGTATTCTGCAATAGCAAGAAATCTTCAATTGCACAGTATTGCACAATAGCAAGAAATATCTAATTGCACAATATTGCGCAATAGCAAGAAATTTTCAATTGCACAGTATTGCCAATAGCCAGAAATATTCAATTGCACAGGATTGTCCCGTTTTCAAATTGGTCTACATTAAGATCCAAAGGGTAAAAAATTGAACTTTATTTCATTTCAACAAAAATTGAATTCTTAGGATTCAAACGCATTGATCTCAGCAATTTCTTCACTGTCGTTCCCTCAATAACTGCATTAAACAGTTTCTAATCATTATTCATTCAAAACCTTTTTATTATACCAATGTCTCACACACAACATATTATAGTATACTGTTGTCTATCAGTCCATCATCCACACTTCAGACCAGAGATGGGTCCGATTACTTTCAATGTAATTGATTAAATTACAATTACTTTGTCATTTGTACGATTAAATCAAATTAATGATTACATCATTTCTGAAAGTATCTGATTAAATTAATGATTACATTGGCAAAGTAATCATGATTACATCTGATTACAATGAATTTAAAAACAAAACATTTTGAATGATGTGGATGAATAAAAGTTTAATATAACTTTTTTGAGAACGTATTTTATTTGGTTCAATTATAAAATGATAACTTCAAATTAAACGTCATCTATTTAAATAAACACCAAATTTCACTACATATATATACATTACACTTTATCACCAATGATCTCTAAATTATTTTGAATTAAATTTTATAAAGATATATCATAATCAAGAGTTTTTTTGTTTGTCTTCTTACCTCTTTCATAATTTATATGTATTCCAAGTTGCAATTTATGGAAGTTTAAATATGGATGAAATAAAGTAACATTTGTACCAGTTAAAACTATGTTAAATTTTAATAGAAATGTTTAATCAAATTGTAAACAATATGTATTAAAGTATTAAAAACCATTGCATTTTACACGTCCAGTCCAAATACAAAAAAAAGTTTAAACAACATATTTGTCCAAGTTTTAATTTAGTTTGTGCTAATTAGATAAATTTTCATGTCTGATTTATCTTTTCTCATATATATTTCCCTACAGCTATATATACTCAATTGGTAATTGCAATAAAAACAAACCTTAATTAGTCTCCTACCTGTCAATTCAAAGTTGACAAAAATTAACAAAAGATTATAATTCAGGGTTAAAGAAAAGTATTACTTGAGTATATAACAGTTATTATCAAATATTAATATGAAGATCAATATAAAACGATGAATATACATGTATTTACAATATCTTTTACCAAGATAAAAGGTTTATAATTGTATTATATGTCTCTGCTTAGGCTAATGATGACTTTTTAATACTGTAACAGTTTATTTTTTAATGAAGTAGACAAGCTTAAAGTAACCAAACCATTTTAGTATGTTAAAAAATTATCAAATATGAACAAAGGGATTCATTTAATGACCAAAAACACAATTTTAGATTTTTTTCATTGTAATCAGAATGTAATCAAAAAGTAATCATGATTACAGGGTATTTTGAAAAGTAATTGATTAAATTAAATTACATGTACAGATTTTTGGCTGATTAATGATTACACTGATTACTTGAAAAATTGTACTCAATTACAGCTGATTAACGATTACAATTACAATTACCCAAAGTCTGCTTCAGACAATAACTAGAAAACACTTCCCCTACTTTCAAGAAACTTTGTTGAAATGCTTATATCTATTGACATTAGCTCCACATCGATTTTATAAATTTTAGAATTTTCGTTTCCATGTTATGAAGAGAGGTTTTATCCTTAAAAAAGAGAGAATTTTCCAATTTTGAACAATAACACAAAAATGCATCCATCACCTTTAATTAAACTTTGGTGAATTGTTTAAACTATTGACCTAAGGTCCCTTTTGATTGTAATAAATTTCAGATTATACATTTCTGTGTTATGAATTTTTATATATGCTTAAAAAAAGAAGGGTTTTTATAGTTTTTGGACACCTATAAGTGCAGGAGTTTCTGGCTACATTGAAAACCCATTGGAGACATATCATGCGCTTACTGTGCAGCTATTTATTAACAAACTCCATATTCAAACACTCAAACAACTTATTCATAGAGAGGGGTGGAAGTTGAAGCCCCCTTTTTTTATCAGTCAATGCATTTGAATGAAGACATGTACACATCAACTCAATTTGTTAATACACATTTCCAGTCTAGCTTTCAATACATTTGTAACAACTTTTAACCCCACTGACAATTTGCGTCTGTGTCCATACTTGTAATATGTAATAAAATGACAAATAAAGTGTAAGAGTGTTTCGTTAAACTATGCCTACAATTCTACTATAATATCACATTTTTGAAGCATAATTTTGCGAATACAATTCATACAACTCTAATCAAATAGCAAGAATTAGATGTCTGCATCTTTTAATTCGTTTTGATATTTAAAATTAGTATGAATTAATATATGATAAGGCAACAAGTCAAAGGTTTTGTAATCGTTCTATATTGGTAATAAAGACATAAGCAATGACTTACCTATAAGGTTTGGACCATGATATAGAATTAAGATATTCCTGTTTATATGATATCCAGTCCTGTTCCAAATGAAAGTCAAATGACATAGCTCTAGGTTTGGGTTTCTTGTAGTCGTACTCTAAAGTTTGGGGAAATATCTGATCAACAATGGGAGCCACTAGAAAATTAGGCTTTTCTCTGATTCTTTGAATTAATGGTTCAATCCATCCTATAGTGAAAAAAATAGATATCGTTGGTAACCTTCATTATTTTATTATACTCATCTATATCATTTACAATAAATAAAGCTTATGAAAAAGCTAACAGACAACCTCTTCATTTTCTTTTCATTATTTTTAGGACATTTACTTTTTAGCTTCAGATAAGAGACCTGATATCAAATTAGTCGAATCAACAATTGTTTTGACGACTATGTTTCAATGCTTTTGTCTCATTTGTGAAATGATTTTGAAGTGTGGTTTGAAGTATATCTATCTGGCCTACACGTTATATGGCTATATGGTTATTATATTTAGATATTAAGTACCTTTTCACTTAACTATATTTCTTTGACAGTAATCAAATTGTACAAGTATTTCTTTGCAAGCATTGTGTTACCATTACAACAATTTACAATTCTAACCTTCAGTAACTTCTGTATGCGAGTCTATGACTATAACAATATCTGATACAGCTTTATTTATCCCTTCTTGTCTTGCCACCATGAGACTTCTTCCTCTCTTTTCATCAAGTCGCAGTATTTTTACTTTTTGTAGATGGGAAATATACCAGTCTAGTCTGCCTTTCATGTTATCTTACAATAGAATTTCAAAATTGGGTTAAATCAAAACAAAAATAAACTGTTATCACAGAGATATGTCTCGCCTTTTTGTAATTTTGATTGTGCAAATGTTGAAATCAAAATAGCAATACTTTAACATCTTACACAAATTATGCAAGTATGCAATGAACCATGACTGAGTTACACGGATAAACAATCTCACAGTAAATGAGATGTGCCAATGCTAATACAACTGCATACCAAATACCATAGACTTATTATAAAGTGTTCCCAAACCTAAATACAAACATTTACTTGTAAACTATGTAAAAGTTTCAAAGTCAATGAACCATGAAGGAGGGTGGGGTTAAATAATCTCCATGGAAACAATACTTGCAAATGCCAATAAATGTGCATACCAAATATCATTGACTTAACATTAACAGTTCATCTTAAACTGATCTAATCACAAACTAATACATGTAAACTAAGATAAGTTTCAAAGTCATTAGACTGTGACTGAGGGACGAGGCCAAATAATCTCCATGGAAATGAGATGTGCCAATGCTTACACAACTGAATACCAATTAACATTGGCCTACCACTAATGGTTCCCCTTGAACTGACCTAATCACAAACTAACACATGACAACTTAAAAATTTTTTTAGTCAATAGACCATGACTAAAGGGGCGGAGCCAAATTATCTCCACGGAAATGAGATATGCCAATGCTTATACAACTGCATACTAAATATCATTGACCTACCACTTGTGGTTCCCCATAAACTGACTTAATCACAAACTAATACATGTAAAATAAGCAAAAGTTTCGAAGTCAATAGACCATGACTGAGGGGACAGGGCCAAATAATCTCCATGAAAATGAGATGTGCCAATGCTTATACAACTGTATACCAAATATGATTGACCTACCACTTGTGGTTCACCATAAACTAGACCTAATTACAAACTAATATATTGTTGACGCCGACGCCGCCGACGCCGCCGATGCCGGAAACAGCATACCTATATCTCGCTTTTTGACTCCGTTAAGGCGAGACAAAAATCATATACGTTATCTACAGCATTTTCGAATCGTTAACTTAAATCGCAAAGTATGAGTGTTATCTATTCAAGTTTTCTTTGGTAAAAATTCATTTGTCGTCGCTTTATGCAAATCAAATTCAACGCTATCAATAAAAAAACATTTGTATTTCAATATTTAACACTATAAGGTATGGGCCAGATTATTTTTTCATCAAATTGGGGATCATAATCATGAAAAACCGATAACCCCCCTCCCATTTTGAGGTTAAATAGTTGTTCCCTAAAGTTACAGAGTTGAGATGAGAGAGTACCACATTGGGGTTAATTTAACTTTTTGTTTACTCTCTATTACCTTTCAATGTATTTATAAATATTTGGGTTTTTTTTAGTGTTTAGACTTGATAGTTGCTGAATTGGAAAATCCAGAAGCGTACTTCGAAACACACAAAATTTGTAACGTGTTATTTTCATTTTCATGTGTTTTGAAACGCAAATATGTCCATCATGCAATGTGTAGTTTCAACTTCAAAAAATCAAACGCTTTCTTCTATAAATCAAATTTTGGGCATTTAACATATTGACAAGGAAAATAAGTGTTTTTTACCAGAAAAAAAATATTTCCTTCCTCCTACTTGGCATTGAAATATTTTAGCAGCAAAAAAAACAAATGAAAGCAGTTTTAGTTGATGCCAAATAAATATCGAAAAGGGTTCACAAGTTAACTTACCCATTTTAGAATTGTCGTCCACAAGTATAATTTCTTGTAAAAGATTTAAAGGTGTTCTGGACAGAATGCTATGAAGTGTTCTCAATAAAATTGACCAAGACTCATCCCTGACTGGAATTACTATACTGGCTGGGGATAGGTTGTCGTAGATATTATTGGCACATCTGATTGTGTTGCAAGAAAGAAAAAAGAAAAACAGATTTTAATCTAATATTTAAAAGGATTTATCTAGATTGTTACTATATAATGAGTGTAAAATGCAATGATTTAAATATAAGACGTATCTGGATATTTAAACTTTAATACATTCATCCATTGTATTGTAAATGCATGTTAATTATATTCTGATATCATTAAAAAAATTATCTCTTCTTAGCGAAAACAATGTACGAATGCAATGGATTACTACTGTTTTATAATAAAGGTTAGTGGATATGAACTGGTGTATGACAGTTGTTTTCGCATATTGAATTATCTGTTGACCTACTATAGTATCTGTTTTAAACATACAGATAACAGATCATAAATTAAAAGCTGACATTTGTCTTTCAACTCTTTATGGGTTTGTATTATTTTTTTCTGTGATTTTTTTGTTAATTTCTGTTTTTTACTTTTGTTTTACTCTTTTTTTAAATGTTTTTTTTTATGTAAATAGTTTTGGATTAATCTTATAAATGTTTTAGTGGTAATGATAAGTCATCTGCTTACATACGTTTACTGAGTTTAATGAGTGTTAACGTTATATCTATCTACATATCTACTCATATGTTTGATATGGACTCATTGCTGATCTAAAATAACCATAGTCTTACCCAGGATCAACATTAATGGTACCAATTCTGCGGTGGGAGGATATAAGATCCGAGGCAAACTCATTAAATCCATGCTTTTCGAATCCTGCTTTCAATCGTTTGAGGTCGGAAGGACCCAAATCAACTTTGTCAAGTTTTACTGGCTGCCCAAATTCTCCTTAAATATTAAATAATATATATGACACAGAGGGTCTTTTAATAAATCAAAAACGAACTTAAAAGTTGTAGGAAAGGCAGAGGACTCAGTAACTTTTTGATAACATCGATATAAAGTCTGTAAATTAATGTTTATTCAAGACTAAAGGAAAACATTAATAAACAAGAATGTGTCCAAAGTACACGGATGCCCCACTCCCACTATCATTTTCCATGTTCAATGGACCGTGAAATTGGATAACAAATATAATTAGGCATTAAAATTAGAAAGATAATATAATAGGGAACATGTGTACTAAGTTTCAAGTTGATTGGACTTCAACTTCATCAAAAACTACCTTGACCAAAAACTTTAACCTGAAACATGCACCTTCATTTTCTATGTTCAGTGGACCGTGAAATTGGGGTCAAAAGTTTAATTTGGCTTTAAAATTAGAAAGATCATATCATAAGGAACATGTGTACTAAGTTTCAAGTTGATTGGAATTCAACTTCATCAAAAACTACCTTGACCAAAAACTTTAACCTGAAGCGGGACAGACGGACGAACGAACGAACGAACGAACGAACGGACGGACGAACGGACGCACAGACCAGAAAACATAATGCCCCTCTACTATCGTAGGTGGGGCATAAAAATGAGTTTCCGTTAAACTATTTACATAGGAATGAGGTAAGAAAATATCTGCTGGTATACTCGGTATATCAATATTGCTGATATAAGTTCAGTATTAATCGATATAGGTTGTCTATCCAGTAAATCAATCGATATTGCTGAATCTATCCAGTATCAATCAATATAGCTGATATATCTGGTATATCAATCGATATTGGTGATCTTGCCGGTATATCAATCGATATTGCTGATCTATCCGGAATATAAATCGACAGTGCTGTTATATCTATCAATATTTCTGATCTCTCCGGTATATCAATCGATATTTCTGATCTTTCCTTTATATAAATCGATATTGTTGATCTATCGATATTTCTAAGATATCCGGTATATTATAATCGATATCGCTGGTACATTTATCCTGAACGTGTCGACATTTGCTTCACATATTTACGAACCCTTGCGTGATCTAGAGACGTATCAGAAGAATATATGGGTTTTTCATCGTTGTTGAAGGCTTTGCAATGACCTATTGTTGTTAACCTCTGTGTCCATTTGTTTCTTGTGAAAAACTGTCTCATGGCAATCATACCACATCTTCTTTTTATATATTTCAATCAAACATAATCACGTTTTATGCTTTGAAACTAAATATTTTAAGAAATGAACATATGTTGCAGTAAAGTTGGTACGTTAATGTTATTAAATTAGTGGGAAAACGATTTATTTTAAACATATTCTTCGTTTTTCAAATCAATATACTTTTATGTTTCAAACACATTTCTCTTTATTTTACATATTTATTTGTAAAAGTTTTTGAAATTCAACACTTGTAGACAATCAACGCCATTGGATTTGTACTTGGCCTTTTTACCATATGAATGATATAACATCACAGTACACAAATTATTGAACCGAGTTCCCGAATTTAGCAAAAAAAAATAGCAGCGGAAATCTTTTCATTTTTATGACAGTATGCACATGTTTCATCATAGCTAAAAATATTTGAATACATGCAAAACTTTTACAGTATATATCAACAGATGAAGTATTCGCTGGATAATGTAAAATCTACGGAAATGTCGGTATGCGACGTCCTTAAAAAGTCAACTTATAAAAGTAAGCAATTAAAATATGTTACTGGCATCCATTCTTTTAAAATAAATAGTAAGCATGGACTATTGTCAAATTTATCTAAATATTTGGAGAAATATAACAAATCATCAGTTGTAAGATTTTTAGGGATGCAAATTTAAGCATGGATGGAATTTTAGTACAGCACCATCGATCGTTTGAAGGTCGATTCGAACCCATTTTTCTATGATTCAATATAGATTTAAAATCAAATTGGTGAGACTATACAGTAAATAAGGAGACATATACAAAATAAACACCGAATCGCATCTTTTGTTTGGGTCATACATAAACGTAGGTGAAAAAACTGTCACAAATGGTGCAATTTCGTTACCCTCACATTATATGATTATATTTTTCTTTCAAAACAATACACATTTGTACTACAATAGGATTAGACTTGCAGAAGATATAAATACTGCATTTCTGTGCTCAACGGAAAGGTATTGCCCACTTAAATATCGTTCTGGGATCCGAACAAGAGTTCAAAATTGAAAATTTAAAGATAAAACTGATAAGATATCATGTTTACTTTTTTTCAAGTTAGGTATGTTGCATGCCGTATAAAATAGTCCTTGTAGAATTTTCATTGGAGTACTCACTGGCAGATACTAAGATTACATTTGTGAACGCCAGACGCACGTTTTGTCTAGAAAAGACTCGTCAGTGACGTGATTCAAAAATGTTAAAAAGGCCAAGTACGCAGAGCTTTAGGGTTCTAAAATTCTGGAAGGTGTTGTCAGATACAACTAAGTAAATGTTGAGTTATCACATACCTGGTCCAAAGTAATTAGCCTTTTCACCTTTCTTTAACCTCACAAATTCATTCCTTTCGAGGTCATTTTTTGTATAATTTTTATGTTGCATTTTTTCTGGCAATTTTCGGTTTGCTACATTCACGTTTGCTGAAATTGTGGTCATTGATAATATATAATATGCTGTTAATAACATGTACATAAAACACATAAAAATGTTGATTAAGAAAATAGTTCTTCCAAACTTAATCCTTGTTTTTATCATTATTAAAGCAGAAATCAACTATACATTTAACACAGGTTTATGTTAATTCTTTAACAGATGTTTCAAATGCTCGCGACTTATTTACGACACATGTTATCTTATTGTAAAATTACTATTTATGTTGTTTAAAACAATCATTTGATAGCGATTATTTTTGTTATAGGTTTTAATTTTTTAATCAACCAACAAATGAAACAAACTGAAATGTTCGAATCATAGTTTTTTTGACAACATGAAGCATTCAATAAATAAATCATGCGCTAAGTCATTATTTAGCGAATCTTATATTGTCACACGTTTTTATTAGGATATAAAGGATGTTTATGTTGTGTGTGCCGATGTTAATATAAAACAGAAACTGTGATATGATTAATATTGTCAATGAGACAACTTTAACCAAGAGACTGACACAAGAGACTCCTATACCCGTTGTGTTACTTATCATACAGAGCTATCTTTGGACTTTAGCTAGATCTCCTCCCGGAACCACCTGTGGTGGTTGATGGTTGATGACCCCCCCCCCCCCCCCCCTCGTTGATGCCAACCTTAAAACCTGTTGGACACCAATCAACAAAGTGGATGCTTCTCTTTGATTTAATGGTTGCATTCGCACTGTTTACGTCTTTTGGAACCACGTCGCCTCGATACATCATACAACTTGACATATATTTTCCATGTGAAGGATCACATTCACCATTTGATTAGCGGGATTAAAACACGCTTCTGTAAGTTCAGTAACAGTCAGACTTTCGTGGTATGCTTTTTCTGCTGATATTACTGGTGCAAAGTTTATAAGAGGAAAATGAATTCTTGGATAGTGTACCAGGTTGGTCTGAAACTCTGTAAGGTCAACATTTAGGGCTCCGTCAAACCGAAGAGATGCCGTAATAGAACTTATTATCTGTGCGACCAGTCGATTTATGTTGGTATATGTAGGCCTCAGAATATCAAGTTTCTTTGTACATAGATCGAAGATTGCTTCATTGTCCAATAAAAATGCCACATCACTGTGCTCCAATGAACAATGAGTGGTAAGGATGGAGTTGGATAGTTCCACAATTGCCGTTGTTACTCTAGGCGCCGGATATATTATGATGCATTCCAGCTTCGTCTTTTTAACATAGTCAACAGTAAGCCGTTCCAACAACAAAGATCACTGGGGTAAAGCTGATGACCGTAACTGCATTAACGGTCATCCCAAGATGTCGGATGAAAAATTAGGTCAGTATTTGTATTGTCTGTTTAAGTGTTTCTAAAGCATTTTCTTTACAAAGCATACATTGGTACGATGTAAATTTGTAAAAGATTGACACGGAATCAACAAATTTCTACCGAGAAATGTGTATGAAACAGGAAATTGGATTTGAAAAATAGTTAAGATGACTGTAAATCATAATCGAGATGACCGTAACAGGATCAGCGATTCATAACAAGGGTGACCGTAATTGGCTAAAAGATGACCGTAATTTGTGAAGGATGACCGTAACTTTTAAAGGATGACAATTTATGCTCTGCTATTTTATTTAAAGATAAGATGTGGTATGATTGCCAATGAGAAAACTCTAAAAGAGACCAAATGACACAGAAGTTAACAACTGTCACCCTACTGGCTTCAACAATGAGTAAAACTCATACCTTATAGTCAAGTTCTATAAAAGGCACCAAAATCACAAATGTAAAACAATTCAATTAATAAAACTAATAGCCTGATTTATGTTTTCTCTGAAATTACATTAAATCTAATAAATTGCTGAATATATCTTAATGCTACTATCTTTGACTTTACTATGCAGATAAGATCTTCACAGACAAATAAACTTAATGTTTATGAGACATTTTACAAAATAATATAGGAAATCATATTCCTTATTTTCAAACTGCAATTAATTCTTGTACTCTGAAAAATCTACCATTTCCATTTTGTTTCTTGGTTCTTTGTATCTAATTGATATAACCTACATGTCACCTTGAAGACTTCCATTCACATCAATTTACAAAGACTACAGAAATAACAAATAAAATATTTTCCCATTAACAAGAAAATATTGTCAATACTCAATTGATAAGGATTATGAATTATCAATATGGAGACTGGTTGTTACAGGCAGTGGTGAAAAATTGTATTATCCTAGACATTTTCTGACAAGTTTTGAAAGTCTTGTGTTTAAAGCAAACTCTAGTAAGGGTTAGTATATTTCAAAATCTTAAATTTGACAATTGACCCATTTCAAGTGTATACAATCAGATTGAAATCAAAGCGCTGTAAGCGCTGAAGGCAGTTAACCAAAAACCAAGGCAACCGTAATTATGAAAACTGTGGCAATGTTGCCTCAACATTAAACATTCATATATAGTACATTCATGTTTATCTAATGATTTCTTTATTAAGGCAAATAATTAATATGTTATCAAGGTTTCAAAAGCAATGCATATATCAATGTATATTTTTTTATGGTGAGTCTGCAGTGGTACAAGTTCCCAATGATTGCAGTTGTTCTGCTTGGTAGTTAACCTTGGTTTTATTTGACTGTTAGAAGTTCAAGTTGACTTAGTATGAACATGTAATAGTATGAATGGACTGGTTTCCCTGGAAAGAAAACTGAATTTGTGTTCTATAGTACAAAAGTTACAAGACATGAATCAGACAAATGTTCACTACAACAGGGATCAAAAGTGAGGTCTGACTGACCTGCCCATAGTAAATGTAAATGATTTGTTATTTTGTCCCATACATATGAATATATATGATTTAGGGGTGGGGATCTCAACGGTTTTCAAGTTCTCAAACAGGTAGGGGTAGGCAGAGGATTTAGGGGGCAGGAGCCCCCCCCCCCTTTTTTTGGGAAAAAAATTGGTTGCTTATATAGGGAATCACTGAAGCGTGACTGGACAAGGCCCCCTCAGGTCAGTCAGCGGGCCCCCACTTATGAAAATTTCTGGATCCACCACTGGGGGTAGGGTGACCCTAGGGACTTCCCCTACATTTCATTTTATTTGTTACATTGTCCCATACATGAATATATATGGTTTAGGGGTTGGGATCTCATTGGTTTCCAAGTTCTCAAACAGGAGGGTTAGGGTGACCCCAGGGACTCCACCTATATTTCATTTAATTAGTTATATTAGCCCATACATGAATATGTATTGTTTTGGTGTGGGGATCTCAACCGTTACCAAGTTCTCAAACAGGAGGGTTGGGGTGACTACAAGGACTTCCCCTATATTTTATTTGATTTGTTATATTGTCCCATACATGAGTATATACGGTTTAGGGGTAAGGATCTTGACCATTTCCAAGTTCTCAAACAGAAGGGTGTACAGTGACCTCAGGGACTCCCCCTATCTTTCATTTGAATTGTTATATTGTCCCGTACATGAATATATGGTTAAGGGGTGGCGATCTCAACGGGTTTCAAATTCTCAAACAGGAGGGGGTGGGGTGACGCAAGGGACTCCCCTATATTTCATCTGATTTGGTATATTGTCCCATACATGAATATATCTGGTTTAGGGGCGGGGATCTGGACCATTTTTAAATTCTAAAACAGGAAGGTTGGGGTGACCCCAGCGACTGTTCCTATATTGCATTTTCTTCCACCTTAAATTTGCAAAGCATGGGTTGTTCTCAGCTTAATATGAGCATCACTGAAGAGACATGTATTGTCGAAATGCGCATCTGGTGCAGGAAAATTGGTACCGTTAATGTTATTGATAAAGAATATTCTGATAATATATATATAGTTGCATTATTTGTGAAAATAAAGAAAGAAACTTTCAGCTACTTTAATTGACCCTTCAAAATTGAGAAAAACAAATAAACCTTCGAAATTGCAGTAATATGTTTACACTTTAAAAGCATCTCAAATGCATTATCATTTATCACTGATAAAGAAAATTTAGACTGTGACCATGAACATATATATTGTTAGATATATAACTGTTCCCAACTGTCACGTTGTATTGGATTTTTAAATTAAAATTTGTCAAAAAGTTATTTTGAGTTTCTGTATAAAATATTTTTCTGCTTTTTCTTTCTTTTACATATATATCTTTTGGTTTACAATTCTAGTGTTTATATTCATTTACCATGCATGGCTTTATTTTTTCACCTGCTTTGATTTATTTTGTAATTGATCGCCAAACCCGGAATTATCCTTATCCGCTTCCGGAATCGGATCCGATATTGTAAAATTTTGTCTTCACGGCCGCCATTGTTATGTGTTTACAATGTTGTTTTCGTCAATCAGATACGATTTTACTCGAATTTATACAATATTTGTCGGCGATTTTCTGTATAAAGCTAGCGGTTGAACAAATTGAACATCGATGTCATGAATAATAATGATAAAAATAAGATTTTAGCTCGTTTAATTGGAGACTTTGGTGACTTGGAAGGTTTGCAAAGTAAACTCTTATTTTCTTTCAAGTGGAAGGTGACTACGTCGGGCGTAGCTAGAAACCAAATATCCTAGTCGAAATTCCGCTTGCAAAAGTGGAAGGTCGCGGACCTCGGACCACCGCTAATTTGCACACCTGCCTCCCAATTGAAAAGCTCCGAAAATTTCTTTTTCTAATTTGAAATTGCCGCCAACAAAATGAACAGTTGAACTTATTATATAACAGACTACTGACGTAGTTGTGCTACGTATTGATGACAAACAATACACCTTATCGCTATTTGTCCGCCATTACTGGACATCACACAGGGTCCCGTAAAATTTTGACGTCATAATTCAAAATGTCTGACGCCACAATGGAAAAGTGATTGTTGTATGACGCCAATAGTTCAAGCGGAACAGATTCTCGGGTCAAGCGGAAATAGCGATAAGGTGTATATCCCTACGACTTTCGCCATTTGGGAAATCTAAACTACTTGTCTTAAGAGATTTTCGGCGATTAAATATTTCATACAATTGTTCTTTGACATCTTAGCTAAAAGCACAAGTTATGCTTTCGGGTCGATCCGGCCCCACGTCGATCCGGCCCAAGTCGATCCGGCCCCACGTCGATCCGGCCCATATGTAAAGTCGATCCGGCCCCAATAAAAAATATATTTATAAGGAATAAAAATAAAGATATATATTAATGTAATTCATAAATGTTTATGATTTTTATTACAATGTAAGAGGTGTACGGTAAAAACAATTAAAAAAATATTTTCTTCAGATGAGTATAAAACAACTAGGTTGATTATGTTTTATTACAAGTTTTCAAGATTATTGGGTATAATTATATTAAAACGTATATAGAAGAATTCAGACATCAACATTAATCAGCAGTAATTAGCATTTTTTTCAATTGACTGATCCTAACAAGTCTTTCATCTTGTGTAATAACAAATAGTTACATACACAACTTTACAAGCCGATCCCCAAGCTGATACATACAAAATTTGTTTTTCTTTTAAGTTCTTAAAATTTCTCAAATTGAGAAATGTAGTTTGATTTGCCGAATCCTTTCTATAAAAGAAAAGACAGAATGCGTTTGATTTTAATATCACAATGGCTTTTCCTTGTGTGGTGTTAGACCTCGACAGCATGCACTTCAATGTGAGCAATGTTCCAAGTGGCAGCAAACTCCATCCAAATAACAGTTTATAAAAGGAAACCATTATAGGTCAATGTACGGCCTTCGAGATGGAGCCTTGGCTCACACCGAACAACAAGCTATAAAGGGCCCCAAATTTAATTGTGTTAAACCATTCAAACGGGAAAACCAACTGTCTTATTGACTATATTTAATATTACAAAAATAAAAACCAAGTGTTATAGAATGATAGAAGCCTATGATATGTTACCTGAAATTAATTATTATTATATACACCAACAAAATATCAAACTATAAAGACATTGTTGATATTACAAAAAAAAACAAACAAGTGTTATAGAAGCCTGTGATGTTACCAGAAAAAAAAATACAATTAATTATTATTATATACACCAACCTGAACCATAAGATCAAACTATAAAGACCTTGTTGATAACATAACTTTAATTAATCAGGATTTTATTTGATTAAGTGATTACAAGGGCATTACCTTAGTTCACAATCATCAGACAATTATTGAATAAACAAACCAATTATAGACTAATGATTTGATTAAT
The DNA here is from genome assembly GCF_963676685.1 of Mytilus edulis. Taxonomy (NCBI): domain Eukaryota; kingdom Metazoa; phylum Mollusca; class Bivalvia; order Mytilida; family Mytilidae; genus Mytilus; species Mytilus edulis. Next base: position 24,998,786 of record NC_092350.1, on the reverse strand, counting down.
CAAGTCATTATGATGAGTTAAATTTTATAGGTTCCAGTGGACTGTTAATATTTATTTAGATATTCTGTGTATGAACTAAAAAAATGAAATCGCAAAACATTCGAAGTTAAAGTTATCATGGAAAATAACTTCATATTTTAAAATATGTTGAAGCTGCTATACAACCAGCGACACAATAACACTCATATTCGTATTGATTTAAAATAGTTTTTTTTAACTGGTACTCCAATACTTCACTTACCTGTTGTCATCCATCATCAGACACTTTTTGCAATTCCATTTATACTGTTAAAATGTGTAACAAATTCCTCCAAAATCAATATAGTTATTTCATATTTTATTATGGGGCCGGATCGACTTGGGGCCGGATCGACGTGGGCCGGATCGACTTGGGCCGGATCGACTTTGGGCCGGATTGACTTGGGGCCGGATCGGTTTGGGGCCGGAACGACCGGATACCCAAGTTATAATGAACTACACAAGGATTCTTAATAAGCACTACTTCCTATGTGTAACTTCAAAACTTTTGGATAAATCGACGATCATTTAAGGTTTTTCTGGTCATATTTTTTGTAATCCAGAATAAAAAGTATTAAAAAAGTGTTCAAATAGTTATATATAACATAGTAGTGAGCTAGATAATAACAATGGCAAGTATTTCAGCATTTATTGGGTAGAACACAAAACTAGGGTGCTCGCATAATGCAGCTTAACTGCATAAAAACATGGCCTACAAGGATCAAACAACATTTGGTTATAGTTTCTGCATTTAATACCTTTCAATTTCATCTTGTTCTGTCATAATGATACACACTTTTAAGTTTGGAGGCAGATATTTCATTGGCTGATGGAATGATTACCAAAACAGAAAGTAGAACAGTGTTGACAGTTAGATCCTTATAAGCAAACAGTGGACACAGGATCTGTATTTTAATCATATTCAATCGAATACAGATAACATGCTCAACAAAATTGATAAAATAAAGGGGAAATGTGTCCATGGGACACAGATGATGCCCTGGTTTGCATACATTATAAAGAGACATAACTCTAGAATGATAAACGTGACCCAACAAAATTTCAAACTTGATCTGTGTTGGTTTGGTTGGGGCAAACTAAAGCTAATGATGTACAGACCTACAGACAGACAGACAAGGGTAAAACTTGATGCTCCCCTCTGCTATGGTGGGGCATAAAAACAAAAATAACAAACAAGAGGTAAGATAAATCCTTCTGTTTATTTTTTATTTATCACCTTGTTGCTGTTGATAACAGCTCTCTATTTGGAATCAATACACAACAGATATATGGTTTACCCATCACTATTAAAATTCATTTTAAAATTACAACTACCAGCACTTTAATACTTTCTCTATAACATTTTTGTCATGTTTAGCAGTATGCTCTTCCCCTCAACAAAATAGCATCAGTCAGTATAATTCATCAGTTTGAAAATTACTTCATTTTGATCATTCAAATCATATCTATAAAATAAAATCAAGACCATTTTCACATAACTGAGGAGACAAACCAGATTACAGATCTAATCTATTTAGTTACTTTCTCCTAAAAAAAATTAATTATCTGGACAACCCAACCTTTTTTATTGATATTTCTATTTGCAATGACATTGTTTGTTAAAAGCTTTAAGCAAATGTAGTAAAAAGAAGAAAAGTGTATGACAAACTTAATCAGAACCATTTTCAGGGGAAACTTCTTTGTATCACAGATAAGCAAGTCACAATAGTACAATAGTTTAAAATACTTCAGCTATGATAGATCTATCAAGAAAGATGTGCAAAAAAAATCAGCCTCCTAAACTTTGAATCTTATTAAAAAAAGATTAGTGAAAGTGTTAAATTATTAATTCAACTTAAAAAAAATAATTTTCTAACGTAATGGCCGCAAAAATTAAAAGTAAAATCAAAATTTACTAAAACCAGAATATTCTCTTAATTCTTAGTGATACTAACATAAACAGTAAATAACATTTAAAAGCATAAATGAATACTGAATCTTCATTGGAAAGAAAATGGAAGACTTGTGAGCAGGTGAAGCAAATGAAATGTTTTAATCTACCAAAGCATTCTGAAAAATGAAACTTTTGGGGACATTGATGTTTTGTACTCTTAATTTCTTTCAAAGTATCTGCTACTCATTATTATGTGCAAATTTTGGGATATTATAACATTTCATACACATGTAAAAAATAGTACAATCTTATCATTTCTCTATAAATCTTGGGACTTTCATAAAGCATTTTGTTCATTTTCATTCAATAAAATGTAAAATGTTACATCACTAATCATATCTAACAATAACACCACTTTTGTACCAACTTAAATAAAATAAAAGTTTGTACATGGCAACAAAAAGTACTTTTTTGGTAGAATGCATACATAGGCAAATGCTCACAGAAAATGAAAGATTAGAATCACTCGAGTCTGACAGAGCTTGGTAAGAGTTTCCTTTGATTATTTAAAGGAGTAATAGTTCTTGCGTAGCTTGAAAAATCAACTGAAAGAGAATAATGCAGCAGTTCACCTGTCATTGTGGATTTAGAATTTTTTTATTATAAAAAAAATGTGCATTTCATTTTGCAAGACTATCTTAAATTCATAGGGCTATTCCATTATATGAATATGAGAGAGTAATAACGTACTATTTAAATCTCCCAACAACCTAAATACTTTCCTTAAATTAATTTGCAGACATCAAATAGACGACCCATCACAAAAATAAAACTTCCATTTGTACCCTCCCATATTCAGTTTAATTGAATAACCCAAACGGACTTTAAACATTTTAATAAATTTATCTTTTCATGGGGAAACTGTCGAAAATGTGTAATATGCAATAGAAATGATTCAATTTTACCCTGATGAAAATGATTTTTCACTAAACCTCCTTTTTTATTCAAATGTTATACATCTTTCTATAATTCAAACTGAAAATGGATTTAGCAAAGAATATTTAAATGCTAGTCAAATACATATTTAAGTATTTTTATGACAAAATGTTTATAAATAACACTGGTTCCAATGATGATGGCTGGCTGTAGGAGAACGATCCTGGTTTAATGTCTTTGTCTTTATAACAATTTGTTTTACTGTAAACCTGCAAAATAAACATACAAATAAAACACACTTCTTGATTTGTGCCAACAAATATTTTAACAAATGTTAAAAGAAAACCTCAAAAAAACAAGTGTATATTTGATGTAAAACTTAAAGATTGTTCTCTATTATTTTTATTATGAGATGATGAATTCAAATCATATTTAATTTCATTGGTAGAATACTGTGATCTCATGACTGTTCCTTTGGATTACAATTGTAAGAAGGTATTATTGATGATAGAACTTATGTACATTGATCTTGACTAATATTCTCTGTATCATCATACTGCTGTGACACCCAAAAATACAGGCCTCATCAAAAGTCATAATACATACTATTGCCAGTATTGGTTATGATATATAAATGAAGCTGTTTTGTTATGCTTTTTCATTGTCTAGTAAAATTGAGAATGGAAATGGGGAATGTGCCAAAGAGACAACAACCCGACCATAGAGCAGACAACAGCAGAAGGTCACCAACAGGTCTTCAATGCGTTCAGTCTCAAATCCACTTTTCTCTGCTGTTTAGCTCTAGATATCATCAGTAACTTGAATGACCACTTCCCCCTTTTTTGTGATAAATGATACTATATGTCATGTACATATGTAAGAATTATTATTGATTATCACTTTTCTTACCTTCTGAAATTTTGTGTGGTTCTGAATGTTGTGTTGGGGGTCTTGTCTGGAAACCTGGGGGAGGATTCTGTGTTTGTGTGGGCCAGCCAGAATCTATAACAAATGAAAATAATATATATATATAGGTTCATAATGTCATCATATTAAACACCAACATGTTAGTCTATCATGACATTTATATTGCAGAATCAGCAAAAGTTCAAATGTAGTGATATAGTCTGTAAAACTGATAACTATCAAGTCAGTCCCACCAGGGTTTTAATTGTATAAATGCAATCTTTACCCAAAAATCAAAAGATAATTTGTAAATCATATACCAAAAGCAAAATTGCAATTAAAAACAAATTTATACAATGGCAAAACATTTCCCTATTTGTTGATTTACAATTATAAGTCTGGACAGATGTTTCCATCATTCCTAATGACTTTCAATGTGTTAAGTACCTCTTACAAGTAAGATCTGCGATACAAAATGAAGGCAGACCCACATGTCTGCAGAGCCAATAGTTTTTGACATCCCCACTCTCAAATGTACAACTACAAAAATTCTATATAACTACTATATCACTGTTAATATATGTGTGATATATTAGTATACTGTTGATTCATTTATTTTCCTGTGTACCAATTTTCGTGGTTTGAGGAAAACTTGCATATTTGTGGATAATTAATTTTGTGGTTTTGGCAAAGTCTGCATACTTTCAATTAGAAAATTTGTAATTCATTGAACTTTTAAATTTGTGGTTTCTCTTAACCCACGAAATCCTGGAAAATTGGTATCCTCACTTATTAATGAATCCACACTTATTAATGAATCCACACTTATTAATGAATCCACAGAAAACAATAAGAAAACTTTTTTATTTTAAACGTACTTCTGATTGGAAACTGTTGTACAAATGGCAATCTGTGGTTTTGGCTCTGTCCTTCTAATTCTGTTAATTGTGTAATTGACTTTAACCAATGTGGAGGACAATCTGTCATAGAACCTGTAAAAACACAATCAACATGATCAACAAAATAGTAATTTCTAGAATAAGGTGATGAACATATATTAAATCAGTGGTAGAAATGTAAAGGAGAAGTACAAATGCCAAAAATCAAATGTATTTCAAATTGTCTCTGTTTTGCAGAATCAAATGTTTAATCAATGAACTTTAATAAAGTATTAGAGTTTTGATTAACAATATACACAACTGTACCATTTTCATGGGATATAAAGTGATGTCGATTTCTATTGAAGTGGATAACAGTAAATCAACATAATAACATATTTACAGAGAAAACAGTCTGAGGATTAAGTCAATTTGTATTTAGTAACTTAACATGGTATCTGCCAAATTAATTGTCATTTATGTTTATTACCCTTCATTCTTCTTCCTATTTATTTAAGATGAAGCATAAAGAGCTTGTTAAAACGCCACTGGAACATTGAAATGAATGTTTTTTTTTTTTTTTAAATATCTGATAAAAAAGGTCAAGTCAAAATAAATTGGTCTTATGCCTATATAGCAATTTCTATACATTCTCTATTTGCATGAAAACAATATGACAATGTTTCAAAAAAATAATGTAATGGTTTTAATATGATAAAGAAATGTTTACTTCACAAGCTATGAACACAGAAATGCTTTTCATTTAAATCAAAAGTGAGTATTTGAAAGACCCTGCAGTTTTAGGAGTCTAACTTGAAGGCAAATACCTATTAGATGACTTATTCTAGACCTGTTGGAGAAATTTCAATCAGCAAATATAAAATACAAATTAAAAATCTGAAAGACCTAAGAAATTTCTTTGTAACTAATTTCTTATGGAGTTTGCAACAATAACTACTCATTTAAATACATCATAAAATATTAAAATGTAACAAAAGGTGCTTGTTATCACTGAATGGTAACGATTCTTTTAATTTATCAGTTGGTAGTAAAAGTGAATATACATTGTATATTGTATAAAACAATGATTTAAGTTGATTTAACTACTATTCTGGACAAAGAAAGATAACTCCAATCAATTGAAAATTTCTTGCTATTGCACAATATTGTGCAATTAGATATTTCTTGCTATTGCGCAATACTGTGCAATTAAAAATATTTGCTATTGCACAATACTGTGCAATTGAAGATTTCTTGCTATTGCGCAATACTGAGCAATTGAAAATTTCTTGCTATTGCACAATACTGTGCAATTGAAGATTTCTTGCTATTGCTGAATACTGTGCAATCGAAAATTTCTTGCTATTGCACAATACTTAATATAATAATTTTGGATCCTGATTTGAACCAACTTGAAAACTGGGCCAATAATCAAAAATCTAAGTACATTTTTAGATTCAGCATATCAAAGAACCCCAAGGATTCAATTTTTGTTAAAATCAAACTTAGTTTAATTTTGGACCCTTTGGACTTTAATGTAGACCAATTTAAAGAACAGGACTAAAAATTAAGAATCTACATACACAGTTAGATTTGGCATATCAAAGAACCCAATTATTCAATTTTTGATGAAATCAAACAAAGTTTAATTTTGAACCCCGATTCGGACCAACTTGAAAACTGGGCCAATAATAAAAAATCTAAGTACATTTTTAGATTCAGCATATCAAAGAACCCAAAGGATTCAATTTTTGTTAAAATCAAACTAAGTTTAATTATGGACCCTTTGGACCTTAATGTAGACCAATTTGAAAATGGGACCAAAAATTAAGAATCTACATACACAGTTAGATTCGGCATATCAAAGAACCCCAATTATTCAATTTTTGATGAAATCAAACAAAGTTCAATTTTGGACCCTTTGGACCCCTTATTCCTAAACTGTTTGGACCAAAACTCCCAAAATCAAACCCAACCTTCCTTTAGTGGTCATGAACCTTGTGTTTAAATTTCATAGATTTCTATTTACTTATACTAAAGTTATGGTGCGAAAACCAAGAATAATGCTTACTTAGGCCCCTTTTTGGCCCCTAATTCCTAAACTGTTCAGACCTCAACTCCCAAAATCAATCCCAACCTTGCTTTTGTGGTCATACACCTTGTGGTAAAATTTCATTGATTTCTATTTACTAATACTTAAGTTATTGTGCGAAAACCAAGAATAATGCTTATTTGGGCCCTTTTTTGGCCCCTAATTCCTTAACTATTTGAACTTAAACTCCCAAAATCAATCCCAACCTTCCTTTAGTGGTCATAAACCTTGTGTCAAAATTTCATAGATTTCTATTTACTTAAACTAAAGTTATTGTGAGAAAACCAAGAAAATGCTTATTTGGGCCCTTTTTGGCCCCTAATTCCTAAAATGTTAGGACCAAAACTCCCAAAATCAATCCCAACCTTCTTTTTGCACAATGTTTAAAATTCAAATTTTTGCCATCATATAAAAAGGGGAGAAAGAGGTGAAATTGTGAATGTTATGAATTTTTCCATTTATAAAATTCCTACTTGATCTTTGTTTTGTGGTAATAAGTATTGTCTATAAGTTTCATAACATTTGGTAGAGCAATTTTTCCACTTATAAAAGGGAATAACTCTAGAACTGTTAAAGTGACACCACCAAAATTCAAACTTGATCTGTGTTATGCGGTAATAAGCATTGTGCATCAGTTTCATAACATTTAGTTAAGGCAAACTTAATAAAGGGATGGAAACCAACTTTGAGACATACGTACAGAGGGTGTTTATGGATGTTTATGAAAAGGTAAATCTATCAACAGTCTATCACACATAGTTATTCTGAAATATATCTATCAGAAAGCAGCAATTTAAATATAATAAAGGGTCGGTGACAATACCAACATAACTTCAGGCAAAGTAACAACAGTCTCTATGTGCAAAGTTATTTGCAGATAAGAACAAGAATGTGTCCCTAGTTCCCGGATGTTCAATGGACCATAAAAATGGGGTAAAAAAAAATTGGCATTAAAATTGGAAAGATCCTATCATAGAAAACATGTGTACTAAGTTGTAAGTTGATTGGACTTCAACTTCATCAAAAACTACCTCGACCAAAAACTTTCACCTAAAGCGGGTCAGATGAAGATCAAATGGACGAACAAACAGACGAACAGAACAGACCAGAAAACATAATGCCAATAAATGGGGTATAAAAATCAAAAGTATCTACAACAGTGATGATGAAATAAAATAAACAGCTACGCCATGAGCGCATGATATGCCCATCATGTTTTCTAAGAATAAAGTTACATAACTTCTCAATGTCATATCAGAATGTCAGAAATTTATGAAAAAATAAAGGGAGGTTATCTTAATAGATATAATTTAGGCACTGAAGTTTTATGAATACTGCTCAAAGCACTTTAAAAAGTACTTTCTTAAAACTGAAAAATTCCCTGTTTTTCAATAAATTAAACCCCATAACTCAGAAATGTAAAATCTAAAAATCAAAAGGGAGCTTAAATCAATAGATATTTACAATTTACCACAGTTTTATGAGAACTGCTGAAAGCTTTTTTAGTTTTAGTTCGAAAACTGGCAAATCTCCCTTTTTTTTAATGAATAAAACCTCATACCTTGGAAATTTATAAAAAATATATTAAAAAAGTTTCTTGCAAATTGGAGAAAGCATTTTGGAGTTGTCTGAAAACTAGAAAAAAAAAAAATTTTTAAGAATAAACCTCATTTCTGGGAAACGTAAAATCTAAAATTTGTGAAAAACGAAAGGGAGCTCATGTCAATACTTATATACAATTCGCCAAAGTTAAATGCAACTTTGGTAAAGCGTTTTTGAGTTAATGTCTGTCATATAGATGACGGATGGACAGACAATGATATATCATAATATGTTCCGTAAACATGCGTATAAAGATATCAACAATGACAGTGATATTGTTGGCTTTTTTCAAAACTACCTCTACCCTTTTTTATTGGGAGAATATGCGTCATTTTCATCAAATTGGGAAATTTAAAATAAACCAGGAATTTGACTGAAACTTCAATTTACAGGCCCATTTTCAAGCGTCAAACCCTGCTTTGAAATAAGACCCCCTTTCCCTTTTGTCAGTGAGGATACATAAATAGACCCTCAAATGAGCACATATAGTCATTTTAGGCAAGAAAATTGTTTAAATGCGTGTTTTTCAGTTTGTATTCATGCACAATTACTACTGAGACTGCACTGTTTGGGAAAAAAGTTGTCTTTTTGGGAATAATTTTAAGCCATTTTTTTTCAAATTGGGATTCTTCTCCAGGGGAAAAAGCCTTTATTCTCCACCAATTAAAGGCAAACAATATCACTGAATGATCAACATGTAAACTATACCCATAAAATACCAACCGTCTGAGTATTTTCCTGAAGATAAAATGGCTGGATCAAATATTGTCCTTGGCCCATCAAAGTACGAGTTCTTTGACAAACATCGCCTTGATTTGTGGTCTGCAAAATTTATGAACAGTCAACTCCATAAAATTTAACCTTAAAAATCATTACTTTATCATATGTGAAACATTTCTGTTAAATCCTTTTCAACTTGTTATATTTTGCAATAAATTAAAGTTACAAGTTATACTTTATAAACACCATAAATGAAAATATACATGATTATGTATTTGTGCAAAACTGATTAATATTTTCCACACCACAGGGACTTAAAAGGTAAATCATGCTTTTCAGGTTGCATTTAATAAATATAATCTACACAGTAGCAAAAGCTTTGGAGCTGACTGCAACATAAAATTCACTCACAAATATATTAATTATAAATATGTTCACACAACATTCATAATGTAGTAAATGGAACACACAATCTTCCATAGCCATTAGCAAAAACTAGTGAAATCTATGCAAGTGGAAACAAAAATCACCTTTGGCAGTGGTACAATATTGAAATTTCATGATTTTCTTTGGATGTTTTGTTTGTTTTGACTCCTAACATGCTTTATAATGTGACAAAAGTTCTTTGTTAATTTGAAAGAATGGGGACAAAAGAAAGGCTGCAATTGGTTAATTGTGAAGTTAAAGCTGTTTATAAAATGGAGTTTTAAAAAGTAAAGCAACAAGAATGTGTCCAAAGTACACGAATGCCCCACTCGCACTATCATTTTCCATGTTCAATGGACCGTGAAATTGGATAAACAAGAATGTGTCCAAAGTACACGGATGCCCCACTCGCACTATCATTTTCCATGTTTAATGGACCACGAAATTGGATAAAAAATATAATTAGGCATTAAAATTAGAAAGATAATATCATAGGGAACATGTGTACTAAGTTTCAAGTTGATTGGACTAAAACTTCATCAAAAACTACCTTGACCAAAAACTTTAACCTGAAACATGCACTTTCATTTTCTATGTTCAGTGGACCGTGAAATTGGGGTCAAAAGTTTAATTTGTCTTTAAAATTAGAAAGATCATATCATAAGGAAAATGTGTACTAAGTTTCAAGTTGATTGGACTTAAACTTCATCAAAAACTACCTTGACCAAAAACTTTAACCTGAAACATGCACTTTCATTTTCTATGTTCAGTGGACCGTGAAATTGGGGTCAAAAGTTTAATTTGGCTTTAAAATTAGAAAGATCATACCATAAGGAACATGTGTACTAAGTTTCAAGTTGATTGGACTTCAACTTCATCAAAAACTACCTTGACCAAAAACTTTAACCTGAAGCGGGACAGACGGACGAACGAACAGACGGACGGACGAACGGACGAACAAACGGACAGACGGACGAACGGACGCACAGACCAGAAAACATAATGCCCCCCTACTATCGTAGGTGGGGCATAAAAATCAAACAATGAAAACAAGAGGCAAAATTATCAATCTGACTATTAGCTATTAAACATTATCATAATCTTCATTTTTGTTATTCATAAAAAAAGTGACACAAAAATATCACGATATATGAAATTTAAAATTCAACTTTGTCTAAAAAATAGCCTGATCTAGCTATAGATAATCTTTGTTTTAGCGGTCACTTTTCCATTATTAATATGTCAATTTCCGTTTCCCTATTTCACCGTGAAAGAATGCTGTGTATTTAGAGCAAACATTCATCATTATTATCTTGCCATCTTTAATTAAATTTTACCAAAGTAACAACATAAACCTCTTCTTATTTCTTTGAACACTTTAGAATCAAAGGGAAGTAACTTCACTTATTGAACTAAAAAGTCTGTTTGTTTAAGCTATATTGAAATCTGTATCCACCTGACTTGTAAATCCAATGTTTATTATAATGCTATTTATAGTGAAATATAATTTTCATGTAACTTTCTGTCCCTTGTTAGACATAATGTACAATTCAAAAGTGCAATGCTATAGCAGATCTTAAAGATAAGAAAACAAGAATGTGTCCTTAGTACATGGATGCACCATCCGCACTATCATTTTCTATGTTCAAAGAACCGTGAAAATGAGGGAAAATCTCTAATTTGGTATTAAAATTAGAAAGATCATATCATAAGGAACATGTGTGATAAGTTTCAAGTTGATTGGACTTCCGCTTCATCAAAAACTACCTCGACCTAAAAAACTTTAACCTGAAGACGGACGGATGAACGGACAAACGAACAGACGCACAGACCAGAAAACACGTTAGCCATAAATAGGGCATAACAATATCAATCAAACACCTATTTTGTTATTTAATCTTCATTAGGTTTAACCTAAATCAAATAAAAAATTGTGTTACACAGCTCAGAGCAGTATATTACTCCAGACAAACACACAAATACAGAGACATCTTCTGATCATGCCAAGACTTACTGTTTTGTGATGACTTTTGTGAGTTAGCACTTCCTGGAGGTGGTGCACCAAAACTAATATTAATATTTGGTAATAATGCCCGTAGTCCATCTTGCCAATCTTTATTGTATGACTCTGGATGCTGAAAATTTATAAATATGTTTGTAAGATATACCCAAGTTAACCCTTATCTAACAATGAATAACAGATCTAAAGCACAATCTGGACACTAATGAATTCAGGAATAAATCTCAGTTGAATTGGAAATTTTCTGACATACCAAAAATTCATTATTATTTTTAAACATATCCTATGACATAATCTCTATCAGTTAAGTTGCACTTTGAATAAATGTGAAAATGATATTAAGGACTCAGTGTATCCCAAACTCTCTCTGATTCACAAAATGTCAGACAAAAAATCATTCGGTCAAACAGAACTTTTAAGATTATTTGGTTGAATATATAGTAGAAAAGTTCAAATTTCTCTTCGCCCAGACAAACCCTCAAACAGTTTGGCACAGACTGAAAACTATACTGTGAGTTCAGTTTTTCTATCGTTGGGTAATGCAACCCTTTAAATATTCATAACTATACCTGAAGATTTGTCTGTTCTCGTCTGTTTGACATCATAGATGGATTTTGTTGTAAAAACCCCATCATTCTACTTCCGACTAGTTCTGAAAATAGAACATATCTATCCATTATATTTAGTTATCACGTATTAATTCTTTAAATAAACAGTTTATTGTTTCTCATTCGTTTATTAAAAGAGGCAAGACATAGAACATGTAGAACTTCAACTAAAAATCAAAAGTGTGTCTAAATTCATTTTTTGGTAAAATTAAAGAAAGCAGTTTATAATTTTTCAATCATTTCAATAAAAGTGAACTATATTAACGTGAATATCAAAATGTTACAAGTTTTAAAACGAAATAAACTGTTTATTTCTGACCATTCTGAGATAACTAAACACTTAAACAGAGCATATATTGATTGGGTTGACACCATTGATTTGATGTTTGTTTATTAAGAAAGTTGGTATAAAATATATCAAAATTTGAAAACATTAGAAGAAACGGTAAATGTTCATGCATAAAGGAATTTCTTATTTTCAGAGGAAAAATGCAATCATGTGGTCAATTCAGGGGAGATTATTATCTGGATAGTACAAATAAGACTAACATTTATACAATTTACCTAATCTATCCAATAGATACCATAACAATTCACACTCAAAGTAACACCCCAAATATCATGTTATGGTCCTGTTTTTTTACCACACTACTAGATTTATAGAGAAGTTTGAGAAATAACCATCACATGAAACAATTCCTCATTTATTGAGAAGTATCTTGATCTTAGCGACAATATAAAGTATCGTACCATTCTGTAGGAATGCTGGGTGCTGGACAGGTCTCTGTTGATTCTGTATGTGACTTAGTGTAAAACCTGAAATGGGCCCCAAAATGGATTCTTTTAATTTGGCACAAATTCTACTCTGTATGTAGAACTAGTTCAACTTTCACAATTCTCTTAATAAAACAATAACAAAATGAATATATATCCCAGCAATCGCATTGCATTGATCACTGAAGAAATGCCACTGAAAATTAGGTCTTGTGCTGTATGATTACTGTTATTAACATATAATGCATCCATAATACTAACAAAATTTACACTAACCAATCAATACAAAAATAATTATCATGTAAATGTTATTGTTTCTTTATATCATTTTTTCTTATAGCTAATGCCTATTCTTCACAAAATAATTGTAAATGACATTTGCTTTAAAATGGTTTAATACTATACTGAGAACTAAAATTCTAAAAGCACATGACAATTTTTTGTGATTATTCTTCAGCGGGTGTCAAATGTTCCAAAATTGTCACCCACAGTGTGACCACACACAAGTTAAATGAATGAAAGGTATAGGTTTACTTTACATGAGGTAGAAATTGTTTGGCAGAACAATCTGAGAAGTTTGTCAAAATAAAATTTATTATTTTAGTGACAAAAAAAATTTGAATATTAAAAAAAGACTATTAACTTTTAATTGATTTATTGTCTGCCAAACAATTCAACATAAACAACAAATATTGTGCAAACATAGTTTGGCCCCTCCCACACTTACCTGGGGGAAGATTCTGTGTTGGCCTCTGGTCATATTTCTGATTGTGAGTATTGTTTTGCTGATGGATATTTGTAGTTACATTTTCTTTTTCCAGCAAATCTGCTAAACCTTTTGATGATTCATCCCATGGATCAAAACCTACAGAAAAAGGAAGGAAAGGTAATTATCAAAGTATCATTTATTAAATGATTTCAAACTTTGAAGTGTTGTCTGCTTTTTGGTTGGGTTGTTGTCTCTATGACACATTCCCCATTTCCATTCTCAATTTTATATTATAAAGTCAAGATAGAAGAACACACCTGTCCAATAATGCATTACCTTTTGAAGGTTTTCATCCAATCTATTATTAAAGAATACTCTCCACTGACCAATATTTTTAATACTAAGTTAAGTACAATTTTATAGTAATGCAAATCACCTACAAGATTTTTATGATGAAGTTTTGAACCAGCATTACAACTATTTTGGACTTATCCTTTTCACATTCAGAAACAAAGATTATTAAATTGAATGTGATATTTATAACATACCTAAGTCATCATCCTGTGACTCTCTAGATTTTGATGTAAAACCAAATGCTGCTTGCCAATCCGTACAACTTGACACTTGTATTGATTCTGAAATCTCTGTTGTTGGTATGTCTGGTACTTCTGAAATTAGTTTGAAAATGTGATATTCTATTGAAAAATATCTGAAAATATGTAGCAACTAATATTTGGCACAAGTTTTTTAAGTTTTAGATAATTTGTTCGTTTTCACCTTGTAAGTTTTATCACCATATACATCTGTTGAATTTTCTATCTTCAGTTGTTCAGAATTGGAATGGCCTAACAGAGGAAATTCATGTCACCTCACAGTATTTAATACATCATATTTTTACATGAAAATGAATCAAGAATAAAGATAACAGATAATAGTTGTTGCTGATATTTTTTTATTACCTTTGTTGATCTTAACTTTGAACTATTAGCCATCTTTTCATTTTCCTAAATAACTGAATTATATTTTCTTTTCACATAGATGCCAACCCCCTTTTGACATATTCAGTAACAATCTATCAAATATTCAGTAATTTTGAAAACTTTTCAGTAATCATTCAAAAACGTGAATTTACCAAAAAAATACTGAAGAATGGTTGCAAAGTGATGTGCAATAATATGTTTCGTTAAATATGTTATCTGAAGTATGTATTCCAGAAAGGGGGGAAAGCCACTTCATAAAATGCAAGTTTGCCTCTTCAGAAGTCAGTTAGTTACCAAGAGATAGGTCGATTACTCCTGAGAAACCGGAAGCATTACATTGGCGTTTTCTAAATACTGGACCAGGCCGGAAAAGCAATGATAAAAATCTGTGTTTTACAAAATTGAATGGTAAAGAAAGGGAATCCGTAACTATTCAACTTGGACTGTAATAGTGTAGTTTTGATTGCAAAATCGGAAAAATAACGGAAAAATCGTAATGGTTGACATCTATGTTTTCAAACAAAGAAAAATGCTGAATTACTTTCCATTTAATTAGTGATGTTAGTATTAATGATATTTCTTCTTCATCTGTATTCTGATTGTTTGTTCAGGTTTTGCCTGTCAATGATAAAGTTTTATACATAAATCTAACCTGTTTGTGTAGGTACTGGTATTTTCTGATTTCTGTTGCCATAAAATACATTTCCACTAAATAATGAAAGACTTTGGGCTGGGTTATCAAACACAACAGTTTTGACTCCTGGTACTCCAGAATTGACAATTCTTGGTTGACTTGAAGGAGGTTTTGTCTGTTGTGGCGGAGATATATGTTGAGGGTCTGTAGTTCTGTGTGTTGTGTTACTCTGTTGAGGATCTGTAGTTCTGTTTATTGTGTTACCAGTACCATTAAATCTGTCTGTTATTTGCGAACTGAAATCATAGAAACATGTACATTTTCAAACATTTACATTTTATAACATATGTATTAGCACTGTAAAGTTATTCTACTGATGAACTATTCAAATCAGAGAATATTCAAATCTTTGTTTTCAATTTAAGATATACAGTGCTACATCTTACAGGTAAACAGTAATATAAAAGATAAGTACAAAAGAAAAATGCTGGGCTGAACATTTGATTACTTCATCAAAACATTGTATATATTATTTTAAAATTTTAAGAAAAAGTCAGGTTGCAACTTCTGACATATTTGGCTGTTCTTTAGATGTTCATAATTTTGTCTGTAAGAGTTCCTGGTGTAGTAAAACATTTAGATTGTTTTAAATGATGCTGTATGCTTGATCTTATTAACTTTTTTACATACTATAAATTCAGAAATTATTGCAATGTTTTAATTATTGTGAAAAATATAACAGTGTTATACTCGCAATAATTCAAACATGCATTTTGATTTTTTTTTTATATGAATGAAATAGGATTTTTCTCAATATTGCAAAAAATAAGTTGCATTTCAGTCTAAAATGGCAAAATTGCAATAAATGCACACAATAATTTCTGAATTTACAGTAACTCATTTTTTTTGTTTTTATATTCCACTGCTTTGGTCCACTTGTCATTATAAAATATCTTTTATTATATGTATACCTGTGATCTGTGTCCTCTTCTGATTTTGTTCTAATTTTATTGTTCAACTTATTATGTTGATCTGTACGTGTTGGTTTGTTATTTGGTTTAGACCCCGGTTGTAACGATGGCCATGCATCTTTATTACTGGAGGGCGAGTTTGGACTGTGATTAGACATAATTGAGGGAGGAGTTCCCTGTGATTCAGGAGAAGAGGATGTTGTCACTGTTAACGGAGAAGTCTCTTTCTTTCTGCAAAGTGAAAAGTATAGAAATAAGTAATTAAATACATTTAAAGCGTAAAACCTTTCCTGCGAGATATCTGAAAACTATTTTTATTTAGAGTGCATCTTTATAAATTATTAAAGCATCCTGCATTTGTTTTTAATCTTAATCTAGATAATTCCTATTTGATCATCAAAGGTTATATGAGGTCTTTAAAATGTATATACCTAGTAGGAATGGGTTTACTGCCAGTAGTTATCACATGGTTATTGGCAGAATTCTGCATGTTCATATAATTCTCTAGTAACTTTTGTTCATATTCTTGGTGTTTTCTGAAATGATAGGCAAATTTACAAAGTTATACACATAAAAAGCATCTTACACAAGTGTATTGCCTTGCTAGATACTACATATGGCACAATCCAAAGATACAGATGAAGTATAGTAAAAATCATTGTTAAATCATGGTCCCATTGGTCATGAACACAAGGAGAAATTCATTTATTGTATGACATCGCATTCTCATTTTCTCCTTCCAAAAAAATATATCACAAATCTATATAATTGCTTAACAAATATGATTGATAGAGAATATCGCATGGTTAACTTGGTTTTCCACTCATACACTACTTTATTTATCTAAATAATTTGAGAGATAAGCCATTTAAATTTTCACTATAACTGCAACAGAAGTCTAATAGAAGGATAGGGTCATTATCTCCAGAGGATGGATTAGAAGAAGATACATATCTATAAGTATTTTTCTTTAATTCTATAGAATGAATTTTCTCTACTTTTTCTGTAAAAGCTTAGGTAACTTACCCTAACTGCATTTCCTCTTTAGTAAAACTGGCGGCTTCTTCACCAAAATCATGTAAGTACATACAATCCTATAAGAACAATGTATAACTGATTGTTAAAACAATATATCAATATGACCAATTAATATATATTACTTGAATATTGTTGAAATCTACTACAATGCATACATAATGTCAATAATAAAATTACAACAGACAATTAGGAAATATTCTGAACTTAAAATGTCAAAGCTTCTGTCTGGATATTTGAAATAGAAAATCTCACCAGCAGGAAATGTACACGCAAGTGAGACCATGTTTAGTATGTTGTAAATTGAAGGTTCATCATCAGATAAATAATATATATTGCTTTCTAACTTTGAAATTGCCACTATTTAATATTTCCTATTTCATTATATCAAGCTAAATTAGCTTTTGTAGAAAGAAGTCAAGGTTTGCCATAACATATGTCATTATACATATTATTCGATTAAAGTACCCATGCAATAAATTGCATTCACAATTTATCAATGTACTGTGGTATCCAAAATCTACCTTTAAATAGCTTGAGGATGATCTAATCCTCACATTTATGTAAGTTGGATAAAATATTTCACCTTCTTAAACCAGATGCTCCGCAGGGCGTAGCTTTATACGACCGCAGAGGTTGAACCCTGACCGGTTGGGGCAAGTATGGACACAACATTCAAGCTGGATTCAGCTCTAAATTTGGATTGTGATTAAATAGTTGACACAGCATAGGTTTCTGACACAGAATGAATGTGTTCTAATGAACTTAAAATTTTTGTTTTCTCTTAGAGCAATTCACTATGCTGTTGAATATTAATCCTCTCAAAACAAGAATGTGTCCTCAGTACACGAATGCCCCACTCGCACTATCATTTTCCATGTTCAGTGGACCGTGAAATTGGGGTAAAAACTCTAATTTGGCATTAAAATTAGAAAGATCATATCATAGGGGACATGTGTACTAAGTTTGAAGTCGATTGGACTTAAACTTCATCAAAAACTACCTTGACCAAAAACTTTAACCTGAAGCGGGACAGACGGACGGACGAACGGACGGACGAACGAACGGACAGACGCACAGACCAGAAAACATAATGCCCCTCTACTATCGTAGGTGGGGCATAAAAATGTTTTTTTATTTATGAAATTTCAAATGAGAAAAATTGAACCCAATTTTTTTAATCACATCCCCCTTTCCCTTATTCCAAAACTAATCTCAATTAAAATTTCTAATGGAGTTTGCAACAATAACTACTCATTTAAATACATCATAAAATATTAAGATGTAAAAAAAACTGCTTGTTATCACTGAATGTTATTTATTATAATTTATCAGTTGGTAGTAAAAAGTGAATATACATTGTATATTGTATATAACAAAGATTTAAGTTGATTCTTGACAAAGAAAGATAACTCCAATTAAAAAAAAATCTTGCTATTGCACAATATTTTGCAATTAGATATTTCTTGCTTACTATTCTGGACAAAGAAAGATAACTCTAATTAAAAAAAAATTTGCTATTTCACAATATTGTGCAATTAGATATTTCTTGCCATTGCGCAATACTGTGCAATTGAAAAGACTTGCTATTGCACAACACTTAATATAATAATTTTAGATCCTGATTTGGACCAACTTGAAAACTGGGCCCATAATAAAAAATCTAAGTACATTTTTGGATTCAGCATATCAAAGAACCCCAAGATTTCAATTTTTGTTGAAATCAGACTAAGTTTAATTTTGGACCCTTTGGACTTTAGTGTAGACCAATTTGAAAACAGGACCAAAAATGAAGAATCTACATACACAGTTAGATTTGGTATATCAAAGAACCCCATTTATTCAATTTTTGATGAAATCAAACAAAGTTTAATTTTGGACCCCGATTTGGACCAACTTGAAAACTGGGCCAATAATCAAGAATCTAAGTACATTTTTAGATTCAGCATATCAAAGAACCTAACTGATTCATTTTTTGTCAAAATCAAACTAAGTTTAATTTTGGACCCTTTGGACCTTAATGTAGACCAATTTGAAAACGGGACCAAAAGTTAAGAATCTACATACACAGTCATGACAGTTAGATTCGGCATATCAAAGAACCCCAATTATTCAATTTTGATGAAATCAAACAAAGTTTAATTTTGGACCCTTTGGGCCCCTTATTCTGTTGGGACCAAAACTCCCAAAATCAATACCAATCTTCCTTTTGTAGTCATTAACATTGTGTTTAAATTTCATTGATTTCTATATACTTAAACTAAAGTTATTGTACGAAAACCAAGAATAATGCTTATTTGGGCCCTTTTTTGGCCCCTAATTCCTAAACTGTTGAAACCTAAACTCTCAAAATCAATCCCAACCGTTCTTTTGTGGTCATAAACCTTGTGTCAAAATTTCATAGATTTCTATTAACTTAAACTAAAGTTATAGTGCGAAAACCAAGAAAATGCTTATTTGGGCCCTTTTTGGCCCCTAATTCCTAAAATGTTGGGACCAAAACTCCCAAAATCAATACCAACCTTCCTTTTGTGGTCATAAACCTTGTGTTAAAATTTCATAGATTTCCATTCACTTTTACTAAAGTTAGAGTGCGAAAACTAAAAGTATTTGGACGCCGGACGACGACGACGACGACGCCAACGCCAACGGGATAGCAATATACGACGAAAAAATTTTCAAATTTTGCGGTCGTATAAAAATTGAATTTCCTTTTCAAGTTTTACACTGTTTTAGTGCATCTGGAAGATAATAACATGTAACACAAACTTACTTGTTTTTGACATTGGGAGCCTTTAAGAAAATGACTACAATATTTTGTAGTCCCCAATGAAGCCTTTAATGTCCGTCCATCAATATGTACATTATTAACAGCCAGTATAGCCTTTAAAGCATCCTCAGCTTTGTTGTATGTAACATAAGCACTAGCACTAGGACCCTGTAAAAATAAAAGGATAAAATTAGCCAATTTAACTTACCACCTTAGTAATAAAGTTTAAATCTAAATGTGGAAAATACATGATAACCACTCAGCGTTCTCCCCAAATATTTCATTAAGAATCCTGGTAAACAGGGAAAATTGAAATACCTTTTTGTTTTCTAAAAATCATAGCATCACATCCATAACATAATCTATAAGAAAACCACTTCAGACAGCATCACATTACCATGATGTTAAAAGGCACTGGGGAGAACACTGCCACTAATAAAGACTATGGTAATGAATTGGTTTTCATCAGAAAGTTAAGTCCAAATGGTCAGTAGATCTTTTGACATGGTTATAAAGGAAATGTCTTAAATGAAGAAATCACCTGTTGGTGTAAGATCTTCAGGTATTCAAAGTTTGTAGGACTTATAGATTATTGTTGTTCATCTCACCGAGATTGATTTTCTCGCTTCAGCAGGTACGGCGAAAGCGAAAAAGGCAATCAAATTGAGATAACCAATGATAATCTGTTTATCGCTATTTTACCTATGACGAAGTTGTCAATTTCATTAGCAACCCCACGTGCCTCTTTAGTTTCTAGCGATAATTATCCATCTCAAGCGAGTAGCATGATATGAAAAATTATCACAAAAAAGATCAAATGAAAAATGCACAAAATAGAGATATTTTTTTATTGAAGATAGTCCTTTTTACTAATTTCAGTAAAAGGATGTCTGACATTGTACGGACCTTTGATTTTTTCATCTTTTATCTACAGTATTCAGTGTGTCAAGTGCAGTATGAAGATTCTATTCAATCAAGAGCTATAATGTGTCCTATTTATAAGGGATTGTAGTTGTTACCTGTGCTCCAGCATACGATGTGCTTTGGTTTATCACAACTTTATGAATCTTTCCAAACTTTCCAAAATACTCCTGTTTCTTTAATGTTTCTGTCTCTGCTAACTTTTTAGACAAGCCAACAACAAACACTAGATTCTTCTGTACAACTCTGAAATCAAAGAACAAGTCCTTCAGTCATGAACATAAAATTCTGATCATTTATTTGGTTGTTACTTTGTCAATAACCTTTACTTTTTTATGGAAATAAATATTACCAAATGCAATTCCGCAATTTTTTCATTAGTAAAGGGACATAACTCTAGCAATGTAAAAGTGATGTCACCAAAATTCAAACTTGATCTGGTTTTTAGGTGGTAATAAGCATTGTGTATAAATTTTATAACATTTGGTTGAGCTAAACAAAAGTAAGAGAACAGAAACATTCCTTTTTTTAACATGTATCACTTTAAGACAACAGACGTACAAGGGTTAAACTTAATGCCCCAACTGCTTCTGCAGGGGCTTTAAAATTAAAATCAATTTCTCTGTTATTAAAAGTTCTCTATGCAGTTCATTTTCTTGAGTATTTTTCTAATTTCGACCTAAGTCTTTATCTATGTGTCTTAATTTGACTGTAAAAGATAATTAGAACATTGATTTTACCTGACATTAGCTAAATGTTTCCTATTTTCTGCAGCTTTCTGTTTTCTCTGAAGATCTTTTTGTTTTCTTTCTTTCTTGATTCTTGAGAGTCTGCAATTATAATTTTACATATTGGCTTGTTTTAACTGTTTTTAATTACACATAGATACTTACAATTTTATGTTTATTTTCCTGTTCCATGGTAATCATATTATTAGTGAATTAGTCTAAATCTAAGCCAACATGTTTGCACTTACTCCTTAACATGCTAAATGCTGTGTGCTTAGTAGAGAAACAGCAAATACAAATACTTATGGTTTTGATTTGATAATGACCTCCACAACTCAGGGCATAGAATACTCTTCAATGAAACCATAGAGGTTGATATATATTAAGTGTGAACTGAACCAAACCTAAATTCATTTGAGAAACAAGTATACTACAGAATCAAGTTTAACAGACCTGTATTAAGACATATATTCTACAGAAATATAGACTTATGTAGCATAATACTTACTCATCCTCTGTCAAGGGCTTGAACTCTGCTGGATCTTCTGGATAATTCTGAAACAAGTTAATACAAAAGTAGATAATCAGTCAGACAGTGCTATTACTATGGATGGGGTCTGGGTTTATGAATAAACTATGCAATTCAGACTTTAAGCAATATTCCCAAAAATTAATATGTGTTTAAGGTTATTTTTCCTCAACATTATAGGGTCAGAACGCCCATATTATTTTATAGTAAAAATCCAGTAACTATCAAGCTGAGTCTGGTCATATGTAATTAAAGTTCATCTGACATATGTCTGTAAAAGTCTGTTATCTGTACATAGCCCTTCAAAATTATATCATTTTCACTATACTTTACAACTCTGACAGTAGCTATGAACAGTCTACTATTTTCTTCAATTTTGTTTTTTTACATTCTAGGAAGACCAGAATCAATCAACATGTGATGTCAGATATCAAATCCATCCCAGAAATAAGTCACTTTAGGGACAACATTTTATTTCATATAGATTCAGTTTTAAATGTTCTTGATTAGTTAAGACATGTTTACTACTTTAACTTTACCTTTCTGCAAGCTGGACAAAGACCATTTTCATCTGTTCTAATTCTGTGCCAACAAAATCTACAAATCTGTAAAATTGATGATATTAAATATACATGTATGAATGGAAGAAAAATTTAAAATTCAATGTGAATTTCATTTGGCATGTTTGGAAATTAAATAAAATCTTTCAAAAAAAGCCTAGCAACAAGAGAATATTAAATGTTGATATCTTTAAAAGTATTTGAAATACTCATGTTTAATATTCTTACAGTCAGTAAAAAGTTGTCAGTGAAAATTTGTGTTTGGCATAGCTATTAAACATTAAATGAGGTTTTTCATTTTATTTATTTCTTGGTAAATACATGTGTGAAGGTGACTGGGTTGGCTTGAATATTTCACTTTTAAAAAGTTGCAAAAGAAGAGATACAATATATAAACAAGTACATAAAACAATAAAACAGAAAAGAATGTTTGATATGAAACATGATTTAAATTGATGTCAGCAAGTTCAAATCAACAGGTTACCTAATATCACTTCTGTCTGTCTAAAGATAAATCTAAGTTGACTAAGAAGTTATCACTATTAAACAAATAATTTCATCTGCATTCTACCATGAATATGAATTATCTATTCAACTAATCATAAAATAAAGTGAGGAATATTATACCTGGTATCCACAGGTGCATGGGAAAAAGTTGACATCATCTATTTCTAATGGTTCCATACACAACGGACACTGAAATTATACATATCATTTTTAGATAATTTTCATATGATGAACATGATGACATAAATCAGTAATTCAATCATTTCTTGAGTTTTTCTGATGCACATATAACAACAATGAAATATAAATAATACATTTTCATATGATTTATGCCCAATTCATAAGCATGATAAGCTGTAGATTCATTTATTTTTTGTGGTTACCATCTTTAGGGGATATAGAAAATGTTGCATACAAGCCTGTAGAAAATGTGTACTTTTAGAACATTCTATTTTGTTGTTAATCTAAACTAATGAAAACCATGAACATTGGTAGCCCTGGTTAAATAATGAATCCACATAACCAACATATATATCTAGCATTTCAATTTTGACACAAGTAAAGACATCTCAATTAGGGATTATTTTTAACAGAAAATCAGTGGTTACATGTACCCTTACGTTTGTTCTTTTTAAATGGCATTTTTTTTAGGTAAAATGATAACATTTTCTTGTGTGGTCTATCAGGATAGATATCTAAATAAATATTACAACATATACCTTATAGAAGTGAGAAACTAGTCCAGATTAAACTTTTGAACGCATTACATAATATGCCAGTGCTCAGAGATTTCGACATTAATTTACATCTAGAGATACCTTAGAACCAGTATCTCTGTAGTGTTTTAACCCTTTCAACGCTATACACGGCATATGCCGCGATGACATACGCCGTCCGCCACTGCTATTCGCGACATATGCCGCGATGACAACGGATTTTTCATAAGGACTCTTAAACCATTCGGTTTTCATTCGGGTCCTCTCTAATTTTTCCTTGTATGAATCGAGGATATGCAAGGTCTCATTTGCGCTTGAAATCCCGGCAATTTTTATTGTAAAATCATGCAGTAGAAGGAAAATTGAAGGAAAATAAAAACAAATATTTTGACAAATGCAAATGGCGGAAATCGGAAACGAAGCTGTAAATATGGAAATATTTCAGCATTTCTATGGCGAAACTGATGACGAGGATTAGTTAAAAGGTTTCTTGTTATCTCAATGTGTTTATTATATTCAATTCGTGTGGGAAATATGATTTGATCGATCATTACGAGACGTAGAAAAAGGGGGGAAAACGGAGGTTGACTGAAATTTTGAGGACGGAGCCACTGATTTGTGCCATGATTACATAATACGTTGTGTATGGTGCAATACGCTACGGAATCGAGCAATTGGTGTCTTCTTTATTATATAGCAGATAAAAAAACAAAATAGATGAAGACGAAAAGTTGTTTTTATTCAAAATTCAACACAAATGTAACAAATTACACCTTTTACCTGTTAATTACCTGAAAATGCA
This sequence comes from Mytilus edulis, assembly GCF_963676685.1. NCBI lineage: Eukaryota > Metazoa > Mollusca > Bivalvia > Mytilida > Mytilidae > Mytilus > Mytilus edulis. Next base: position 24,974,050 of record NC_092350.1, on the reverse strand, counting down.
GGTAACCTGATAAAAATTTTACTGAAATAACTGCCTAACATTACAGTTCATACTTTCCTGAGCATTTTTCATGCAATAACTTTTTCTGTATCTCTTATAATAAAAAAGATACAGTAGTCTGAAAAGGAATATACTGTTCTAATGAATGAACACAAAAAAAATGCAGCAGCAGCAGCCATTTTTCTATTTTTTTGTGTAGCGTTGAAAGGGTTAAGTTTAAGCATATATATATATTTTAGTTGCTGAATTAACAAATGATTAAAGCAAAATGGATTAGACACAACTTAATCATACTTATGAAGTCTGTAGTGATTACACCATTTTACCTCCAAGCTTAATCAGTCACAAGATGATTACAAGATCAAATGGGAAGATGTAGTAAAAGTTGTTTTCAACCTTAGAGATATTAATTATTATGTTGAAAAATTCATTTTATTGTTTGTTTTCAATGTATAAAAGAATGTCAGGAGCTTAACAGTATAAATTTATGATATTCCATCTTACCTCTACTGGTTCTTCACTAGCCATATTATCTCTTTATGCTCAGACAAAAATTCTAAAGAGAAAAAAATAAGCATTAATTTCTTATCCTGCTGGTTAAAATGCCAGTTTCAATATGTTATGCTATCAGTTTTGATCTAATATGTCTCATGGTTGTATAATTAAAACTTTAAAGGAACATATTTCAGCTGTAATTGTCACTTCTCATTAATGTTATTTTCCAAAGTGTTTCTGTCATCTCTGTCAAATTTTCACTTTTTTCATGTTACAATGTATGTTATAAATGTTAAAGAAGTAAGTAGTCTAATTACTGATACTACAAGAATTTTGCATTAAAAATTGTAAAGTTCTGTTAATGCAGAAATATGTATCAACTGCCTGCAAATTACACCGGTAACCGAAGTGACTGCAGTACAGATACAAGTCATCTATATTAAATGTACATGTATAAGGGTCATCATAAAGGACGAAGAAGTTGCATTTCCATCTGGCACTTGACTTAGTATGTCAATGTTACAGCATTACAACAACTTTTCAATTATAAGTTAACTTAAGAATTCGATGACATTAACAATTTATTTCTTTAGAATTAGAAAAGAGGTGTAAGCATTGACTACAAACAATGGAATTATTAAATATTGGTATACATGTATCAAAACTAGAAAAATTGGTGACACTTGACCTATTGATGACATACATTTATCTCTTTTCAATTGTGACCCAACAACATTTTCTTTTGCTACATTAAAATGGTACAAGGACCTTTGATATCGTTGTGGAGAACAAATTGCAGAAAGGTGTACATGGTGTATACACAGGCCCGTGGCCAGGAATTTCCAAGGGGGGAGGGGTATTTGGACTCACGAACACGACTTTAACAGTCACAATTCGAACAGAACGTTGACTTTAACAGTGCTTATTTGTTTTCAAGGCAGGGTTCATCCGAACCCATCGAACCCCCCTGGCTACGGGTATGATACATTTATCTTGTTCACAGTGTATCCCAAACTCTGTCAGACCATCAAAATGTCAGACAAAAAATCATTCAGTCAAGTCGGAAAGAAATTTGTAGATTTTTAAATTGAATATAGTAGAAATAGCATCTATCTTTTTAGTCAGACAAACCCTAAAACAGTTTCAAACATACTGTATGCCTGTGTAAGTTAACATTAAATGTAAGATGAATCTAGAAAAATGCTTATTGTTCAGCTAGTTTTATTATCATAGGCAAATTTTTATCTTTTATAAGGTCTGCACCCCATTCTTGATATAAATGTATAAGCTGAATGCAAATATGTGTCACCAACTGTCAACATTTACTTGGCAAATATCCAGTATACAGGATGCCAACAGACTGTACCATTTATCACAAATAACTACTTAATGTACACAGTCTACATTCTTTAAAATCATAAGAAAATAAATCTAACTTCTCTTAATAGGATAAATGGAAACAAGAGTTTCAGAAAAATATTATACAGGTGGAAGTCAAATCGAAGGGAATTTCTAAATCTGGTCGAACTACCGACTTTGGACGGGCGTTTCAAGAATATTCAACTCGTCACTCTCAACTGTAGGTAATACGACGTTTGTTTGTTTTTAAATGTGTTATTATGTCATTAAACATTCATAAAACCCTAATTTTAAGTGTGTAAATGGTTCTACTTTCGTCTATTTCTTACAAATTTCCCCTTCAAAAATTACTGATGACAGTAATATCACTCTTGCGCATTAATTTAACGCAGTAAGATTACCCGGATGTATCGCTCAACTCTCGTTCACCAAAAATTCCACGTTACGATAACGTTTGGCTTCTGAAATAACGACACAAATATTGACCTGAGGCTGAGATGAGATCCCAAGTATCTAACGGAGGCCCAAAACAATCCCAATTTGTAAATAAACCAAGTATTTACCTTATAAAAAGTATGTAAATTATGTGGAAAAGGGCGTTCTACATCTTACAGTCATTAGATTTGGCATGTGCTTTACTTTACTAGTATTATATGTGGCATGCTCTTGTGTCATGAAATCCTCCTTGAATTTAGGAACACCACAATAAATGAATTATTAAATTATAATGTGAAAAAGGATATACTTTTTTCATATGTCATTATGAGACAGTTGTTATATCTGTGAAAGGCGACGAACTGCCAAAACCAGAATACTTTACAACAATAAAATTGAGAATGGAAATGGGGAATGTGTCAAAGAGACAACAACCCAACCAAATAAAAAAACAACAGCAGAGGGTCACCAACAGGTCTTCAATGTAGCGAGAAATTCCCGCACCCGGAGGCGTCCTTCAGCTGGCCCCTAAACAAATATATACTAGTCCAGTGATAATGAACGCCATACTAATTTCCAAATTGTACACAAGAAACTAAAATTAAAATAATACAAGACTAACAAAGGCCAGAGGCTCCTGACTTGGGACAGGCGCAAAAATGCGGCGGGGTTAAACATGTTTGTGAGATCTCAACCCTCCCCCTATACCTCTAACCAATGTAGTAGAGTAAACGCATAACAATACGCACATTAAAATTCAGTTCAAGAGAAATCCGAGTCTGATGTCAGAAGATGTAACCAAAGAAAATAAACAAAATGACAATAATACATAAATAACAACAGACTACTAGCAGTTAACTGACATGCCAGCTCCAGACTTCAATTAAACTGACTGAAAGATTATGATTTCATCATATGAACATCAGGCATAATCCTTCCCGTTAGGGGTTTAGTATCATACCATCATAACATATATGTATTGAGAAGAACATAACCCGTGTCATGCCAACAACTGTTTTTAAAAAATAATGTGTTTAGTTCCAATGCAAAGACCTTATCAGTGACTCAATATTAACGCCAAAATATGCAACCCTGTCATGGTTTGGCCAGTTCATCACCTTTCACATGGGGTCGCATTAATTCCTTTCGGCTGTTGTTTCAAACAAGTTTGACAAGTTGCTCAGGAACAAGTAAGTTGGCTGGCTAAGGAGTGCAATATATATGATGGTAGGAAAGCTCTTCTGGTAACTGAGGAACCGTAGCTCTTAGGTCCTTATGTCATCATTTTTTAACTACAATGTATTTGTGCGGACCAAAAATAAGAATATGAGAAGGACCGAAGAGATACAGTTCTATAGCTAAATTTCTGATGAAAAAGTATTAAATCTCGGAAATATATTGTGACAGGATTGTGTCCCCTAGAAAATGTTAACACACAGGTCTCAGGTTTGAGTCCCGGTAAAGACAATCAGTTTTGTGATTTTACTTTTTAAATACCCTTTTAACTCATTCTTATGAATATTTTGAGGTGTTCAGTTTAAAGAATTTCAAAATACCTCTCATGGGGAAAATCCCCTGTAAATCAGGATAACTGTCATATTATGCAACTGTTTCATTTATAGGAGGAATTTTATCTTTTTTGTGCATTTAACTTGTTTCAAACTGCTGATGTCATGATCATGATGCAAATCTTAATGATTTATTAATTTAGCTCCACAACTGTCATGACCTTTTTCTGTGACCTTCAGTCACCTTCTATTCTTGTACTTTAAACAACATATATAAATTGTGTCCCAGCCTTTTTTTCTACCTTTTCACCAATCTTTTATAATTACAGAAAATGAAGTTGTTTGTTATTGTGTTAAAATAGTTTACTCCACATCATTTCAACATGTTCAAGGGGTTTGCTCAAGTTCATTCTTTTATAAATATATAAGGAATCATGCCCGCATTTGAGCATGTCCCTTTAAACTAGTCATGCTTTTAAAAGAAATTCAGGTTTATTGTCAAATACACTGAATTGGTCATTAATATTTAGGACTGTGATGATTTTTTTTGTAATTTTTGAACAAGCACTATTTAAGTCATATAGTCATGATTATATATACTACTATATATATGCCATCTGTTTTCTCTGTTAACATGGTTAATTCCAGTCAAAAACTTTTTAAAAGATGACATTTTTTGTCTACCTTTCTACCTTCCAAATTTTTTCAGTATGTTAGCAGAAACACAGATATTATTATCAAAGTAGTTTATTTATTGATGATTGATTGTATTTATATCAGTATCTTCAAAATATCTGATTTCAAGGATTACATTAAGAATCTTTTTTTTTCATTTTTCAGGGCTGCTGAAAGTATTGTTTTGAGATGTCATTCAAAAGAGAAGGTGATGATAAAAGCTTGCTTGGAATATTACGGGTAAACTTATAAAACTTTGATTTATCAAGCTTCAGATTGAATCACAAAATTAATAAGCTGAGTGATATATACATCATGTATTTATATCGGCTGTTTTCTGCTCTTTAGTTGTGTTGTTGCCTTTTTGACACATTCCACATGTCTCTTCTCAATTTTATATTTGATTTGTTTTGAATATTCCTGACTTGGTACAGGTACTCATCAAGACTTGTTTTTGTCAGAGATCTACCTGTACAGGTTTATATTTCTATGATATGACAGTCTTTTTGGTAAAGGAAAAGTTCAACATATTAAATTGTGCAGTGCTAAACTAGCATCTGCCTCTATATGTTTTTATCAAATACTAGTAGACATTCAAATTTCAGAAAACAAAATACTGTTGTACAATGGGAAGCCAGACTAAAAGCAGAACAAAGAAAATTCATTCAATCATCATGATCATACAGAACAAATTTATTATTCTAATAAAATGCAAATCAAGATAAAGTTGTTACCACATTTCTATATTGCTCTGTAGTAAAGGGACATGCTGATTGTCTCTTTTCATTTCAAGATAATTTCTTTTTTACTATTTTTTAGCTATCAGACTGTCTAAGTAATTTCTTGTACAAAAACCATTGCTCCATGATAATGGCAAATGTCTAAATAACTTTTATTTGTTTATTAATAGCAAAGAAGAATTAAAGACTTGTTAGCTGTAAATATTCCTGAAGATGAAGCATTGTTAACCAGCAATGGCAGGCATGTTTCAATCAACTTTCTGTCCATATTACTTTTTTTTTAATCAGACCTTCATTTTTGTACCAGTGTATTCATGTTTCATGATGTCACTTTCATCTCCAAATTATCAGTTATCAAATGAAATACTTATACAAAAACAAAGGTTGCCTCCCTTATGCAAAGTTAACTCAATATGGTATTGTCTATTGAATTAATCTCCCCTTTGTTTCTGGATTAATGTATTTTTAATTATTTGCCTTTAGGTCCTGAATGTACCTGATAAATGATATTACAGACATAGAAATGTGTTATGCACCCATAATTTAGCATGAAACATTGTTTTCTTACCATCAATTCTGTGTTTTAAAGTATATAATGAAATTTAACCCAGAAGAGTGCTTCCAACAATAGTAGTTACTACTGTAATCACTACCCAGTCAACACTATGGTTATGAGTTCGAACCCCTCTCCACTCCAATCATAATTTACTAGGATTGTAAGCTTTCCTATCCAAGGTCAGTGGTTTTCTCCATGCAATCCTGCTTTCTCCACACGTCAATAAAAACAACTGACTACAATGAAATAGCCCAAAAGCGGTGCTTAAAAGTCGTGTTTAAGCACAGAAAAACAAATATAGCACTCCAAATGTATAAATTATTATTTTGTATTTGTATTCTTTTTAAATAAATTTACAGTTTATTTTTGCTTGAAATCATTGTGACCTATTTATTTTGCAGATTGTCCTGTACTGTATGTTATCACAGACCAATATTTGATACACTGGAAATGTTGCTAATTCATAGACAAGGCAAAAAGCATTTAGCAGGTATTTATTGACTACTTGTATTTAAAAAATACCATTTTGACAATAGTAAAGTAAAGTAAAGTAAAGTAATCTTTATTTAAAGTCGGGTTGCATATATACATATTAACAAAGAACATGAGCTCTTAAGAGCTCTTTAACCGACTGAGGAGATATGGTATGATTGCAAATGAAGCAACTAACAAAAGGCTATGAATTTAGGCAGTTTTATGGTCTTTAGAAAGAACAAAAGATATTCCATTGATAAAGCCATTTAAGACCATGAAATGACAAAATGTGAAACAATATTTTAAAAAATCCAACAGTCAGGCATATTTTCCTACATTTCATAACTTTAAAATCAAGTCTTTATAATAAAATTTACTTGTGGTTATCTGTATCAAATTCATTTCTGTATGTAGAAATAGATGCATTCCAGTGTGGATTGATGTAGAGATAATCTGATAATATATATATTAAAGAAAATATTTGATTCAAAGGGAAGCAACTCTGACTGAACTTTTGCTGATTAACTGCATTTTGCACACTTGAATCTATTGTTGAAAGCATATTTTGATCTCTTGATTGTTTCTCTGGATTGATTATATTGTTTGGTTGCTGTTTTTATGACATCTCTTATTCATGTTATTATCATATTGAAATATGAAAATTTTAAATAGCGTGGCTTTTAAGTGGGTCTCATTGGGGTCTAAGCAAGACGCGGGATTGCTGATTTTTTTTGTAAGGGTGACAGGTGAAAGTCAAATTATTGTGCCATGAAAATGGGAAATTACAAAAAATGAGAATTGCTTACCTACATAGTGTTAGCGGGATAGGAGCATCTGACAAAACAGTAAGCAGGATCCTAGACCTCCCAATGAGACCTCCTTATAAGGCAATTTTAATTGTAACACAGTGAAGCTTTAAACATATTTTGAAACAGTTTAAAGTTTCTATTTTAAACTAGAAACATATAAATTTTTGTATCAAATGCACATTATCAATTTAAATTTGCAAATTATTTAATTAAGATATATTTAAAGAATATTTTATTTACTGTTGTTAAATATAGAACAGTATACATGTATCTATATTTCAGGTGTTGAATATAAGAAACAGGAGAAAAAAGAGCTTCAGCAGCTGATTCTGAAAAGAAAACATGAGCAATACCTGAAGGATGGAACCACATATATAAAACAGGTATTGTAAATTTAAATTTAAACAATAGCTATAAAGGTTTTTTTCTTTAAAGAAAATAATTGTTACTTGACATGCCCATATTACTTGGGAATTCATAATCTATATATTTTTATAGCTTGCTGTTTGGTGTGAGCCAAGGCTTCGTGTTGAAGGCCGTAGAGTACCTTGAACTATAATGGTTTACTTTTATAAATTGTTGCTTGGGCCTAAATTAATATATTGTTTGTATCCCCAATCCCTACCCTGCCCAGCAAGGTGGGTTAGGAAGGTAGGGAAATAATTTTATTTTTCCAAAAAGCTTGAACAATATTGGACATTCCGGCTAGCCTGAAAATCGGAAATGAATAAAATAATATATTCGACTTAGTTTTGACAATACAATTTTATGAGTAGCACCGTTTTTACAGGGTTGGTCGGGATTGGGGAAACAAACATTATTTTATTTTAAGCCTTTGATGGAGAGTTGTCTCATTGGCAATCATACCTAAACAATAAAATAAATCTCCCATGCCAGATTCAAATTATGTTGGTTCTCTGGTACCAAGAGGATAGTCTTAAAAAGAACAATTTAATATACATTATATTATATTTTGGCGTTAATATTGAGTCACTGATAAGGTCTTTGCATCAGAACTAAACACATTTATTCTAAAAACAGTTGTTGGCATGACACGGGTTATGTTCTTCTCATATATGTTATGATGGTATGATACTAAACCCCTAACGGGAAGGATTGTGCCTGATGTTCATATGATGAAATCATAATCTTTCAGTCAGTTTAATGGAAGTCTGGAGCTGGCATGTCAGTTAACTGCCAGTAGTCTGTTGTTATTTATGTATTATTGTCATTTTGTTTATTTTCTTTGGTTACATCTTCTGACATCAGACTCGGATTGCTCTTGAACTGAATTTTAATGTGCGTATTGTTATGCGTTTACTTTACTACATTGGTTAGAGGTATAGGGGGAGGGTTGAGATCTCACAAACATGTTTAACCCCGCCGCATTTTTGCGCCTGTCCCAAGTCAGGAGCCTCTGGCCTTTGTTAGTCTTGTATTATTTTAATTTTAGTTTCTTGTGTACAATTTGGAAATTAGTATGGCGTTCATTATCACTGAACTAGTATATATTTGTTTAGGGGCTAGTTGAAGGACGCCTCAGGGTGCGGGAATTTCTTGCTACATTGAAGACCTGTTGGTGACCGTCTGCTGTTGTTTTTTATTTGGTCGGGTTGTTGTCTCTTTGACACATTCCCCATTTCCATTCTCAATTTTATTATACCAATATAAAAAATAAGAATGGCAGGAATTATCCTATAACAGATTAATTTCTGACACTCTCTGATTAACACAAAAAACCCAGTTTTTACATAATTGGAATTAATGGGAATCTTAGATTTGTAAATCATTAGTTAAAAACTCTGGCTAGTCAAGTGATTTGGACTCTTAAAAGGCCTGCAGTGATATTTTGTAATATGCATTTACAAGTTTCATGTCTTTTCTAGGCAGCAGAGCCAGAGGTTTCAAACAGTAAGAAGCTTTGTCTAGGACCTTCATATGATCCTAGATGTCAAAGAACTAAAAATAAGCAGCCAAAGATCAAGCTAGACTTGAATAATAGACAGATTTCAGTTCCTGAAGCAACAAACATTAATCAGTTGCCTGGCAACAGATATAGTTCACCTAGCAACAGTGAGGATAAAAACAGCAGTTATACTAAGAAATCTAATGACACTACAGAACCTATTGACAAACATAAACTTTGTAATAATATTGATCCATCAAATCCTAACAAAGATTTAAATGCATCACAGGGTAGCTCTCAGGATGAACTTAAACAAAAACAGACTGGCACAGCTTTTGATATGATACTGGAAAAACAATTAGAAGGACCTATTTTACATTCACATCAACTGAAGAATCTATTTGTACAGCCTTTTAATGAACCAATACATATTACTCCTTATCAAAGCAAAAAGATACGAGTGAAACCCAAAGGAGATATACATTTAAAACACCAGATATCATCTAGACATACTGTTTCTTCCAGTCTCCTTGAAAGGATTACAGTAGATGAACCATCTCACTCACAAACTAAAATAACAAAGTCGTCTATAATTAAAGAATGCCAGGTCAAGCTGTCAGCAAAACCTAGTGTTATTATGAAAGATCCATCTGATAAACCAAAGAAAAAACACCAAAAACAGCATCCTAATAATACAGTCACACAAAATACTCCAGAATCAAATAGTGACATTCAGGCGCAGACAGAAAAAGCTGAAAAATACCTGCATTTAAGAGGGTAAGGTTTTTATTTAATTTTTAGCCAGTGAAATAAATTATATTGGTGCAGGGTAGCATTCTGAAAATGCTGTGATCCCATTTTAAGACTAAAGTAATTTGTAAAAAAATAATGTTATATTAAATAATGTCAAATGTAATGACAAAACAAGTTGTTGCTTGATATTTACTCCTTGACAATTTTTGAGGTGGTATATAAAACTGCACAGGGAGATAACTCTGTAAAAATCATCTGAAAGTTTTTATGACATTCTATTGTTAAGGAAATATTAAGCTTTTCAATGATCAATATTAGTGTATATCATATACATATAGAAAGTAATGGTATAATTGTATCCCTTGATAAAACTAATTAGTTTATATGTTTATTAATTAAATTTGAAGAATTGTCTTAGCCATGTGATATGACTTTCGTTTATAAACTTCTTGAAATTTTTACATGCGTTTCTTTAATGTTATCTTTGTCATTTCGACATCATTCTGCAAGTCCCAGACAAATACACCTCAATGGTACACTCAAAGTGAAAATATAACGTAGAAGGATAAAAAACAAATATTAGGAACAGGAATTTTTTTATTACAAAATGCAAAAAAAATAAAATTTGATAAACATGATAAAGTTCTTGTCTGTATGTCTTCTGCTGAAGTAAATGATAAAAAGAACATAAAATGTAATTTTTCATATCAGACCTTTTATCAGCCCTTGGTCAAAATCACCACTCGAGCCTGTTGGCTAGCGTGACATATGATATTGACCTAGAGTTGATAAGGGATCTAATATAAGTAAATGTCTCTTGTACCATGAGATCTAGTTACATTTGTAATTTTATATCCATCATGTATTTCTTTGTTTTTATCAGTATTATTTGTTTGGTTCTGCATCTCACACAAAAGCATGCAAGACATGCTAGTTACCATCATGACCATAACCAGCATAAAAAGGTTAAAAGTATTATTGAATTTTTCCTTACATGTCATAATTATTTAAGTATGTTTTTCTTGTAACAGGGCTGGTTGGAAGAAAGATTTATTTGGAAAGTGGGTTAAAGATGAAGATGCAGAATTTGATTCAGATGAAGAAGCACCAGATTTACCACAACCTTGATGCAGAAAGATTAAATGTTTAACAAAAATAATGAAATAAAACCATATGTCTTTTTATTATCATTTATTCAGATACACTCCATGGTAGCCTTTTAAAACAAGCTCTTTATAAGTCTTTATAAAACAAGAATGTGTCCATAGTACACAGATACCCCACTCCCACTATCATTTTCCATGTTCAGTGGACCTTGAAATTGGGATCAAAACTTTAATTTGGAATTAAAATTAGAAAGATCATACCATAGGGAACATGTGTACTAAGTTTCAAGTTGATGCGACTTCAACTTCATCAAAAACTACCTCGACCAAAAACTTTAACCTGAACTTCCCACCATCATTTTCTATGTTCAGTGGACCATGAAATTAGGGTAAAAACTTTAATTTGGCATTAAAATTAGAAAGATCATATCATGGGGAACATGTGTACTAAGTTTCAAGTTGATTGGACTTCAACTTCATCAAAAACTACCTTGACTAAAAACTTTAACCTGAAGGGGGACGGACAGACGAACAAAGGAATGGACCCACAGACCAGAAAACATAATGCCCCTCTACTATCGTAGGTGGGGCATAAAAAGAAGATGTGGTTTTATTGCTAATGAGACAAGAGACAAAAGACCAAACCACACAGAGAGTAAAAAGAACTACAGGTCACTGTACAGCCTTCAACAATGAGCATGTATGAAAAAAAGAAGATTTGGGAAATACACCAATAAGACAGCAAACCAACAACACAAATAACAAAAAATCATCTTGAGGTCAACATTTGTGTCCATACATGTTTATTCAAGCTGTATATTGCTGTTGGATATTTTTAAAGCAATTTATGTTATAATCAGTGGCCAACATCCTCCAATTATTGGTCCAAGAAGGATTATATGAATTTTGCTCATACATTAAAAAGTTTAAATATTGTCACTTTTGTGAGAAGGTCAAGCGATGAATCAGGAACACTAAACACAATGATGCTTACTTGCATTGAACTCCACCAATTGTAAATTTTCAGTTATACAGTTAAGCACAATGTACCAGAGCAAAAACTTTATAGTACTATTTCTAGTTAGAAACTTTCTGTTTATGAATTGACAATCACATATGAACCATGTTACATGTTACAGATAAGGAAACATTTGAGAATATGAGTCACGGGAGGTTTTAAAATTTAGTGTCCTTAATCTCAAACATAACGTCCAATAAAATTTAAGTATGATGTATACAGACTAAAGCCCCGCCTATCTTAATTGCCATGCTTGAGCAAACATTGATACAAACAAAGCAAGCAAGCCAAACAAAGATTTGTCTTGCTAGCATTAATGTAAAAGCTGTAATTTAGGCTGAAAAAATGTCCAGGAAACATATTTATCCAGAATTTCATTCTATCTATATGAAGTGACCTTGACCTTTGATTTACTGACCCAACTTGTTCTTCCCAAGGGTATTTTGAACCTTATATTAGTGGATGTTAGACATATGCTACAAAACAAAATATTTAGAACTAAAGTTTTGACATGATTTCAATATATAAGTAGCTGCTTTGACTTGGATTTTGTGACCTTAAAATTTGCTCTTTCCTTTGGCATTGTTGAACTAAGTTTGGTAAAGATCTGGTATAGAAAACTGAAATGTTGATGCTTATGTTCTAGAACGTTTAATGTACATTGTACTTTGATGCCAAGGCCCATTTTGAACATAATTTGAGTTGAGATCCAGCTTTAAGTTTAAGACCACAAAATGTAAGAACCGCAGTTAAAGCACTGTTCTACAGACACATACATTTTCAGAAAATAGGAGAGGAGTGTTTTATAGCTTCCTAGTATGATTGTTGTGGGTTGGCGTTGTTTAGCTTCCAAGTATGATTGTTGTGGGTTGGTGTTTTATAGCTTCCAAGGATGATTGTTGTGGGTTGGCGTTTTATAGCTTCCAAGTATGATTGTTGTGGGTTGGCGTTTTTTAGCTTCCAAGTATGATTGTTGTGGGTTGGCGTTTTATAGCTTCCAAGTATGATTGTTGTGGGTTGGTGTTTTATAGCTTCCAAGTATGATTGTTGTGGGTTGGTGTTTTATAGCTTCCAAGTATGATTGTTGTGGGTTGGTGTTTTATAGCTTCCAAGGATGATTGTTGTGGGTTGGCGTTTTTTAGCTTCCAAGTATGATTGTTGTGGGTTGGTGTTTTATAGCTTCCAAGGATGATTGTTGTGGGTTGGCGTTTTATAGCTTCCAAGGATGATTGTTGTGGGTTGGTGTTTTTTAGCTTCCAAGTATGATTGTTGTGGGTTGTTGGTTTATAGCTTCCAAGGATGATTGTTGTGGGTTGGTGTTTTTTAGCTTCCAAGTATGATTGTTGTGGGTTGGTGTTTTTTTAGCTTCCAAGTATGATTGTTGTGGGTTGGTGTTTTTTAGCTTCCAAGGATGATTGTTGTGGGTTGGTGTTTTTTAGCTTCCAAGGATGATTGTTGTGGGTTGGTGTTTTTTAGCTTCCAAGGATGATTGTTGTGGGTTGGTGTTTTTTAGCTTCCAAGTATGATTGTTGTGGGTTGATGTTTTTTTAGCTTCCAAGTATGATGGTTGTGGGTTGGTGTTTTATAGCTTACAAGTATGATTGTTGTGGGTTAGTGTATTATGCCATTCAGCAACTTTTATCATATCATGGCACTTAGTTTACTTTTATTGGTAGACAATGAAATATACAGATTTGATCCATAACTTATACACATAGTGGGGCATTGGTAGCCATGTGGTCTTAGTAGTCATAATACTGTACCACAAGCTTGTCAACAGGTCTGAGTTTGAAACCACATGTGGCAGGTTGGCTCGAATTCAATATTTATGATTGTTTATTTTTCTACTGAAGGTCAGTGTTTCTTTCGGATTCCTCCACCAATAAAGTATGACCGCCAAGAAATAGCACAATAGTCCTAAGAGTGATGATAACACCAATCAATCAATATACATATACTATAGAATCAAATACACTAAATGTTGATCAATACAGACATAGAGCTGTGAACCTGATCAGAAACACTTGTTCAACGAACAATGAGTCAATACAAGTATAATTGACCTACTTCTAATAATGATGGAAAACCTGACCTAATTACAAAGGCTTTGTTGATCACTGAACTATGAAACTGAGGTCTAGGTCAGACAGAAATGTAAACATAACACCAATTGTATACACCATATAGAAAATTTGCATATACCTTAAATCTAACCCTTTCACTTAAAGTATTTAAGTGAACCTAAACCAATAAAAAATCAAGCACTGATCTACGAAATATTGAAATTAGGTCAAGGTCAGGTTAACCCCATCTGATGGACATGTATTCTGTTTCTATACTGCTGTTATGAATTCAATGAAACATGAAAACAGGTCAAATACAACTGACATTTGCCTGACATAATTATAAACTTTAGTATTAAGAGATAGATTTTTTCAGCTCTTCTACCCCCTGGAAAATCTAGCTTTATACAAATAGATTACTCTGTCGCTTCCAGATTGGCAACCATTTGTCTTGCATTCTGCAATATTTGTTGCTGGTGAGACAAAAATGAAAATACTATTACCATTATATTGCCTTTCTTCGGATAGTTAAGTAAAAGTTGAAACATCTTTAGATATGCAAATCAATAATATGGTTGATTGCTTTTTGTATAATATCAAATGCTATTGCAAGTATTTCATGCATATTCTGAGGAGAAATATATTGACAGTTCTTTTTTTTTTAACTTCCAACTTTTGCGAGTAAAAAATCACTACAGCTGTTATAGATTTTATTACTAGTAACAGTTATTTTCAAAAACAGAAACAAAAGTAAATCATAAAATAAAAAGTTTTGAATAAAAACAACAAAATCTTAACAAAATAATATAAAACAAAAACAAAACACTAGTTAATTATACAGCACTAGAAAATCTCATTATAAAAACAAAGATATACTTTCATAAATAAACCTACCTAACTAAACATGTGTTCGCAAACATAAAAACAACATTTTTTACTCTAAAATGTTAAATAACTAAATCACAACATGCATGCAATGTTTTTATTGCATGTTTTAAATAAAACAACTTTTATCAAATTTCATAGGCTTTATAACATTAAATAAGTGTTAACAAAGAGAAAATATATAATTATTGCTAATATCATTCACATATATTTTCCATTATCTAGGAATGTGAAAAGTTTTAAACAGAAAATCATATTTAGTGCATAAATCTTGGTCTCATTTTCTCTGGACTTGGTGATTCAAATGTTGGTTTCTTTGGTAGTAATACAACATGTACATTTGGAGGAACCCACATTTGTATTCCATCAGTATCTGTTGTTGATGTCACCTGTCTAGGATTTGTCTGCTTTCTCACTCTTGTCTCTGACTGAGGTGGACCATCCAAATAGTCTAAAATGTCCATTTTCTGTGAAAAGCAAATTATGTATAAAATTTACTTGTATTAGAAAGCAAGGGATGCCTTCGCACATAATGATACAGATACTCGTCATAGAATAAACATGAATGTCTTTTCTACATTTGCCTATTACTGGTATCAACATTTTTGGGAGGACTCATTTTCAACATCAATTATTGCCTATACAATGCTCATAATATAATGCATGACAAATCAATTACTACTTAATAATATGTTGATAGTTTTTGAAAAAACATGTGTGATGATCACACATGCAGGTTTAAGAAAATATAAATTGATAAATTAATTAGTTATAAAAGCAGCCAAATGTCTGTTCATATGCCTAGGTGACCTGTGGTTGCTTACACTATTATTTTTTAATTTTTGTTTATCTATGATAAATAATTGTCTCAATAGGGATCCCAAAACATCTTTTTTTTTTATTTCCTTTATAACTGGTGTATTTTTTCGGATATTTCTCAAGCTTTTATTTTTAAAGAGATTTTACTTCACACATGTTTACAAACATGCCTAGTTGACCTAGTCAAGGATCCGGAAATTTTTTCACCTAATTTTGTCATTTTGGGATAACTTAAAAGTTGGTGCCCTTTTTAAACAAAGATTGTGTGAATGCTCATACAGTCATACTCGTAGCATCAACGAACTTGTTTAACTGTTGCATCGCATTTACTTCAGAAATTTCCCTACCATGTTCCTTAAAATCGATCTTGAGTAATAAAAGGAATGCACCAGTTTAAAAATGAAATGATTTTAATGACTCAAAACGATAAATTTCTCAAACTTCGCTTACGTTTCTTTGATTTTGAAGACAATATTATAACCGGATGTTTTACGACAATAGTAAAACGACCAATTCCGGACTCATTTCCAAGATTAGTTTTGTTTATCAAATTCACAGGAAATCGTCGGCTTTTAACTGTCTTACCTTTAATAGTGTTTGAATATTAATTATAATAGTTGGACTTGTTTAATTTAGCATGAAATCATTTTTAATTTACGATTTAGTGTCTAATTTGCGGAAGAGAATTTCAAGCATGCGTATTAGTAAACAAAGCATGTGTGTTTGTAGTGAAACAATATTTTGTTCTACGTAAATTAATTTAATTTTAATTTAATTTTAAATCAGAATTGACAATTGTCTAAGCTGAGAAAAGTAATTAAATAATGCAGACAGTTGTTATGAACTTTTAATTTCTTTAAAACATTAGTTCTGAGCTCGTGATCAATAAAAAATTTAATTAAAAACACAGGTAAAGAGATTAGCGATCATTAGCCAATATTTCCCCGAGGCATTACTATAGTTATTAGGAGGGCCGTCAGGATTATAACACTTTACTGGAGTGGCAGTTTTATTACAGGAAAAGGATAACAACAAAAAATAAGTTCAAAATGGCGATTTAGACAATGTTAGAAACTCGATCTCAACGAAATGACATTGAATGACCGAAATTATTTCTGTAAAAAAATAAAATTTGTCATAAATCCCAATTACTCATTTAGGACAAACTACTTTCAGTTTAGGTCAAGACTGGCATATATGACCGTTTCCGGACCATTGGACCTAGTGGTTGTTTACATCATTAATCTGGTTTTTTTAAAGACTTAAGTTAAATTAATACCTCACAAACATTTTCTTTGTAATCAGTAACGTTGCCATCGCCATGGTTATTTGTATGAAACTGTGGCATATAGGTAGTATTCCTTGTAGTCTGTATAATGAAAGAAATCATTTATTTATTGGATATGCATTTCTAAACATTTGATTCTTTGCTTTTGCTTTTGAAAGTCTTTAAGTGGTACCTAACACTAAAGGGAGATAACTCTGTAAAATCAGCTGAACGTTTTAATCACGTTCTATTGTCAAGGAATTCTCAATGATCAAATTAGTGTTTGTCAAACTGCTATATATCCAATGAAATTTTTCTGAGTAAGTGGGTGGCTCAATGTTTTTGAAATTTCGAAATTTTTGTCAAAGGGTCAAAGTAAATATTTTGTCCAAATTTTATGAAAATTAAACAAACCTAATTAATTTTAGTCAAGGTGTTTGGTACCACCTTAAATGGGTCCACATGCAAAAACAACACTATTTGATATCAATTTACTTACTTACATGTATGAACACTTTTTTTAGTTAATTTTTGACACTTGCAAATTCATTTCAATACTTAATTGATCAATAACAGCAATAAATATACTCTTAGTAGAAGTAAAAAAAAATTAAAAAAAATAATTCAGGTCATAACCATTGGTAATATGAAATATCTATGTAAACATTTACAAAATTATCTGAAAATACCATTTAAGGTCAAGGATCAGTAAATGAACTAGTCCATAGATTTAAAAAAAATTTAGAACTCAATTAGGTATTGAAAATCTACATCAGAAAATATAAAAAAAAAGTATATGTCACCGACTTCGTTTTCAAGAAAAATCCATTTTTAAAATGGTCCGAGAGGGTACTAAATTACATTGAATATATAGGGGAAATCTATATTTTTCTTCTACAATTTTCGGTTTCCGGTATAAATCACGTGAACCGCTCCATAGAATTTTTTTTTAAATTAATATTTTGTTCCTCTTTGTCTTACGAATTAGATAATATTAAAAAAATATATGGTCACCGACTTCGTTTTCCCTGTAGAAGCGACGCAAACCCAACATTTTGGAAAAAAAAACCATCAAAATTCGTGACGTCGTAAGTTTATTACATAACGTCAAGTTATCATGCTTATAATTTCCAACGTTCTTCGTGTTGATTATGCACAATGATTATGTGTTTCGTATTGATAGATTTTTTTTATCATAAGAGTCTGGATAATTATCATTAATTTTTATTTAGTATTACCAATATTCTTTATTCTTTGTATTTTAGCACCCCATTATACTCTTTTTCTTTTTTTCTTTTTTGCATTTTATTCTGCAATTTTTGCCCATTATTCTGTATTCCGTAAACTCCAATCAGACCCTCTTTTATGGAACATTTTAAAAAGAAATTATACGTTGTAAAAAAAATGATACATGTATGTTCATTATCAATATATATCTAAAACAATTACTAATTCAGACCAAAATACATTGTAAGTACATGAACGCAAAAATGGTAAAAACTTAAAAATAGAAATCATCAGGGTTTATGCTGTCTACAAGTTGACGCAATTAAAGATGTAATTGAAGCTATATTTTTGTATGCCCCCCCCCTCAACTACCCCTGTACGTCTGTCCGCCCGTCCTTCCGTCCGCCCGTCCCCCTTTATAGTTATTCCGCAAAACATCTACAGTTTGAATCCTAGAACGTTTTCACTTTGCTGTCTGTTTGCATGTAGTCAGGGTTTTGATCTTTATTAATACTACAACACGCCCGTGATATCGCGGGTCCGTGACTGAATGAAGGTATATAACTATGCGTAAGCCTTATTTTAGTATTGGCATTGTCATATGATAAAGTTATGCCAATTATAAGATACATAGTTTTTTCTGCTTTCAAAATCTTTCTGTTTGAACCAAGTCGACCTGGAACTTATTAATTATTGGTAATATTAATTATTTGGAAAACAAAAGGTCCTGGAATGGAGTAATTTTTAATCAACAGTATTGTAAATAAAATTGAATTCTTTTATTCGCTGTTTTTACGTCATCCTCGCTAACAAATTGAAAACTGTACATATACGCCTTATTTTAAGTCCAGATTTTTAGTATTCGTATTGTTATCTTAGAAAGTCTTACTGATTAAAATACTGCAATAGGGAACAATTTGACAATGATTGAATTTAGTAGTGTCAACCCTGTGATTATGACCCGTGTATATAGCAAAATCCTAAATACACCGTTTGGGGGTGCGCCTGTCAGATGCGGAACGTACAGATAAGGTAATAGGTAAAAGAGGAACGAAAGATACCAAAGGGACAGTCAAACTCATAAATCTAAAACAAACTGACAACACCATGGCTAAAAATGAAAAAGACAAACAAACAACAGCACACACGACACAACATAGAAAACTAAAGAATAAACAACACGAACCCCACCAAAAAACTAGGGGTGATCTCAGGTGCTCCAGAAGGGTAAGCAGATCCTGCTCCACATGCGGCACCCGTCGTGTTGCTTATGCGATAACAAATCCGGTAAATAGTCTAATTCAGTAGGTCACATTCAAGAAAGGGAAGGAGATTGTAGTTACAACGTAAGGAACATATCCGATATCATTTGTGAAACGGTTATTCCATAAAGGTCAACCAACTCGTGATTATACTATTGCCTATTGGTATCGGTATTGGATTCGACTCGGAACTTGTTAATTATTGGCAATATTAATTATGTGGAAAACAAAAGGGTGTGGAGTGGTGTAATTTTTAATCTACACCATTGTCCTATATTAGTTATATCATGGAAGTATTATATTGTCAATATAATACTTCCATGGTTATATATAAAGTTGAATTCTTTGATTTATCGTTTTTACCCGATGACGGCTGACAAATTGGACCTCGTTATTTTAGCCTTATAGATTTGCTCTAATGAAAGATAGTTTTGGTACTTATAATATCACGACAGATTGTGTTTTGTCCATATACTGCTGCTTAACATCGCATATATAAACAAACATTATATCGATGATTCTACAAAGTCTTGAAAGAGTGTCGTGTGGTTATTTATACATCTGCAAGTTAACAAGTAAAACACGCAGACAAACTGACATCTTTGTTAATATCTTTTTTGTTCTGTATAAAATTTATTATATACAAGTCTACATAAACGTTTTAAAAAGTTTACTAAATGGTTATTGTTCCATCAGTGTACATATGTATGCTCGAAGTATATATAGAATCAGTACATGATACACAACATGCGACAAATAAAGGAGGGGGGGGGGGGTAGTAATAACAGGAAACTAAATTAAACTAAGGCTTTGATGGATGTAAACTTCAATAAAACTGGAAGTTACGTAAGGGGAACAGGAAAATAAGAATATATTGCATCACTTACAACAACCTTTAAATTGACCAGTGATTTTTTTATTCATTACTGACCAGCAACACCGAGATAATCCAAAGATTTTTTAAGGGTCCATATTAAGTGTGGACCTAAATGTTCTTTATCTTTAAATATAACGCTTATTATGTAAAATCTTCAATTAACGATTTTGTAAAATTCTTCTATCATTACATGATTTCTTAATTCTGTACATGGTCTACACTATTGTATTAAATAATTATTTTATTTTCCGTTGTTATTCTTTATAATTTTGCAAAATTTTTGGTTCAATTTTGACATTCTTCTATCATTACATGATTTCTTAATTCTGCACATGGTCTACACTATTGTATTAAATAATTATTTTATTTTCCGTTGTTATTCTTTATAATTTTGCAAAATTTTTTGTTCAATTTTGACATTCGCCAGTATCCGTTATTCTGCAACTCCCTTTGAGATCTAATTATATGTGACAATAAATTAATGTGCTTCTCTCTCTGAATTTCGCTTTCTCTCAAGACATTGCACGGTCTTTGTAGTACAGTGTATTTTCCAGAAAATACATCGTGTAAAAACATTTCCAAGGAAACCAAACATACGGAGCTTGAGATATGACATAAAAACAGATGTACATATTTATGTTTAATATACCTACAAAAATACTAAAATACCCCCCCCCCCCCGAAAAAAAACAAGAAAAAAACAATCGCACACAGGCTGGGACACAACTGGAAATATTGTGTTTTGTTATTTAGTCCATCTACACAAATGAGGGGGGGGGACCTTTCACGGGACTCCGGGATCAGGTGTTTTTAAGCACGGGATTTCAGGATTGATCCTTTCTGGATCCGGCTATTCTTTTTTCGAATTTCAGGATGGCGGGATTTGAATTTCTATAAATTCGGGACCTCAGGATTTCATGTTTTAAAGTCTGGGGTTTCGGGATCAGGATCCCTGCAACCCCCCTTACAAATGCTTATCATAAGATGTCTTTTCCTTTTTAATTTTCTTTTGGCCTTGTGTTGTTGTCTGGTTGATATCTTATTGACGTACTGACTACTTACGGGATTTACATTTTACTTTAGGTACTGAAAGTCTGCGACACTGGGCATTTTTTTCAGTAGGGTATATATATAGTAGTAGTATGATATAGAAATGATCGATATAATCTCGTTCTCAACCTTCAAGTTTTATGAGTGAAATAGAATTGAGAACAGTTCTATTTTATATTTGAGATGCTACTTTCAGCAAGGGTACATTTTTTTTTTTTCGGTTAATTTTTACCCATATATATAATTATATATATATATAACAATTTCCTTTGAGGAGACAACCATACGAATCAATACTATTATGATACAAAGCCACGTATAAATCTTCATACCATATACTATTTATACATGTATCCGTATTTAAAGATTTGTGTTCTATTTTTAACATCGAAATTGCGGACGTGAAAGAAAACACCATTAAAAAAAAACCATTAGAATGCAAAATGTAGCAACGGATTAATGATCGTGAAACATCATTTTTGTTTATTTTTAATTTTTTATAATCTAAAAACTGTGTATGAATATTTAACTGTTGTTCAAACCGTGAACAAGGTTAATTAATTTAAGTGTATTATAGTTTAGTGCCATCTATGACTGACTGACAGCAGCGGCGAATTTATGACCAGTATTAGTTTATGTGGTTCATTTCCTTTTCTCTAATTTGAAAATAGTTTTACTAGTTCCGACTGGTGTGATAATTTTCAAAATATGGGATATATAGTCTTACCGTACAATACGTAAGTTTTAACTTTAGTATTTATATAATGTTTGGTTCTTTTGTTGGTTTTTTCTGTATGATGTATTGTAAAATTACTATGTTGATTTATGTATGCCTTCAACCCATATGGGTACAAATGTGCATTATATTCAATAAACTATTAATATCCCAAACTTGCACCCCCTTCTGCTAGACGATGTCTTTTCCCAGTTAATAAAGGGTTTTTGTAAGGACAGTTCTGACATACTACATATAGAATACTTCTGAGACAACGCTGTTTTTTCTCGTCACAATTATGTAGAAATAGTAGTGAGCAACAGTTTTCACACTGGTCGGTAGATATACAGTCAAACTCCTGATTTTTATTTTAAAGATCGTCTTCATGACTGTTTTCATATTCATTTTCAATTTTTAATTTTAGAAAAACAAGTTCATTCTAAAAGAAGTAACATACTTTCCGTCAAATTTACCGTTGACGTTGTCCCATCGAAGTTTTTGCAAAATCTGGTCAAAGGGACGTAATTCGTACAAAACGTCGCAATATTTCGCGGAATCCGCTAGACGGCGTTCATTTACTGTTACTTGACCTTAACTGTTAAAGGGTTAGCTGAGTGACCATAAAAAACTACAGAATAATTATCTATTCTACCGATATAACTCACCTGATCAGCTAGCCTAGATGTCTGTTCTTCGTGTCCATATCTACTGTTCTGGCTGCCTTGGTAACCTGAGGATTGGGAACTGTTTTGTGCAATGTCATCTGGCAATAAGCTTAAAATGTCTCTCTGAATTTCTCTAAGTGTATCACCATGGTAACTCATCTGTCTTCTCATTTTCTTTGCTTCATCTTGCTATAATGAGATAGATAAAACTTAAAAGCAAACAAAAAGGTTACTGAATTTTCCTGTTATGTAATGGTATAAGCTAATCCTTTTCATATGAACAAGATTGCTACGCTGAGGCAGATGTCTCCTGCCATTATGTAAATGAGGAATAAAATCATTCAAACAGCATAGAGTTGAATGGTATCAGTTCAAAAGCTAATTGGTTGATTTAAATGATAGTATAACAATATGCTGGCAAAAAATCCTACCGTTACTATAGAGAGCCTTCTGTTAATCCATCTGTCATTTGAATTAGTTTTACACCTCAAAAAACAGTAACGTTTCACATGATATGTATCATGCAAATATTCAAGTACAAAGATAAAACATGATAGAATACCGTAAACCTCAAGATACACTAAAATTTTAATAAATTTTTAATATCAGCCACTCTTTAAAGTAATGATGCAAAATCTGAAAAAATTAAGTCAATCATTTGTCCATTATTTGCACATGAATGTTTTTTTGATATCTAATTTATTATAATTCCTGTGACGAAAAAGTGTTTGGTAGGTTAGTTTACCGTGATGCAACTTGAACTCAAGTGTGTATTCTTGTGTTTGTGCTTTGTTGTTTGGTGTCTACGTTTCACACGTCTACAGACGACAAATGCCAAGTATACTCTTTAACAGGGTAACCCTAAAAATCTCTGGTAGCGTGATTAAGGGAATCCTGGTCACATAAATAAATAAATGGATCCTGGTGTAGTCTGAACGAAGTCTTGCAAGTTACATAAACACAAAGTCGATTAAAAGCTCAATAATGTATTATTCAAAATCCAAAGTACATGTTACAGTTATACAAGTTTACAACATCTAAAACTGCAGGCTCAACGATACGGTGACATAATCCTAAATCTGCTAGGTACACTCCTCTCGTATACAAATCGTATTTCCTCGTATATTGTATCTCGTCTATCTTCTCACTATCTATTTCTCTCTTTTATACTACTCTAGTAGCCTGATTACAATATGGTTAAATGACTCTGAACAAAGAAATATTCTACAGGAGTTATATTACAGGAGCCCGGAGCCCGGAGCTCAGGTCAACCGAAACTGAGGTCAACCGAGGCACCTGTATAAACAAAGCAACGGGGCACCAGCTGATTTAACATGATTGATTTGACATTTAATAAGTACAATCTGATTGAAGGCGATAAAAATAGATTGTAAGGAATTACTTTATAACGGTTAATGAGAATAAGTAATCTAATTATACCATGATAATAAAATCCAATGATGCATGTAATAAACGAAAAACGTTACATTACCTTTAATAAATTCAAAGCATTTGAGTCTGAAGTATTTGTATCATCTGTTTCCATGGGCTGAGGTTTGGAGACTAACTGCTCCATCTGATGACAAGCTTCTGCTATCATCTTATCATTGCACTTCAACAAAGTCTTTGCATCCGAGTCTTTTCTGAGGTATTTACGAGGAGATTGAGTTACTGTTGACGAATGTTTGTAATTTATATTAGCCATGCTGTAAATTGGAGGATTATTACACCTGTTTATCAGAGTTTTCCCATCTAAATATTGTTTCTCTTGAGAAGAAGATTCATATGTAACACCATTTGTTTTAGGGAAAAGATATTTATCACAGTTCATGGATGATCTGGTTGATTTATGCATTGTTGTACATGGCTGAATCTTTGACATCTTTGGAGACTGTGACATATTGGTTGATGATGTAATCTTGACACTTGATGGTCTTGAAGGTACATTGACATTACCTGTTGAAATTATAAATTCATTCTCTATCATAATTAATCTTGAACCTCATATTGTATTGACAGTAAAACTGTCAGAAAAATATATTCTTTATCATAATTAATCCTTAAAGCTAGTGTATTACAATTGAATGTGACCTATTGAATTAGACTGGTCACCAGATTTGTACTTAAATGAGAAACACAATGTGTGCAACATGTGGAGCAGGATCTACTTACCTTTTCTGAGTTACTGATGTCAACCCTGTTTTCGGTTGGCTTCATGATGCTGAGTTTTTTTAAATTCTGTGTTGTTTTTGTACTGTTTTTTGTTTTTTTTTGGTCATATTTTGTTTTTTTACCATCTGGCATTATTTAATTGTTTTTAATTTTTTAGGAGTAGGATCTTTCATCTCTCAGACTTTTAAGCAATAGTAGAAGTTTCACATCTCAATTTGTTTAAAAGTCATGTATAAAACAGGAAAAATAAATTCACTTTGCAAGTTTTAACATTTTCCCAACTGTTTACTTCATTTTAAATGTTTTACCTTGTTGCTTTGCTGGAGAATATACATCAAGAAGTGATCTTTTTACTGAATCTAACTGCTGGACATGCAATTTCTTGGAGATAGGAGTGGAACTAAAAGAACTGCAAGAGATCAAAATGAATATGCCATTTAAAAGTGAATAATTGATCATAATTTATAGCTGCACAGATTTGTTTTGACATTTGTTTTCTTCACCATGATGAGTGCTCCTCTAGTCTATTTAGTAGGGTTGGTGGTTTATCAAAGAAACATAATATAAATGCTCTTGTGACATACTAAATTAAGGAAGCCATTTATAACTAGAGGCTCTAAAGAGCCTGTGTCGCTCACCTTGGTCTATGTGAATATTAAACAAAGGAAGCAGATGGATTCATGAAAAAATTGTGTTTTGGTGATGGTGATGTGTTTGTACATCTTGCTTTACTGAACATTCTTGCTGCTTACAATTATCTCTATCTATAATGAACTAAGTGCCCCAGTAGTTTCAGTGGAAAATGTTAGTAAAAATTTAAAAATTGACTATAAAGGGCAATAACTCCTAAAGGGGCCAACTAACCATTTCGGTCATGTTGACTTATTTGTAAATCTTACTTTGCTGAACATTACTGCTGTTTACAGTTTATCTCTATCTATAATAATATTCAAGATAATAACCAAAAACAGCAAAATTTCCTTAAAATTACCAATTCAGGGGCAGCAACCCAACAACGGGTTGTCTGATTCTTCTGAAAATTTCAGAGCAAATAGTTCTTGACCAGATAAACAATTTAACCCCACGTCAGATTTGCTCTAAATGCTATGGTTTTTCAGTTATCAGCCAAAAACTGCATTTTACCCCTATGTTCTATTTTTAGTCATGGCGACCATCTTGGTTGGATGGCTGGGTCACCGGATACATTTTTCAAACTAAATTCCCTAAAGATGATTGTGGCCAAGTTTTGATTAATTTGGCCCAGTAGTTTCAGTAGTTTCAGAGGAGAAGATTTTTGTTAAAGATTACTAAAATTTACGAAAAATGGTTAAAAATCGACTATAAAGGGCAGATATAAAAAATATCAAAGTTGATCAAATAATTGTTAAAGAAACAAAATGTCAAAGTGAATTGGCACTTAAATGGCTTCATGGTGCCAAGAAATATATATTTTGCATGATTAAAATTAAATAAATCTTCATTTTTCAAGTATAATGACACATTTCCTAAACTTAAATATGAATATATGTATTAAAAAGTAAATATTTCAAGACATTTTCTTATATAATAAAACAATTGTCAACAAATTATTTGTGACTTTTTGCCCTGTAACTTTTTGTCACTTTTTGTCCTGTGACTTTCTGCCCGTTTACCTAATAACCACCACAATCCTCAGACAATTTTAATATAATTCAACAATTAATTCTTCAATATTCAGCATAGACACACTTACATTCAATAACTGTTATCATGCTTACAATAATCAGCCAAAACAATAGATTGTCAGTTCTCAGCGAAGACCACTATCTTGTGATATTAGGGAAGAACATTTTCTGAATTTTAAAAAAAATATAAAATAATTTTTAATAAGTTTAATATCAACAACATAATAATTTGACAAACGCATAACAGGACAGATGAATGTACACTTAGAAACAAGGATATTATGAAACAGTGCCCCTGAATTCTATTATAGAGATTTTGGCATCATACTTACTTCTGTTTCATAATCTTTCTCAGTTCTTCTACAGTCTCTTCAAACAAATCTGAAATCATACAGATAGGAAATACAAAACTTACCATAGAATAAAAAAAATATACACTAATGTTAATTTAGATGTTTTTGCAAAATTTAAAAATTTGCTTTTACTATTGAACAAAATGTGAGATGGGATAAGTTTTGCAAAATTTATCGTTATCTCAAATTTATATTTTTGACAGCATTATTTGCATGTGTCATTTCCTGACCGCTGAATCTTATATTCTGGTCTTTTCAAATGTTCAACAATTTACAAATGTTTCCCAATTTTTGTTTCATATTTGTCATTTCTATCAAATCACATCAACTTATCAAAATTCAATAACCCAGAGCGTAAAGAACAGTGTTGATATGTACATGTTTTACATTAATCTAAGATCTAAGATAATATATTCAACCACGAAATTCATTTGCTTACTTCTGCCAGGAAAGAACTGTTTTAAGTTTAAATTCTTAATAAGTAATTCAGAAATGTCTTCCATTGGAGGTTCCTGAAATTTACAATCTAAGTATTAATGTCAAAGTCTGTGAAAAATACATTTACAGCAAAATATATGCATCAAGTATAAACAGAAAAAATCTACTGAGTTTCTTCTCCACAGCATTTATATTTCCCTTTAATTGACCATTTACACCAGCTATTCATTATACAAATAGAATC
Source organism: Mytilus edulis (assembly GCF_963676685.1). Classification (NCBI taxonomy): domain Eukaryota; kingdom Metazoa; phylum Mollusca; class Bivalvia; order Mytilida; family Mytilidae; genus Mytilus; species Mytilus edulis. The sequence goes on along the minus strand of NC_092350.1, from coordinate 24,946,515 downwards.
ATAATTTTTGGAAGTATTAAGAAAATTAACATGTTAAATTTTCAATGGTAATTGTGACCTTAAAATAGCATGCTGATGGTACAAGCCAATGTTTTACATGTGGATTGTGTTTTATTCATTCTCAAATTAATCAGGCACAACATATGGTATTGTAAGGTACTATTTCCCTATCCAATATTATAATCAAATATAATAGTTTAATACACATAAAAACGTATTCTTTTATTTCCTGCATGAAGAGACATGTATGTATTGCCTATAATGTCAATGGAATAGGCTATATTGCAGCAAGGCACAAAATTATTTAAATATTATATTTCTGTAATTACCTTTCATCCGGAACATGCATGAAATATTTGCCACTGAACGTTAAGCAATCAACAATCAAATGCTATGTGATAAGAAATTGCTACATTTTCATTGGCTTTTCAGTAGCTGTTTTAGTCAGTGAAAAAAAATTAATCTTAGATTTTAAATCCGATTCAGATACTAAATTAAGATACTTAAACAGATGCTTGTACTTTACCTCAGGTAAAATTTCTCTCAAATCTTCAGAATTTGCAGCACTTACACAGCTAGCAGAGCTAAAAGATAAAATCTTTATGTTTATACTTTTATAGATTTTGGTTTATATTAAGTAATCATTATTAAAGCAAGAAAATCCCAAATAAACATTTAATTTTAGTGCAGGGTTAAAAATGTATATTAGGAAAATAGGTTATTTGTTATCTGGTCCTAAAAGTGGGATTTTACAAAGGATTAGTCTACCAAAATAAAATGATAGATTGGTGCAAGAGAAATTCTTCATGGTTCAATTGTTAAATATCTATTTTTTTCCCATTGCAGTTGTGAAATATTTTGCTCTGATTTTTGGGAAATCTGGAAAACAGAAAACCCAGTATCTTGTTGAAAATATGTAGGTCTATAGAAATGTACAGGTTTGGGTATTTTTTTCATTGATTTATTAAAAAATCAATAGCCCAGTCTCAACTCACAAGAGACATGTTTTCAGCCTTAAATCTTTATAGAAAAGTAATTTAATCTGTATATTTACCACCTTTGTTTTATTCCTATAGCAATCTTTTGACAGAGTGCAATTTTACATAGCTTGAGAAACTTAACCCTAGTACTGCAGGACGTCGATATAGTGACGATCTGTATAACTTTACTCTACTGCCGGTCGTCGATATATTGATAACTTCCGGTAGTTTCATTCATTGCAGGTCGTCGCTATATAGACTTTCTATATAAGGTAAAGGTTTCGAGTTCTAGCCAATCAAATCACGCAGATATTCTTATTTTTAGTCAATATTACGTCAGAAGAAGGATTTCCCCGTAGAAAGATGTTTTCATTGGTTGCTTCCAGCATTCCATTCTAAAATTATTTTGATGACAAAGTTGACCCCGTAGTTTGTTTACATTTGAGTTTGAAACAATGGAAGTCGTCAAAGATGTAGCGGACAGAGATGTGTTTTTATAGCAAGAAGACCCTGAAAATCGTGATTTTGTTGAAGAAATAATTCTAAACGATGAATGTAATAAAGGATTTTTATGTTTGATGAGGATGATCTAGAAAATGATGAAAAAAATAACGACGTTTGAGGACACGTGTAAACCTGGATACACATGTTCTCACTTTTGATGCTTTGAAGAAGTAAAAACTCTGCTGTTGGACAAAATCCAGTGATGATAGATTTCTTTAGTTTAATTATTGATTAAAATTTCATAAATAAATTAGTTGAAGAAACAAACCGATACACTATAAACTTTTTTTCTACTTTTATTTGATTTAACTAAATAATTTCATAATCCACTGTCACTTATTTTACACTATGAAATTCTGCATTCAATTCTGCAAAACAAATACATTCAATGTTATTTTCTAAAATGATCAGAAATTAAAGAAAATTAACAAAACAATAAATGATGGTGTAAAACTGATAAATTTCTGGAAAAACTCGGCACAGTGAGATGCAGAGGCTAATTAGCATCATGGCACTGCAGTGAACTGATAATCTATCTATAGCTTACAGTACTAGGGTTAACACTGTCCACACATTCAGTGTGGCTCCATTGTGAATTCAAGTGATTTTGTTTTGTTTTCGATCATTTTTTAATTCATAATTGATTCATTGGATTTGAACATGGGTATTTATAAAGTCACTGTTGCATTTTATTTCAATTTTGACTCCTTTGAAAAAGGGTTAATTCTATGTAATCTACAAAAGATTTATTTGACACTGTTATTAACCCCTATTTAAACCAATCCTACCTGACTGTTGTTCTAATCTTTGGTGATGAAGGTGTGATAGAATTACTACCAGCACTTCTGTATCCCAGATCAGACCTCTTGTTACTGTTAGATGTAGATGAAGCTCTGTAACTTGGTTTGGGTAATATCAAAGGACTACAAAATTTCAAACAATTTATTAATGTTAATTATTATCAATGATAATATCATTACTATTTATAAGGAATGTATACAAAAATTAAACAAACAAAAAATGAATTCACTTTCTTATCCATTTTTACTCAAGTTGTATTGAAATACTTCAATTTTTCTGTAAAGCTGACAAAAGTAGAACATTTTTCATTTGAGATTAACATACAGACCTGTGACTTATATTAAGTTGATCATCATGTGACTGGTTATCATCTTCTTTGTCACTCTGATTTAAAATCTTCTTCAAATCTTCTTGTGTTTTTTTCTTTACTGCATCAGGAATATATATTTCTAGAGAGAAAACAAAGTACATAACTTTAGTCATGTTAGTAGTGATGTTGTACATGTATAACAAAATAACAGATAATCAAAAATTGTTTTGTCTTAATACATGTATTCTTTTATAAAAGATTTAAATGGAAATACTAGCTGTTCATTCCAAATTTCAAAATCTAAAGGGCTACAGGTGTACCAAGGGTTTATTGCTGTGTTTATTAATTATGGTGAAAATTATGATGAGAAAAGATCTGCAAAAAGTTAAAACTCCTTATGATACAAAAATGGTTTAAATTGCATATGTAGTAAATAGTAAAATTGTAATAATTAATCACAATGTGTGTCCTTTGCTAAAAATCACAATGATAAATGCATGCAAATATTTCTCAATTCCGTATCTTTTAGCTATGATGTTCTCATATTTACCTCTGGATATTGTTGAAGATTTCTTTCCTGCATTGAAAAGACCCATTTTCCTCTGAAAGAACAAATAAAACAAAATCTGAAATCTATACAAAACTTTGTTAAACTTATGCATATAACTATTATCAGCCATGGTTGCATGGTTGAAAAGGAAAACATATTTACTAATTTAAATATATAAACTTTTAATTGATTGGCCTCCCAATATGCAAAACTTATTCTTTTCCAGCTTAGAACTTCTTAAGGTCATTGCCCATGCAGGGCACAGCAAACTATTACAATTTTACCAATACTTCATATTTAAAAATCTTACACTTAAAACGATAATAAAGACAACAACATCCATCAATTACCGCATGGTAAGAGTTTACTCTGGTCGACACGTTTCGCCAACAAGGGCGGCATCTTCAGGACAATATTACACATGAAATCAAACAGTGAAGTACAAATTTTGCGGTTTTATGGTTCGCAGAACAATTGAGGTTGTTATGACGACGTTATAGATATAAATAGAAAGTGAAAGTAAAATAAGAATCTGGTATATAGGTAAAAGTGAAAGTTAGTCAATAAAGTTATTAAAGATGTGGTCAGTGATTGAAGAAAAAAGATAAAAATTGTTAAAATTGATTTTTTTCATGACATGATCGTCATTTATCACATGCAACAGTTTATTTGGCATTTGGTATATCAAGTGTTGCTCACCTTGGTCTATGTGCATATTTTAAACAAAAGACACAGATGGATTAATGACAAAATTGTGTTTTGGTGATGGTAATGTGTTTGTAGATCTTACTTTACTGAAATTTCATGCTACTTACAATTATCTCTATCTATAATGAACTTGGCCCATTAGTTACAGAGGAAAATATTTTGTTAACATTTACAGAAAATTACAAATTTTTTTTGAAAATTGTTAAAAATTGACTGTAAAGGGCAATAACTCCTTAAGGGGTCAAATGACCATTGTTGTCATGTTGACTCAATTGTAGATCTTTCTTTGCTGAACATTATTGCTGTTTACAGTTTATCTCTATCTATACTAATATTCAAGATAATAACCAAAAGCAGCAAAATTCCTTAATCAAAGAGCTGATAGCTCTGAGGTGGAAGAAGGTGAATAAAAGGTAACCTGAATTACCACAAAAGCAGCCCCACTAACCCAAGCTGCTTTGTTTCATTATCGTTATGATGTATTTTTTTTTTCTTCAAACAAGAAAAGGTCATAAGTACATGGATTTCCCATCCGTACAATCATTTTCTATGTTCAGTGGACTGTGAAAATTAGGTAAAATCTTTAAATTGGCAGTAAAATTAAGAAGATCATATCTTAAGGAACACATGTGCACTAAGTTTCAAGTTGATTGGATTTCAACTTCATCAAAAACTACCTCGACCATAAACTTTATAACCAGAAGCAGGACGAACGGACAGACCAGAAAACATAATGCCCATAAATGGAGCATAAAAATAGTAAGGCTTGTTACATACCCGCCAACTTTTGAAAGTTCCCATAGGGGTTTTTAGTGCACAACAGCAATTTTAAGGTTACAATTTTAAGCGAAGTATTTTGCACGATCTGGATTGTCTAGAAAAAGTGTCATATTTGTATGATGAACTTACATGCCTTTTTCTTAAGTCTGTTTGCATGATTCTAGTTATTAAATCGGTAGAAGAAATGAAGCTAGCAGATCAGGGTTTATTTTCTTGCGTAAGAATATTAGATGCTTGTTGAAATTTCCAATTTTGAATTATGCACACAAAGATGGACCTTTAACAGGTTGGGAATAATACTCCAAATGAGGGGTAACCTTATTGGAAGAACATTACAACCCACTGTAAAAAATGAGCACATTTTTATTCATATTATTAGATGAAACTTTCCCCAAAGAACTATGCATCTATTAAGTACTAAATGGTCAAAATATGTCAAAAGAATTTTCTGTTGTTTCTAAACTTATATCTTCTTTATTAATTTGACCCCTCATTTAGAAAAGTTGTTCCAATTATAAGAATTTTCCTACTTTTGAGTTTAATATAAATCTTAAAAATGTTCTTTCTTTTTTTTCAACAGTAAAATGACCACTTGTTTTAGGAACAGTCCCTTATTTAAGGGACACCACTCATAATTGGGGGGGGGGGGGGGAGGGTCCCAACCTGAATACAAAAATAAAATATGTTACAACCAGTGTCAATAAATTAGTGAAAAAAATACTATTTACTATCCTTATCATGTTTATGGTAGTACAGTAGACTCCGGACAATCGGATACCCAAAATGTCAGCTAAAAATATCCGATTACCCGATATATTCAATTAGACGATGAATGTATATTCAATGAATATTCTACAATAATAAGTAGATCTATTGCTTAAAGGGCTGGAGGATTGATGGAGTGATTTTTATCAGTTACATCACCACGATGTTTGCAGAAAAATTATCAGCTGATTATGTAGCTAATGATTAAATTTGTTTCCACTTGCAGTTTTTAAATCCTATATTTATTAAAATCAATCAAATGTCCTGAAATATTTATGTAAATTATTATCTTCCATCCATAGTTTGTCTTTACTTGTTTAGTAAACAAATTATTTACATTTTCACACAGGTAAACTAATTTGGCTATAAGCAGATCAAAGCATGTCTGAGTAGAATCTCTAATTTAACATCGTAATTGTTATAATTTTATTTCTTTACATAATCAAATTTAAATTTATGAAAATAATCATGATTGATAAAATAGTATTGCATAAAGTTTACGCTTTCAGAGACTATTTATGTTTAGGTCATGGTTCTAGAGGCTTCTTCACATATTTGTAAATAAACCAATATGGCCGCCACACGTGATTACCTTTGCACATGTGAAAAAATATTTCTGACAATAGTCAGATTTCTCTTGTCAAAAGGGATTTATATTTATATTGCAATAAATTATTCAGAAGGAGGTACATTCAGTTTCAATTATATTTCTTATTCTATGACCATTTAGAGTTTAATCAAATTCTCCCAACAGTAACGTACTGCTCTTGTCAACTGAAATAATTTTATAAATAGATTCATACCATTTGAAGTAGAAAGGCATCTAATTCACATGCCAAGGAAAACAATGAATAAAGACACCAATTTAATAAGAAATAGATCCTTTTTTATTTATTAAAAACAAAATCTTCTTGTCTGCAAGATTGCAAATTCGTAACTTCAAGGGCGAACTTGTAAACGGGGCGAGTTGTCCCGATACCAAATTCACGCATGCGTACTACAAATATCTACAGTAAAAACATCCGGTTACAAGTAAACAAATAACGTTCATGGATTTCATGTGGATGAGAGGAAATCTATTAATTTACATAAATAAAAAGGTCATATTTACGATAGTGATTGTTTTTCAATCCTAATTTACAAATTAAATGATTCAGATGCTTAATCATGTGTAAAAATCGGTGTCGGGAATCTTAAGTTGTTATGAAATTGTAATACACAGAAACGAATGCGGCATACGGAGGCTCAATGAATTTAAAGTCGGTCCCATAGGTCTTCAGAAGACTTGACATCTTCTTCCACCAAAAATTACCAATTCAGGGGAGTCACCAAACAACCGGTTGTCCAATTCATCAGAAAATTTCAGGGCAGATAGATGTTATAAACAATTTAACCCTATGTCGGATTTGCTCTAAATGCTTTGGTTTCAGAGTTATAAGCCAAAATCTACATTTTACCCCTATGTTCTATTTTTAGCTATGGCGGCCATCTTGGTTGGTTGGCTAGGTCACTGCACACATTTTTTAAACAAGATACCCCAATGATGATTGTGGCCAAATATGGTTAAATTTGGCTCAGTAGTTTCAGAGGAGAAGATTTTGGTAAAAGATTACAAAAATTTACAAAAAATTGGTAAAAAATTTGTAAGGGTTCCGCAGAACCCAGTGTCTCGCCTATTTTTGCTGTAAATCGCAGGCTCAACAACAATGAGGAAAAAAATCAATAAAAATATTCCTCTTGTTACTATTTTATGATTGTAAAATTTGGGGTCGTAAATTGGTATCCTGTCCGAAAGATGGTTTCTGGATAATAACTTTATTATAAGTCAACAGAAATCAACAAAATTATAACACAACGTTTATAACCACAAAAGGAAGCTTGGGATTGATTTTGGGGGTTATGGTCCCTAAGGTTTAGGAATAAGGGGTACAAAGGTGCCCAAAACAAGCTTTAATCTAGTGTCGGTTTAAAAAGTTGTGTATAAGTATTTCAATTGTTCTGAAATTGTACCACAATGTTTAATACCATAAGTAGAAGGTTCGGATATATTGTGTGGGTTATGGGACAAACAGTCTAATAATTACGGACCAAAAACAAACATTTTTGTAAATTCAAGACCCTTAATTGGAGTTTGTCCAGAATGGTTCTTGAATTACCTAATACCAATGCTTTATGAAATCTTCTTTGAAAATTAGAGTTATCTTTCTTTGTTCAGTCAACTTAAATCAATTATACAATATACAATGCAATATTCACTTTATTACCAACTGATAAATAAAAGCAGTCATTAATAACCATTCAGTGATTGCAAGCACTTTCTAGGGTATGCCCTTTTACAAATGGAAAAATTATACATTTTTTTAGTTTCTGATCTCTTAACTGAAGTTTGTCTCCTCTAAATGTTTCTCATTTCAGAAATTAAAAAGAAAATTTCTTTAGATATTTTTGTTTGAAAGGAGTAATATTCAGCAGTATAGTGAATTGCTCCTAACACAAAAGCAAAACAAATATTTAAGTTCATTAGACCACATTCATTCTGTGTCAGAAACCTAAGCTGTGTCATCTATTTAATCACAATTCAAACTCAGAGCTGTTTCCAGCTTGAATGTTGTGTCAATACTAGCCCCAACTGTTCAGGCTTCGACCTCTGCAGTCGTATAAAGCTGGGCTCTGCGGAGCATCTGGTCCATTCATTTGTTTATTTTTCAATTTGTGTGAATTAACATAGTTACAGTAAATGCTAATTACTGCACTTTCATACCACAACATATATTGTATTGGTACATGTATCACTCAAATGTGTATCCATATAACAAAAAAAATGAAAAGGAATAATTTTGCATTACCTTTTGAATACTATGACTTTTTAGATATGTAGACATATTAAGACTCATTAGTAGATGTTGATAATATTGGCTTAAAATGCTTGAAATTCTATCAGATTACTTTTGGAGCAGTTATGAGTTTTGAAATTAGAAAGATCATATCATATGCAACAAGTGTAGTAAGTTTCAAGTTGATTGGAATTCAGCTTCATCAAAAACTACTTTGACCAAAAACTTTAACCTGAAACTCCCACTTCCATTTTCTATGTTCAATGGACCATGAAATTGGGGTCAAAAGTCTAATTTGGCTTTAAAATTAGAAAGATCATATCATAATGAACATGTGTACTAAGTTTCGAGTTGATTGGACTTCAGCTTCATCAATCAAAGAGCTGAAAGCTCTGAAGAAAAATGACGCCACTGTCTCTAATATTGGGATAGTTTTTATGCAAGTCTTGATTTTCACATACCGTAATTAGTTTAACAATGCAACATGTATCGTAAGCATATAATTGATATTCGTATATGTGTGTGTGTGTGAAGTGAAGGTGACAACTGGCTGGTTTTTTAAGACAAATGAATAGGTCAAGACTAGCTGAATTGTACAAATAAATACCGTAGAAAGGCTTGTATATTTCTCACTGGTACATAGTCTGAATCTGAGTCCGTTCGCTTCCATTCACGTTTGCGCCCACTCATTTTCACCCCTTTCACTTTCACACCCTACATGTTCGCACCCAATCTTAATTGGTTTTGTGTTTTTAATAACTATGTAAGCAAGTGTTTTCTTATAAGTATAATTGTTGTCATTGTCTCAAAATAAAGTGAGACAGCAATTTTTTTTTTGTGTTGAATAAATCTTAATTATGTTTTGGATAAGGTATTGCTAAAAATAATAATAATCCTTTCTAAATAAAGTGGTATTTTGTCAACGTTTTATTTTGTGTTGAATAACTCTTAATCATGTTTTGGTTAGTGTATTGCTATAACTTGTTTCATTGACTTGTTTCAAAATGAAGTGAGATTCTGACTATGTTTGTTTCTGCGTGTTGAATAAATTTTATCATGTTTTGGTTATATTAGTGGATTGCTATATTTTGGTTTCTATGTTTTATTGTTTCGTTGTTTCAGATCAATGGGACCAAGCTGTTAAAAACAATTATCTTTTGTGTTTTTTCCTTTAAAATCTTCAATGTTTTACTCATACCAAGCTATAAATACATTCAGTATTTACACCAAAGCAATTTAAAGCAACAACCATAATTTTCCAATTATTCAACTTGAATTTGAATTAAAATTGGGCGTGAATGAGTAGAGTGTGAATGTGCGAACGTGTAGGGTGCGAAAATGTATTGGGCACAAACAGACCTGATGCCACACAGTCTGAACCCCCTTCTCCCACAAAATATTAAGTAAATAATCTTTTTGTTACTGCTATCAAAGGTCTAATGAAACTCAGATAGTTTCAAACATTTGTCAAAGAATTCTAGTCAAACTGGCACCTAGTTAAATTGGCACCTGAACGTCGTAGGAAGGCGTCCCAGAAAAATAATAAAATAGCCTTGCCAGACGTCATAATTATTTGGACTAATACATGAGATATTGTGTATTTTTCTGCATTATTTTAACCAGTTGAGCATTTTACAGGATTGTTGGTTTAATGCTGTTTAAACTTTACTGAAAAACAAACACCTTAAATTTGCTAATTATTTGGCATGAAAGTTTGATTTATTGAAAGGGACTCATAGTTTTCCATTTTATTTTAATAATTGACTTGTTTTTACAATTACACAAATTGTCTAATTGTTAAAACAACAGCTTTGGTATAAAGGGCTTCGTTGTTTACCTTTATACACTACATATTCACTTTCGTTTCGTGGTTTACCAAAATACACAACAACATATTCACTATGTACTTGGTAACAGTAATTAATTAATTGAATAGAAAATATTATATCAAATATTATTGGATGCCGAATTGACGTCGAATAGGTGCCGATTTGACTAGATGCCAATTTAACCAGGTGCCGACTTGACTTGTACGTTTCAATTCCTCTGCGATCGTTTGCGGTATTTTCTTGAGAAAACCTATTTTCCATCATCAAAGAGAAGAAGAAACTGCTTTAAAATGATTCTGGAACGCTTCATGATTGTTAAAATAAGTTTAATTCACTCAAAAACAATTTTAAAACTTGCGATTAAACAGGAAGTTTCCAAAGCACGTGTAAAAGAAGAAATTAACCGGTGAGAGTGGAAATCCGTATATGACAGATATCCCTATTGTACGACTTTGAAAGTAAAGCAGTTCAATCCTTTTGTAAAACAATCTTTAATATACCTATCACATTAATGTTTGAATGGTCTTAAGCTTATTCAAACCATATAAGTCGGTATGAAACACCAAAACGGAATGAACAATAACCGATTACGTTTTGTAGTTTACAAATTCTAAAACTGGTTCCCGTCAAACTACAACACTTTGTTCGAGTGTAGTGGAATACAAGCAAAAACCAGTGTAAACTGGGTCCTGGCTGGTTTAATACTACACAATGATGCATAATGATAACACAAGCAGATTCCAGTTTGTTTGGAAAATAGGAAATACGAAACCAAGCGCGGTAGGCAGAGCAATGTAATGAAGTTCAGGTCGGCAGTTATGGAACAATGACTGCGTCATTTTCCAAAAACTACCTTGACCAAAAACTTTAACCTAAAGCGGGACAAACGAACGAACGGACCCACAGACCAGAAAACATAATGCCTATCTACTATTGTAGGTGGGGGCATAAAAAATTTAATAAATAACACTCATAATGCTCAGATTGGTTGTCATCGTGCAACATAGTTAATAACACCATATAGAAAAAACATAGAACTCATTTTGTCATAAGACACTGTCAAACATCCATACATACTATCCACACTCATCTGTGTCCACACTTGTATGATTGTAAGAAAATCTAAGTCCATTTGAAAGTAAATTACAGAAAAAAACAGAGTAATCTTTTTACAAACTTTACTTCTGGATACAATCTTATGATCATAAATAAGGTTATTTCCAAGTTTGGTACAAACCCAGGATAGTTTAAGAAAGTTATTTAAATTTTAAAAACTTTAACCACAGAGTGAATGTAATGGTTCCCTGCAGAAAAAACTAAGTCCATTTATAAGTAAAATACGGAAAAAATTGAATTTTATTTTTACAAAATTTTCTTCTGGATACTATCTTATGATCATAAACAAGCTTCTGTCTAAGTTTGGTACAAACCCAGGATAGTTAAAGAAAGTTATTAAAATTCTAAAAACTTTAACCACAGAGTGAATGTAATGTTTCCCCGCAGAAAAAACTAAGTCCATTTATAAGTAAAATACGGAAAAAATGGAATTTTATTTTTACAAAATTTACTTCTGGATATTATCTTATGATCATAAACAAGCTTCTGTCCAAGTTTGGTACAAACCCAGGATAGTTTGAGAAAGTTATTAAAATTCTAAAAACTTTAACCACAGAGTGAATGTTTTGTTTCCCCGCAGAAAAAACTAAGTCCATTTATAGTAAAATACGGAAAAAATGGAATTTTATTTTTACAAAATTTACTTCTGGATACTATCTTATGATCATAAACAAGCTTCTGTCAAAGTTTGGTAGAAATCCAGTATAGTTTAAGAAAGTTATTAAAATTTCAAAAACTTTAACCACAGAGTGAATATTTGTTGACGCCGCCGCCGACGCCGACGACGACGGAATGTAGGATCGCTTAGTCTCGCTTTTTCGACTAAAGTCGAAGGCTCGACAAAAATGACTATAAAGGGCAATAACTCCTTAAGGGGTCAACTGACCATTTTGGTCATGTTGACTTTTTTGTAGATCTTACTTTGCTGAACATTACTGCTGTTTACAGTTTATCTCTATCTATAATAATATTAAAGATAATAACCGTCCAAACACGGCAAAATTTCCTTAAAATTACCAATTCAGGGGCAGCAACCCAACAACGGGTTGTCCAATTCATCTGAAAATTTCAGAGCAGATAGATCTTGACTTGATAAACAATTTAACCCCCATGTCAGATTTGCTCTGAATGCTTCTGTTTCAGAGTTATAAGCCAAAATCTATATTTTACCCCTATGTTCTATTTTTAGCCATGGCGGCCATCTTGGTTGGTTGGCCGGGTCACTGGACACATTTTTTAAACTAGTGGCCAAGTTTGGTTAAATTTGGCTCAGTAGTTTAAGTGGAGAAGATTTTTGTAAAAGTTAACAACGACGGACGACAACGAAAGACAGACACCAAGTAGTGAGAAAAGCTCACTTGGCCTTTTAGGCAAGGTGAGCTAAAAATGTATCCCAAACTTCATTTTTTAACTTGTGCACACATGTTTTAAATGCAAGCAGAAGTAAAAAAAATATTTCAAATAGATATAACATACGGTCAATCTGTTTTGACATATACTGCTAACTTTAGATGGATCTATAGTAGGTCTCAATATCTGAAAGAAGAAAGTAATTATAATTATCAATTACAATTTATCAATTTCAAGTCAGACTTTACCATATTTGTATATAAACCATGTAAGATATAAATGTGGTGCAAAGGTCAATGTTAACAAAAGATAACACAAAAAGACAGCAAGAAGTCAATGTATGGTCTTCAATATATCTCTTTGCAGTGGTATCATGGATATTGTAAACAATAATATGCATGTGAATAGATAGGTTTTAAATTTGAGTTTGAGTTATATCCCTTGGTCGCCAGACAGTGAGCTTAGCCATTTGTGCTGATTTGAAGAGCAGAGAATCATGGAATAAAGTGTAAAATTAATGAGTGCAAAGAAATAAATTTCTAAAGAACCTTTGGTGTGAAAATAGGAAGAGTCGCATCAAAAACTGTTTTATGGGCAATGTAAAATTGCAGTAAAATGACTCATTTTGAACCCAGCAAATTGAATTACATATTTGAATATATTTCTCAGCTTCAAAAAGAACTATCGTACATCCAGGTTTATGAAATTGACAAAGGAACCAAAGAAAATCATTTAACCTGATGGAAATGAATTTTGCATATTGATCATGTTAGCGAAAATCAAAAATTAAAATATTGACTTAACTAAAAACTTACATGACTAACATCATTAGCTATCTTCAGATGCTTGGCAACATCATGTCTGTCTGTCGTTTCTACCTGAATGGAAATAAAAATAAAGATAAAAACATTTCGAATCTAATTTATCGTTTTTCATGCTGTGTCTAACTAAATTTGTTTTTTTACGTTTGTTTTATTAAAAGATTCAGCAGATGAACTCATGTATAAACCCCTCTGAAGTTTCATCAATTTTTACCGGAAAATTAGGCACCACTCTTCATAGAAAGCATGTTCAGCATATATTTTATGCAAGATGATGGATAATACCATTTTGAGTTACAATTTTAAGATTTCTTTTCTCCCATGTACTTTTAAACATGTTTAAATATGCACAAAATGTGTATTTTAAAAATGTGAAAATCCTTTAATGTCAAACCCTGAAAACTACAGTAATAATCAAATTTTATGGTTTCACCTTTTTCACTTTTCTCTGTGGTTTTTGTCTTTTCCTTCTTCGTCTTTTTTTGTTTGTCTTTTTATCAGAACTAGTAGACGATTCAGACTCGTTCATGCTAGATGAGCTCTCTCCTGCCACTTCATGAACTGTCTTGCTCTTTGTAAGGTCTATACAACTTTGTTGATCCTTTCCAATGACTATAGCTCCACTACTACTTGGTACTGAATACCTTGCTCTGAAAACTTTGGGGAAAAAAAGAAAACCATCAAAATTGAACGCATTCTTATATTATGAGCACTGCAGTGATCACGTCAAATATGTTTTCAAAAATTGATGGTAAAGAAATCGAAAAGTAAAATCTGTCATGTCTGTTAATACAAATTCAAAATATAGCATCAGTTCAAAGAACAAAATGAATGAAAATTTGAAAAAAGCAAGATGTTTGTGTGTGTATGAGTTTACACACAAACATGATAAATAAAAAGAAATGTGTGGTATTAGTCAATAGGACAGCAACCTAACAGTAAAACAAAATACAGAAGACACTTTAGTTTTTCTAAAGAAATACTGGGAAGATATAGTTAGTTACCTTGTAGCACAGACTGTTTGATTCTTTCTCTTTCTTCTATTTCAGATAAAATTGGGTCTTTATACCTTTTCCTGTTTTTCTTTCCCATTAGACATTGTGTTAGAAATGGTTAGAGGTCATATTCTAAAACACAAAAACATATAAATTATACATTAAAACTGAAAACATGGTAAAGTGTATAGATGTGAAATATTAGTTCAAATAAACAAATGATATATGTATATATATAAATGTTAGACTCAGATCGACGTCTGGCCTCTAATCTACGGCCGTTTCTCAAGTCGATGTCCAAATCTGAGGTCACGTTTTCAAATCGACATCCAATATTTTAAAACTCTAATCGACATCTGATGTATCTGCATGTATTGTCAGACAAAACTACGCCTGATTGATTGTAGTCGTATTTAATCGATGTCAAATATCAATTAAATAAATTACTGGACTTAATTGTTTACACTCATACATGTACATGTTTTGTAGGGTTCAAACAATTACACATACTTTCCATACAGATTTTTTTTCAACCTGAATAGGTATTATTTAGTCAGGAGCCTCTGGCATTTGTTAGTCTTGTATGATTTTTAATTTTAGTTACTTGTGTATAATTCAGAGTTTAGTATGACGTCCATTATCACTGAACTAGTATACATATTTGTTCAGGGGTCACCTCCGGGTATGGGAGTTTCTTGCTGCAATTAACACCCATTGGTGGCCTTCGGCTGTTGTCTCATTTCTCAATTTTATCATGCACATTAAAGTTTATCTTGATAAAAAATTAATCCAATCGATCTACATAGTAGTGAGTCATTCCTATTCCTGTTAATAAATGACATGCATGTAAGTGTATGTCAAGGAGAAAGAAACCTAACGACAAAAAAAAAACAAATGTCATCTAGAGGACATTATTCAATCTTCAACATAAGACAAAATAAAGAAATACAGCCAATTGTTTTTTAATAAGATAATTCGGACTCCAAATTTTAGAGTTTTACACCTGAAGTGAAACATATATACGCAAGATTGGATGATTGTTGGTTGCTAAACGTCCAGTGGCAAATATGTCATGCATGTTTAGGACGAGGTATATACGCAAGAAAATTGGAATTATGTTACACAACTGTTCTAGGTTAAGTGCTCACACACATGTTTAACCCCAACATATTCTTTATGGGCCTGTAGTGCAGTAGTTTTCATTGGTCATATTTGTTATTCAGATTTTTTTTTATAAATTGAATTGATTACATTATTCATGTCATACCCCATCTCCATGTTTTATATAACCTCTTAAATAAAATAAAAATTATATCACGACCTGTTTACATATTTAGTCTAGTATGTTATAAATCTTTTTAAAAAAACTTCTTTTTTAAAAAATATAACCTATTTGTCACACATAATATGTTTAAAGGTCTTAAGGTTTTAGCTGCTGTCGGTTCTGGTCAATTGTGTATTCTGTGTCCAAAACGGACGTTGATTAGAGAAGCTAAAAATTGGAAGTTGATTAGAGAAGCCAAAATAATGGAGGCCGATAAGATATGCAGAAAATTGGCCGTCGATTTGGAAGGATATTTTATTGTGACGTCAGATTTGGACATCGATTTGAGGAACGGATGTCTATAATTAGAGACCAGATGTCGATCTGAGTCTTACATATATATAAATGAATTTGTGATCGATATAAACAATGTAAAGGGATTTCATGAAACATTGCATTGTAAAACATTGAATCCCAGGCATGCCATGTTTTACAAATAAAATGATTTATTGCTGACATGATAAAAGTCCTTAAACTAAATGATATAAATGCTCACAACTATCATGACTATGAAATGGGTTTGGGAAGCTTATGAATTTATCTATATATAATTCCTTATTACATACATGTTGTACAAATGTATAAATCTATAAGAACTAGTACACATTTTTGTTTAGGGCCATTGGAAGCCTGCCCATGTGTGTGGGATTTCTTCACTGTGTAGGTGGCCTAATGAGCAGGGGCGTAGCCAGAAGAAAACGATGTGCAAGCAAGTACCGCCGAGCAGAGCGAGGCGAAAAATTTTTGGGACCCTTTAATGCAGAAAAATGTTTTTTTTTCGGTTTTCGGTCAAAGGACGGTTTAAAGAGGAGCTACATGTATATAGGACTTATAAACAATTTATGAACGTAAAACTATTAATACTTGAATCTTCTAAATAGAGTAAATCATGTTTAATTTAATACATAAACAACACATGTTTGAATTACAGAATTTACTCAACATTTACCAAAATCTGCTCTTCCGGTCTAAGCAGAAACGAACTTCTCTATTACTTTGTCAACATTCACACTGAAATCCCGATCAATATGCAGTAATGCTAGCGATGATAACCTGACGTTGTTAATTTTCAACAGACTTAATAAACTGATAGATCTGCATGGTAGCACTCGCGAGATGTTATAAACCAGCGTACGTGTTCTCCATCGAGCGACCTCCCGATTGAAATTGTCCGCCAAATACATGCCAGGTCATTTTGTATGACATAATGTCTCAAACAATGTTGAGAATTATTCGTTGGTTATATGTCCTACAACACGAGGAAGCAGATACGACACAAAGAAGCTATTTTCTGATAATACCAGACATCCTCTACTCTCCAATTCCATTATCATATGGTCTTCGTGTGTGAACACAAAATATAATGAGACTTTCCAATGCTCTTTTGGTGTGTTTTCAGGGTGATTGGCTCTGGTAGTCTGTCGAATACATCGCCTCGGCATATTTTCAATAATATCAAATGGTTTTGATAAATCTTGATTGGTACATCGCATCGCAAACAGATAAGCCGTACTCTGTAAAATGTGCTCCGAAACTACACGTCTTAGACTGAGTATAATAAATTCAAATCTGGTAAAAAATACAAGTTACTGTCCAATTTTTACATGATCTCTAATAAAACGTTTAATTTGAAATGCCGTTATTTAATGAAAGTTCATCAATTAAAAAAGTAACAACATATGTGTTTCCTTTAACCATAATTAATTTGTAAATTTTTATTTTGGCATTTTTTTTTTGCTTGCCGAATCGATGTGCACGCAACTGCGTGTTAGCGTATATGGAGCTACGCGCCTGATGAGTCTTTTGTTATCTCTTTTGTCTGGTTATTGTCTCTGTAACAAATATAAGCCAAAATCTACATTTTACCCCTATGTTCTCTTTTTAGCCATGGCATCCATCTTGGTCTGTTAACCAGGTCATCAGACGCATTTTTTAAATTAGATACCCAAATGATGATTGTGGCCAAGTTTGGTTAAATTTGGCCCAATAGTTTCAGAGGAGAATTTAAAAGACAACAGACGCCAGTGATGAGAAAAGCTCACTTGACCCTTTGGGCCATGCGAGCTAAAAAAAGCTGATACATGTAACAATCACAACAAGCATGGATAAGGCAATACATTGTACAGTTCCGGAAAATATACGGATTCAACATACACTAGATATGCAACAGATGTGCATATAGTACTACAATAACTTATTAGGTGAAAATCCCCCCTTCTGTTTTACTAAAATTTCCAGCACCCCATGTGAGTGATGCCATGTCATAATCTAACCCAGGACCTTCAGCATGCACTGCAGCCTCTTAACCACTAAAATAATAAATATTTGATTTTTTTGTCAAATTTTACTTTCAAGAGACATCCCTTTAAGCAACCTTGATAAATCGTACAGGAATATTTGTCTAATGTATTAGACAGACAAAGTTGACCTGTTTCTAAAGATAAAAATAATTAATCTGTGTCATTCTAATTACTTAATAAAGAAAGGGTTTTAAACACTTTTTAAATCTTCCCGCTGCTGCAGGCCATTTTGTTTTTCCTTGTACGAAACTACTATTTTTTTTTATATTACTTATTTAATCAATTAATTGTCCAGTAATTAAATCATTGTTACGAAATTATATTAATTAAACCAGGTAAACATAATCAAACATTTATTAGTTCTTCCTAGCTTTGTCTAAACAGGTGCCGACCTGCGCCAAACCATAGTTACGACCAAACGGAAGTTGGTCATAAACAGCTTGTTTGTAACAGTTTGGTTGTTTTTATGAAAACATCCTTTGAAAATGGCACACACAGTTATTTCAGCCAAATATCCTCCACATATCGACCCAACAAGAACACCATTAGCTTATGGAGACAGAGCAGTTCCCAGACTGGTAAATAACTTAACTTTAGACTTATATAGTTTAAATAGGGTACACGACAACTCGTACTTTCGGCAAGTCGTACTCAACCAACTCGTACCCTATTTTTACCAACTCGTAACCATGTTTTATTTGATATTATTTATCTAGTTTATATGCATAGTTATTGTAACTTTCTTTCGTATATCATTATATAGCAAAATACAAATGAAAAAACAACTTTCAATGTTAATAAAATGCAATTATAATTGTTTTAAATAAGCTTATGTAATGCTAATCGTTAAAATATGCTAATCAGTGGTCATCTGTGGATAACATACTTACAAAAATAGAATGGATTTGTTAAAAGTCGAATAATCAGAGAGAAGTAAATGAAAACAAAAAATCGGTATAAGTGCGGCACTATGAACATCAAAGACCGTTGAGTTATACTTAAACAATCACCATCCTCACCGAAAAGAAAATGCATGGCTTAAACGTTGAAAAAAACCAAGTTTTGAGAAACCCATATTACTATTATTAATATAACAACAAAGCCTTGTAAAAATGTTTTATGATAAAACTCTTACAATGTGTGTGTAAATATTAGTGATACTAGTAGTTTTTTTTTAATACGTCTCTCATAATTCTTCTAAATATTGGCTTAATTTTTGTTTTAACTTTTATACTTTTACAAGCCAAATGTGCTACTGTATAATTGATGTCAATACGTATATAAATGATAGTAGTATTGTGATGAAATATACATATTAAAATATTGTGCAAACGTACATGCAGAAAGATTAGATCAGACATGAAGTTGTTTTGATAACGGTTAATTAATGGCACACTTCGTGTGTGAATAAGGGCCGATTTACTGGTAATCGACATGCTTCAGGTGTGAAACAATGATCAATGAATCACCGGCACGCGAACTGCAATACATAATTTGTTTATTAAAGTGTCACATATTACTTGTGATTTCTTATAGGTTAAAAAATTATCAATAATGTTTAAATATACGTGATGTCAAGTGCCTTTGCATAGAATTGTAAGTAAATTGGATTATGAAATAAAATTATCTATCATAATTATAAAAAATTAAACCAATACATTTTAATTCTTATAGGCATTTATAAAGAGTTGTATAATCAGCTAGTACAACAGGAAGAAGAGATAAATATTTACTACTTACACGAAAAAACTAAGACAGGCATGTTCAACGCAATGTTCACTAAAAAATATCCTTTTCATATTCTATATGGATCTACCTCAGGATGCATTGGGATACTTCAGGGAGTTAAAATATTCATATCTACGGATATAAACGTAGAAAACTTGTATTATAATGCTAAAAAAATATAGGGTACGACTTAGTAGAAGTACGAGTTGGTAGAAGTACGAGTTGCCGAAAGTACGAGTTGGCTGAGTACGAGTTGCCGAAAGTACGAGTTGACATGTATCCGTTTAAATAATAATGCTCATCAGCACAGTGTCAGTGACATGTATTATAATTATATATACATTGTACATGTGTATAATGTATATGAAAATATATACTGCAGCTGTGCTATTTGTGCAGTCAAATTGCATTGACCTTATATTCTTATGCGATATACAGTCACTGACCACATATATATCGCCTTGTTTATGACATAGACAGTGCGTTTCCGTAGAGTTTTATATATGACGTCAATAAAATATGCAGTTTCGGGGAAATTAAAAAAAATTATAGTTTTTACCCTAAATAATTAATTTGAAACAGTTATTAGAATGGCAGTATATAAAGAATAACCATACATCATGTACATTGTCATTGTCTGGAAATATAAATGTTATTTTTACTCGGAACAGCCTCGCTTCTACCTGTTTCTAAGCCTTGTACAAATGTTACAAAGTAAGACAATGTATTGTTTTTCTATATATACAATAACTGATAAATAAATACATAATGTATATGGGCTATTTCAAAAAAAATGATGCCTTTCCTTTAAACCTTTGTCAGTCTCTTGTATGATACTATTTCTGTAATGTTTTTAGGTCAGATAATGTATTATGATTAGTTGGTCCTAACTACCAAAGATAATAGCAGTATGTGCTCTGTTTAAAAAAAATTGTCCAAAATTGTACCTCAAAATGTCAGGAGTGTAACGCTTTTAGTGTGATATTTAGAATAAAGCATGTGCATTCATTGATGATATAGAATAAATAAGGGCAGATACAATACCAAACAATATCTTTCATCCAACTATTATATCTTGACTATGATTTCTTGTTCAATTCTTCCATATATTTACATTTTTATGAGCCTCATAAGGTAAGTCAAATAAGTTTGTGTAAAAAAAAAAAATGTTAGTAAAAGTCAATATGCTGCCAGAAAATGTCTTTGTAGGTGAAATAACATGTTTCTGTACATCTTGCCCGGTTTATTTTTTTTGTTTAGTATCATAGCTTGGCACAGGTGCATCCAGTTGATCCTGAAGTTCTACTACTGGAATATTATGGTTACAATAAGAGGACTACCCAGGTCTGTCAGGAGTGTAACAACTGGGTTAAGATGTATTTTTTTTAGAAACAATGTTGTTATAGTTGTTGTTTTTTCTTGAATTTCAGTGAACATTACCTGTTACAGTTTATCAGTAACAAACATTCCATTATTATGGCCTTCATTGCTTTTGTATGCTCAATACTTCAATGTCAGGAGTGTAACACAAAAAAATGCCTTATTTCAATCTTATTAGCAAAGGTAAGTTATTGGAAGAAAAACAAGCTGACAATTATTATAAAATGACATTACTACACCTCAGCTTAACACAGAATACAAGTCTACATCATTACTTTTGAAATTTTTGAACTAAAATTGCAATTGAACTAGCTTGTTTAAATGTGTTACAGTCCTGACATACAAGTATTGAGCATAAACAAGCAATAAAGGCCATAATAATGGCATGTTTGTTACTGAAAATATGCAACAGATGGTGTTCACACTCAAATTCCAGAAAAGAAAACCAATAATAACAACATTGTTTCTATAAAGAATGACATGAATGTTACACTTAAACATTTTAAAGCGTTACACTCCTGACATTTTTGGGTACATTTTTGGACAATTTTTAATATACAGAGCACATACTGCTACCATCTTTGGAAGTACGAACAAACTTATCATAACACATTATCTGACATAAAAACAGCATATATATAGTATCAAACAAGAGACTGAACAAGGTTTAAAGGAAAGCCATCTTTTTTTTTAAATAGACAATTAGCAAAATTTGTAAATATGTAAGAAGTATATAATTTTTTTTAACCTGTTCTTAATTTGCACTAAAATAATATGTGAAATATAAAGACTCTACATGATTTCAGGTCAGTTTCAGGTTAAAATATGGTAGCAATAAATTATGGTCAGGAGTGTTACACTCCTGACAAGTTTCTGATGTAGCTTATCTATAACAAAATTCAACATGATTCTTTATTAAAATAATTGTAACATCTTTACAATGTAATGAGAAAGCCGATCTGTCTTGTAAAAGTGATTTTTTCTGCACACTATTCACCAAAGATTCTTAAAAATTAAAGTGTAATTCTCATTAAACATGTTAAAGGTTTGCTCTTTGCTCAGAAATTAAAAAAATATGTAATCAAATATCTAATAAATTTATTTATTTGTGAGATTGTAAATTTAAAATAGATATCATTACTGATTTTCTAAACATTCCATTAAAAAACAGTCTTACAGTTACTGAAAAAATATGTCAGGAGTGTAACAAAAGGATAAAAAACACATGTTTGTATTTTTTAAATGAAGAAAACTTAGAATTGACTGAAGCAATTGTTGTGAAATTTTCAGAGGATGTAATTAGATCATATATGTTTGCTTCCTTATACTTTTTATATAAAATTAAAGCTTTTGCAAAGAGATATAAAACTTTTGAAATAAGATATTAAAGAATACACTAAAAATTGGTGAAATTTACATATTTAAAAAAAAATGTTTATTAGTAATAAAAAAAATTGCAGGAAAATCATTTAGTACCTTTATTGCAACAAACAAAAAAATTACATTGATATTTATATTCTTATTTATGTTTGTCAGTTGATATTATTATTTTGTTGTTTCCTTTGAAAAGTGAATGAATTCTTATGAGTAAAATGTTGTTAAAATTTTTGTTTTTATTATTTTGCATTAACCCTTGGTAGTTTTGTAAACTTGAATGTCTCTGGATTAAAGAAAAATGATAGAAAAAAGATTAGCAATGACTTAATTTTTTACCATGTTTGTCACACTTTGGCATCATTTTTTTTGAAATAGCCCATATATAACTACAATGAAGAGTAAGACCTATTGCTTACTAATTACAGTAACAAGCCTGTTCTACATCAATTGCTATCAGTGATATTGTTTGCCTTAAATTAGTGGAGAATAAAGGCTTTTTCCCCTGGAGAGGAATCCCAATTTGAAAAAAAAATGGCTAAAAATTATTCCCAAAAAGACAACTTCTTCCCCAAACAGTGCAGTCTCAGTAGTAATTGTGCATGATTACAAACTGAAAAACACTCATTTATACATTTGTCATGCCTAAAATGACTATATGGGCAGATTTGAAGTTCTATTTATGTATCATCACTGACAAAAAGGAGTCTTATTTCAAAGCAGGGTTTGACTCTTGAAAGGGGGTCTGTAAATTGAAGTTTCAGTCAAATTCATGGTTTATTCTAAATTTCCCAATTTGTTGAAAATTACACATATTTTCCCAATAAAAAAGGGTAGAGGTAGTTTTGAAAAAAGCCAACAATATCACTGGCTATTTGTCCCCCATAACTGAACATCTCAAAGGTTCCTGTAAAATTCTGACATCATAATACAAAATATCTGATGCGACAATGGAAAAGTAATTGTTGCTTGATGTCAATAGTTCAAGCAGCGCAGATTCTCATGTCCACCTACATGTACTTGTGTCAACAGGCAGAGATTTCCAAATAGCAATTAGGTGTATTTATAATCCATGGCAAAGAAATTAACACAAGTTACATATGTCTTGTACATTTCTATTGTTAACAACTGTACAAGCTTAAATGACAATGGATGTCTATAATGATATGGCTCAATGTACTGTCTGCAAGATAAAATAATAGATATAAATGTATAACATGTTTAATACAAACTATTCAAGCCAAGACACTACTAAAGCCTACTCCTTACATGTAGTTCTGTTATGGAGTAGACTTTCTGACTGTGTCTGTTCCTTTTTATCATTGGTTTGGTCCATAACATAGATATAATAGTATTAGATCTTTTATTTTAATTTTATTATAAAAAAAAAGATATACATACATGTATATGGTTGCCATATAATCCTTTTGGTGACTTTTTTTTAGTAAAAAATATTTTTAAAACAAGAAGAACGTTATTTGGTACAGGTTATTAATATTGTAAAATGTACTATAATATTAAAATATTGTCATTTTTTACTTTCAGAACAGAGAATTAAATGATTCCACATTACTTGTCAGACAGAGGGCTGTTATGTCATTATGTGACTACCTACATGACCCTGAACATATAGCAGAAGCTCTGGCCATCGGTATGTTAGAATTATGTACATTGTACCTGTATTGTAAATTCATAGATAAATTGTATTTATATGGAAACAAGTTTTGAAAGTAAGTATAAACATTGAATGCACAATTAAAAATGTTAGCAAAAGCATCTTATGAAAGTATAATTTGCTGAAGAGGTTAATTTACAGTGTGGTAAAACAAAAAAACAAAATTTGTGTGATTTACAAATGGTTGTCAAAAGTATTCAATAAATCATTAACACATATTTTGAATATAACCTAGATAAGTTATAACCTTTAACACAAGTAAAATATATGTTTATAAAACTGCAATCATGTTCATTCAGCCCTACCTAGAATATAGATAAGAATAACAAGTTTCAAACCAGAAGCAAATTGTTTTTTTTTTTTTAATTTACCAAAAAATACAGCACTTATTGCGATGAAATGATATTGATTTAAAAGCAATTTTTACTTGCCTGTCTGCTAAATAATGATTGATCAATTGAAGATTTTTCTCTATATAGGCACTGCTGAGAGTTTGAAGAAACTGTTATCAGACACAGATCTTACAGTTCGACAAAAAGCTACAGAATGTTTGTTTGTAATTGGAGGTGTGTTTAGTGAAGTCATAGTAAATAATATTACATTTGCATAAAACAAAATCACCACATGAGACATGTACCTAAAAATTTAAAGAAGACTTTTTATGCACATCAGTACTTATACATGAATTGATAAAAAATGATCTTAAACATTGAAAAAATAATGTTTTGACATTAATATAAAAGCGAAATTGTTATTACAACATGTAGTAGAGAGCTTGCAATACAGTAATTTTATTATGCCCCACCTACGGTAGTAGGGGGCATTATGTTTTCTGGTCTGTGCGTCCATTCGTCCATCTGTTCGTCCATTCATCTAGCTGTCCCACTTCAGGTTAAAGTTTTTGGTCAATGTAGTTTTTGATGAAGTTGAATTCCAAACAACTTAAAACTTAGTACACGTGTTCCCTATGATATGATAATTAGTACACATGTTCCCTATGATATGATAATTCTAATTTTAATGCCAAATGAGAGTTTTTATCCCAATTTCATGGTCCACTGAACATAGAAAATGATAGTGGGAGTAGGGCATTAGTGTACAATAGACACATTCTTGTTCAACAATATTTTCATTTGCTAAAGTAAATTAAATGAGTTTTACACAATTAAAGCTGTCAAATAACTAGAAGCCCTTCAATGTACAATAAATGTGTGCAGGTTCAACATTTTTTCAAGCCTAAAAAGTGCAAAAAGAATCAATTCTTATAATTTAATTTTTATGCTAAATGTAAAACCAAATGCATGATATTAGGAGCCTTTGATTTATTTTAGCTATCCATCATGGAAAGCATGTGTTGTCATCAATGTTAAATTTATACAGGCATAAAATTTTACTTTTGGAATGCCCCCCGGGAGTCAATTGAAAAAAAGGGGAATCTTATTAAACTTTTATTCAATTGTATTATATTGATATTAAGTTACAGTTATGTCAAAACTTTGTAGAGAAAAGATCCATTTTCATATTGATTGTGACTGATTTTTCAGATGAAATTGGTTTCCATTCTATAACTTTAGTTAGCCTCAACCAAATATGATGAAACTTGTACACAAGGCCTATTATCACACAACTCGGAAAAAGTTTGAATATGGGTAGTATCCCTTTAAGTGTTCTTAAGGTTTCCCCCTCTATAACATTATATGCAGACTAGGGCATCATCTGTGTCCCAAAAGAATACATTCTTCATTTAAATATCACATGAAATTTGCCTTAGAAATAAACAGCTATGCCTAAATTCAGTAGATTAATATTTTGTTTTTTTGTTGCTATAGGACATGCAATTGGAAGAGACTCCTTTCTAGCACAAGGAATTGTAGAACCAGTATCTAAATTGTTTGATGATAAGGAAGATGTAGCCAGAAGAAATGCACACCAAGCAATAGAAATGATCTCCGAAACACCCTTAGGTAAATACAGTCCACATTTATATGAAAAGGTTCCAGCATTTTTTTTTATGTTTTACATAAATAGTTTAAATTTTTCAGTTTATCTTATGAATTTATTATGTCAATATGTAAATCATCATAACATTAAAATTGAAATCAATAGTGATTTTTTTTTTAAAAAGGAAATATGATATACCCAATAATAGATATGAATCCAAAATGAAAGTTTGTTTAATTATTAGCAGATTTAATTTGTTTGCAGTTAATCTAGATCTTCTAAATGAAGAATTTAAACAAATAGAAAATAACACTGAAAATTAAGGCTGCACAATGACCTATAGTTGTTAACTTCTATCATTTTTTTTTTACAAAAGTCTATAATTATTTTCCAAGAATATGCACAAATTGACAGATTCTAACAAGTTGAAACAAAACTTGAGTTCACTGAAAATAATTTGATACAATGAACAATCTCTGAAATAGTTAAATTTGTTTGTAATCTTTATTACTGTATTTTTTTTACTTTCAGGTGCACAAGGAATAGTAAATGCCAAATTAGTACCAACATTAGTTAAAAAGTTATCTTTAGAAACAGAAGAAATAAAAGTAAATATTTTAAAAGTAAAATAATGGTACATATGTTTACGGTACCACACCAACACTTTTATTCAAATATTTATTCCGGCCAGATAACTTTAATCTTAGAGGACTTGGACATTGTTATCTGTTAATTTCATGTATGTTCAGATTATGAATTCATGTTTCTTTAAATGTTCTGCTGAACATACTGAACATTTGAACGTTTGTGTATTTAGTTGAATAAGAACAACTAAAATGTATGCTTGTTCTTGAAATCCAATTTTAATTGCAATGCATGTTATTGGGTAATATCAAAAGGACAATTATCAAAGAGTGCAGTATTACAAAATAATTAATACATGTAAATATAAATTTCTGTGTAGACCCTGGCTAAGATGACAATACATATAACAAGTATTTGTTTCTACAAATTCATAATTGACAGAATAATGTCTCTTAGTTCATGATGCATACTTTATTCTGAGTAACATATTTTAGGGATTATTTTACCAATGTATTTGAAAAAACAATATTCTTTAAATTCACTATCATTTCACAGAGAAATTATCTTTATTTTCAGATATTAATATTAGATACCCTACATTTTTGCATGGCAGTTGACACAGAACAAGCATTAAAAGCTGGAGCTATGGAAATGTTCACCAAACTTTTAGAACACAAGTCACCTGTAATAAGGGCCAAAGCTTCAAGAGATATCATGAATTTAAGGTAAGGTCACCATGGTTGCATTTATTATTTAGAATATTTGATGAAGTAAATACATGTACTTTGTTGAGCTTATACAAAGTATTAAATCAGGGAAAAAGCGGTAAAACTATTTTTTGAAAGCGAAGAAAATGTTCAAAATCATAAAATCTGATAAAAGAACAGTCAAGACAGAATCTTACAAAATATTGAAGGGAAGATAATCCTTGGTCCTATCTGCCAACAAAAACCTGACATGACATAACTTAAAAAACGTTATTGATATTAAGGGTAACAATTATAAGCGAATATTGAGAATATAGTAATCATAACTTTAAAATAACAAATCTAATGTGCAAATACATTTTCTACCAGTATACACCAATTTAACTATATATATATATATATAGGTCCTTAATTTACCTGTTTTTAGTTGTTCTTGAATTTTTTAGTAAATTCTAGTCTTGTGAGGCTATTTGTACTGGTAATACAGATTATTTAATTAATTTATTTATTTGCTTACAGTGTGCCTTTAGATGGTAAAAATAAGGCAGTTGAAGTAAAATCAGTTCCAGAATTAGTCAAACTTCTCAAGGATAAAGATGCTGATGTCAGAGCTAATGCTGCAGGAGCACTTATGATGTAAGTTAGACAATGGTGACTTTTCATAGATCTGTAGAGGACATAAAAATATGAAAACAGGGTATGATATCAATGAGACAACTGTCCACCAAAGTTCAAATGATGTTAATGTTAACAATCGTTGGTCACATTAAGGCCTTCAACAATCAGAAAAACTCATACCATTTTAGTCAGGTATAATAGTTCATGAACATGAAAAATGTGATAGATTTGTGGTTTTTGTAAGATACATTATCTTGTTTTCAAATCCTTAACATCCAACTTTGAGTCTTTATTATTAAAACATTTGTCTCTACTAATTATCATACACCATCATCAAAAGAAGATTCAATTTTATTATATGGTTTTTTTTTCAGGATAACAATTACAACAAAAGGAAAATACACAGCAATAAATGAAGGAAAAGCAATTCAACCATTGGTGGATCTAGTAGATGATGAGAAAAGTGAAGTTCGACTGAATGCATTAAAGGTAGAGTTATCTCCCATTTATTTGGAATTTATTTCAACTTTTGAAAAAAATATTCTGAATCATGCATTCATTGTTTGGCATATGGGTTCCTTTTTTTTTCTTCTAAAAATCTTAATAGATTAATGTCAACAATGATCATGAATTATAATGGCGATTGTTGTGCTATAGACAAAAGAAACAAGAATATTTAAGTTTCTTCTTTTTTGTTTATTAAGTTTGGAAAACTTCTTGGAATTTTTGAGAAATGTTTTATTATGGTGATTTTGGAATGAAAATTGCAACATATTCTGAGCATCTGATTGATAAAGCAATATGTGTGTGGGCCAATTAGTTTCATGTAGTTAGTTTTATTTTTCTACAGAGGAGTGCACTCGTTTCTAATAAATTCAATGTCAAGATTATTGTATTTTATCGTTAAAAGGTTTTGTTGAGGATACTTTTAACTTACTATTTTGTTTTCTATTTTTAGGCTTTGACATGTTTATCAGAAGCACCAGAAGGAAGAAAAGTATTATTAGATCATGTGGAAAAGGTATTTATATTTTAATTTTTAATTTTACAACAATCATTAGTTTTTCACACACTATTTTCCTTCTTTTTTTTTCATTTTTAAAATATAAAAAATATGATTAAATTACTTTCACTTTAAAGACTTTATTTACTGTTTCTTCAGTGTTCAAATTTCGAATTATATCTTTATTTTAACTGTTTGACAGACTAAATGAACTTCTAAACAAAGTGCTAATCTATCAGTTAAGGGTGCTCCCGGGTAAAAATCTATGTTTTTTCAAATATAGGATTTCTCTATTTTTTCTATAAATGAACTTTATCATATACTTGATAGAAAACAAAAATAAAATAATGGGGTCACCAGTCATTTAAACTCGCAATCTGCCTTCAAATGTAGCATGCATTTTTGTTTAGGAACTTTTTTTCTGGATAATAAATAGGAAAAATAGATGTAATATGGAAATAAAAAAAGAACTTTAAATTACAGAAATCGCTTAAATTTTACAATTGTTAGGTGAAGTACAGCTTATTTGAAAAAAAAATAATAAAAATATAGGTCACCAATCAATTAAAAAAAGATTTTCAATATGAGTGCCAAAAAAAGGGAATTTTTGCACCAAAGGGAGATAATTTATAGCTTTTTCAATGCTATAAACATTTTAAAAGTCATCTGGGGCCAAAACGAATTGATTTTTTGGTTGACTTTTGAAGCATATAATAAAGTAACAACTAGTAGTGTAATAGATAATATTTGTAATGAACTTTTTGTACCTTCAAGCCTCCTTAAAAGGTAATTCCTTATGTTAAGTTGGATACTTTACTAAACTTTAAAATCATTATATTACAGATAAAAAACAGAACAACAGATTCCATTCCTGCTGTTGTAAAAGCTGCCAATATTGCTGTCAAAGTGATCACATGGAAACCTTGAGACATTTTTCCTGCTAGGGGAGAAAATTGTGCTGACATTGTTAGATTTCTTCAGGAAAAAAACAATATTCTTATAGAAACCAATTTCTGTAAACAGACTTATGAGAAACTTTGGGAACTGATGAATTGTTAGCTATGAATAAAAGGAATATGATTGTTGTTAACATAAGAACTGTATGAAAGTTTTCTTTTATTTCTAAGATAAACTATTTTGACTGTAAAGAACTTTTTATATAGACCAATAATATATATTTGTTCAAAGATTTATATAAGAATGTTAATGTTTTTGTTTTTGTTATATATTTAGTAAATTCGTTGTACAATTCCTGCCAATTTTATCATATTTTGTATTGAGACACTTTTAATGGAATCCTTATTTTTTACAGTGCTATCTTAAATTTTAAGCCAATTGTTCCGAGTTATGATTATTTTACAAAAGTATGATTGTTCTATAAATAATTTCACTGAAATTTCTTAAAGAATCAGTCATGTTCCATACCAGGAAAATAGAATTTGTATGTCAATTTTGTTATTCATTGTCATATTGTATTACATATCATGCATATGTAATTATGATGTCATATCTGTGATAAATATTTTTATATAAAATATGAAACATTGTTTATGTGTATTTCTTTCTGTTTATTATCCTTAGTTATCAACAACTAAATATTTCACATACATTTCATGAACAGTTTGGTAACTAATAAGAGTGATACAGCACCATCATACATATATACCACAACTTAATATCCTTTTTTTTTCTTCAGTGATGTGCTTTAAGCCTAATAATTTTATGTCAAATAAAATCATAATGAGTTGTAGCATGATTATAGAATGTAAAGTACACAGATAACAGTTATACTTTAGTTTCACTCTGATAGAGAGGAAGCATTACACAAAACCATAATTGTTTTATATCAAGCTGAAAATCTGCACATATTGATGTCCGAATAATACTATTTCCCAATTGATTCAGTGCATTTATCCAAAAACAGAGAATTTCAACAAAATCTGTCAACAATTATTGTACAGTTACTGATATGACGATGAAGTAACTGTACAATTATTATTTGTTTGAGTTAGGTGTTTAGTTTCTTGATTTGTTTGGCATTTCTAGTGAAGGGAAAAACTTTCTGAAGTAATCGTTCAGATTATATTGCCGACTATTTGGTAGGGGTTTTTGTCTCGCTTGACTGTGTCAAAAAACGAGACATATGTATACTGTTTCTGGTGTCGGCGGCGACTGCGGCGTCAACAATGTATTAGTTTGTGATTATAGGTCTAGTTTTTATGGTGAACCACTAGTGGTAAGTCAATGATATTTTGTGATATTTTGTATGCAGTTGTAGTGATATTGGCACATCTCATTACCATGGAGATTATTTGGCCCCTCCCCCTCAGTTATTGTCTATTGACTGAAACTTTTGCTAATTTTTTATGTATTAGTTTGTGATTAGGTCAGTTTATGGAGAACCACTGGTAGTAAGTTAATGGTAATTGGTATGCAGTTGTATAACCATTGGCATATCTCATTTCCATGGAGATTATTTGGCCCCGCTCCCTCAGTCATGGTCTATTGACTTTGAAATGTTTGCTTAATTTTCATGTATATTATGCAGTTGTATTAGCATTGGCACATCTCATTTCCATGGAGATTGTTTAGGCATGTACCTTCAGTCATGGTTCATTGACTTTGAATATTTACAAAACTAACATGTTAAAGTGTAGCTATTTTAATTTCAACATTTACATTATTGAAATTACAAAAAAGCGAGACATATCTCTGTGATATCAATCTATTATTATTGTTGTAGGTGGTACTGTTGCCTATTATTGCTTACATCATTTAAACTTTGGTGGATAGTTGTCTCATTGGCAATTATACCACATCTCTTTAGTTTTATATTACTAGTCTGTTTTAAGACTGAACATTTTGTTTGTATGATAGTCACATGTCACATATTGACATTATGTTACTGGTAAATGAATCTAGACCAGATTGAGTCAAATGTTTGATTGTTATAAGCCTGCAATAGGGTTCATCATAAGTTGTTGATAGTCTGACAGATAAGTTTACAAAAAGTAAAATCACAAAATTACTGAACTTCGAGGAAAATTCAAAACGGAAAGTCCCCAATCAAATAGCAAAATCAAAAGATAAATGCATCAAACTAATGGATAACAACTGTCATATTCCTCATGTAGAAAAAGGTGGGTTGAACCTGGTTTTATAGCTAGCTAAACCTCATAAGACACTACATCTAAAATTGACATTAAAGAATTGGTAAAAATTCTCTCAATTACAAATCATTCTGTAAGAGAATAAACTCATCAGAGATACCTAGATAACATTTGTATTTACGCCTGATGCACGTTTCGTTTTCAAAAGACTCACCAGTGACGCTTGAATCAAAAAAGTTAAAAAGGCCAAATAAAGTACGAAGTTGAAGAGCATTGAAGAAATGGTGATAATAAACCGTATATGGATGGACAGACCTTCTAAAAAAAGTTAGGGATCCAGCTTTTATGTAGGGTTCTATTTAGAATTTTTCTGTATATTTATCTTTTTTGATGTATTACTTGTGTAATGAACTCTTGCATTCTTCACCTCTCTTATAATGCCAAAGTTTTTGATAACATATGGAAACATGAAGCCACAAACTATACTATCATAATTTTACATTTCCTGTTTCTCAAGTTAATGAAAAACTTATGTAACTACTCATGTAAACTTGTAAATAAAGGTGACAGAAGTATACCACTATTCAAAAGTTATAAATCGATTGAGAAGAAACAAATCTAGGTTACAAACTAAAACCGAGGGAAACACATCTATGAGAGGAAAACAACGAAACATCAGAAACACTAAACAGCAACAAAAACAAACGACAATGCAACACGCACAGAAACGAACTATAAGATAACAACTGCCATTTTCCTGACTTGGTACAGGACATTTAATGAAAAAAATGGTAGATGTGACATCATTGAAAATACTGCTAGAACACCTGTACATGAGACTTGCTAAGATAATTTGCTAAAAAAAAAAGCATGACAAACAAAATATAATGGTATGTGATAGGGTTTGTCAGTAATCAACGCTAGGTGGTTTTGTCTTCGAAATTTAGTTGATAATTTCAAAATTTGAGGAACTATTAAACAACCTTTAGAGCAATATATAAAATGCTTTCCAAATGCCTGAAGAAAAAAAAGTTTTGATTGACTTGGGCATTATCATAACTGCTGTAATTTTTTTAGAGTATTGTATAATATATGGACCCATCGCCACGGTTTGATATTATTTTTCAAAAACATTTATTGTTAAGTTGAAAATAGTACAAAACCAATTCATTATCTTTACTCTATTCAAAGTATAATAGTTGGTCTAATCTACAGTTATCATGAATTGCCAGTTTTGTAGACTATAATGCTCAATAAGACCTCAAACTTATTCCATGGATCAGTGATCAAGGTTGAAGTTACATGTTAAAATCCGTATCTCAGATACAATACGTAATAGCATAACTATATTGGATGTATGGAATGATTGTAAGGTGTAAATATCCGACTGACAAGATTTCACCTGACCTTAACATGAATTTCATGGTTCATCTGACTATGTTTCGTATTTGTTGTTTAGTCTTTTTCTCAGATACTATAAGCAATTTATTTGGTGTATGGAAATTTTTTAAAGTGAACATATCCGTCGGGTAGGTTTCATAAGACTTGGACAACAATTCGGTTTTGTGGTTTGGTTTATTTCTCATATATTATACGGAGTAGTTCAATTATATTTAGTGTATTGAAACAATTGTGAGGCGAACTTATCTGTCTTTATACATGATTCATACGACCTTAACCTCATTTTCTTGGCTCATTGGTCAATGATGAGTGTTCATAATATTGTTAGTATTAAATGATTGTAAGTTGAACATCACTGTTTGGCAGGGTTCAAATGACCTTGACCTTATTCTCATGGTCCATTTGAAAACTGTTAGTTTTTTGTGGTTTGGTTTGTTTCCATAATAATATAAACCATAGTTCATTTATATTTAGTGTATATTATTGAATCAATTTTGCGGTTAGCTTGTAAAAAGAATAAAAAGCTGATTAAAATTTTAATTCCTTTTTATTTAATCACACACATGATTAGTTATCATTTTTTTTGCATTAAAATGATCATTTTTTGGGGGAACTTCGTGAAGTTAATGGCTACGGACTGTTCGTTAACTGTTATTCGAACAGTCCATCTAATGCATACACGTCTATACTTGGTAAAACAGTAAACACATTTGATTTATTGTGATTGTCATGTGAAACAGTAATACCATTTGATTCATTTTGACTGTCATGTGAAACAGTAATACCATTATATTCATTTTGTCTGTCATGTGAAACAGTAATACCATTTGATTCATTTTGACTGTCATGTGAAACAGTAATCCCATTATATTCATTTTGTCTGTCATGTGAAACAGTAATACCATTTGATTCATTTTGACTGTCATGTGCAACAGTAATACCATTTGATTCATTTTGACTGTCATGTGAAACAGTAATCCCATTATATTCATTTTGTCTGTCATGTGAAACAGTAATACCATTTGATTCATTTTGACTGTCATGTGCAACAGTAGCCACATTTGACTCATTGTGTCTGTTATGTGACCAACTGTTGCCTATTTGTTGTGAAATAGCTCGATTTATTGGCGAATCATTGCTATTTGATGAAAAGAAGTCTTCTATGTTTGGTCTCGTTCCCATATATTGGACTGGACTTCTTCTCTGCATTCGCCCACTTCGTCGTAGCCATTGGCAACATTTGTTTCTGAGAAATTCATACAAAAGCGATAAACAAGCTAGACCAACACCTAATCCTATTAAATAAAATCCGATTTGTATATCAAGTAATTCAATAGTCTTCGCTTCTGTGACAGACATTTTTTGACAAACCCCATTTCTAGGCCAGATCTGCATCATCCAGATTTGAATGAGACCACTTTCAAGTATAGCAATTATTCTGAAACGAGACAGACATCTATCTGAATAAGAAATGGTTTAGAATATAGAGTTTAAACTTTCGTATGAATTTTTTAACTTATTTTTAACATATTATCATGAAAAAGGATTATAATTTAATACGCCAGACGCGCGTTTCGTCTACATAAGACTCATCAGTGACGCTCAGATCAAAATAGTTGTAAAGCCAAACAAGTACAAAGTTGAAGAGCATTGAGGACCCTAAATTCCAAAAGGTTGTGCCTAATTCGGCTAAGGTAATCTATTCCTGGGATAAGAAAATCCTTAGTTTTTCGAAAAATGCAAAGTTTTGTAACAGGAAACAAGACCAGAGCTCTTAAAACGGTTGCATATGAAAAATACCCAATAGGAATTTGACTCGTCAAAAGCTTTTATTGGATATACATTTATCAAGGACGTAACAAAAAAAGAAAAACGCAAAGGACGTATAGCTATATGATTACTTCATGAAAAATTAATTTAAAAAAATTAACCCAATCCACCTAAGGTCAACTTTGTCTGAGGGAGTTGGAACCCTCGTTTTAAAATCATTTGAAACTTATATCAAGGGAAATAATAGTAAAATTTGTAATAAAGCATGTCAGCGTCGAAGTACTGACTACTGAGTTGAGGATACCTTCGAGGACTAGCAAGTCAAGTCGCAGCGGTATCGACAAGCATCTTATGCGACTATCCTTTTTTTATTCGATGAATTAAAAAAAGGCCACCTGACTCTGATTAATTTGACATCATCAGTTTATGCATTTTTCTTTGATGTGACCATATATTGTGGGTAGGTTGTAAATTATCTCAATGCATTGGTGTTCTTTGGTGTTATATTTGGCCTCGTTCCTATATATCGGAGTGAATTTCTTCTTTGTATTTGTTCACTCCTATATAGCCGTTTGCAGCATTTGTTTCTGATAAATTCGTAAAATAGTAATAAACAAGCCAAACCAACTCCTACACCTATTAGATAAAATCCGCTTTGTATATCAACTAATTCAATAGTCTTTGCTTCTGTGACAGACATTTTTTGACAAACCCCATTTCTAGGCCAGATCTGCATCATCCAGATTTGAATGAGACCACTTTCAAGTATAGCAATTATTCTGAAACGAGACAGACATCTATCTGAATAAGAAATGGTTTAGAATATAGAGTTTAACCTTTCGTATGAATTTTTAAATTATTTTTAACATATTATCATGAAAAAGGATTATAATTTAATACGCCAGACGCGCGTTTCGTCTACATAAGACTCATCAGTGACGCTCAGATCAAAATAGTTGTAAAGCCAAACAAGTACAAAGTTGAAGAGCATTGAGGACCCTAAATTCCAAAAGGTTGTGCCTAATTCGGCTAAGGTAATCTATTCCTGGGATAAGAAAATCCTTAGTTTTTCGAAAAATGCAAAGTTTTGTAACAGGAAACAAGACCAGAGCTCTTAAAACGGTTGCATATGAAAAATACCCAATAGGAATTTGACTCGTCAAAAGCTTTTATTGGATATACATTTATCAAGGACGTAACAAAAAAAGAAAAACGCAAAGGACGTATAGCTATATGATTACTTCATGAAAAATTAATTTAAAAAAATTAACCCAATCCACCTAAGGTCAACTTTGTCTGAGGGAGTTGGAACCCTCGTTTTAAAATCATTTGAAACTTATATCAAGGGAAATAATAGTAAAATTTGTAATAAAGCATGTCAGCGTCGAAGTACTGACTACTGAGTTGAGGATACCTTCGAGGACTAGCAAGTCAAGTCGCAGCGGTATCGACAAGCATCTTATGCGACTATCCTTTTTTTATTCGATGAATTAAAAAAAGGCCACCTGACTCTGATTAATTTGACATCATCAGTTTATGCATTTTTCTTTGATGTGACCATATATTGTGGGTAGGTTGTAAATTATCTCAATGCATTGGTGTTCTTTGGTGTTATATTTGGCCTCGTTCCTATATATCGGAGTGAATTTCTTCTTTGTATTTGTTCACTCCTATATAGCCGTTTGCAGCATTTGTTTCTGATAAATTCGTAAAATAGTAATAAACAAGCCAAACCAACTCCTACACCTATTAGATAAAATCCGCTTTGTATATCAACTAATTCAATAGTCTTTGCTTCTGTGACAGACATTTTTTGACAAACCCCATTTCTAGGCCAGATCTGCATCATCCAGATTTGAATGAGACCACTTTCAAGTATAGCAATTATTCTGAAACGAGATAGACAACTACCGAGATAAAGAATAGCTGATGATATACAGTTTGACCTTTAATCAGGAATTAGTGATGTTCTTAAACTTAAATTCATCATGGTTTCGTCAAAAGAAGGACAAATAAAAGATGTATGTGTTTCACATTTTAGATTTTGGAACTAAGCGATTGAGCAGAATACTAGTAATATTTTTCGAGAAAATATTATATGTTCGGCTGGGGAACTGACGGAGTACTAAGCTGATGATTCTGTTAAAAACTAAAGTCAATAAGTAGTAGTATCGACAAGTAACTTATACATTTCCCCCTCTTATTGAGAAAATAGTCCTTGAACAGACAATTTCATCCAAAAAGGGTCAATAGATTCAATCCCAATTTGGTGCCGAACGGTCACTAGTAATATGAATTTAGTGGAAAGAGTAAATGTTCGTCTTTCATCCAGCTGACATTTGATTTAATTTCTAAAAAAAGTTGGATCAATATTTAAGTGTCTTTCATCTATCAAACAATTTCAAATTCTAACCACTAAATGAATGAGTCTAATTATATTTAGATGTTTGTTTTTAGAATACTTATTTTTGTCACCTTATCGCTTGCAGTTCAAATAATTATAAAATTGCCTTTCCATAACATCATTGTCATGAAAGTTCTTTGGACGAGTACAGTGAAAATAATTGTATACAGTTTGTGATTTGCATGATAGTTACGTAAGCGCGTCACTGTTTTTTTTATATATCCTGTGGTGTATGTCGTTGATTGAATTTGTTCGTTGTTGCTTTACACTTTGCATGTTTGTCCAAATTAAATTATTTGTTTGTGCATTTTTCTGTGATGAATGTCCTTGCGCTTGTTTGAGATGTATATCCGTCACGTAGTGTTGTAATTTCCGTGATATGTTTTAACATTGCCATAAAGCGGGAGGTTCGGATAGCCATTAATCACAGGTTCAACTCACAATTTTTTCATAAAATTCCCTACACGAGTCAGGAATAACACAGATGTTTGTTGGCGTTTGTTTTTGTTTGGTTGCACTTCAGTATTCCGATTGTTTTCCTCTTGTGCTTCCCTCGGGTTTAGTTTGTAACACGGATTTGTTTCTCTCAATCGATTTATGTCTTTTGAAAACCGGAATACGTTTGTCTTTATAAATATATACTATTTTCTGCATAAGTAATTGCCTGTACCAAGTCAAGAGTAAGACAGTTGATCTCCATTCGTTTGATGTGTCTGCTATTTGATTAGGGACTTTTCGTTCTTAGTATTCATTGAAGTTTGTTATTTCTGGTATTATACTTTATATATACTAATTTGAAATTATTGCAATTATTTCATTATATTTTGTTATTCTAGTGAGTAGGATAGTTTTATTCATTTGCGGGGTATCATTTTATTTCTATTTTTGTATTTATTTATTTGTTCAATACACTAATTTTCATTTTGCACTACTGTCGCATATTAGAAAATACTCACTCATCAGAGAACATCTGAACAAATGGAGAATTGTTAGGTAGACCAATAGCATACTGGACAGGTAAAATGTCGGATGTAGCAATGGCTAAATCACAGTTGTTCGTCATTGCAAGATCCATGAATGTTTTATCAGCAACGTAAGCGTATTCTCCTTTTAGAACCTTTGAAATATGTACTCCTGGATCACTACTTAATACGGACGAGTCAGTCGCATTGTATTTTATAATTCCATACCAAAGTTCCTTTCTTTCTGGTAACTCAGAGTTCTGTTAAAAAGGAATGCAAACATTTGAAAAACCTTGTTCAAATGAAACTTTAATTAAATGAACAAGTTTAAACATGAAATGCATGACTATTAATTGTT
The DNA here is from genome assembly GCF_963676685.1 of Mytilus edulis. Taxonomy (NCBI): domain Eukaryota; kingdom Metazoa; phylum Mollusca; class Bivalvia; order Mytilida; family Mytilidae; genus Mytilus; species Mytilus edulis. Next base: position 24,907,532 of record NC_092350.1, on the reverse strand, counting down.
CAATTTTCCTTCCTTTTCTTCAATTTCTTTTTTTTTTTTATGTGTATTTTTCTATCTTTGTCCGTATTACTAGTATTCTATTATTCTATTATAGCATTTTGTTTCATTTACAATAGAACTGGTAAAGCATGAACTTTAGAAAGTATCTCTTGTATTGTAAAGATAAAGCTAATAAAACTATTTTTTCTTTGTCTTCCTTAATAGTTTGATTTTTCTTTACATTTGAAGAATACTAGTACCTTAAAAATTGTTTCATATATTGTTGCACCTGCTGTGCCCCATTTATATGAACTTTGAGCAACTAGTCCTTCAAGGTCCGTAAACGGTAATTTAGTTTTGGAGACTGTTAGAAAGGCCACAAAGTTGCCACTGTATGTTGCCACCATTATAATACAAAAGATCCACCAGAAACATAAGAGTGTTCGTCCAGCCGAAGACCTGGCAATATGTTCTCCGCCTGTAAATGAACGAAATAACTGTAAAACGTCATCCGTTGTAAATGTTGTTTATAAGCAAACATTTACTCTGACTTTTGTTCAAACCCTTTCTGTTATTTGTCTTCGTGCTATTATGTTTCTGTTAGTCTTATGACATTTGAATATCAGGTAAAACATTTGATTTTTTATATCTTTTTTAACAATCGAGTACTCGTATTTGAAATTTTAAGAAAACAAAAGATCATTAACAGTTTACCTTGAGTTAGCAATGCACCATACATATACCAAAATGAATCTGAGAAGTGATGGAGTCCTCTTGTCTTCATTCGGTTCTGTACGTAGCCGTAAAACGGATTATACTTCTCGAATACAACCAGGAAAAGCGATACAACTGGCAATGAAATTCCAATGTACATTAATACTGTTGGACTAAAAGGATCTAGTAATGTTGCCCAGCGTGTATCATTTTGATTAGGTTTCTTCATTAGGATAGCAGAGAACTCGTAGTAATATGGATGCGTGAAATCCATTACGGTTTCTCTGTGTGACTGGACACCCAAAGGTGCTGCTATCATATCTATTTCCTGAAAATAAGAATACAGAATTAGAGATCCGTAAACAGCAGAATTTATTCAATGTCAAAACATATCAAACATTGTTAACGACCTTTCTTGACGTTTTACATGATACAGTGAAAAAAAAGTGTTACTATTACAGCACTCATCAATTCAAACATACGAGAATTATTAAATTTCATATAATCTACCTTAAAACTACCATTTAGTTTAACTTATTCAGAACTCTATAATATTGCATAAGCATTCACTGTGGCAAGATATTTTGAAGTTTGATCAATACATTATTTCGTCAATTAAATTGTGGTAATATGGTATCTAATACATATTGGAATCAAATATATTTGAAATGAGAATGTATATTGTCTGCCAACAATCTGTAAATTTGTATTTTTTAAAACAAAAACAACCCTACTAGACTTATATCTGCTTGCAACATAGCTTATAATTTGATAGCTTGATATGTCTGAATGGAAAACTGACTACGTCTTGCGATTTGGAAAGTTTGTTTTACTCACTCTGCGCTGTAGTTGGCCAATCATTCCATTCCATGAGTTATTATCAGATCCTACGCCCCACTTCCCGTCTGGTGGTGGGATTATTTCATATCTGTAATGTTATAGGGAAGATAAAATTTTAAAATTGGTTTTAAAAAATCGAAGGTGAAAGAGAATGAGACAGGAGACTGAAACTTTTTTTAATTTTTGTCAAGATCTTTTTTACTCTGCTCTATATTTTTGGAAGTCGTGTTTCCGCCACTGGCGGAGTTATAAAGATCAACTTGTTCATGCATAATTTCGACTAGACGTTCCATTGATATAGTATTCGATTAGTTTATAGACAGACAACAATCATGCGATGTGTTAAGGTGGTATATATTTACCCCCATAAAAACCTAAAAAAAAAAAAAAAAAAAAACCATACGCAACATCAATGAATTCATGTGCTCTGAATGAATTCGTATGTAGCATCATAATCATACAATTATGCTTCTTTAATAGTTTTTATTGTTAGGTAGCATTGGCACACATTTATTAATTTATTTTTATCTTTTAGAATAGATAAATGTTATTCAAGATAGATTTTATACAGAAAAAATATCAAAATTATCAAAATTATCAAGTGTAAAACAATAATGTTTCATGACTTGTGTAAAGCAAAATAAAGACAACAGTAGTATACCGCTATTCAAAAGACATAAGAGAAAAGAAAAAATTCGGGTCACAAACTATAACCGAGGGAAACACATCAACCACAAGAGTAAAACAACGGAAAAACAGAAACCAAAACATGTAAAATCGATTTATAAACTGAAGAAGATATACATAATATAGTGAATAAATACGTAATGATACAATGCCCAATAAAGTACAATGGACCAACTGTCAATAAGATGCCCTTAAATCATGAGTGATAGTCTTCCTTATAGCAAATACATGTATAACATAAGAAGTTTTAAATATCCTAAACAATTATATCCCCATAAAAATGAAGGATGCACAATTTCATTTCATCTATAGGTAATAATAATCTTTAATAGTACTTACGTAAAATTCAGATTGTAAGAAAGTTGTTTCAGCAATTCAATTGTTATTCCACTATACTGTTTTGTTTTATTATCCAGTATTACAAACGGTGGCCACTGAAACGTTTTGATATATTTATTGGATTATTTGTGTAAGGGATTATGGTAAATACGGAACTTCAACAACAAAATCATACCAAAATTAAAACCAAATCACAATACAAAACTATATAAAACACAACACAACACAAAAACAATAGCTATGGGGTTTGAAGAGTTTTCTTCTGCTTTATGTCATGGCAACGATGAAAAAAATATTTAACACATTTTAACACCCTACCAAGCAGAAGAGAAAATCGAAGAGAAGTCACTGACCTGTGCTCGGAGAATGAACAACATGAATTAATCAGTCTTAAACAATGCTTATTTTAAAAGAGGAATAGACGCATACGCAATCTTCTCCAAAATTTCAAAGCATACACATCAGACATTGGAAAAATACCAAGGAAATTGAATAAAGCAACAAACGTTAAATATAAAATGAAAATTATTACCATTTTTAAATATGAACCGTCATTACAGTACATGTATTTTTTTAATATTCATTTTTACTCTATCAAAAAAGATGTGTATTTTATTCATGGTATACAAATTCCAGAAGCAAAATAGCATCAATATCTTTGTTATTGATTAATCAAAAATAATACTTATAGGCTAGGGTGGAAATTGAATGTACCAACAACACAACACTATCATATTGAATTTCGACTACTATCCCTGCGATTACTACATATTTATTATGGATGTGTCGAGTCGTCAACATCTGTGCCAACGCATATTACGACTGATATTAATTATTTGATTTCGCTTGTAATGCTAAAAACGTGATTTAAATGATAATTCGATTTATAACTGTGGCTAATTGGTATTCGTTATTGGTTATTTGATATTTTAATTGTTAATCACTTCCTTTTTTTATTGAATGTGTACATAATTTGTTGATGGAAAACAAATCCTAAATAGGTTATAACCTAATAGTAATTACCGTATGGATTTTGCTTTTCCTTTTAATGCTTCGGACGCATAAAAACAATTATCAAGCATTATTTTCTTCTTTTATATTTGTAACACTGTGTCGATACCGTAGTTGGTCGACTTTTAGCCACGGAATATCATCAACATAGAAGTTAGTATTCCGGTACTGTTTTATAACATATCTTCGTAAATTGTCTATTTATTAATTTAACAATTACCATGAACTACATGACATGCAATTCATTTTCTTATATAAATAAGGCCGTTAGTTTTCTCGTTTGAATTGTTTTACATAGTCATTTCGGGGCCTTTAATAGCTGACTATGCGGTATGGGCTTTGCTGAAGGCCGTACGGTGACCTACAGTTGTAAATTTCTGTGTCATTTTGGTCTCTTGTGGAGAGTTGTCTCATTCGCAATCATACCACATCTTCTTTTTCACAAAAAATCTTAATAACTGAAAGTCATCATTAAAATATTTAGACATTTTCTGTTATTCTGTAAATCCGAATAGTTTTTCTCGAAAACGTGTTAACACCTGTATACATAAAGTTCGTTTAAATTTGAGAAAAAAGTAGTTATGTTTATTTTGTCAATAAGACGGTAAGCAGAACATACATGACAAAAGAAGCCAACAGATGGTATTCGACTGTAGACCAGTTTTCATGTAACCCTAAGTGTAAGAATGATATACTACCTCGGACTAAAAAATGAACGGTATCAGGTCCCATAGACTACTAGCTATCCCTAAAATTGCTCAATCATTTTTCAAATAGAAAATAGCGGTGAACACTTTTTTATATATTTTATTGTCTATCAGGCAATACATAAACTAATAGTTTACTTACTGGTAGGGTGCTAACAAGAAGTTTTCGTTGATTATAACCAAATCTCACATTCGGAAATATCTCTTTTACTTTGATTAAGCTTCCATTCAAATGGACAAATCCAACCTGTAATAAACCACGCCCTTTTGTATGCCACATCATCGTGTGGATTGGGGACCATTCACAATCACTGGTAGTATCTTTAACCTGAAGACATACAAGTAACACTACAGGATCATTTGTAAAGAAACAATTATAAATCCGCTAGCAACTTTCTATATAGCGTTGATTTTTATTTTCTATTTGACTTTAAATAACATCGATATGGTACTTGTAATTTGTTTAAAAAATAGACAGGTCTTAATCAATTTAGCTCACGTAGTCCTAATGACCAGTATATGATGGTTACTATTACAAGGTACCAACTGTCCATTCGCTAAGTGTTCATCAAATTGTAGACTTCATATGGGCTACCCCTCAACAAAGATCTTCCCAATGTGCGCATTGATTAGCATACATTGCGGCAAAAGTGACCAAAAGTTTTCTACTGAACCCTATTGTAGATTATCTTCACCTTGTCAGAATCTATATCCATCAATTCTGGACCACTTGACTTGAATGATGTATTGAAGGTTTTATATTACAACGTTACTCATTTTAAATGAATTAAGAATAGAATCTTCCCATGCGGTTTGGATGGGCAATTTTAATAAGACGTATAAACAATTAAACTTGCTAAGTTGAAGCGCTTTGATTTTATCATCATATGATCCTCCATACTATCATACAGTTCATAACAGGACTTCATATGTAACACATGTATCAATTGATAATTTATCTCCATATCAAAAGTTCATTGATTTGAAAGATAATATTTAAAACAAATAAGATTTGAGTTTGTGAAAATTCTATAGCAACTTGATAGTCCCATATGTTTCGATTGTAATCTATTTAATGCAATTTGTAAGGAGAAGGTTTGAATTATCACTGTGGTTATTTTTCTTTCTAATATACAATATATAGCTTGCTTGATTAATGAATTCGAATACTATATATAAATTGGAAATAATAATGAAAAGTTATAAAATTTAATTTACCACTTGTCGTTGATGCTCACTTTTCAACATTACTGTTGGATAATTTATTATAGCTATATTATCAAATGGACAACTACTATTACTTTCTAGGATCGTCAAGTTTCTTGTGTCGAATATACCAACTAACCAACTGGAAAAATACAGTAAGGAATTCCTCCAAATGTTTTTCCGTCCATAATCGAAAGGCTGAAATAAAAAAAAGTGATTTAGCTCTGATTTATTAAGGACATGATTTCTATAGTTTGTTCTGCAATTGTACTCAAAGAAACCATTTAAACAGATTGTGTGTGGTTTAAGTGTTCACAAACATGTTCAATCCACGCCACATCCTGTATACAGTTGCCCCAAAACAGCAGCTTGTAGGCCAGATGTCTTTTGTTGGTAATAATCGACCATAACATGATATTATTTAATATCATAAGCTCAATTTAAAAAGAAGGTGTTGTATGATTGCCAATGAGACAACTCTCCACAAGAGACCAAAATGACACAGAAATTGACAACTATAGGTTACCGTATGGCCTTCAACAATGAGAAAAGCCCATACCGCATAGTCAGCTATAAAAGGCCCCGAAATGACAATGTAAAACAATTCAAACGAGAAAACTAACGGCCTTATTTATGTACAAAAAATGAACGAAAAACAAATATGTAACAAACGATAAACACTGAATTACAGGCTCCTAACTTGGGACAGGCACATATACATACATAATGTGGCGGGGTTGAACTTGTTAGAGGGATCTCAACCCTCCCCTAACCTGGGACAGTGGTATACAAGTACAACATAAGAACGAACTATAAAAATCAGTTAACAAGGGCTTAACTCATCAGACGGACAAAAATACAAGTGAACGTGGCCGGGTACTTGTACATCACAACAATAAAAAGACACTAGGTACAGATCTGAGAGTACTCGCAGTTAACTGACAGCTAGTTCAAAACCACAAACAACTAATAAAAAAATCATGCATCTAAGACTAAATTATCAATCCGTACACATCCAACATTGTTTGTTCATTTATTTTTGGTTATCCCGGGGCCTTTTATAGCTTATAATATACAATATATTATTTCAAGCTCCTTACATCCTCAGTACGTTTGCATATACATTCCGGGCTTTTAAATGTTTGATTTGAGCATCCCTGGTGGAGGAAAACCTGGAAAAAGTGCTTTGGACGCACGAAACTTTTAAGGTGTTATTCTCATTTGTAAATATTGGATTTCTCATTTCTTCTCAAATGTTTCATTTATTGCATTATATATGATATCTTTGTCACAGATAACCATGAATCAATCCGGATTGTTTTCCGTTTATCGTAGCGTGATTAATCACCGGACTTTCACAACCCTATGTATCATAACGGGTGTCATATTTTTTCAAAATATTTGTCTCCTTTTTTCATAAGGTTGTTGTCTAGAAAGGAAATATAATAAACATGTTTATCGTAAAACACAACTTACGAAACAAAAAATTGATAACTGCAATGAAAATGAATATGATTACCTTTGGAAGAAATGACTGGCATGAGCTAAGACGACATAGGACGGTAAAATTCAATCTGTCTGGATCGCTGTTAGGTTCATTAAGCGAAAGAGCATCTATGTTAGACGAAGTCATTTCATCCATTCTGTACAACACAGCAAATATTCCAATAGTTGATAGACTATTTTGTAAATCTATTGCCTCATATTCTGAAAAAAATAAAGTCCAAGCCTGTGTCTTTTTTATGCATATTACTCGTCCTTTTAATATCTGATTAACAAAAGCAAATCAAAATTCATACAAACGATTTGATAAACGATTAGTTTTCCACAATAAGAATATATAAGTTGCGCAATGCAATAAGTGTCATTCATTATTCAAAGAAAAAGGTAAATGTTGATTAATATTTTTGTTTCTGTAAGAGTTATGAATAACTAACTTAAACAGTGTTATTTGAATCTCTCTGAAATCATTTTGTCTTATGTTTTCTTTCTAATATATAAAGCACCATGCTTGATTAGACTAATCATACCATAAATATTCATTGATTTATCTGCATGGTTTACTACTAATTGTGTGATTGTATTATAGTTGAATTGTATTGTTTAAAAAAAAATAATCACGCTAGGAACAACATATTGTTAATTTTACAAAATATTACTGGAATGTCAATCCTCTGCATGCATGCATCCTAAATAAATAAAAAAGGGCTTATACATGTAATGGTTTTACCAATGCTTTAATGTTGATGCTATTGTTTTTGATACATGCATGCTTCCTACATAAAAATAAGGAGATGTGGTTTGATTGCCAATGATATAATTATCCAATAGAATACAGATGACATGGATCTAACAAACTATGTTTGTTTTATATTGAAGTGTATTTTCATTAAAAGCTTCTGAGTGTATGTTACTTGTATCTATTTACAACGAATTTAATTTGGACTAAAAATTCTATGACATTTTCTATTGTTTTCTTTCTAACATAAAGGATCACGCTTGAACAGACTGATAAGACCGTGAATATTTAGTGTTTTATGTCTAATGTCATGATTTTCTATTTTAAATATGTAAAATGAAACCAGATACCCCCATTACATTTCCTAGTGTAGTATCTGCATATCTACCTTTAAATACTGTTTATAGTATCCAATTATCAGATTTCAAATGTTTTCCTAGTTCTTCACAGAAAACAGGAAAATATTAAAAGCGTGTAATAGATTGTATTGATAAACGATAAAACCAAGATACTTAGTATCAATAGTTCATTTTTAAATATAATTAAAAAATCTTTTAGAATTCATCGTGATGGAATTGTTTTATTCTTTAAAATTCAATATTGTGCAAAAACATTTGACTATTTCAAATGGACTCTGGACTTCAAAGAATCTGATTGACTTACGACGACTCGAGAAACGCATATAGTTGACGTTCTAAACTCGCAATTAGGCTAGCTAAACAGTAGAGCTCGGGAATCTTTGAGGTACCCCGGTAGTTGTATTAAAATAGACATTTTTTTTTTAAAAAGCTAAGAAGCATTTGATTGTTTTGAATTGAATTAATATTAAATTTTGTTTCTATATTTTTCTCTCAAACAAAAACGTCGATGACGTATAAGTTGTTTTGCATAGGCTAGTGTATATAACGGACCACAACAATGAGCCTTGAATTTAGTTTAATCATTAGAAAATAATTAAAAATGAATAATAAGGTCATGATAGAGAAATAATATCCATCCACCGTGATATGATTGCAGGGTTCTATATCCCATGGTGCTTTTAGCAATCATTTCTATTTATTGAAGCACGAACGATTGCCGAAGGAATGCAATATTGTCTTTAAGTTAACATTCTCTATTTCTATTATAAAGTTGATGAAAAACAAGAAAAAAGGCGAAACTATTAAAAAACATACAAAATGTCGTCACGATATCTTGCCATGTTAACTCGTGAATTTTTTTTTTTTTTTTTTTTCTATACACATTTTGTTATAACATTGTTTGGTGAAATATAAAATGACGTATTTTTATGCTGTAATTTGCACTAATACTTTAGGCAAAATAAGGTTTTTGTGTCATTACACTTTTTGTCATATATGATTGTGTGTTTGTAAAATTAGTAGTAAAACATACTTAGTATCAAACATATTGAACATCGAGTCGACAGTGGTTATCACATGTTCTAAGTTTTTGTAATGGGGAGAAATTGGTAGACGGTGGATCTTTGACAGTTTCTATTTAATTTAATTTTAACACATTTAGACTGGCAACGATTAACAGCTTGACATAATGTAGAGACACCTGTCAATTTTTAAAAATCTGTACATAGTACTGTAGAATCTGATGTCTTTTGGTTATTGGGGTCATGGAGTTGCTTACTCACTGACGATACTCCCATTAGTCACATGTAAAATATATTAATAATAATTTATTTTATTAAAGGGTCACATACTTGTCTACAGATTTTTATACAGATTATATAATAAACATTACGCAATAATAAATGAAATCTGAAACACTGGTTATAAACACAGAAATCTCAACTATTAAGTGCCTATTTGTAACCTTAGTTATACACACTGAACTACTAATATTTGAATTTTCTAATTGTCATTTGGAAGAAATGGTTATTCTACTAACAAAGTAAAACTTACCGGTATCATTATCAAAGACAACACAAACAGATGTCCACTTGAGGTAGGTTATCACTGATATCAATGTCAGAACCGTACTGCTAGTGTTGTTAATTGTAGGTCCAGAATGTGCAATATTTCCAGTTGGATTTGGACAGTTGTTTAACACAGGACAGTTCATCGTACGTGTCGTTAGATTTTATCTGTTTCAATTATTCCATTAATAAAACTACAATTGTAGATTATAACACTGTAATTCTTAAACTTGATATTTTAATTGTTATTCGAAGAAAAAACAAATTGAATAATCCCTTCGAGTGTTATTTCCAGACGAGGTCTACATCAATACAATTAAAACAAATAGTTATACTTCCCAGAAATCGATTGATCCGAAAAATGATCCGAGGACCATTTGATCGAAGAAGATATAAATAACCTTTTCTGAACAATAGATGTATAATAATCTTCTCTAGGGGTAATTTACTAAATAATAAATGTCAATTAGAAGTTCATTCGGACGTGATGTCCTTTGCATAAACTTGGTAATTGATTCGCTCTTCCATATGTTTGATTTAACCGCCACTGATGTATCTTATGTTCAGGAAACGCTCCCCAGACGTCCTTTATTTGAAGCCTGCAATCGTTGAGGATATTTTGACCATTTACATATCACCTAATAGCATAAAATTACATAAATTAGAAACATGTGAATAGAGCTTTCACGATCGCCTCACAATACTTGACCACCGTTAGATATTCTTTCACGACCATTTCTCTCGTTAAACCGAATGACACCCGTGCTTATATTCTAGTTCATGTCCGCTTTTGTATCAAAGTGTTTTGTATTAAAATAAAAACACACAAACAAATGCTTCCATCTATTTCTGAAGAGTTTGATTGTAGCGGACTATGGTCTTTTTCTATATAAAACGGACAAATTAATTTCTAGAGTTTAATAGAAAGTAAACTAGAAACCACATAACTATATGAATCTATTGTGTTTAGTTTAAACTAGTTTATGTAAGTTTGATAATGAAAGATCCAAGCTACTCAATATTACGTGTAAATATAACCATAAGCTATTGTCCTGATCTTCTTGTCTACACAAAGTAACATCCTGTACGATCTAACTATATGAGGTAAGTGATTATTACGAAATCTATATATACGATTAGCATACATATCTTTTGAAGACCGCCACCTTGAAGTTCAGTATCTGAACAATAATTATAGTGCCAATCTATTGATTACAGCGTTGCATTGGCTGAAAATACTTTTATGTAACTTCAAAGCTTTTTTAGAAACCAGTTTATCTGGTCTCTTTATTTTTACGTGTTATAGTTATATACACTACTATATAAATATAATTGTCTTTAGAAAAAATCCCAACTCAATTATATAATTGGATACAAGGCATCATTTGGTGGTTCAAACCAAAGAATTTAAAAAAAAGATTTGTATGCGGTGCTACTAATTAATAACCACGCGATAACTCAACGACTAGAAGTCAATATAATGTGTCATTTTGCGGACCTTTCGAGCAAGCCTCGTATCATAAACTCTATTCCGATAGTTGGTGTTGTACAAAGGAATAGTGGTATAATTGACATCCATACCACATACCATATATCCTTATTTTTAGATTTCTTCAACCTTATCATCTTAAATATGCATGTACTATATGTCGATGGTCGTTAAACAATCTGTTGATTTATTTCATTAATCATACTCTACTTTAATAGCTCGTTCTGTTACACTTAAGGTTTATCATCAATTGTGATATATCTACTGACTTTAATCACTGAGTAAAAATAAAGGTTGTGTTATCGTGATATATTTAGGTATATTATATTTTTGATCTTTGAGTACACCAATTCGTTCTTAATCCCAAAAAAGTACAAAGGGTATAAGAAAATCACGTAATGACATAAAATGACAAAAGTTAGAAACATGTGAATATTTAGTTCTCATAGATTATTAAAGACATTTGTACTAAAGTTTACTACGTGAACTAGAGAGTTTTCACGGTGGTGTTTTACTTTATAACCATGAAGCATAATATTATCATTTGTAATAAGATTACAGCTACAATACTGATTTTCCGCTTTGATACTCATAACACAATAAGTCATCGATAATTGATATAGCACAATATGGGTCTATCTACAATGCATCTGAATTGTTCGGAAAGAAATTATTAACATTTGTCATAACGTCGTCATTTTAATCTTTTAAGATCTAATTGGATTGGAAAAGGAGCTAAGCCTCAACACGGTTGTCATTCGGTTTAATGAGAGAAAAGATCGTGAAAGAATATCTAACGGTGGTCAAGTATTTCGAGACGATCGTGAAAGCTCTGGTACCGGATCATGAAAGACATTTAATCGAGAAGACATATGAAAGGTCATTAAATAATCTAATTTTATTAATTAAACAGACAATTTTACAACAAAATAAAACTGTTTGTCAAAAAGGTTCAACATTATGATCAATATATGAGAAATTCCCGTTTTAAAAGTACATAGTTTTTACAAAACAACAAAATGCAGATTGCTTCTCGACATTTCAATGACATAAAAAATTTAAACAAACATGATTTTGTCACAAATTCTAATAAAATGAACTACTTTTATCCAAATAAGGGCATTCCATTTGAATGAATCATATGGTTCTCATAGTTATTTTGTATAAACATAATCTGAAACTTGGTAAAAAAAAATATATTTGCCAAGTTACGTTGGAAAATGAGAGCATTAGGTTAGTTAATAGGCCGAACATAACTTTTACATTTGTCATTTTCTAAGGTACTGTAAGGATCGGAACACCTATATTTGGTGTACGGCATGTTTGTAGAGATCTGTATGGCATGGTTCATCTTACCATGACCCCTTTTTATGAACCATTTACAATCGTAAGTGTATTTGACACTTCAAGTAAAACCCTTAATATTACAGACGTTCAACAAATATACTATCATAAGTAAAACAGACGAGACATTTCAGCATTTGCGCTCTGGTATTATTTAGTCTGTAGTATATAGGTATCTCATTGGAAATCAATCCACATATGATACGTTGTATATAAAGATGCATAAAAAAGAAAAAAACTGTTGCACAAAATGTTGCTTATCTTTCAATCTCAAATTGTTCATGAAAGATGCTGTTTTTGCTATAAGTTATGGTTGATGGTTAACATTTTAGTTTAAACGTGACATACCCATATTATTGAGTAAATAGTGGCGGTCTGCCTGAATTAATAGTTATCAAAGGAACCAGGATTATAATTTAGTACGCCAGACGCGCGTTTCGTCTACATCAGACTCATCAGTGACGCTCATATCAAAATATTAATAAAGCCAAACAAGAACAAAGCTGAATAGTATTGAGAATCCAAAATTCCAAAAAGTGGTGCCAATTACGTCTAAGGTAATCTATGCCTGGGATAAGAAAATCCTTAGTTTTTCGTAAAATTCAAAGTTTTGTAAACAGAAAATATATAAAAATTACCACATTATTGATATTCATGTCAACACCGAAATGTTGACTACTGGGCTGGTGATACTCTCGGGGACGAAACGTTAAACTAGACCGATTCCCAGAACTGAATTTTTCAAACTGATTTAGACACGTTTTAAGTTGTGTTTTTTCCCTAACTTTCGAGTTTAAGTGTTGAATTAAAAAAAAAGGATAGCTTTAATGTTCATTCTTATCAAAATAGTTACAGGCTTTAACATATTTATCAAATTGCAGGTATATCAAATGGTAAAAGAAATATTGATTTCGGATTACTAGTATAAAGTCTGGTCACGCATTATTTTTCACGATCAAAATAATGCGTTGCCTGATCTTTCACGATCAAGTTTGATGAAAATTCAACAAAATTCAAGGTTTTCATAAACAAATTAACGCTTTTAAGGAAAGAGCATACCTTTATTTTACTGTACTATCAGATACACTAAAGATTAAGTTTCAAATATATCATGATATATTGAAATATGAGCATTATAGGTACAAATAGCGTGGTTTTTAAAATTAATTCAATAGACATGCATTGCGCCTTTTGTGTTTTTTCATAAAGTACTGCATATTTTTTTTTATCTTACTGCACAGTTATGCTGAGGAAGTTGAACCATTTTGACAGACATATTTTTTTCTTCGGATTTGTTCCGCGTTTTGAAAATTAAGCGATTTTTTCACAGAAACTGAACTAGAATTTACATTAAATGTCTTTCCCAATCCGGTACCAGAGCTTTCACGATCGTCTCGCAATACTTGACCACCATTAGCTATTCTTTCACGATCATTTCTCTCGTCAAACCGAATGACACCCGTGCTTATATTCTAGTTCATGTCCGCTTTTGTATCAAAGTGTTATTGTATGAAAAAACCCCAGACAAGTGCTTTCATCTATTTCCAAAGAGTTTGATTGTAGGGAACTATGGTCTTTTTCTATATTAAACGGACAAATTAATGTCTAGAGTTTAATAAAAAGTAAACTAGAAACCACATGACTATATGCATCTATTGTGGTTGATTTGAACAGATTTATGTCAGTTTGATAATGAAAATCCACGCTACTCAATGTTACGTGTAAATATTACCATAAGCTATTGTCTTGATCTACTTGTCTACACAAAGTAACACCCTGTACGAACTTACTATATAAAGTGAAGTAATTGTAACGAAATCTATAAACGTTTAGCATATAAATCTTGTGAAAACCTCTACCTTTTACAATGTGAGCAATAATCATAGTTCCAATGTATTGATTACAGTTTTGTATTTGTTAAAATACTTTTAGTTTTTATGGCAACCAGTTTATTCGATCTCTTTGTTTTTACATGTACCTCTTAAAGTTATAACATAAGTCTTCACTATTATATATATATAATTGTTTTTAGAAAAAAAAACACAACTCAATGGTAAACTGGAAGTGTGCTCGACTCAAACGCAAGGGATCATTGGTGAGTCAAACCAAAGAATTTTAAAAAGATTTGTATGTGGTGCTTATACTCTAATAATCATGCGATAATTGCAAGACTTGACGGTTTTAAGTCAGTATAATGTATCATTTTGCGGACCTCACGAGCAAGCCTCGTACAATAAACTCGATTCAGATTGTAAGTGTTGTATAAAAGGAATAGTAGTATAATTGACATTCATACCACATATACTTATTTTTATTTTTCTTTTATATCATTATGCTATCGTCTTAAGTATTCATGTAATATATGCCGATGGTCGTTAAACAGGCATTTATCAATCTGTTGATATATTTTTAGGAACAATTCTCTACTTATATTGCTAGCTCTGCTACACTTATTGTAAAGCATCACTTTTAAAGTTATCTATATCTGCTTTATTTCTTCCGTAAAAAGAACGGTTTCGTATTGTGTTTTTTTTTATAGCATATTATATTTTTGATCGTTGAGTACGTCCGTTCGTCTTTGACACTAAAAGTTAGAGAGTACCAAGGTGTAGTAACAGACACGAAAATCATGATTCTTTCACACGTAACACCATGGCAAACAGATAAAAGACGGAACGGAAAAGGTATTTCCCTGGTATTCATTCACACGATCTACATAAACATTAATTAAGTTGTAACCATGGGTTGATTTGTGGTTAATCAATTGCAATGCAAGCTCTTGTTAGATTTAAAAAAAAAATTGCCTTTAAATAACATTTTATTGTTGGGTTTAAACAAGCACTATCTCAGTCGTCCTCTTCATAACAGTTAAGCAGATTAGATTTATTTATCTAACTTAAAACCTGCACAACGACATACAAAACTAAGTTAAAAACTTACCAAACATTAGGAAACATCTCTCCTTTCCATTATCTCATAGGGATGGTAATTCAATATAATAATAATAATTTTGTTATTATAACTAGTGATATTTTGTAATAATTAAATTGATACTTGTAAAACTATATGCTTTAAAGTAGTGAACATTCCTATTACATGAATATTGACAGAATGTACATACAATACTTATACTTCAATATTAAGTTGCTACATTATAAACACAATTGTCACATTTTTTACTCGTTGTAATTTTAAATCTGATATTTTAATTGAGATGAGAACTATTACCGATCTAATCTTAGTCATATGACAAAAAAATATTACAGCTCAACGATTAATTGTTTTTATATTGATCTCGATCTTTTTCAACCAGCTTGTAAAACATCATTATAGATTAAGCAATCTTATCTGCAAAAAATGGAAATAAAAACTAAAATCAAACTTAAATTGTGGGAAGACACAAAGGCCCATCGCAATTCCGTGATCCATAGATCATATGCTGAGCTGAGTGTTTAAAAAAAATTAAACTCTAGTGAACCTTTTTTCAACTCAATATCCACAGGAATAAGGTTCTGAAAATTTCAATTTCAATGAACGAGCTTTTTAGAGGAGCAATTATCGGAAATTTGCAAACTCGATCAGTAACCTTATAATTCATAAACAAAAACTAAGCACAGTATTTGCAAATAAATGAAAACAATTAAAAGATATATAAACGCATTATTAACTGGCCATATTTATTGATGCCTCAAGACTGGTTATGTGTTTTGTATCCATTTGTATATTTCGCTTGACAAAAAGTAAAAAATAGAATATATATGTAGATAATATTAAGTTTGATATTATTTCCCCCCTCTGAAGCGACTTCAATATTGACCAAAGTAAACATAACGTTTTTACACAAACATGATTATACTTTCCAAATACTTTACCCGGATAGATTTTCTTCTTCTATAATTGTTCTAGCGAAAGTTAATGGTATAAATTCTCTTTTCAAATGTCACTTGCGGGTGTCGTCTACTTTTGACAAGGAATGGTTTTGAAGCGTAGAAAAACTATCAAGGCAAGTTCTAGTAACAAAATAACAATATTTACAATTGTTTATACCAAATAATAAGATTGCACGGAAGGAACCGAACCATAATCTATTTCAAGCAAGCAGAAACAAACATGTATATATATACAGTGTGCTCTGGTTTCTCAAACACCTCTCCTTAGTTTTCTGTGTTGCAGATTTTGAGGCTTCATATGCAACTTTTAGAATAAAAAAATACTTTTTACGATTTTCCCCGGTATGATTTATATAGAAATGAATTCCTATCAAGGAACTTAACCACATATCAGCTTCCTAGTTATTGGTTTTATAACAATTTTTTCATCAAAATATAATGTGTCGCTTGGGTGTCAGATTGTGTGTCTCAAGGGGTAGAGGCATTTATTAAAAAAAATAAGATATTTGCATATAACTCGACTTTTATCTGATACTTTGTAATTCAAACGAACCTACTTTGTTATGATGACAAATTTCAAACTTAGGGTATTTCAATTTGTCCGTTTTTAAGTCTTATAAGTTATGTGCTTTTTAATTTCAGAAATAATTATAAAAGACCATGATTACTCTCTCCACATATATACTCCCTGGCATCTATATCAACAAATGGCAAAACAGCTTCAAGAAGAACTAAAGACGAAAACACTTCCATTTGCAAGATTTCCAAAACAGCAATTCAGAATCTAGAAAAACTTGCTGCTGATGTTCTTTCATTCCTTCATTGCAAATGGCAAAAGTAGACAAATTTTCAGTAGACATTATTGCTCTGCTTCTTTTCCTCGAGAATGTCATTTTGAATAATCAAGGTTCATGGCGATGAAATCTGATAGTATCTTTTGGCTTTCCACATTTCCGTTGTAATTATTGTTGACATTAATCTGACTGTCTCCCGAAAAAGAAGAGAAACATTGTATAATTGAGAATGCTGTTTTGAAATCGTTTAGAATAGACGCGTCATCGTCTTCTGTTCTACTTGGAGCTGTATTATCATTTGTTCATATAGATGCCGGTGAGTATTTCTATGAAGAGAGTTATCGAAATCGTTTGGGAGTGAGCGCTTTTTGCGGCGTGCACGAATGGCCAATAGAGGAAACTGTTGAGGATAGTTGATGGATTTTAACTGTTGGTGACCTCAGGCAAATCTTATTCGTAGTTCCTTTTTGATTTGGAGTGATTTTGCTTCCTTTTAGGATGCATTGAGCCATGGTCGTGACTTTTCCTGACTATCATAATGAATGTAAAGGAAAACAAATCATGTTCAGGTATAAAACAAAATACTCCGATAATTTATTTCGCAATTTTTAAAATCAAAAAGCACACAACTTATCAAACTAAAAAACCCCGAGCAAAATGAAATACCATAAGTTTGTAATTTGTCAAAGTAATAAATGCCTCTACCCTGCGACGCAAAATTGACAACCCGGGCAACATGTTATATTTTGATGAAAAAACAGTTTTGAAACCAATAGTGTTGGGGTCGGAACCTGGCACTGGTAAACTTCCTTGATTGAAATGTATTTCTATAGTAATCATACGGGAAACAATCGTCAAAAGCAGCAGTGTTTTATCCTGAAACTTGCTTATGAAGCCCAAAAATCTGTAGCACGGAAACTAGAGAGAAGTATTTGAGAAACCAGAGCACTGCAAACGTCTGCTTCTGTTTGCTGGAAAACAATTATGGTTCGGTGCAATACATTATTAGGTACTAACAATTCTCAAAAAAAGAATTTTGATACTTGAATTTGCCTTGATAGTTTTTTTTTCGCTCCAAAACCTCCTTCCCATATCAAACTTAGCCGGCACTCCGCATGTGGCGTTCTACACGGTGGATGTTATGAAAAAAATGTATGGTATGACGAGAAAGAATAAAAAGAAGTTGATAAACTTAATGAATATTCTATAGAGGTGATTTTAATTGGAGATTACATCTAACTATTAAATAAATATTATATTTACTGTAGTTTTAATGAGGTTTCTCCTTAATTCGTCTAATTAGGAACGGATTCTATTGATCAATATATATTTCTTTTGAATTTCTAGCACAAACAACAAGGCTTTACAATGTTGTTTTGATTGTTGCAATAAAGTCGATCCCACACCACGGTAACAGATTGTTGTGTACTATAGAGGGTGGGGTAACCTATATCATTGATCGATGTCGCTCTATTAGCCATGTTCTATTGTACATAAATGTAAATGATTTGACTATAATTGGTAACTCTTAATATTAATTGACCCGCTGGAAGAACAGGTTCTTACTCTAAAATTCATTATTTCTTTAATTCTAGGTGTGTTTATGGTTTCGTTTCACAAAGTTGCTTCTCTGCTTTAATGCACTACTTCATTAGTTCTCATCTTAAAATCGGATGGGAATTTTCCCACAATAAATAGGACATACCTAGATCTGTATGGATATACATGTATAATTCCATAACAGTCAACCAATTCATAATAACATCCGTAATTTTCGGCTCTCCCTTGACACCATTTGCGAGTATGGTCTTGAGGAAACGATGATAGTCCGTCGGAAGGGGATGATAAATGACTGACGTGTTAAGAGAGAGCCATATCTCTTGCACGTTAAAGACACCCTTGTAGATTTCGGAAAAGAGCAGGCTAATGCCGCTACAAGGCAGCACTCGCACCCGCAAAGTGGAAAGGGATTAATATTGCAAAACTTGCTTCCCAATCCACTCAAAAATAAATATGTTTAAACTAATAACATTCGTAAAACTTTAGAAGTTAAGAGTTTGGTTTTATCATCAAAAAGCAACACTATATGAAGGAAATTATGATGGGAAATACAAGCTCTGTTTTATGAGGAAATACATGCTCAACGAGTATATGCTTCTGTGATGTTCCTACACTGAAACGCAGAAAATCTACCACATAAATTGAAATCTCCTTTATTCATTTTTATAGTAAAGGGATTTGTGTATTTGGTACTCTCTCTCAAATGTATAGTGTAAATATGGTTCTTATCCCGACCACTAGATTTAATTGTCAATTAATAGTACCCACATTTTCAAAATTAGTTATTATTATTTTTATTTTACATTTCTGTAATCCTGAACATATGACAAAAATTATATATACTAGAACACACCCGTGATATCGCGGGTCCGTGAATGAATTAAAGTATATAACTATGCGCAAGCCTTATTTTAGTATTAGTATTGTCATCTGATAAAGTCATGCCGATTATAAGATACACAGTTATCTCTGCTTTCAAATCTTTCTGTTTAAACCCGTCGAACTGAAACTTATTAATTATTGGTAATATTAATTATTTGGAAAACAAAAGGTCCTGGAATTGAGTATTTTTTTTAATCAACAGCATTGTCATATATTAGTTATAAATAAAGTTGAATTCTTTGATTCGCTGTTTTGTGTCATGCATGCCCACTAACAAATTGAAAACCGTACCTATACGCCTTATTGTTAGTCCAGATTTGTTATGTTAGAAAGTCTTACTGATTAGAATACTACAATAGGTAACAATTTGACAATTTAGTAGTGTCAACCCTGTGATTATGACCCGTGTATATAGCATATTAATCCTGAATACATCGTTTGGTGGTGCTGTCAGGAACGTACAGATAAGGTAATAGGTAACAGGTGAATACATTATTGGTATCGGTATCGGACTCGACCTTGAACTTCTTAATTATTGGCAATATTACTTACGTGGAAAACAAAAGGGCCTGGAGTGGTGTAATTTTTTAATCTACACCTTTGTACTATATTAGTTAAATATAAAGTTGAATTCTTTGGTTCGTCGTATTTACGTGATGACGGCTGACAAATTGGGCCTCGTAATTTTAGTATTATAGATAGACTAATAATACCAATTTCACAATAATACATCGACATCTGTTTATGGATTAACTTTCATTGAGTATACCCGAAGCCCAAGTTATGGAATATTTTGCAATACAATCGCCTTATGTTTATGTTTTTTCTGTGTTTAATTTCTTAGCAGATTTACTCTCGGATTCTCTACTAAAATATATTGATTATTTTGTTAAAGTCATTTTGGTGATTAGTTATTCACACTGGTCCAGAAACAGAATGTATTTGAAAGAGAACACAGGAGTGGTTATAACGCTCTAACTTTTATTTAAAAAAAACTAATCTGGATCTAGACTCTCAAAGTGTTCTAAAATATTTTTTGCTTTTGATGAAAAGGGTACGAGATTCGGACAGGTATTGAAGTTATGTACAAATTCATCTCTTGTTTAAAAAAAATTTTAAATTGAGTATTCCCGCTATATCAATATCGTCTATAAAATTTATAAAAAATAATTTCCATTGAGTTGTACTACTGGTTTAATCAAAATTGTTTTAAAAATCCCACAACCCGTAAATATGAACCTTTGTCAAAGTACTAACGTCGGGAACCTTTTTCGTTTCGAGTGTCTAAATGTTAAATTATCTGGAAATATCACGTTGATAATATATTCCTGATATTCTTATTACAACTGGCACACATTGATTGTCTCTTGATAAGGTGACTTATTAACTTGTTTTTGCTTCAATACGTATATCATAGCATTGTTGATCAAGTATTAGTATAATTAGATCTTTATAAAGCACAACCCTTGAGGTAACTGTTATACTCGTCGGTCTTCCCATGTTGAAAAAGATCTGCTCAACCTTCCGGAGCAACTAACATAACCCCCAGTTTAAGGTCAGGATTAGTGGTGCCCAATTTCTAGATTTATATGTTGTGTTTTGTGTACTATTGTTTGTCTGTTTGTCTTTTTTATTTTTTAGCCATGACGTTGTTTGTTTATTTTCGACGTATGAGTTTGAATGTGTCTCTGGTATTTGTGTATATTTCGCCTATCTTTTGATCAGAACCAATTACATATTTTCATTGTTAGATTTTTCTTTTATTAATGAACAGTTTAACATTACTTTATCATCTGTTCAATTGATTAAACCTAAACACTTGTACATTTTGAAATTGATATTTTGATTGTTGTTGAAAACATAACGATTATTCGATCATATTCAGATTAAAATAACGTAAATTGAAAAATGAGGTCATCGATCATTTTATACTGACATGGTTTTAATCTGTAGGAAAAATAATAAAATGCACATAGTGATTGGTTATACAATAGATGAACAACTGAGACCACCCCGATTTTTGGTAGGGTACGTGTTGCTATGTATAAAGTTTTCGCTAAAGTTTTTTGTGTACGGATGTTTTCCGTTATTTACAAAGGTATTGTCAGTTTCTTTTCGGCTTAGAAGTTTTAACACTCCTTAAGTAACTTTCGCCTCTCTCTTATAGAATAAGTGATTTTTTCATTAATCATTGATCATTTGTATCAAAACGGCATACGCGTATTGCTAAATTAAGACATTTAGGGTTATACAAATCAACTAAAATGTTTTTAAAGTCAATCTATAAAAATCTTGATTTTCTGAATTTTTTAAAATAGAGGTTGCTGTGTTTTAATTCATATACATGATCAACATAATTGTCAGGATATGTATCTTATAATGAAGGTGCGGGACAATCTTATTTTAACGAAGCCGGAACCAGGTGCCATGGGACGTTGACAAGGTAACGGAGTTTAATATGCATTTACCAACTGTCACACGATTGACGTCATATCTAGTAATAAGGGTGAAATCAAATTTAAATTATATTCAACAGTGATAAAACATTGTTGAGTATTTGGATATACATTGGCGGATCCAGAACTTTTCATTAGGAGGGAGGGACGCTGACTGGTCTAAAGGGGGGGGGGGGCTCCAGTCATACTGCAGTAATTCCCTATATAATCAACCAAATGTTTTCAAAAAAAAGGGGGCGGGATCGCCAGGGCCCCTTGATATATCGAATCAAAGAATCCCAAATAAAAAGTTCGTTGTGTTAGGTTTTATACATTAAGAACAATTTCATGAAACTAAGTTATTTTTAAGATTTGTTTGACTTCTGTAATTGGAGAAAAATTCGAGATTGTAAGGAAATTTGACCTGTGATACATGTGATAGGCACATATAGAATTGGTAGTTTTATAAATATTTTGTACATTTACAGTCACACATACAAGCGAATTATTTGTAAACATTGAAGATCTTAGACAAAGAGAGACAAAATATAACGCATGCACATTCAAAGTCATTATTCGAAAATAAACTAACATCGCCACAAAAGGTTTTAAGTAATTTATGTTAAAGGAATCCCTGCCTGAATAATACACATATATAGACTAATTTACTATAGTCATATGTTCATAAATGTAATTGTATTTAAAACACTAATTTGTTTTTATGTTGAACATGTTGATTTCATGTTAAGTAAACTCTCTGTAAGTGAGTTTGAGTAAATAAATTCAATAAATTCCAACAGATATATATCATCTATCCCAGTGAACTTGAGATGAGGAAACTACCAAAAGGAGAAGGTCTGCCGTCTTAGATTTTTAATACATTTGAAGGCTTTTTAAATCTTTTTCAGGAGAAGACCACTCGTTTATAGCAAAGTCCTTTGTCAGATATGTACTGACTGGTCCTCCATTGGTAGAATATCTGCAATCTGAAAAATCTGCCATTGATTAGGTAACTATAAAATTTGCCATAGGTTTGTATTTAAAGATTTAGGATGGCATGACTTGATATATACCATAGAATTGGGATCTGAAATAGAACCGGAACCGGCCATGAATATGAATCTTATATATACACATGTATATATATATAATTATTTTATATAATTTTGTACAGAGAGGTAACCAAGGAAAAATAAACTTTACATATTTAAAGCGATGTGGATTTAAGAAACATTTTCAAGTTGTCTCTCTTTGTCTGGCGTTTAAAATTATAATCCTGTTACCTTTGATAACTATTTACACCACTGGGTCGATGCCACTGCTGGTGGACGTTTCGTCACCGAGGGTATCACCAGCCCAGTAGTCAGCTCTTCGGTGCTGACATGCATATCAAATGTATGGTAATTTTTATAAATTTCCTGTTACAAAACTGTAAATTTTTCGAAAATCTATGGATTTTCTTATCCCAGGAGTAGATTACCTTAGCCGTATTTAGCACAACTTTTTGGAATGTTGGGTCCTCAATGCTCTTCAACTTTGTACTTGTTTGGCTTTATAAATATTTTGATCTGAGCGTCACTGATGAGTCTTATGTAGACGAAACGCGCGTCTGGCGTACTAAATTATAATCCTGGTACCTTTGATAACTATTATGTAAGGACAGCCAAATAGAACGAACAAAAGTGAAGAAAACACCAGATAAAACACATGTGTTCATTAAATCATCATTTCTTAATACATGATGGAATGAAAGCATTACCATGTGTAATAAGTAATGTTACGATGATTCGTTATCTGTAATTTGACATGGAACAATTCAAGACTGAAAACTGCAAATACGGAATAAAGTTTCTCACTTGAGGTCACATTCTTAAAGACATGAGCAACATGGTCATCCCTATTTCAATGATGTTTCATTTCGTCATCAGTTTATGCACAATTTATATTTTCAAGAAATTTTAAACTAATAATACGATATTTCCATGAGAATAGGAATATCACACTTCAAATTCATTTTATTATCATGCAAACCCTTACCTAAGTATGAAGACCATCCAATATTATTGTTACCGATGTGGCTAAACCTGCCTACTTGGAACGTTCTGCCAAGCATACCTCTAGGATGAAAAGCAGTCTATGTAACTCGAGGCGTGTGATGCACATATATCAGAAGGCAAACTGTCAACGAAATCGGTTTCTTTCATTTCCGAGTTCATGCTTATTATGGTGTACCGTTACACCACTGTCACAAGTTAGAGGGAGGGTTGAAATCCCGGTAACGTGTTTAACCTCAATGCTCTTCAACTTGTTTGGCTTTTTAAGTGTTTTGATCTGAGCGTCACTGATGAGTCTTATGTAGACGAAACGTGCGTTTGCCGTATTAAATTATAATCCTGGTACCTTTGATAACTATTTACACCACTGTGTCGATGCCACTGCTGGTGGACGTTTCGTCCCCGAGGGTATCACTAGCCCAGTTGTCAGCACTTTGGTGTTGACATGAATATCAATTATATGGTCATTTTTATAAATTCTTGTTTTCAAAACTTTGAATATTTGGATAAACTAAGGGTTTTCTTATCCCATGAGTAGATTATCTTAGCCGTATTTGGCACAACTGTTTGGAATATTCGGTCCTCAATGCTCTTCAACTTTGTACTTGTTTGGCTTTTTAAGTGTTTTGATCAGAACGTCACTGATGAGTCATATGTAGATGAAACGCGCATCTGGCGTATTAAATTATAATCCTGGTACATTTGATAACTAATAACCCCGCCACATTCTGGTATGTATGTGCCTATCCCAAGTCAGGTACCTGTAATTCAGTGGTTGTCGTTTGTTGATGTGTTGCATATTTGTTTTTAGTTCATTTTTTTTAACATAAATTGGATGTAAGTTTTCTCGTTTGAATTGTTTTACATTTGTAATTTCGGGGCCTTTTGTAACTGACATTGCGGTATAGGCTTTGTTCATTGTTGAGAGCCATACAGTGACCTATATAAGTTGATTTTTGTGTCATTTGATCTCTTATGGAGAGTTGTCTCATTGGCAATCATACCGCATCTTCTTTTTTATATTTCCCCTCATTGTTTGTCATTTTGATTTTTCTTCTGAATTGATTAACAATAATTGAGTAATTGTGAACCTCTGTTAGCTTAATTTAACGTGATTTTTTAAAATTGAAAACGCCAAGAATTTGTCCTTGAATGTACTTTTCCAAATGCGTCTGAGACTTTGCGTATGAATCGATTTACGAGATTTGACCATATGTAAACTTCTGTTGGCTTAAGGGCATACGATACAGTTACAGGGGAGGTAATGACGTTGCTAACGTAAAATGTTATTTTCGCGACGTCAAACTGTGACATATCGAGAAAAGATGCATTTTTGGACTGATTTTTATCATTCAAACTGATTTAATTTGAAAACGAGTGCATGGACCCCTATTTTTAAAACGACATTTTGTTTCATTCTGCAGGGAGATTATGTGGACCAAATTTTATAAAACTGTAAATAGTGGAATTTTTTTTATGTTAATAAATATACAGCAAAAAATTACGTTTTTTTCTCAATTCATGACCATTTGATTAATATGAGTTATTTCTGAATAAAACATGCACATTTTTTTAGGATACTTATGAAATACAGACATTACAAATTATTTAAAAAAAAAACAATTTGTGTTTTTCTTTTATAACACAAAAGTTATGGCTTTCTTTAGAAAGAGAAAATACGGCCACAAATCCAAATTTTGAGCAAATATACAAAATTTCGACCTCATTTAACTCAAAAAATAGCACATGACGGTATATTTTTTTTACATATTTGATTTAATCAGGCAAAAAAAGCCTATATGGAAATTTTCATTAAACTGTAAATACGGGATCAAAACTGTATCTTAATTACATGTGTTTTCTATAAAAAAAAAAAAAAAAAAAAACCCGCTAAGATTATTTCTTTGAGTGTACTTTCCCGATTGCCGTCTAATCCTTTGCATGCCAATAAATTTCCAACATAATAAAAGTTAAACAATTCCGGTCAAATTCTAAATACAGAGCGTAATAAAAAAAATCATTTTATGAAAAAAACACTCATTTCGCTATTTGTTCTATTTCAAAATTACAAACTAATACTATTGAATCTGATTATATGCCTGCGTAATTAGAACAAACTAGATTTGAAGACTTGAGATGAGATTCATCTTTACGACGTCATCATAATCAAAAACAGTTTAAAACAAAACATTCAGCACTCGTTTTCACGTTATTAATTGATGAATAATTTATCGATGATTTATCTCTCTTGACCATAATAGTCTCCTTAATAAGATATTAAGAAGTAAATAAAAGGTCAATTAACACATGTAATAACTATAATATAATAAAGGAACCGAGTATATAAAGCAATCGAGTGTAAAACAAGAAGACTAACGTTCATTTGTTACTAACTAAGGAATGAATGATTAAAAAGCATTTCAGTAAAATTGTTTATAATCATCATTTTCCATTGCCTTTTATATTCAAAATTTTTTCCCTAATTTTTACACTTTAAACTTGTTCATATGGATACATTGGTTTAACAGTTATCGGACGCGCAAGATTCATACAATTTTAACACTATTATCACTAGATATAAACGCCTTGTTTAATTGCAGTGACTTCATAGTTACAGTTGATGGTTACAAGAGCGCAATTATGTGTGATGTATTTTCTATAGGACCCCATTGGTATACACACAATTGTTTCTTGAGGAATTAACAAACTATGACCATATCACTCAACATAGGAACGGATGTGACGTCGTTCCGAAAACGCACGAACTAATACCAAAGTTTTTGATGAAAATGCAACGAACTCGAAAGTTTTCTATTGAATTATACATTAGATGCACCCTACATTATTCATAAATCCGTTTAGAAGATACAAACCAATCTAAAATACAAAAAACCGCGGCAATCGCCTTAGCAGCTAGACTGGTTTGTCGAAAAAAAATAGCGTTTCTACACTCAGTATAAGGTCAAAATCTGGAAGAAGGAGCAATCTATATTTAAAATGAAAAATTCGCATAGAAAAGATTTCGATGTTTTTACATACAACAATTCTATTAAATATGTGTTTTCTGTGTCTAATTAAATGATCGTCAAAACGTCGACGATCGTTTACAAATTACGTTTAAAAAAAGAGAAATCCGAAAGATATCAAATAAACTCATCATAAATACCAGGATAATTTTATACTAACGCAAGACGCGCGTTTTGTCTACAAAAGACTCATCAGGGACGCTTGAATAAAACAATGTTAAAAAGGCCAAATAAGGTACGAAGTTGAAGAGCATTGAGGACCAAAAATTCCTAATAGTTTTGTAAACAGTTAATTTAAAGTTATAACCATATACAAGATAATACATTTCAACATATACGTGCTGACTACTGAGCTAGTGATATCTTCGGGGAATAAAAACTGCACCAGCAGTGATATCGACCCAGCGGTTGCAAATTAACTAATGATAGACATCAGGATATAAATTTCATAGACGCGCGTTTCTTAATTTATTTAAAAAGGCCAAAATAAAGTACACAGTTGGAGAGCATTGAGGACCAACAATTCCTAAAAGTTTTGACAAATACAGCCAAGGTAATCTATTCCTGGGGTAGAAAGGCCTTATTATTTCAACAATTCGAAGTTAATTCATAGTTATGACCATATCAATGATAATTAATGTCATCACATAAGTGCTGACTATTGGGCTGGTGATACCATCGGTTAATAAACATATCACCAGTAGTGGCATCGAACCAGTGGTATTAAATAAACTCATCATACCTTGGAGTCATTTTTCCCTGGGTAACAATCTTTGATGATTGTTGAAAACTTGATTTTTAGTGGATATGTCATTTCGTGGTGGGAATTTTTATTTCATTGAACATTTAAATTCACCTGTACCAACGAAACCTAAGAAAATTGCTATCCAACGAATAATAATGAATCCACAGTAGATACCAGGACAGCCATTTTATATATGCACCAGACGCGGGACGTTCAAACTAATAAAGAAAAATACCAACAGAAAAAACAACAGTTCACAAAACCCAAAATAGAAAACCTCAGCAACAATAACCCCACAAAAAACTTGATTGATCCTGAGTTCTCTGAAAGTTCTGCTATTTTTTTAAAAATATATATCAGATAGATAATAATTTCCAAATTATTAAAGTAGTAAAGATAAAAACGATAAAAATGCGTTTCAAACCTATTCTCAATTTATGGTCATATAGTTCGAGTACCAATTGACCTTTCTACTAAATCAATGAGTATTAAAACATGTTTCTTGTGTGTGCAAAATGTAAACAATCGTTTACATTATTTAAACGAACCAGCAAAACTTTTCCATTAACAACGTTTCTTGTTTACTGATGTTTTAGATAAGCTGGGAAGAAAATTCAAATACAATATACAAATGTACAATAGGGAATATATATCACTTCTAAATCACAACTCCTTTTGTTATATGCACAGGCAGTAAATATCGCATATGCAATCTCATTTAGCAGATAAAAAGTTTGATCATGGTATTAAACACATCAAAGGAATACTGAAAAGATCACTTGAACAAGATAGGAATGTGTGGATATGTTTCTTCATGTAATCTCTCTGTCAATCTATTAAACACCGATTTGCAACGCTTATCTTGAAGCATTTCAATACAAAAAAGTAAACGTGCATGCTTGAATATATCTTTTGTCTGAAAATTTTATAATTAATATATGTGTTCGCCGTTTGATCATTGCGAAAATATAAATAAAATCATCTTAAGTATAAAACTACAAAAATACCGTCTTGCTAAAGGGAAGTTAAAACTATTGATCTAATGAAGTAAGAATTAAGCATAACATATGCCAATCTACTTATTACAAGTGTAAACAACTTTTAAATTAAACAAGGAAGAATAGTTAATCATAGCGGTCTTGTATATTAACCCTTAAGTTTGAGATACTTCCATGATCAATAGAAAATGTAATTATCAACAACATGAACAACATATCAATTTTGAAAAACATTATTTACATTGGTAATTTGATATTTTATCATTTAAAGACTATTCATAGAACCTTTGGGTTTTATTCCTCAATTTCATATCTTTTCAAGGAAGCATCTTAAAAGTATTACTTGTATTCAATATCATTTAAAAAGATAGATTTTTCTGATTTTTATTTTAAGTCTAACATACAGGAGCCAGTTATTTGTCTTCAAGGCCAATTTCAATATTTGCCCTCATATATCCATATTGAGTTCCCGAATTGTATTTCTGATAAACCAGTCAATCAAAATTAACAAAACAAAAATTTGTGATAAATAGATCATTGTCCTTTTAATGTTGGTACTGGTATCAGCCCTAAAGCCAAATCACCCCTCGGGTTACGCCATTTGGCTTGATATGGGAGTCTCGGGCTGATGCGAAGGCCAATATGGACAAGGCTACGTTATAATCTTTGACAATCACTGGTACACTATGCATATCGATATTGGGGATAAGGGCATATCTTCATAAAATAAGGACAAGCAGAATTGAAGGACGATAAAAACATTGATTAGTATTTTCTGAAGAAATTGAAGTCGGTTAGTATTAATAATGCATATTTATGCAACTTATTTTGGTTATTTCACACGAATTAGCTAAAATCGAAACTGGTTAAAATATGACTAAAAGTATTGGAATTGAATTAATGTCAATGAGACAGCTATCACAAAAATAAGAAAAAAAGATACCTATTTCGGGTTTTCATGTTTCCTTGAAAATATGTTTTCCTTTAAATCAATAATCTGAACCCCCTTTCACATTACTTATTTAAAAGCATTTTTTTCATAATTACTTCATGTAATTAGAAACGACCTCTTTTTATCTATTAGAATTTTGAGGTGTATAAACATGTGTAAGGTAAAGCAGAAAATTCTATATTATCAAAAATGATTCCTACAATACGAAAAGGGCATTCAACAACATTAGTTAAATCAAAACATACAACGCCATTCAAACTGTGAGAAATAATAGGCCACAAAAGAGGGAGACAATAAAAAAAAACCAACATAGTAAATCCTGAAATGTTATAAATTCGTAGATTCATATTCCATGTGAAGGTGTTACTGGAATTGAATTTTGTTACAAACATTGGACAGTTAATAGTAGGAAACTTGCTAGTTTTGAAAAAAGAGTGGTGGAAGATGCAGAAGAGACATTTAAGGTCATAGGTCGAGAAAAAAAACTGACAATGCAAAAAAAGGAGAGCAAATACAAATAACATCAACAGTTGAGAAAGATTTGGTCACCCTTCCGGAGCTCCTGAAATTACACCCGGTGTTGAGTTGTGTGAGGTATTTTCGTCTGTTCGCATTTTCCCGTTTTTTGCAATGATCTGTTTCTTTTCTGACTAGTAGGTTTGATTATCCATTTGGTATTACTCGCCTCTCTTTTGATGTCATTACTTTTATCGTAAAGATGATTAAAGTTTTCAATCGACCTTGAAAGTAATTTTCTCATAAGATTACACCAGTTTTGATTTTAAATTTTCTAATATAGTTGTTTTCTTTTTTTCTCGTTATGTCGTCAGATTCTTGTCAACTTGTGAGTTTTTAATATCCTTTTGGTATCTCATGATATGAGGTAGACTTAATTGTCAAATTTGAGACACTGTTTTTTCACATTTAATCATTTAGTATACTGCGTAAATTGATAGGACATTCTAAATAAAAAAAATTTTTTTTTGATCTACTGGTCGAACTTTGTAAGCTATGAAGATTTTACTTAGGATTTTAAATAGGATTTAAGAAAGATTACTGATTTTAGAAAGTAAATGCGTTTTGTTTCTGTTTCAAGTGGTAATATAATAATACTAATATTCATCTCTTTACAAGGACGAGAATTCCAAGACAACCATAGAGCATCATCATAATAGGCCGACTTGACAATATATGAATTTGCAATTAAACAAGAGCTAGTTAAATGGAACGAACTCTTTCTACGTAGAAGTTTAAAAAAGTTTACCTTTGAAATCACGTTAGATTAATACGTGTTGTGTGTTGCTTGATTTTGAATCATACCATGTCTGTTTATTCCATATCAGTTGGTATCTCTGTTTCAAATCAAAGTCATTTTAAGATTTTTTTTAAACTTCAATGTCATACGAAAAAGAACGACGTAACCCGGAAATGTTTCAAGATAGATTCAAGTGTAAAACTAATTGAAGTATCAATTCAATTATGATTTTCCTATCGTGTATGTCTGTGACATAACTTAATGTTTATCAGATCAGAGGAATTTTAAATAAACAAAAACAAAACTTGTCAATTTCTTATATTGAATAGGTTCAAACAGACAAGAACATTTAAACTTAATTTTCAAAATCCTATTTTTTTTAAGAAGGAAGTTTGTAAACTTTATTTAGAATTGTTTTTAATACATTCGATTTTTATAAAAAAGCGATCTAAATGACTCGAAAATTTTGTAATTGATTCAATTAAGTGTAAAATGTATGCAGTATTAATTAGACATATTGCGTTTCCTTCCTTGTCATATTTTATTGAATCATCAACAGCAATCGAAACTCTTTTAACATATTTATGAAAATGTATCAAGAATTGTAAAATATTTCCAATAACAAAGTTAAAATCATACAAAATAAACTAGAGGTACGAACTATCCTGTGTTGCTCACATGCATCGTCAACCAGGGCAAGTTTAGGCATAGATTACCTTAGCCGTATTTGGCACTACATTTTGGAATTTTGGATTCTTAATGCTCTTCAACTTTGTACTTGTTTGGCTTCATAACTATTTTGATCTGAGCGTCACTGATGTGTCTTATGTAGACGAAACGTGTGTTTCGCGTATTAAAGTATAATGCTGGTACCTTTAATAACTATTAGGTAAATATCATCAAGAAAGGTCAATAACTCTACAATTAAATAGTTAAGCGATTATTTCAGCCATGATGACTTATTGTAGAATTTCTCTTTCATGCCAGTACCGAAGTACTGCTAGGCTAGACATATAACATTTAAAAGTGATAACCTTGGTGACTATAACAGCCCATCTGCAAATGTATCTACCAAATGGGAAGCCAACCCCGATACTTAATGAATCAGAAGCAATGCCTGAGTGGGATACATTCCATAATTTAAATGATTTAGAAATTTAATAACTGCAGATTTTTATACAACAATAATCGTGTTTTTGTAAATAATCCTGATTTAAATGTACTAAATTAAAACATAGTTTAGCACATCTTTAATAACATGAAAGTTGTTTTCCATTCGTACTGCTGGTAAAGCATAACGTTAGATTTCGTCAGTTTGTATGTATTTTTTTCTTTATGGATTTATCTTGGAGCCGTTTTTTTGTTTTGCCTTTTAAGCAAAAAAGATTGTTTGTTATTGTACTCTTTTTAGTGAACATCTGATTTTTATATTCCACCCCCTGGAATTGTATCTTTGTAATTGTTGTTTTGAGATTTGAACAAAGGTTTACTACTGTTACCTCTATCTTGGAAGTTTTTCTGAAAACGTAAGAGTTATTGTGAAAACCCTTACTTGTATAAGACATTTCAATTCAAAAGTGTAATTACTAATGATTGTTTCTTCACTCAGAAATTACTTCCCAGGCGTGGATCAATAGCTTGAAGGGGGAGGGTGGGTATGGGGGAGGGAGTTGTGAGAAATGGTTTTGAACACTAGAGAATTTTTCTTGTTATACCAAACCATATGTTTGTCAATAATTGGCAAACTTTTTGTTCATCCGGGCAGCATATGGTTACTCTAAATAAACTTTTTAGATTATAGATATAGGAAGATGTAGTGTGAGTGCCAATGAGACAACTCTCAATCCAAATAACAATTTATAAAAGTAAACCATTATAGGTCAATGTATGGCCTTCAACACGGAGCCTTGGTTCACACCGAACAAAAAGCTATAAAGGCCCCCAAAAATACTAGTGTAAAACCATTCAAACTGGAATACCAACGGTCTAATCTATATAAAAAACGAGAAACGAGAAACACGTATAAATTACATAAACAAACGACTGTATGTACATCAGATTCCTGACTTAGGACAGATGCAAACACTTGCAGCGGGATTAATTATTTAATTACAGATCGTATCTACCCGTTTTGCAATTGCTGTATCACTCCTTGCATCTATTCCACTAGTCGCGTCGTATCATGTGTGTTGGTAAAGTTTTGTTATCTTAATAAGGCTGTTTGGTGGTTTTTGTTTGTTTGTTTGTGAGATTAACATTCACCATTTGCTTTACCCAAGTCTGAACGTGTTTTTAACAATCTGTCCGGGGTTGTCGTCAGTAGTGAACAAAACGCAAAATTTGCAATAAATTCCGTCCTGTGAAGTTGAATAGACAATGCATGGGAAATAGTGCAGCCACGCATATTAAAAGCATTTTTAAACCCGTACATTTCACGTTTATGAAAAGGAAAAGAACTAGGTGGATACCAGTTTTCATTTAGAATGCTATACATTTGAGCACTAGGTACAGATGTGGAAATTAAGTTTACAATCTCCTTAGATTCAGCAGGTGTCATTTTCAAAAAAGTATTTTTCTTCAAATCTATCTAACAAAAAACGTCGTTTTAATCATAAAACCAACAAAGTAATAAAATATAGGGATAGCTGCCTTTAATTGTATTAATTAAATCCTTAGATCCTCTAACTATCAAGTAACCCTCAGGCCAATGTAATTATGACATGTGTATATTTAAAGGAGTGTAGCGACAATGTGTTACCCTATACAGTGCTGGATATTCAATCTATAGTAAAGATATTTAAAAAAAAAAAATGCTTTTCAAGCCGGTGGGGGGGGGGGGCAAACCCCCTTAAACCCGGTAGTGCTCCTGGTATCTATGATGAGTGTATTCATAATTTTTTATGTACAATTTTGGTTAAATTCTTACAATTTATTCAATCTCTGCATCAAGTAGTATAGTAAATGCTGTAGGAGTTCGTCATCTGATGATGAATTGTTGCTTCTGTGTTGTTCCGTATCATCTACGGTAGTATTGTCATCCTGAATACTTAAAGGAGTTCGTTTATGAATGTAACATCTGCAATAATGTTCAATGATATTCTTAACTTCGGCAATTTCGGTCTTTTCTTTATATTTTTCTCCCTTTTCCTCAAACATTTGCCACAATTTGGGAATTAAACATATGAAAAGAGCTGTTATAGCTTGCGTGAGTGTCGACATTTATTCAATCTCTACATCAAGTAGTAAATGCTGTAGGAGTTCGTCATCTGATGATGAATTGTTGCTTCTGTCTTGTTCCGTATCATCTACGGTAGTATTGTCATCCTGAATACTCGAAGGAGTTCGTTTATGAATGTAACATCTGCAATACTGTTCAATGATATTCTTAACTTCGGCAATTTCGGTCTCTTCTTTATATTTTCCTCCCTTTTCCTCAAACATATGCCACAATTTGGGAATTAAACAAATGAAAAGAGCTGTTATAGCTTGCGTGAGAGTCGACATTTTACTAAGTTCTTTAAATGTGAGAAGAATTGAAATTGACATATAAAGAATAATAACGATGATGGTCAGTTTCAGACAGGAAAATAGTATTTCAATCCTTAAAGGTCTGTAGTACCGAACGACATATCGAAACAAAGGTTTGGATACAGAAGTCGTATATCCATTACAGCTGATCATTGGAACGGCCTGGAGGTGTTTTCCTTTTTTCATCTTTATACAGATGTTCTTAACTGTTTCAAAAAGGTATGTATACACAACATTCACGTGTTGTATGCATTCGGTAACATATATTGTAACTGTAATCGTGAACACGAGGTAGCCGTAAGTAATGTCCGGATAGGCAATAAGTCCAGCAAAAGCGTATGTACAAATCCGACATAAAAAGATAAAACTATCAATAAAAAGTAGTGAGAACATGTAAATGTCAAAGGCAGCACATACGGACATCAATATAATTATTATAATACCAATAACATAGCCAGCTGAACCAGTCCTCTTGCTGTTGAACTCCCTTACAGTATTATAATATCTATTTATAATGATAAAGAAAAATCCTACGACAGGCAAACCGTACATAAATATTGCCAGCTTCCATTCAATAATGCATATAAGGAAATAAATTGGAATAAGAGCACAAGTTAGAACTAATCTAAACAATATTCTATTTCTTGTCAATACCCGGATGAATCCGTTGAATCTCCTTTTTTGAATATGAAATCCAATATCCCAAAATGACGGGTTGATCAGCATGTAAATGTTTGCTCGAAGAACCGAATACAGTCGTGTATATCCTGTTTGTCTGCGGATATCCAATACAGCTCCTAATTTACCTTTTGTACTCGTATCAACTGTTAACAAAGACATAAACATCTCTGCTTTATCGTCTATTCCTTTATCTACAAATTTACTCAAGTCAGTTGGGAGACAGAGCAGAAGGGCACTTGAAATGTAATACAACGCAAGTGCAATATACGGGCCTCCAAAACACGGTAGAAAACTCTCCTTACTCAATGAATATCCAGCAGCCATATTGATCCAATTAAATGGAATTTGTGCCTTAGTCATGCTGACAACAAAGTCATTCATGAAGTAATAATACGACAGTACTTCCAAAATAACGATCAGCGAAGTTAAAAGAATACATATGATTTTCAACAGTCTTGAACAAATATTTCCTGAAGCATAAGCACGGTTAAAAGTATTTTTCAGTACGGTACCAAACGATATTGGATTTGATAGTAGCCATTTTCCATGACCAACGTTGAAATTTTTATATTTATTTTCAGAGAACTGTAAAAATAGTAATGGCAGAAAAAGGAACAAAAGCCAACCCATTACATAAGGAAAATTCCACCACAAACCGTTATCAATCATGATTGTATCACTCGTGCATGGTATGGTGTCTTTATGGGTAGTTTTATTGAAAGCATTTCGGCAGCAGCGGTAACCCATACTTTGCTTTGGACTTATGATATATTTACTTAGCATGTAAATGATATTTTCCATGTATGTCCTACTTAAATAACAAACATATCCATACCTTAATCCGATATCACGGCCATGTTGAAATGACTGATTGAAAGCTTGTAAAAAGGCTAATCCTATACGCTCTGTAGTATTCCTGTCTCCAATTCTCAAATGACAACCTCTTTTTAAATTTAGATTGAATGTCATCGTTATAGTGTAATGGTCAAGCAAGCTTAGTGAATAATAGGAAAATTCCTTCATCAAAGATAAGTACTGAAATCCACCGTTTTGTCCTTTATAAGTCCATATCCATTCGAATGGAGAAATTGTACATATGGTGTGATTTAATTTGATGTCCTCTGAAACATTTAAGTTTATTTTAAGCAGACTAATTTTATATTCTTGTGCTCGCATTTTATTGACGAAATCGTGTATATCCATTTGGTTGATGGTTACTTGACAATCATCATTTAAATGATCATTTTGTGGATAAACTGTTCCATAATTAACACATTCATCCTGATTATTGTTCATGACTGTAACGCTGCTTTGAATACTTGTAGTTAAATGTCCCCCCAGCAAAGGAAGGACCATCTCGAAAAGGAATACGATTGACAAAAATTGTAGTACGTTCATTTTGTCTATAATAAAGACTATGAATGTAACGCGGAAGAAGATATGAATACAATTTTTAATTCACGTGACGCGCTAATTATGTACTGGTAAGTAAGTAAGTAAGTAAGTAAGTAAGTAAGTAATGACTTTATTTAAAGAGGGTGACTCAATTAGCTTTCGCTAATCTACCTTGAGGCCCTCACAAAGAACAAACAGTACAAATATTACAAAGCTTACAGTTTCTAACATATCATGTAAATGCACTATTCATACTAACTATAAACTGTCTGTAGAACAAGAGAAAAATAAATTCATATATATATATATATATATATATATATATATATACACATAACATACAAATCATTAGAATATTTGAGTAAGTTGTTATAAATCATTTATAGTCAAGAAATCAACACATTTTTGTTTAAAAGTGTCCAGGTTTTCACAACAATTTATTTCATTTGGTAGTTTATTCCAAAGTATAGATAAGCTTGGTATTTGAATATCTTCACTGTCATGATTAATAAATAGTAACTAGGAAGTAGAAAAATGTTTGCGTAACCTCGATAAAATGCATATATACGGAGCCCCGCTAGGGACATGCAAAGAAAAAAAATTATTTTGTGCGCACAAAATAATATATTGTGCGCACAACTTAAATATATTGTGCGCACAAAATAATATATTGAGCGCACAAAATAATATATTGAGCGCACAAAATAATATATTGTGCGCACAACTTAAATATATTGTGCGCACAACTTAAATATATTGTGCGCACAACATAAATATATTGTGCGCACAACTTAAATATGTTGTGCGCACAACTTAAATATATTGTGCGCACAACTTAAACATATTGTACGCACATTTTAATATACTGTGCGCACTAAAATAATATGGTGTGCTCCCAAAATTAGGAAAACAGTTTTCACTTGACCATGACCTCATTTTACGTGTTCGTGGTTTAGACAAAATCTAAGATACCAAATGCAATAGTTTTTCTATATTTGGTTGGATTGAACGATTTTAATGTCTAAATGTCCACTTCACAGGTGTCATCTGACCTTGACATCATTTTCAGGGATAAGTGGTCCGGCAAAGTAAAATGTTTGTGTTTTGGTGTATTTCTCGGATACTTTAAGCATTAAGTTAGATATATTTTTGGAGTATGGAATGTTTGTATAGTGAAATTGTCTATCTTGCAATTATATTAATCTGACCTTGATTTTATATTCATGGTTCATTGGTCCATGTTATTTGATTCTTGTTTGGTATGTTTTTCAGATACTATAAGGAATAAATTAACAATATTTGTTTTATAGAATGATTGTAATGTATATATATTTGGCTGGTCGGTATCGTCATATCTCAGAATTGGTTTATTTTTTTTTTTAGATACGATGATAAAGGTATACATGGTATAGTTAAACTGTATTTAATGTACAAAATAATTATAAGGCGTGCAAATCATATAAGGGTTGTTTCTCAGATATATTTGGTTCTTCAACACAACAAGAAAAATCCCGCACCCAAATGCGTGCTTCAGCTGGCCTATAAACAAAAATATGGACTAGTTCAGTGAAAATGGACTTCATACTAAACTTTACAGTTGTTTCTCGTTTCTCGTTTTGTATATAGATTAGACCGTTGGTTTTCCCGTTAGAAAGGTTTTACACTAGTAATTTTGGGGACCCTTTATAGCTTACTGTTTGTTGTGAGCCTAAGATACTTGTGAAGACCGTACCTTGACCTATAATGGTTTACTTTTATAAATTGATGGAGAGTTGTCTCATCTGCACTCATACCATCTCTTCCTTTATCTATCCATAGTGTATACAAAATACTAAAATTAAAAATCCAACAAGACCAATAAAGGCCACAGGCTCCTGACCTTGGACAGGCACAAAAATGCGGCTAAGTTAAACATGTTTTGTGAGATCTCAACCATCCTTTTATATACCTCTAGCCAATGCAGATTAAAAAAAAACACACAGTAATACCGACAGTAAAGAAGCACGTGTCCGTTGTCAGAATAGGTAACAAATGAAACTTAACAAAATGACAATGATACATAAAATAACAAGGACTCCTAGCAGTTACTGACATGCCAGCTCCACACCTCAACTAAACTGATTGAAAGATTATGTTTTAATCATATGAATATCAAGCAAAATCCTTACCGCTAGGGGTTGAGTATCATGCCATCATAAAAATATATGAGAAGAATATAACCCGTATTTGTATGAGCTATGTTGTATATGTATATAGTTGTCTCTTTGGCAATCGCATCGAGGGTCACAAAGTTTTGAATAAACGGACCATATTTGGAAAAAATGAATCATAAGTGTTTCGTTTATTTTCAAAATATTCCACTGAGGAATTTCATTGGCTATTCCTAAATTGTTTCGTAACATTGAATACGACATCATACTGTAAAATTTTATAATGAAATCGATCAAAAATAGATACTATAAGTGACCTCTTATCCTCTCTTCTATTAAAGACCATTAAACAGAATGAAACTATAACTTGACCTGAATCATTTGTATTCAACGCTTAAAAATTTAAATCATAATAAGCATACTGTTCAATGTCGGGAGCTTGTTATTCAGTGATTGTCGTTTGTTGGTGTGGTTCGTATCTGTTTATCGTTTTGTTAGTCATTTTGGGCCGTATAGTTTGCGGTTTGGTGTGAGCCAACGCTCCGTGATGAAGACCGTATTATAACCAATAATTGTTAACTTTTAATAAATTATGACTTGGATGGAGAGCTGTCTCATTGGCACTCATATTGCATCTTCTGCTTTATATATTATGTACCCAGTTTTATCTTTATTTGATCACAACTTCAAGGTGAATTTCGAAGACTTAACACACCGTCACATTTCAATAACGAACAGTACATTTTGGGTAAGAACCTTACTTAACCATGATAAAACATAGTCATCTTTGATAAAATAAAAACGAAAAAAAAACCAACAACAACAAAACAACTTGTACGTGTATTCAGTTTTCAGTGGATTTGACTTACTCTACACTTTTACAATGATACCTTCTTAGAAACCACATAGTTCATTGAAGTTGGTGACACTAAAACTTCATCATAAACTATAACCAAAACATTTACAATAAACAGAGACGGGCGGATGAACGGACGTAAAGACTTTTAAATATACACAATGTAATGACCATCTCTGTCGTCGAACAGGGTAACAAAATCAAAGTCATGAATTGAGTATAAGTGCAAAAAGTACTTTTTTTCATATTTGTTACAAGAAAACAGGTAAAGCCATAGTATCAAAGTGTACATAAGTTCGATAGTTTCCTCGCTCTTTTGCCAAGTCTGTTTCAAACCGTTCCAATAAACTCTGATATAAAGTGGAGGCTTCCAACGCATTTGTTGGTAAACCAAGTGTCAGACGAAATAAACGTTACTTCTTCAGTATTCCTGCCAGGAGTTGATACAAATGCAGTGATGAATATTTCCATGTATTCTAGCCCCATTTCAAAAGAAAACTTTATGCATTTCTCCATTCTGTCACTTTAAAAAGGAGACATTGAAGACCTGTACCATGTGTAAGGACAAAGAATTTAACGTACACTATATTATTTTGTGCGCACAATATATTTAAGTTGTGCGCACAATATATTATTTTGTGCGCACAATATATTTAAGTTGTGCGCACAATATATTATTTTGTGCGCACAATATATTATTTTGTGCGCACAATATATTTTTTTTTCTTTGTATGTCCCTAGCCGGGCTCCGTACATATATACTGTCTTCTGTCATAAATACAATTACTTTTTTACTTTTATTTGTCCTTGTTGGGAAGTAACTAATGCCTATGTCTAAATGCCATATTTTCATATCATATTAAATTTGTGTTTCATTGTACATCATTGTGTCAAACGCCAGAGATAATCTATTGAAAGAGATTCTTGTTACTTTTGATTTGATTTTCAAGTAACACCTTGTTACACATTATTTTTTATTTGTCGGCAAAAAAGATACACTTGTAATACCTGTTATGATCCCACTAAAAAAAATCCAATATATACAAAAATAAGGAGACGTGGTATGATTGCCAAGGAGACAAATAAACTGAATTTGCAATTATAGGCAACCGTATGGCTTCATGGTCGGCTACAAAAGAAAGGTCCGACATGAAAAATATGAAATAATTTGATTGAGAAAAATAGCGGCCTAATTCCTAACAAAACAATTTATAAAATAAAACAAAAATGGCTCATGAACCAAAAACAACCACTAAACGACATTCGTCTGACTTTTGCGCTGTGATTTTGTCAGGTTTTAAGGACTTTCCCCTTACTTTGGAGTTTGGTTCTTTTGTAAGAACCTTTTAGAGTTTCATTGAATATAAAAGAGAGGCGAAAGATACCAACACAAAACACACAAAAAAAACCGGGGGGTTATTCAGTTGCTCAGGAAGGGAAAGCGTATCCAACCCTACAAGTGTAACCCGTCAAGTTGCCCATGTCAGTGCAAACCCGGTGATAAGTCTATTTCAGTAGGTCTTGTGTGGAGAAGGAGGAACGTGATTATAGATCCAACAATTGGAAACATACCCGTCGTCATTTGTGAAACAAATCTTTCGTTACGATCAACCAACTAGTGATGGCATGGCGTCCGTTAAATTTACAAAGGGATGATTTTAACTTCCCCATT
The DNA here is from genome assembly GCF_963676685.1 of Mytilus edulis. NCBI lineage: Eukaryota > Metazoa > Mollusca > Bivalvia > Mytilida > Mytilidae > Mytilus > Mytilus edulis. Next base: position 24,866,177 of record NC_092350.1, on the reverse strand, counting down.
TGGAATTCTTGGTTTTAAACATCCTTTTGAGAGCAAACCTCTTTCAAGAAGGGGGCTCAGGGGGCCACGTGGTGGGGTGTATGCTTGCACTGCTAGATGGAAAGTTCACAATTAGGAAGCAGAAATCCTATCTTTTGTCGTAAAGTTTTTCTTATGTTTTCAGCCGACCCTCATTGTTAATTTCTAGATGTAAGTCAAAGAGGGACGAAAGATACCAGATGACAGTCAAACTTATAAATCTAAAATAAACTGACAACGCCATGGCTAAAAATGAAAAAGACAAACAGACAAACAATAGTACACATGACACAACATAGAAAACTAAACAATAAGCAACATGAACCCCATCTCAATTTATGAGGCATACTTACTGTATCTGTTGAAACCTTTCGTAAGTTCGATGAGGTAGATGCGTTCTACGTAGTCACCAAATGTTTGATTATTCATTGAGAGAACATCATCTTTAAAGCGAAGATCTAGAGCGAAGTTAAAAATACTGATTACGTATTTTCTGTCTTCCTATGAAGTTCCTGTATCAATTACTGGTAAATTATTAAGTCAAGAATTTATTACTTAAAACCTTTGGTTCATGCGTTATCCATCTCTAACTAAGGGGTTAAATAATGGTCACATGAATAAGGATTCAATGAATTATGATTTCACTATGACTTATTCAATGCCAAAAATAAAAGTATCGACATGCAGTAGGATAGTTAATCTCTAAATATACAAAATGAACGTGGATTTGTATTTATACAATTGGTTACCAATAGATTTTAGAATAACTAAATATTATTGCTACAGACATTCATGGCCCTTTATTTTGTAGATACCTTTATTTTCGCATTTTAAAAGTTCATGCTCCTTTCTGCTATGACGTAGCTTTCAATCTAGTTCTCTCAGATTTATACTTTCTATTGTTACCTGCGTCTATGTGTTTTGTATCGATATGATGAGTTAAACCTTTTGAAAACATTTGTATATTTTTTTGGGGGTATGTTGTGCTGTTACACAACTGTCATAGGTTGGTGATAACATGTTAACCGCACCACTTTCTATATGTGCCTGTATCATGTCAGGAACATGTAATTAAGTGGTTTTCGTGTTTTGATGTTAATATCATTTGTTTTTCGTTTATTGTTTTGTACAATATGTTATGCTATGTATTTGTGCTACTGTCCCATGTTTGGGGGGAGTATTTGCGACCTAAAACATAAACATTTTTTTCAGTGTTTTTGTTTGTAAATCATATTTGTTTTTCATTTATTATTTGTACATACATCAGACATTTAGTTTTCTCGTTTGAATTGCTTTACATCTGTCATTTGTGGAACTTATATAGCTTGCAATGCGAAATTCGTTTTGCTCATTGTTGAAGGCCGTAATGTCGTCTGTTTTTGCTTACATTTACGTCATTTGGTCTTTAATAGAATATTTTCTCATTGGCAATCATAATTTATCACATCTTATTTAGTTCTATAGTAAATCTGCAACATGTGCTTGTTCCAAGCCAAAGCTAGTATTAATTCAGAAGTGCTGTCTTTCTAAGTATTTCAACGTTCATGGCTACAGCATGAATCATGTCGTTCGTTGTTTCTTTTGAATTGTTTCACATTATAATCTATGGACTTATTATAGGTAATTGCATTGTTTGGAAGACCCTTGTGGTTGAATGTCGTACGATAACCTGTAATTATTTATATCTCTGTCCCCTGGTCTTTAATGAATAATTGTCATTTTATAACATTTACTAGCTTTGTCGTGATTTTAATTATATAGTTTTCCAAAGACTTTTTTCTTTGTAAATAAAGCCTTTTATGGTTAAATCTTAATACACATAATCGATATGGCAATAGTTAACTTATCCAATTCTGAAAAGAAACTCGTCACCATTTAGCTCAAATTTCAACATTGTAATTATAAATCTTAATTAAAAGAGGGTTACAGCTAATAATTCATTATTCAATTTAATGAAAAATAAAGCTGACAAAAAGATGAATAATTGAATTTTTTCTCGCTATATTTTCACATGATAATAAAACTTAAAGTTACCAGAAATTCTCAATACTAATGGAACTACGTAATTAAAATAGAAAGGTATTTTTACCAGGATATTATAGAACAGTGCTATAGGATATCGATAAAGGTAGTATTTATGATGTATTCATTACAGCATTTTCTCAATATTTGACAGAAACATTAACAAGTGTTTTTGAAAAAATCGGTATTGAATCGCTACAGTGGAAACATCTTGACTGGGATATGGAATATTTTGAGAAATGTAATTGGACAAGAGGAGGTGGTGTATTGACAGATAAACCTCATTGTCCAAAACCTTATGGACAATTTATTTACAAAGAACAGTGCTTAGTTTGTACAACAGATACTATTGCAAACAGAGTAGTTCATTCAAACAATACGTTTAGAAGTTTTATAAAACAAGAGCCACTTTCACAAATAACTAGCACTGCAATGCTGACGATGCTTGCTCTGATTGTCCATCTCAAATGGTCATCTGTCTGTGTCATCTTCGACAACGAAACAAGTAAGTTACAATAATAAGCTATATGTATTGTATTAATTTATTTATAACATAATTTGTTGGGATAATATGAAGAAGTAACAATGAAACAACTCTCCACTAGATACCAGATGACGTACATGTATATATACTTTTCGACAAACATAGTTACGTTCACATAAAGTTACCAAAGTACTGAACATCGGATGACCGCATGTTCTGGTGGATGGTCAAAGGCACTTGTCTCAGAAAAAAATCACATCTCTATACCTGAAAGTTAGGTTAAGGTACATAGATATATTTTTTTGTGAGACAAGTTCGTGTGTGGATGATGATTGAATGCCAGGAGATGCATCCTCACCGTAGTACTGAGCTATTATATTGTAGTGAATCATTAATTTTGTTATCAGTATACTCTGGTTTGTTTTTTTATATTATATTAATATTTGTATAACAGTCATACACAATTTTCATCCATTTGTATATCATTCTATTATTGTATTCTAATAATAGTGCAGTGCAGGTGAACAGATATCCTTCTTCGGTAATAGCACAATGTCAAATGAATCATGTCAATATATTCAAACTGAGACACTATCAAAATCTTGAAAATTTATACAATTTAAGCGAACATCACAGACTCTGGTACAATTGTAAAAGTTCAAAACACGGCGCAAAGACTACAAAGATATGCCAAAATAAAAATAGTTATTTGCGATGTTTACTGACACAACTCTAAATTTCCAAAGGTGGTAGCAGTTGAGATGTTACAACAACTGCATGGATAGCAGTCCCCAAATAAAAAAACCCAAAATGCCCTAACCGATCCAAGTTGGTATAATATTTCAAATTTGACATAGGTAGGGCAAATGCAACAGAAACTACATATTTAAGCCTCCAAAACGAATAGCAGTTTAATAATGATTAGAAAAATTAGAAACCATTTATTTAATAAGGTAAAATAATTGAACGTTGCTACGTACTTGTACATCCATCCCAAATGAATGGAGCACTGTAATTTAAACTGGTATGATTTTTTTTATTCAAACTGTAAATCCAATGCGGAAGCCGGAGTTACTAGAAACAAGTGAAAGTAGGGAAAAAAATGTGAAAAAAATTGATGACAGGAAAATGAGTGACTTATTCTATGTTATTTTATTTATGCCCTCTCGGGGGAAACTGTCTTAAACTTTCTAATTCAAAATCTTCCCCGAGCGACTCTGTCGACCTTCGACCAACACTCGTTGTGGTCTATGATTGTGATGGTAAGGTTTTTGAGATCAGCTTGGCGTGCCCAGGTGATCTCAAATGACGACTTACGGGTAAGTCGGGCTTGCAAGTGTAGTCACTTCGATGACTATTCATACGTTTGCTGAATGGCTGCTCTGTCTCGCCAACATACTGCATGCCACATCGACACTGAAGGAGGTATACAACATTATGAGTTTTGCAAGTTACATTGCAAAATATAGTGTACATAGACCCAGTCGAGTGGCAAGTAAATGTTTGAGTATTTAGTATTTGTTGACAAGTCAGACATCGTCTGTTACCACATGTCTTGCTCCATTCTGCAGTTGAACAGCTTTTATTTGAGGAGACATCAGCTCTTACAAATAAGTCTTTCAGTCTTGCTAATCTCCGAAAAGCTAAGACAGGAGGATTGTAAAAGATCTTGGATAATTTAGGGTGTTTGGCAATTGACACGGATCAAACGTGAAAGGTCAGTAAAGACTGGATTGTATGTTAGAACAAACGGGACTATTTTGATGCCCCTCTTCCGTTTGTACTGTAACAGGTCATTGCGACTGTTATTGTTAGCGCGCAAACCCCTTAGAAACATCATATCTCAGAATAATGTGACTTATATTATAAATTTCACAGCTCAATTTAAACTGACTGTAATGTATGACTTTGGTAGAAAATACTTGATCACTTATTATGATCAGTTTAGGAAATAAAAATCAATTGTTTTCTGAATTTGGGGTTTCACCGCATTTCCCATAAAGAGCCAAAAAAAAGTTGCTCAGAAATCTTTGCTTTGCTTTATTCTTAATCCTTAGTCAATTTGAAGTAAGAAACATCCTATCTGAGAATAATGTGACTTTATATTATAAATTTCACAGCTCAATTTAAACTGACTGTAATGTATGACTTTGGTAGAAAATACTTGAAAATTTCATTTTGGACTAAAGGAACATACACTTTCAATATCAAGATCAGTTTTGTTGATTTTTTTCTTGTTTGTTCTACTAATTTAAAATATTTCCACAATTTTTACAATGAGTTAAGTAAAAAATCCAAGGTATTGAAGAGTCAAGGAATATTGACCCCCCTTTTTTCACCTGGTGTAAGTAATTGGACTATAAAATGATCAAAAGTGCAATCATGGTCATTTAACTGTATTAATTTACTATCAGATGATACAATTTAAGGTATAAAACTTTCATTTGAGATAATAAATGGGATTTTTTTGAGTTTTTGCAATGTTTACACCAGGCTATGTTATCTGCCAAATACATGCTATGACGCAATGATATAAGGGATAAAAATCAAATTATTTCATTAAATCTTAATGACAACAACTTTTTTTGGTAGTAAAAAAACTATGTTTTAATGTTTTATACCACAGAAACAACTTACTGTGCATTTATAACAATTTAGGACATTTTGTTTATATAAAAGCATATTGTCAGGGTTGGAAAAGCTAAAAATAGCACACATTCAGGTTTAAGGCTCTATATTTGCAATATGTGACTTTTTGCCCCCAAAAAGATTGAAATGTGACTACTATTACTTCATATGATCAGTTAAGTAAAAAAATCAATTGTTTTCTGAATTTGGGGTTTCACCGCATTTCCCTTAAAGAGCCAAAAAAGTTGCTCAGAAATCTTTGCTTTGCTTTATTCCTTATAGTCAATTTGAAGTTAGAAACATCTTATCTGAGAATACTGTGACTTATATTACTTTCACAGCTCAATTTAAACTGACTGTAATGTATGACTTTGGTAGAAAATACTTGATCACTTATTATGATCAGTTAAGTAAATAAAAATCAATTGTTTTCTGAATTTGGGGTTTCACCACATTTCCCATAAAGAGCCAAAAAAAGTTGCTCAGAAATCTTTGCCTTGTTTTATTCTTAATCCTTGGTCAATTTGAAGTAAGAATCATCCTATCTGAGAATAATGTGATTTATATTACAAATTTCACAGCTCAATTTAAACTGACTGTAATGTATGACATTGGTAGAAAATACTTGAAAATTTCATTTTGGACTAAAGGAACATACACTTTCAATATCAAGATCAGTTTTGTTGATTTTTTTCTTGTTTGTTCTACTAATTTAAGATATTTCCACAATTTTTACAATGAGTTAAGTAAATAATCCAAGGTATTTTAAAAGAGTCAAGGAATATTGACCCCCCTTTTTTCACCTGGTGTAAGTAATTGGACTATAAAATGATCAAAAGTGCAATCATGGTCATTTAACTGTTTTAATTTACTATCAAATGATACAATTTAAGGTATAAAACTTTCATTTGAGATAATAAATGTTGTTTTTTTTTTAGTTTTTGCAATGTTCACATCAGGCTATGTTATCTGCCAAATATATGCTATTACGCAATGATATAAGGGATAAAAATCAAATAATTTCATTAAATCTTGATGCCAATACTTAATCTACCGTCGTAATACGTAGTACATGATATATATCATTTATTTATGTACTTAAAAAATATTTTCATAAATAGTTATTGATGAAATTAATATACAACAAGCAATAAGAAATGTTATTGTTATTTTGCACACTATAGTATTTGCGTAATAATACGAAACACTTTCGGTAATCAGTAGAAAAAAAAATTCCGTCCAAATAAATATGCTTTTCCGTTTTCCAATTCCATTTCCGCCCTTTAGCAACACCAATTCGCCAGTTTATGTGACCACATCTATTTATTTTTGTTCAATTCCATTAAATCAATTTAAATGTGAATATAATAATAATCCTTCTTTTTGTGACCTCCACCAACAGTTAAAAAAACCCGGTTAGTAATGTTTAAAAAAAACAACAACCTTTTTTGCTATGTTGGTTTTTCCAAAATATCCATCTTACCTTAGTGAAAAAAGGAGAGCACTGTTAAGACTCGAAGAATCAATAGGACCACAATTGAATATAACATGAATTATGAATTATGTTATTTTGGAATACAATGTAAATTTCGTAAGGCAACCAACCACACAACAGAAATATAAATAGATAAAGACGTTCCACAATATAATTTCTAGTAGAAGAGTTCATATCAGTCTGTTCGGTTCTTTCCGACAACTGATTTAGGCAAATTAGCGGCTTAATGATAATCGTAGACATGCCACCATGTTTTATAGTGAAAAAATACTGGTTTTTTTTTCATTGGAAAGGTTTAACATCTATAGCTTTAATTAAGTGTTTAATTGGACGCAGATTTCTCACGGTGATAAAGATTCATTGGTGGCCTGTGGTTTTTTTCCTGCTCTTTTGGTATGGTTGTTGTCTCTTTGACACATTCCCAATTTCCATTCTCAATGTTATTTGTTAATTTTTTTAATTTTTTTTTACAGTGAACTATTACATTGTGTATATTTGGTTGTATCTGTTACGCACAAGTCATTAGATTTCAAATTGAAAAGTAGAAGATTCATGTAGTTGAAACGGATGCATTAACTATAATAATTCTAGAGGTTTTTGCGATACGTTATTTGTAAATAATTTCCGAATCACAATTAAAACTTTAGCTAATCTACCAAATACCAAGATAATAGTAGACATGAAAAAACGAGGAAATGTCTCTGAATATTTTTTTAAGAAGGTAAATGGTCACTTATTATAACTGTGCATACGTATCCGAAATATATATAAACACGAACTCATTAATAAAAGCTTTGAAAGCCATTCTATATATATTTACAAACAATTTTAAAAGTCAATTGTATTCGCTTGTTCCTAGATAAGAGGGTCTAGAAGAAGGATGTTCCCCTTCAGTATCCTTCATTTCTTTGCTCTATTATTACTATTCTTTATATTCTATAGACAGCAACGAATCAAGGCATTTCCTAATATTTTCATGGTGGTAAACGGAAATGTTTTAAGCATGACAATATTCTTTTTATTTTTTCCAAATTAAAGTGAAAATGTTTTCATCGCATTATATATACGTTCTATACATTTATTATTTCACTTGTAAATGACATTTGCATATCATCAAGTTTCAGTTACAATTTAATAGTAGTACTTAAAGTTTCATAGAAATTCGACATGTCGCTGTATTGCGTATTCTTTTTCTGCAAAAAACAGTTGGGAATTAACTGTGAAGAAATAATACTTTTTTCTCCAATGATAAATACGCAGGTCAAAATATGAAACGTAATTAAACAATCTATTTTTTTCTTTAAGAGATTTATAGACCTATTATTACATTGTATTATATAAACTACGTAAGTTCATGTACTTTTATTTCATAAACATGAAAATCTCTTTGTGACAATTTATGATACATTGTGTTCAATAGCATGACACTTACGTCTTATAAATGCTTAATTAAACATTATAAAAATGTATGTTTGTCATTTGTCTTAATGGAAACCGATTTCCAGTATGATTGTATATATATATTATTCATTTAAACTCATTTACATTTCCAAAGTATTCATGGGAAGTTTACTTGGCAAACAACAATAATGTAAACAGCTACTTTATACAAAGATTATTTATTATTATAAATCGTTTTTCTTTATCAAAACAAAAATAGTAAATAAAAATAGTACCAATAAAAATCGTCATCAAGCATGTCAATTAGCTTGCATAATTTTGCTTAAACACGTGGTTATTACAAACAAAAACATATTAAATTTAAGTTGGCTGCAGACACAATAAGTAGGTTATATATCAATACTAAACAACAGGCCACGAACACGAGAAACCCAGTTAATTCATCTATGAGAATTAAACTTATGTCATTAATCTAGATTTTAATATTCTTCAAAATATGTATTATACGTATATTTGTGTTGTCGGAATCATTCGTAGCAGTCCCTCCAAGAAGGTAATATGTGAAGGAGGGGCGAAAGATACAAAAGGGACAGTCAAACTCATAGATCGAAAATAAACTGAGAACGCCATGGCTATAAATAAAAAGACAAACAGACAAATAGTACAAAAGAAACAACATAGAAAACTAAAGACTAACCAGCACGAACCCCACCAAAGCTGGGGTGATCTCGTGTGCTCCGGAAGGGTGAGCAGATCCTGCTCAACATGTGGAACCCGTCGTGTTGCTCATGTTATTACAAACCCGGTAAGTTGTCTAATTCGGTATGTCACATTCGTGGTGAAAAGGGAAGTGGATTATAGTTACGACATAAGAAATAACCGTAAAGTTTACGAAGTGATGATTTCAACTTCACCATTTTTAACTCTTGGGTTAATAGCTTCCTTGTGAGCAGCAATCCTCTATCGTGGAAATCATGATACGAAGTGCAAGCCCGGGAATATCGTATTAATTGGGAGATATATACTCCGTATGCAGGCGCTGCAGGAATCTTGCTACATAGAAATGGAAAGTTCTACAATTGGGAAGCTACAATCATCTCCTTTGTCGACAAGTTTTGTTTTAACCGACCCTCAATATTAACTATTTCAATTTCTTATAGACAAACATGACAAGACGAAATAACAAGTTTCAGTGGGAAAGGCAACCGTGGAATATAAATACAACTGAAGTTCATGACCGGCTGTCATTTTTTCAAACTAACGAGTTTGGGACCTGTGTTATATTAAAGTAAATGATTAGAGATCACCTGTTTTAACATGTATTTGCATGGACGAATATACTCATCAAGCCATAGTTACAATGTTTAAGCTAACACCAATTCGTAGTAGTTCATAAATTAAAATACTCCTGCTAGTTTTGGCGAATTTAAGCTTTGCGGAAGTACACAAACGAACAATACAGTTGTCTGATTTTTTTTTTTGTAGTATACAAAATTATTCTAAGTAGAATGAAAATAGCGTCATTAGTTGATTTGCCAGGTAGATTAAATGAGGAAAGAGTAAAAACTCATAAAAGGGCATCAAAGAATATGTAATCGAATAGACAAAAACTATTGAGAAGTCTAGATTAATATCTATTTGCATTTAGATTACAAAATAATTGGTGAGACTGGAGTTTGATGTCTACAAATAACGAAAATAAGGAGATGTTATATAATTGTTAATGAGGCAATTATCCACTAGAGACCAAAGGAAATGTAAACAAACTAAGGACACCGTAAGAATGTTTGTTAAATACAAATATAAATTTACTGATTTTTTTTATCATAGAAAAGTTACGTAATTCAGAATGGTAGCTTATTAGTTTGAGAATGGGAAGGTTCATTGTATATTTAGAAAATCTGTAAAATTGAATAATTAGTATCTACTTCAAATGGTTAGTTTCATTCATCAAGCTCAGACTTAAAGATCAGTTTGTACAATTCTAGCATTCTTTGCATGAATACTCACCAAAAGCACTTATAATTAGTTATAAACTTTTTAAAGATATTTTGGGAAAAGAAGATTATTTTGAAATTCTTGGGAACCAACTATCTATTGATTTGTGTAGATTTTGGGACCACAAATCACAAGCTCCCTATTGAACAGAGTAGATATAATAGACAGTGTCGTCTGTGTAATAAAAATGACATTGATGATGAATTTCATAACATAGAATGTAAATACTTTAAAGAAAACAGGAAACATTGTATGTTACATTATTATTTCAAAAATGCAAATATTGTTATATATACGCAAATTATATTTTCAAAACACAAATCAGAACTGTTACAACTTTTAAAATTTATAAAGATTATCAACACAGGTATATGTGCTCCTGGCTAAAATGTATTTCAAATATTGTCTTATAAATGGCCTTGTTTGTTCTGTCTTATATTGAAAATATTGTCTCTTTACCTATGTATATAGTTTTTTGAGAATAAAGATATATAAAGTTCAAAGCAATTCTTCACGTACCTGAGCTAGCTAGGCAAAGCTAATGACAAATATGTTCATATAAAGTTTTCTGATTTTAAAATTCTGAGTCAACTTGGTCTAAATAGACTGTGTAATAGCGAACGTTTTCTAGTTTCCATCTAATTAAAAGAAATCGTTTTAAAAATCTAAAAAATAGGAAATGTGCATGTATAGTAGCATCGATATTAAAGCAATCAAACAAGGCGTTCCACATTGACCTTATCTAATGCATTTTTTTATTTTTTACAAAATTAATTATATAAGCTTTAACTTCTTGCAGAAAAAGACATGCTCAAATAATAGACCACTTTCGAGTTTATCCGTCACCGGAAAAAAACTCGTCAATTATGCGCGCATTTATGACGTCATTTACCAGATATCGGGGATCGCCTGTATCCCTGCACTATTAACGTTCATCAAGCATCTTAGTGATCGTCATTGTGCAGGATAAACTAGAAATAATGTTTGTTTTGTAAGTACTTTTAAAATTACCATTCCCTAATGACAGCAGTGCTGACTGTCAATTATTAGATTTTAATTTGCCGAATAATTCGCACAATATAAAATTATAGTTTTCCCAGCCACTCGCTCAACATTGGAACGGAAGTGAAGAGGCCCCTAAACACACGAATGATGTTCACTAAAACCAGAGTTTTTGACGGAAATGCATCGAACTCGAAAATTGTCTATTAGGACTGCTGCTGACAGAATGAAACATTCAGAAATTCAAACAGTAAAATAGCGTTTGTGGTATTTGTGAATGCAAACAAGACTTGAACGCAGAGTACCAAAATAAATAAACCATCATATTTAGTTTTCTGAAGTTGTGTTGTTATAAATTTATAAGGCCGTTAGTATTCTCATTTGAATTGTTTAAAATATTTTACGTCGCGGCGTTGTATAGCTTGATACAACACGGTATTGTTTTTTTCTCTGATAATTAAAATTCGTACGATAATCAATAATTTATTAACGTTATATGCGTTCCTCATAGATGTCCTATTAGCAATCATACCACATCACCTTATTTTTATGGTTTATTACCAGCTCAGACTTGATTGTCTATTTGTTTCATCTGATACTATCAACAAATTGTAAGGATATCTGCATGTACATTAATAGTTGATTAACCTTGTCAGACCAGACGTGACTGTGTATTTAATCATCCTAAAATCCAAAACGGGTGCTGCAAGATTCTCGTATGCGAGTTGAACGTATGGTATTCCTAACACTCAGAACAACTGCCAACCTTCTTAAACTGTCCATGACCACTAAAATATGTTGGTTTGAGTCTCAGTCAAACATATCAGACTATTTGAAAAAGCACTTACCGATCTATTTATTTTTTTGTTTCAGAACAAGAGGCCATAGAACTCCATGAAGGTTTATCAGCTATCCATGTTTATGCTGTAATGTATTCTATGGAGGAGGTGACATCATCCAAAATTGACGATTTGTTAGCAACAAGTTCGCTACATGAATCAAAGAAGCTGAACTTTACAGTTCTTTGTCGTTTAGAATCTTGCCAGAGTTTTCTGAAAAAGGTATAAACAAGTGACAGGTTGAAGCATATGATAGGAAAAAAGTGAAATCACAGAAATACTGAACTCCGAGGAAAAATCAAAAAGGAAAGTCCCTAATCAAATGGCAACATCAAAAGCTCAAGCACATTAAACGAATGGACAACAACTGTCATATTCCTGACTTGGCAAATGCATTTTCTAATGTAGAGAAGGTGGATGAAACCTGGTTTTAAAGGTAGTTAAACTTCCACTGGTATGACTGTAGGAAATTCTCAAGCTTTTGGTTTAAAACGAAGAATTTTGACAGTATATTTAAAGAAAACTTTGAACTTTTATAATCATATCTAAATAATCATTTCAAAGACACACATAAATAAATACTGTCAACCAAAACAGTGGCGGATGCAGGAATTTTCGAAAGGGGGGGGTGCTAGCCCAAGGCAAAGGGGGGGTGCAGGGGGTGCAAAACATATGTCCCGATTCAAATGCATTGATCGGCCAAAATAAAGGGGGGGGGTGCGGACCCCCGGAACCCCCCCTCTGGATCCGCCACTGCAAAAACACGAGTCAAATATCAACAACAAAACACCAAGAATAAATAAAAAAAACAAAACAATAAATGAGAATGAAAAACAATAATACGACTCAACTTGTTTAGTACACAATGGATTTTCAATTGAACAAATCACATAATTAGTGGAAAGGCCCTTCCTTTCACTAAAAATATGTTTAAATACATATTATACTGTCACAAGTGTTGACTTATATAAGAACATCAAGGGAATTATATTACAGAGATAAACTGTATGTGAATGTTCTTTTTCTGTTTTTTTCTTTTTTCTTAGCCTTTTGACTATGGAAGAAGAAATGTTTGGCGGAGTGCATTACTTCACTTTTCAAGATGGCTTGTTGCTATTTTTCATTCTGGAACCTTGACAGTTTTAGAAACCAACAGTAGTTGCCCTTTCGATAACGTTGCAGTTTTACAGTTCCCGACATTCCATATGTATAATTCACAGATACAGTCCAAAGTAAAGAACTCAGTCTTTATTACATTATACCTTTTTTGAAAAAATATCTGTATGAATTGACGACACCAATTGACTAATTTTGACAATATTTACTGCATCACGGGGAATATGTCAAAGAGAGAAAATCCAACTAAGAGAAGAAAACAGTCATACATAAGTCCTCAATCCAGCGATAGAGAATTTTGCACCCGGAGGCGGGCATCAGCTGGCCCCTAAACAAAAATGTGTATTCGTTCAGCGAAAATGAAGATCAATATAAAATCATAAAATATAAATAAACCAAAATAATAGAAAAAAAAACACACACAAAACGAACAAAGGCCAAATGTTCCTGACTTGGGACAAGTAGGAAAATGTGGCGGGGTTGAACACGTTTTATAAGATATATGAACCATCCCTCTATACCTTTCGACATTGTAGAATAAACAAACACATATCAATGCGTGGTATAAAGAAGTTCGAGTAGGATGTTAAAATATGTATCGGAAGAAACAAAGCAAAATGACAATGATCAACACGAATTAATACAGGACTACGATCTGTTACTGACATGCCAACGTCACCCCTCAATTAAATGGATTGAAAGATTATCTATTTATTATTCTTTAAAAAATCTGCAAAATAAGATGCATTCAGAATTGCACAAATTATTCTACATACAAGTAACCCAATAAAATAGTTATTTATTTAATAGTTGAAAAAAAAAACAATAGCTGATAACTTCAACAGGACAGTACACATCTGCACAGGTTAACATACATAATTTTGCAATTGTTAGATCTTTTAATTAGAAAGACATAAACATTTCCGAAAGATATATGGATTTGAAAAGAATCTACTCGAGGAAAAATCTTTTGTAATACTGCATTTGCATTTTAACGTGTTTTTTTTTTAAAGATTCATCCACTCTGGATGAAGGTAATCGAACAACAATATAATATTTGAGCCAACATTTGATAAACTGTATAGAAATAAGCAGATGTGGAACGAGTGAAAATGAGAAAACTCTCCAACCAAATCACAACATGTAAAAAGTAAACAATTATAGGTCAAAGTACGGCCGTCAACACGGAGCCTTTGATCACACCGAACAGCAAGCTATAAAGGGCTCAAAAATTAATTCAAACAGGAAAACTAATAATCTAATTTATATAAAAAAACCAGAAAATCGAGAAACACTTATGAACCACATCAACAAGCGACAACCCCTGAACAACAGGTTCCTGACTTTAGACAGATGCAAACAAATGAAACGTGTTTTATGTGAATGATTGTTTTTCTAGTTTGTAAACAGACTAAATAGTTCCTGTGATTGGATGCCTATACAAACACTTATGTGGCGGACAGAAAGGAGAGAGTTTTCTACTGTAGGGTATGTCAACAGTAATGGTACATTACTGGCAGAGACAGATATATTTCCAAATGCTAAGTTTGGTTTCAACATGAGAAAATTTGAGGCAAGAACCTTACCCGTAAGTTCATATATCAATACATTTACAACGTCACAGCGAAAAAAAGATTTTTCAATTTGAAAGTATACAAAATAGCTTATTTGCTCCAATCAAATTTAAAAGGTCGAATGAAGGATTGGGTTGCTGGTGTTTAATGTAGAATGTGTTGTATTGATCGATTGTTGATAGGTTACTGAACGTTCAGTGACAAGTATTGCATTATATTTAAGGTAACGATAATTTTATCATATACCAATGTAACAATGTAAAGTGCCAGAAGATAAGGAGGACTCCTTTTATGTATCCACTTATAGAATTATTTTGTTGATAAAAAAAGGGTATGTTTTAGTTCAAGACAGTTATAACATACTTCTCAGTTTTTGACACTTCATTGAGATCAATGGGGTCAAACTTTAAGGGTTCATATCTTGTAAAAAATGCACAGAAATGGTCTGAAATTAACAACATTCGGGATTTAAAAAAGTTAGATGAATAACAAGAGTAAATAAAAAAAAAAAAAATTGGCGAGGGGCTTTAAAAAGTGCCACTCCCATTTTTTAGATTTAGATTGCAAGGGAAATGTTAGTTGCTGCTCATATGTACACAATTATGCCATCCATTTTGTGCGTTGTTGATATATTTGTTTTAACTAGACCATAAGCAATAATTGTTTAAATTGAGACATTCAATTTTGACCCATGATTACCTCAGAATTTGCATACCCTGCAACTGTCTAAAATTTGATTATTATGCCTTAAGTATGTTTTAAATCACAAAAGAGTGAAGATTATGAAAACAAAGTCTTTAAAAATAAATCAAGATTTTGTTTTACTTTATTTTTCAGTCAGAAGTTTATGTTGCGAAACATTTTCTGTATTATTGACAGTGCACATGAATAAATAAACTTGACTATTTCATGAATATTTTATGACTTTATGACGAATGTATAGTTTATGATGTTCTATGTCTGAAACAAAAGTGTGAAAATAATCGATAACATCATTTAATTGAAGAAATTTTGATTAAAACATGTATGAAAAATTGAATGAACAATTTCAACGTATTGATTTTTTCATAGTGAAGGATTCAAAATAAATTAAAAATTCGAATATCAGCAGTTCTGTTCTGTGGACCATTGCACAAACATTGCCGGTTTAAGGACTCATTATTTATTTCTGGACTTTTCATAACGTGTACAGTTGGGTAATTCACAACACCAATAAGTAGCAGAAGTCTATTATTCATAGTATGTTTTATGGAAAAATTACGGTTTCTATTTGATATGACAGTTCATTTCCAATAACACGAACCTTTCCTTTGTTTATGCAACTAATTCATTATGTTTTAGTTTTTTGTTTTCTATTTTTTAAGTGGCCACCGTTTGTTAAATTTGACAACAAAACGAAACAATATACTGGAATATCAATTGAACTAGTAAAGCAACTTGCAGATGGACTTAATTTCACGTAAGTTTTATTTTGTAAGATGTATCGATTAACCGAAGTTCAAATATCATTATGTAAAAACAAATTAATTTTAGAATGAAATTAATGTATGAACAAAAAAAAAAACCTAATACTTAATAGAACTGAAACAGGAGCGGATCGAGCAATTTCTAAAAGGGTGGATTCAACCCAGATCCGGAGAAAGGGAGATTATAAATATCTGTTCCATTTTAAATGCATTGGTTGTCCAAAGGAGGGCTCAACCCCTGGAACTCCCTGGATTCGCCCCTCACTGAAGACTAAAAAAAAGCGAACATCACCCAAAGCCGGGAGGATGAACTCATGCGCTGTGAAAAGATATTAAGTGCCTACATGTACACCTCTAGTGGTATCACTGAAACTGTTAAATGCACATGATGACCCGCAACTTTTATTGCTACAAAATCTAAATAAAACAAACTGATGGTCGGAAAATAATGCCATCTTTTCACTGCCCTAATGTTTCAATATCTGAAATAAAAATAAGTGAAATCAAAGCCCACACACTTTTGTTTTTTACCCGGCACTTAAAGATTACTCTGCATCTAACCTTATGCTGAACGTAATTGACAATGAATTAGATATATAGCACAAAGTGTTAAAAATAATGTTTAATCTGTTTAAAAAAAATCCTTTTAATATTAAATTTAGTAAGATAAAAATTTATTTTTGTATACTGTTGTGTAGTTATGAAATCAAAGAGCCACCAGATGGACATTGGGGAATTCCTTTGGATGACGGTTCTTGGACAGGAATGGTCGGACAGTTGCAACGTCGGGTAAGTAACCAATAGACTTATATTGTAACGTGTAACCGGGCGATCAATGGATCCATATCTGAATAAATCAGGATTTCAAGTGTTCAACTCAATTTTTCACCACCACCAGTTGTCCTATTGAAAACAATTAACACACCCTTAAATGAATTCACAATGTCAAATATATACGCCACACAATGCACATTAATCAAAATGCCGGGTGAAGTACCTCATTCACAATGCACAGACACAATGTTTCATAACAGAATATATTTACACAATGTCACTATGCAATCACTATATATATATGCAACATGTATCAGACCGATTTATTCACAATGTCACTAACAGATTAAATATTTATGCAACATGCATACGGCCCTTTATTACACCATGTCACTAACAGATTACTTTGCAACATGCATCAAGTAAGTATTACACAAAACGTATGAACAAAAAATCACATATATACAACTTCTTTTTACAACGTCCACCAATATGTAGTATCACCTTGTTAGTCTGCAACTAACCACAATAACACAATGACACAATTATACTTGCACAATGTTTCAATTCACAAGGAATATATATATAACACAGCTGAACTCACGCACTAACTATCCCTTTGAGTTCCCACACAATGAATATTATCCAACTGGTAAGGTTTAACACAGTGCACTTTCACTAATACACTTCCACAATATAACAACTTGCAACACCAGCAAGTAAACACCTTGTATTCTCACTAATACAAATCTATGAAGTATTTTTGTATAGTTTGTAGATTACCAATAGCAATGATATTATCTACTCTACCAAAGCATCCCACTTTGCAGAACCTTTTTATGTAATTTATTGATTATGTTTTGTCTTGTATAAGTTGAAAGTACATAGCGTATTGGTGTAAAATGATGCCGTGTTAAACTCTTATATTGCCGATTACCCATAATAGATATATGCACATTACATAAAAACAGTCGTAAATTATAACACGATTCAAAGGAGTACACAGAACAACGTGTACAGCATTGTACAATGTAGAAAACAATTAAACTAATAATTCCAGAATGATGTTTACCCCGAAATATCAGAAAACACCTTATTACTTAGTATTAGTTTATAAGTACTCGGTCTCGTAATGTTCTCTTGAAGTAAACTTCATAAACAATCTTGCAAAACAATGGACGGATTTCATTTTCTTGATATGTACTTTAATTATGTAGCAAAACCTTAAAAGTTTTTTTGTAATTCTCATTGCCCTTATACTGATTTACACTGTTATTGATTGAATGATAGAATACACTAATATTTCCTTACCTCATGCGTATCTCAACCACATATTAAGTTATTCATTTTAGGAGATAGATTTTGTAGCAGCACCGTTGACAGTTCAAGCACAAAGGGAAATGGTTATTGACTTTACTCATCCGTATCATCACGAAACAGCGGTCATTTTAATGAAGACCCCGGATGAGAATGTTTCACAGTGGACTCGATTGCTTGATCCTTTAAGTCCTATGGTCTTTCTATGCATTGGAATAGCGCTTTCAGTCACATCGTTCCTTATTTTTGTTTTTGAAAAATATAACCCCTTCTACAGTAGTGAGAACAAAGAAAGATGGACTAAAAGAGGACTTCACCATTTCTGTGATGCATTTTGTTATATGTATGGAGCCTTACTATGTCAAGGTGAGAGTTCAATTGTTAAGCAAACGTTTTATTTTTTGTATTCTAATTTCTTTGCACAATTCTAATTCGAAAACACAAATATCATATACACAAAATATTGAACAGCTTTGTAATATACAGATTCAGAAGAACACATACTAGTTTATTAGAAGCCATAGGTAAAATATATGAATGGAGGGACACCATAGGAATACCATTTTAAGTCGTTAAGAAGGTAATTCAATCTAATATCAATTAATATTTATTTTACCAGTTGATAGCTGATGGAATTGCTGACGAATCGCCATTATATTTTTGGTTGTTCCTATAATATTACTTCTTGTACAATTGCATGAGCATGTTACTATTCATTTAGCCGTATATCTGCTTATCTCATGCCTATACTGTGCAACACTATTACAGGAAGTGAACATGTAGCAGCGTCAACGACGGGGAGAACATTTCTTAGCTCATGGTGGCTATTTTGCATTGTAGTAGCGGCAACATATAGCGGAAACTTTGTTGCATTCTTAACATATCAGAAGGTTGCTCTTCCTTTTAAAGATATCAATGGCCTGATAGCACAAAACACTTACACATGGGGCACCACAGGAGGAACTGTGTATGAAACTCTTTTTCAGGTAAGTTTGTATCTTTTTTCCCTCTTTTAGTAATTGATTACTCGTTATATCATTTAAGTAGTTTTTAATTAAAGTTGATTTTGAAAATGTATTATATATTGTTTGTAGAAACTACCTGCAAAACAGTATGAACAAAAGAGATGTTAATCAACCATTTCAACATCAGAAAATGTTTGTCAGTCATATGATAGTATACACTTATTGACTGGGTATGTGTGAGTAGTAAGTTTATTGTCTCCGAGGTGCAACTATAACCCTGAGGCGTAGCCGAGGTTAATATCACATCTTCTTTTTTTATATCGTAATATAAAAAGCAGAAACCCAACCATACTGTTTGCTTCATCATAAATATTCTGAAATGTTAAGGCTACTTTCTGCACTGACGTCAACCCTAGATAGATACAACAGGTAAAACGCGACGTCGTAACTCCCGCAGGATTTTTAAAATCCTCCAATCCCTTAGCTGCATTTAAAATTCAGCGAAATATAATGACACTTGCGGTCAAATAGTTTCATCGAGGTCCAATAATTGGAAACTTTTGACTGGTCCAATAATTCAACGCTTACAATTTGAAAAAATAGTCAAAATATTGTGTACTTATTTTATATAGAAAATGATAACTGAGGTATAATAATTGGAAACTATTGACCGGTCCAATAGTTCAACGCTTGTAATTTGAAAAATAGTGAAAATATTGTGTACTAATTTCATATAGAAAATTATACCTGAGGTATAATAATTGTCATTCATTCATTTGATGTGTGTGCCATTTGATATGGGACTTTCCGTTTTAAATTTTACTCGGAGTTTGGTATTTTTGTGATTTTACATTTTTTGCTAGATCTAACATAAAAAATACTGACATTGATTGTTACCATTACTCTCAAAACAAAGTCAGTTTCAACAGAAGTGCCATAAGCGGACGAACAATCAAAATATTATATGAAATATCATATTAGTACCATTTTATTATAGCTTGCACTCATTTTGTTTTATCCATTTCTTTCACCAATTGCTGTGAAATTTGACCCATATCATCATTCCAATATGTTTAGGTATGGAAGATAATCATCGATTAATTAGCTTTTTTACACAATCTTGATCATCAATATTGAACATCCGACACTATACGATTATGGCCCGTTGAAAAAGTGAACATCCAAAATTGTCAACACGAACAAGTTATTTTACTGAGGGTGCAGCTCGCAGTGAAATAACTTTTAAGGTTTGACACTTTTGGATAATCATAAACGGGGCCACAATTGTTTTATTATACAGAACTATCGGTAGAAGGACCTTTTGAAGCATTGAAAAAACGCCTACCTTACTTTATTAAACAAAAGTTTAGGTTCAAATTGAAGTTCGAATATACATGTGTGTCTTAGAAATACTTGTTTGTACAACAAAGGTAGAATTTTATGAAAAATATTGATGGTCCTGATAAGAGACAATCATATCATTGTCAGTAGGTGTTTGTCCAAAGCCTTAATTCCTCGTCTCTCGATGGCTTCTTGTTCCGTGAAAGTTTCCATTTTGTTTATTGACGCCTGTGAATTCATTTGCACGGGAGGTAACTCGAGTACAAGACAAAAAACTCAAAAGGTTATTCGCCGGTGAATAATAGTGTTATTCAACGCTGGTGTAATTTTTTAGGGTTATTCGTCCTTCCTTGCAATTAAATGAAAATTAACTGAATTAGTCCATGTCACGTGACTCTATTTATGTAGCCCGTCATACTTTGAACGACAAAATTATTTTATGTCTACTTGTGAGAATTTCAAACGCGCAATTTTACACCAGTACTTAAAACCTTCCATCCTTTATGGGTAGATTTTGCATAGATAAATAAAATCGTATAATATAAGAAAAATGAGGATGTTAAATGTAACGTATGCCTTTTTGTGCTTCTTCGTTACATTTGTTGTTTTTATAGTGATTAAGATGACAACACAATGTTGACTGTTGTACCCCTATTTTTGACATTTTTACCTATTGTGTCGGTTTGTTTTATTCACGCATCGTTGACAATATAATGGAATTTGATACGACTGTCATACAAGTGAGAGGTTTAGCTAGCTATAAAACCAGGTTCAATCCACCATTTTCTACATAAGAAAATGCCTGTACCAAGTCAGGAATATGACCGTTGTTATCCATTCGTTTGATGTGTTTGAACTTTTGATTTTGCCATTTGATTTGGGACTTTCCTTTTTGAATTCTCCTCGGAGTTCAGTATTTTTGTGTTTTTACCTTTTATCCAATAAAATTGTTTGTAC
The DNA here is from genome assembly GCF_963676685.1 of Mytilus edulis. Lineage (NCBI taxonomy): Eukaryota > Metazoa > Mollusca > Bivalvia > Mytilida > Mytilidae > Mytilus > Mytilus edulis. The sequence goes on along the minus strand of NC_092350.1, from coordinate 24,844,780 downwards.
ATGTAATATATGTACAGTATAATAAAGCTTAAAGTTACAGATAATGTTCATGATCATATCACATTTACATTTTCTTGTACTTAATTTAATTGAAAAGTTACATAATGAGCTCTAGATAAATACATCGATCACCTTCGTTCTTTTTAATGCCTTTTTGATTTCATGAAAGACTATACCATGTTCTAAAAATGCAAGATTACCTGCTTCTAAAAGTTACACAAACAACAATCAAATGTCAATAATATTACACATTTTTAAATGTTTTTTAACAACATTTTCAAAACCCTTTTTCATTTTTTTTAACTGAATGAATGTGCTTATTTTTTTAGTGTAAATTCACATTGCAATAAGACGTGTCACGGTACTTGTCTATCCCAAATTCATGTATTTGTTTTTGATGTTATATATGTATGTTATATTTGTTATTCTCGTGGGATTTTGTCTATGTGTGTTACATTTTAGTGTTGTGTCGTTGTTCTCCTCTTATATTTAATGCGTTTCCCTCGGTTTTAGTTTGTTACCCCGATTTTGTTTTTTGTCCATGGATTTATGAGTTTTGAACAGCGGTATACTACTGTTGCCTTTATCTACCTCTGAATCAGTACTTGGTTGTTCCTTTTATTGATGTTCCAATTTTCTTAAACAATTAAATAAGTGTTTGCATCCTTATTTACCACAGACTTCTGAAGTACCCGCAGTCAAAGAAGTATGGAACGGAATAGTAAGGTTCAGCAAAGAAGATCCATCTGTACTTGACCATGACACTCAAGCCCACATACGAAAGGTTAAAGGTGGAAATTATGCGTATTTTGGTGATAGAACTCTCGTCGAACTATCAATGGCGTCCAGCTGTGACTTGGTTTTGGCATCAACTGATATTTTTTATTTCACTTACGCTCTAGGTCTTCCAAATCACTCACCTTTTGAGAAGATTTTTTCCGACGAGTAAGTAATATTATAAATAATTAAAAATGCTTTCTTGAGCTTACCTAAATAAATATGGCATTATTTTTAGATTAGCTAACTCTTTCTGTAACTTCATATCAATTAAAGAAAATAAATAAGAATTTATTGCCATTTGTTTATAAATTGATCACTCAAAAAGGAGAAGGGAAAGTTAAAGAAGACCCCTTTGAATTCGAAAATAAAAAAGTATTATGAATCTAACAAACTCCATTTTCCAGATGCTGATAAGACACTAGTTTATCAGACAGTAGTCTTAATTACAGGATGTTTGAGTAATATTGTGTTGTGATTTGGATATCTATATTGGAAATCGCTTAAATGTAGTCAAGTCATTGTTTTATGATTTCTTTTAGAGTTATCTCGATACTTGAAAGTGGACTCCTGCAAGTTTGGAAGCTAAAATTATGGCCTAAACCAGGAAATTGTGAAGGAATATCTGCGACGGAAGCCAAGTCAATTGGAGTTATTGACATACACATTTCTTTTTATTTAATATCATTTGGAATAGGCATAGCAGCCATAACGCTATTTATTGAACGGGTAAAATTTTGGTGCTTTAAAACATTTGATAAACGTGAAAGAAAAGAAGATACGTATGACAATGAAGAGAATAATATAAACACGATTGAAGATGATGATGTGTATTCAACTATCAATGAGGTTTCAAGGTGTCGAGTAACTATGCATCAGGAAAATTGATAAAAGTACTTATTCTGATAATACATATATTAAGAATTGTTAATGGAAAATACACATCGAGTAGACACCTGTCCATAATAGGTGTTTTTCACTGAAAATTAAACACTTTACATCTTATGCTAATTAGTGACCTGTGTTTTCACCCTCACTGATGTATACCCTTCATATCTGTATACACCGTATACTCAATGTTTCTATTAGCAGGAATACAAAATCACAAGTCATGAATATTTAAAATTCTTAAGTAACTCTGTCATAAATATCATGTTTGATTATTGGAAATCATTATCAAGATTCCTTTATGTTCATTATAATGTACACAAGCTTAGTTGCACTAAAGGAAAGTAAAAAAAACAACACATTTTGTTTAAAACTAACTGAACGTCATGTCATGTATTGTCCGTTCTTTGATATAGTTTCAAAATTTAGGCTCCCATGAATCGAATAATTACTTTGAAAATGATGATAATTATAACTATATCTTTGTCAACGCAGTCTCAATAGACCACTTTCGAGTTCGTTGCAATTCCGTCAAAAACTGGTTTTAGCGAACATCCTTAGTGCGTTTAGGTGCACCTGCACATCCTCCCCATGCCTAGTGAGCGTTTGAAAAAATATGATGCTATATTACAAAAATCATTCGGCTAATTAAACCAGCCGATACATTTTATTTGATAATCAGCACTGTTGTCATTAGGAAATTGTGATTAAGTGCTTATTGAAAACAATTATTTCTAGTTTATCCTGACCAATATCGGAGATGATTGGTGAACTTTAATAGTGAAATTATCGGATCTTATCTAACTTGGAAATCATGGAACGTCATTGCAACCAATGTTATGAAGAACTGTTCTGAAAAGAAACTAATCAACAATAAAAATCTAAAACCGATTAGATAGTTTCATATTGATTACATTCACATGATATTTGATTTCGGTCATATCTGTCATCGTGCATTGTTTGCCAATTGATTATTTGGGAATAGTGTTCAAGTATTCATAATGCTGTCATTCGAAATACTACTATATTCCAATAAAACATTTAGGAACGCGAAATATTCCACAAAATTTATAAAAAAAGTCTTTGATCCACAAACAGTTGTTCACCGCTTTTCGAAAGTCATAAATCGATTGGGAGAAAACAACGAAACAACAGAAAAACTGAAGTGCAACAAAAAACAAAAATGCAATGCAACACACACAGAAACGAACTATAAGATAACATCTGCAATTTTCCTGACTTGGTACAGGACATTTTAAGAAAAAATGGAGATTTTACTTGGTCTTGTGTCCAGTCAAACCTCGACTTTTTTGGCAATGTTAAATATTACACTAAAATGACAACATTACACGACAAGCGTTAATGCTAACCTTGCGTATCATTGCAATTATAAAAGTACCAAAAACCATTGCCATTTTGAGGATTAAATCCTCTAGATATTGTACATATTAAGGTGTTCCTTCAACCGAGAACTCCCATCAAGATTATGCGAAAACATGGAAAACATGAAAAAATTGTATAGGACTCAGTCCTTCAGCATTACACAATGTGACTCCTAACATAATTCATATAGTTATCTGGAAACACACGCGTTTGTTACATGTTCTTTTGGATGAGGGGCTTTAAATATTTCAATTTATACGTTATGCATGCATGTTCGAACAATACATACTTCTTTACACAAAAAAATGCACTTACAGAGATACATGTATGAAGCAGAACGAGTGCTGTCAACAATCAATACACGAGTGCTACGGTCAAACCAAATTAGTTGAAAAATATTACTCTTAAAACCTATATTTATGTCATACATGGTAAATTAAGTTATAAGGTTTATTTCTGGAAAACAGAAAAAATAATAATCGCATTCTTATGCTCGCCACCAGCTGTCTATTAGAATTTCAAACAAGAAACATTGCATTGATCAAGTTAATAATCATGAATCGCATGATCTGTCATGCTTATTGTTCCAATGTGTCTCACTGGATTATCCGGATGGGTGATTATACCTTTCTTCTCCAATAATTGTCGACATTTAATCGTAATATATTCACAAATTAGAAACATCAAAGACAGTAATATTCCAATACCAATTAGATAAAATGCAATTTGTAAATCTATAATTTTGATTGCTTTTGCTTCGGTTTTCGATTCCTCGGCACAATGACTGGTATAAGGCCAATAGTTCGTTCTCCACTTTGAGACATGTCCACTTTCAAGAACTGTCATAATCCTAAAATAAAAAATAATTGAAAGCGTAAAAAATAATCAGAAATTTATTACAGTTATCTTATTTGAATGCACGTGCAGATCAACGGTGCTCCAGAAATGTAAACAGATCCTGCTCCACATGTGACTATCGTGTTTTTACTCACATACATGTAAGTACAAACCCGGTAATAAGTCTATTTCGTGACGTCACATTCGGTAAAGTGGATGTTTAATAACGTCTACCATTTCGTGATAGACACCGTAAAATTTGCGAAATGTTTTTTCTGCAGAAAAGTGTATAAACTTTTAAATAATTGAATATTAAATATGTTAGGAGAGGTTAGATCAATATGTACCTTTCTCATTTTTCTAAAGCACTGCTTTGTTTGTTTGAATGCTTATTGAAGATTCACTACACAAGTACTCTCGTCACAAAGGTTTTATCTACCAGTTACTTGTAACAAAGCGAGATAATATGTTTTACATGTTAAAAAATGCAGCAAACAAACTTGCATTTGTCATCACAGCATTTGGTTTGACATATTTATAAAAACTAGAGGCTCTAAAGAGCCTATGTCGATCACCTTGGTATATGAGCATACTAAACAAAGGACACGTATGGATGCATGACATAATTGTGTTTTGGTGATGATGATGCGTTTGTAGATCATACTTTACTTAACATTCTTGCTACTTACAATGTTTTCTATCTATAATAAACTTGGCCCTTTAGATTTTGTAAAAATTTACCAAACTTATGAAAATTGTTAAAAATTGACTTTAAAGGACAATAACTCCTTAAAGAGTCAAGTGACCATTTTTGTCATGTTGACTTAATTCTAGATCTTACTTTGCTGAACATTATTGCTGTTGACAGTTTATCTTTATCTATAATAGTATTCAAGATAATAACTAAAAACGGCACAATTTCTTTAAAATTTAACAATTGGGGGCAGCATCCCAAAAACTAATTGTCCGATTCATCTGAAGTTTCCACGGCAGATAGATATTGACTTGATAAACAATTTAACCCCGTGACAGATTTGCTCTAAATGCTTTGGTTTCAGAGTTATAAGCCAAAACCTACATTTTACCCCAATGTTCTATTTTTAGCCATGGCAGCCATCTTGGTTAATTGACAACGTCACCGCACCCTTTTTTTAAAACTAGATACCCTAATAATGATTGTGGCTAAGTTTGGTTAAATTTTGCCAATTAGTTTCAGACGAGAAGATTTGGTAAAAGATTACAAAAATTTACAAAAAAATGGTAAAAAAATGACTGTTAAGGGCAATAGCTTTTTAAGGGGTCAACTGACCATTTTGATCAAGTTGACTTATTTGTAGATTTTACTTTGCTGAACATTATTGCTCTGTACAGTTAATCTCTATCAATAATAATATTCAAGATAATAACCAAAAACGGCAAAATTTCCTTAACATTACCAATTCAGGGGCAGCAACCCAACAACCGGTTGTTTAATTCATCTGAAAATTTCAGGGCAGATAGATCTTGACTTGATTAACAATTTTAGCCTGTCAGAATTTCTCTAAATGCTTTGGTTTCAGAGTTATAAGCCAAAATTTACATTTTACCCCTATGTTTTTTTTTAGCCATGGCAGCCATCTTGGTTTGTTGGCCGGGTCACTGGACACATTTTAAACTAGATTCTCCAATAATGATTGTGTCCAAGTTTTGTTAAATTTGGCCCCGTAGTATCAGAGGAGAAGATTTTTGTAGAAGTTAACGACGACGGACGACGGACACCAAGAGAAGAGAAAAGCTCACTTGGCCCTTTGAGCCAGATGAGTTAAAAATTACAAGAATAAACTTCTTACCCATTTGAGAATTTTTCCACAAAAGGTGAATTATTTGGCAGTCCGATGGCGTACGTAGACATTATATCAGTTGGTAGGAGTGTGACTTGACAGTTATTGGCCACTAACTTTGACGTTCCAGTGTGATCATCAATAAAAGCATATTTTTCTGATAACATCTTTTCTATGTGTGATTTTGTTCCACTGTTTAGTACAGAGGGATCGGTTTTGTTGAATGCAACAATACCTTTCCAAAACAGTTTACGATCCGGAAGATTCGAATCCTGAAAGGTAAAATTGGTCACCTCATAGTGAAGAAATGAAATAGTTGTTGGCTTAATATTAATATTGTTCTATATGAAAAATAAGCATATTGAACTGATTGCTTATCAGGAAACACTCCACAAGCGACTTAATGGCATAGAAGTTAACAAGAAAAGGTAACCGTACGGCCTTCAACAATAAACAAATCCCATACCACATAGTCAGCTATAAAAGACCCAAAAATGTAAAACAATTGAAACGAGAAAACGAACGGCCTGATTTATATACAATACAATGAACGAGAAACATACAACAACAAACGACAGCTATCCATTCTATTTTCCTTACTTTGTTAGTTCATACAGCTGACCGAAAGTGTATAACACGAATAGATCAATAAGTTAGCAGTCTAAAAACCTATTCAACTGAATTACGTGTTCCCTTTCTTAGCAAATCAACCCATATGGATCAATAGAAGGAAACATTTGATAGATTTAAGTACAAAAAGAGCACACCTTGCATTTGAATTATGGCTAAAAGTGGCAAACCTTGAAATAGAACATTTAAGAATAAACAGCTGCGCCATGAGCGCATGATACGCCCGACGTTTTGTGTGGAAGTTTTATGCAATAATCATAAATAGTTTCTGAGAAAGTTTTAAGCAATAACCATTTATTGTTTTTGAGACACGGCGGGACATGTGAACAACCCCCCCCCCCCCTGAACCTTACAAATATCACTTAAGTAAAATGTTGAATCAAACCAAAAAGTATGCAGATCTTTAGATTAATATAACAAAGAAGTGTGTACAGTTTCAAGCAATAATCATAAACTGCTTTTGAGATACGGCGCGACCTGTAAAAAAAAAACCTTTTTACAAATATCACTAAAATAAAATTTTGAATCAAACCAAAAGTATACAGATCTTTAGATTAATATAACAAAGAAGTGTGTACAGTTTCAAGCAAAAATCATAAATTGTTTTTGAGATACGGCGTGACATGTAAAAAAAAACCCTCTCCTTTTTTTACAAAACACTCAATAACTCAAAAATAAAATTTTGAGTCATAACCAAAAAGTATACAGATCTTTAGATTAATATAACAAAGAAGTGTGTAAAGTTTTAAGCAATAATCATAAATCGTTTTTGAGATACGGCATGACATGAAACCACCCCCCCCTCTTTTTTTTTTTTTTTTACAAAATACTCAATTACTCAAAAATGAAATTTTGAATCATCACCAAAAAGTATACAGATCTTTAGATTAATATAACAAAGAAGTGTGCAAAGTTTTAAGCAATAATCATAAATCGTTTTTGAGATACGGCGCGACATGTAAAAAAAAACTCCCCCTTTTTTACAAAATACTCAATAACTCAAAAATGAAATTTTGAATCATCACCAAAAAGTATACAGATATTAAGATTAATAACAACTAAGAAGTGTGTAAAGTTTTAAGCAATAATCAAGAATCGTTTTTGAGATACGGTGCGACATGTGAAAAAAACACACCCCTGTTTTAGTTACAAAGTGCCGTAACTCAAAAAGTTTAAATCTTATTTTCACCAAAAAGTATACAGATCATTTGACCATGATAAAACACAACTATATTAAGTTTCATGAAACTTTGATAAGTAATTCTCAAGTTCGATGCGACATGTTTTCGCCGGACAGACAGACGGACAGACGGACGGACGGACGGACGGACGGACGGACGGACGGACGGACGGACACAGGACATTTGTATACCATAATACGTCCCGTCAAAATTTTGACGAGCGTATAAAAAAGGATAACAAATATTGTCACAAATACCGCACTTTATCAGATTATGCAATCATTATCTTTTATTTGCGAGCAGAAGAAATAAGATAAGAACACGATTTCACATTACATATTAATATTAATCCACCATTTCTACATAAGAAAAAATAATTTAATGTCTGTACCAAGTCTGGAATATGACATATGTTATCCATTCGTTTGATGCGTTTGAGCTTTTGATTTTGCCTTTTGATAACGGATTTTCTGTTTTGAATTTTTGTTTGAGTTCAGTATTTTATGATTTTACATATTAATAAGAAGATGTTCCAATTGAAACTTTTTTTCATCTGACAAAAACTAAATGATAAACGCTGTTAGATAGTTTTCCAATCATGGATCAAGCAAAGTAACTAGAGAGTAGAAAATTTTATTTTATTTTAGTTTACCATTCAGAATGATGAACTGCCTTTCACAGTTTGCTTTTTATTTCATGGAATACAAATCATCTGTAAACGTACATAACTGTATGATACTGGAAAGATTTCTCCTTTCCAATTTTAAGTTTTTTTTTCTTGACAATAATGTTTCGATGACTTCTTTATATTCTTAATAAAAAAATAAAATGTTGACGTAAAATCAAAATTGAATGTAAATATATATATATATAACTCGTCTAAACATCAAACCAACAATGTTAGATCTGCTTTCGCAAATTTTTGGTTCTTCCCTCGCCGGGATTCGAACCCATGCTACTGTGATATCGTGACACCGAATCGCCTGCACTGCAGCCGTCTCGCTAGACCACACGACCACCTGGGCTCTCAAAAAAAGAGCTTTCGCTGGCCGTGTGTTACCTTTCTTCGTCAGTTTTAATCTAGCGTACTACAGTACATGATATATATAGTACTGCAACTGACATCGAAAAAGACGCTTAGTTAACTAGTTTAATGGTCCGGAATAACACACGGCTTCAAATTGTTTTAAATGATAGAATAATATCTATATTTTAATTTCCGTCGGGTCGTAAAAAGTTTCTATGGTCACATTTTTGTATTTTATCCCTTTAATGGGGGTACCCCTGAATTTACGGTTTGGGTTGTTACCATAAAATCAAAAAAAAAAATTTTGGTTAAATTTCCCGCTATTTTCGTAAATATTTTCTATGCACATATCATCAAGGATCATCGGAATGATGAAGATATAAATATAATACCATCTCCAAGTAAAACCTTCAAAGTTGGCTGTTTTTTAGATAGAAATTTAACGCGTTTTTCTTTGAAAACAAGAAAACATATGATTCAAAAACAGTATTTGACATTTGAGAGGACAAAGCATATTATTGCTATACTGCATGCACATTTTGTTGGGCAAATTCAAAACAATTTTGTCAAAAACTCAAAAATAAAAACATCATTTGTACCTTTTTTAATTGCGGAAATTTCCTATCCGTCAATCAGCTCCACCATTTATTTTTTCCTTCACAATGAATTTAATAGTTTCGATGTGATTATGTATATTTTGTAGGAGAAGTTAATTTATTTTTGAGTGATTTGAATATATATAGTAGTTCTATCGTGTATTTTCTGTAAATAAGTTATATTTTGGTTAATAAAATTTTGACTATATAAAAGTTAACCAAATCCTTCGGATAAGAGGTTTAATGACTATAGTTGACATTGTGTGAAAATACATTGTATTTTTAATGTTTAACCTCAGAGCAATTAAAATGCATGCAAGTGGTCGGGGGAAAAGCACTTTTGAAGTTTCGCAGAGATTTGGTGTGTGACAAGGTGATGCTAAAACCAACTTCTCTTGATATTCTGCTTTCCGTGGGCGAATCATCAGTGATGTTATGAGAAGGCAAAATTGGTGCGTCTTTAAATTAGATTTATTGATTGATTGATGGTTGCTTAACATCCAGTGGCAAATATTTCATGCATGTTCAGGACGAGAACAAGTTAACAATAAAAACAATAGGTAGGTTTTGTCGTAATAGAGGTCATTCGGGATGATAATCGGAAAATTTAGACTGCCACTGGAAAATGATGGTATATTGGATTGGGACAGAAATTTTCCATTGCAACATGCCACCTACGGATCCCTCAAAGAGTTGATGCAAGGGTTTTTAACGTGCAAAAAACGTGAAACTCCCTTTACACGAGGCATCGGATTTAACGTCCCCATTCTGACCGGACGTGACTGTGAACGTGATACATCCCGCACAGCTAAACGGACGCCCCACTTCGTTTTACTGCCGGTCGGGGGAAGACCAAGTGACCATATTTCGTTTCTTCAGTCACCCTTGGGAAACTTTAAATTAGAAACAACAGAAATCCATATATGTGATCAAACTGATCGACATGTATCCTCACAACCTGACACTTTTTTACGATCTCGCGCTCAGTTTCTTCCTTATAGTTTGATATGAAAACAGGGTTTTTGTGTAAAAGAAACACCTTTAAAAAAAACCCAGAAACTACGCAAAACTGAGTCCTCTAAACGTGTTGACAGTCTTTTAAGTTGTGCTTATTAATCTGAGTAATCATTTATCCATGCATAACCAAGTTCTTATTGAAGTCAACACCTGTGCAATTAAGTAAAACAGTTACTGAAAAATTAGAATTTGAACTTGCTCTCAGTTCATTAATAACGATTGTTAGTGATTTGATTTGTTCTTCCATAAGAAAAAGCCATTCTTATGTAGCACATCCTCTATATATACCGATCAATTTTACCCAAGATTGTCTCTGATGCTTACCAAACTGCCAAAATCAAGAACTAACTAGATATTGTGACACCTTTCAGACACAGTGGGGCCAAGGGATATAAAATATAGAGTTTAGCTCTGAACTCAATTTAGGGGATGCCATATCTGCTGCAGGAAAATTGAAGTCTATGTTAAGACTTTCAGAATTACACCAAGGTGTGTCTGAAAATACCAAATACATTAAAAGAAGAACAATTACTTCACCCTGCCACCAGTGCTCTTATGAGCTATGTCCTCGTTTTGGTATTTCCATGGAAATGATGCCCGCATAGCTTGTTAATAGATATAGGAAGATGTGGTATGAGTGCCAATGATACAACACACCATCCAAGTCACAATGTATAAAAGTAAACCATTATAGGTCACGGTCCGGTCTTTAACACGGAGCCTAGGCTCAAAAGTCCATTTGTTAGTTAATTGATGAAAAATAACACAAAGGCGCTTCTGAACCGTATATTATCCCTAAAGATAACAAAAATTCGTAAATGTATGGCTATTACAAAATCAATCGTTTCTATTGCAACATTCGACCCATTACATTTGGGCTTGGCAGTGCAGATACATCATGCATATGAATATGGGAATATGGGTCACGAACATTGATCGAACTTTTGTACTCACATTTCTTTTGTGTTTCCTATGCAAAGCTTAGACTATATCTGACGAGTTTGACCGAATCATGACGGTATTTACGCTCCAGATAGCATTTGTACTCAAAAACTGTGTTTGCTTTGCACAAACTCTGTCCTGCGCCGAACTTGTTCTTATAAAAAAGGGAAGTGGCTTGTAATGCTAATACGCGTACTGAATCCGCATATGATGACTACGAGATTGATTCATGTCCCTATTTTATGAATACTTGAGCTATTGTGTGTCGCTTTTAAAAGTTATATAAGGATCATGACTGATTTTAAATTACAACATTAGAAAATTGGCATTGCATTGCATAATTTTTAATCCTTCCCTTAAACTGACTTTGTTTTACACTCAATTTTTTTTTAAACCTCGCATTCGCCTCGGGTGACTATAGTATATTTTGTGTTATAACTGCTCTTTCCAGACTTTGCAAATACACAATATGTATATATCTATAACTAGATACTAATGGTAACAAAATACACAACCTTTAAGATGCAAAATTAAAAACAATGTTTCAGCGCTTCAATTTAGTTTTTTTTCAAAGATAGAAAAAATATTGAAATAATTTGATAAACTGGTGTTTTATACGTTAGAAAATAATTCTGTAATATACTATAGTGAAATACTATACACAATATGAAAGTTTATGGATGTGAAAAGGTCAAGGCCACTTCTTCTTTTGCTATGTCTTAAATGGAAAAAAATCAGAAGGTTCCAAATCAACGCCATTTTGTAATGGCAGCTCTTCATATAAGTAGTCAAATTTGTCGTTTTAACATCGTTTATAGCATATGCTTATGATTGAATCGTTTTGTAGTATTCTATTGAATAAATATTAGAATATTTCTCCTTTTTGTCCTTGTGGTTGAAATATTGATATTTTTTTGTCTGACCTTTGACCTCAATTTCACAAAATTGTGACCACTGTGGATTTTTACGACCCAACTTTTCTTATTGTACACGTTTTCCTCTTTCCATCGATATATAATTTAGGTGTGTGTTCTTCCGGACCATTAAAGTTTTAAAAAATGAACTCTGGTTGCAGTGCTAATAAGGCATGAAGATGTTATTGTTACAGATCAGCTAAATTATCTATAGTAAAGGATCCTACAAATTAATGTAATATACAGTCACAGAAAATAATTATATTTATAAGTACGTCTGAGTCAGTGACAACTCTACAACAGATGTATCCATCGGATCGCCATCAATGATGGTGATACATGGCTGTGTACATAATGTATATACAATTCGTCTAAACATCAACCCAACAATGTTAGATCTGTAAATTTGCTTTCGCAAATTTTTGGTTCTTCCCTCGCCGGGATTCGAACCCATGCTACTGTGATATCGTGACACCAAATCGCCTGCACTGCAGCCGTCCCGCTAGACCACACGACCACCTGGGCTCTCAAAAAAAGAGCTTTCGCTGGCCGTGTGTTACCTTTCCTCGTCAGTTTTAATCTAGCGGTGAACTACAGTACATGATATATAAGGCATGAAGATGTTATTGTTACAGATCAGCTAAATTATCTATAGTAAAGGATCCTACAAATTAATGTAATATACAGTCACAGAAAATAATTATATTTATAAGTACGTCTGAGTCAGTGACAACTCTACAACAGATGTATCCATCGGAGCGCCATCAATGATGGTGATACATGGCTGTGTACATAATGTATATACAACTCGTCTAAACATCAACCCAACAATGTTAGATCTGTAAATTTGCTTTCGCAAATTTTTGGTTCTTCCCTCGCCGGGATTCGAACCCATGCTACTGTGATATCGTGACACCAAATCGCCTGCACTGCAGCCGTCCCGCTAGATCACACGACCACCTGGGCTCTCAAAAAAAGAGCTTTCGCTGGCCGTGTGTTACCTTTCCTCGTCAGTTTTAATCTAGCGGCGTACTACAGTACATGATATATAAGGCATGAAGATGTTATTGTTACAGTAACATCTTCATGCCTTATATATCTTGTACTGTAGAAATATCAACCCAACAATGTTGGATCCGCAAATTGTTTGTTCTTCCCTCACCGGGATTCGGACCCATGCTACTGAGATATCGTGACACCAAATCGCCTGCACTGTAGCCGTCCCGCTAGACCACACGACCACCTGAGCTTCTATAATAAAGCTTTCGGGGGCCGTGTGTTACCTTTCCTCGTCAGTTCTAATCTAGCGTCGTACTACAGTACATGATATATAAGGCATGAAGATGTTATTGTTACAGATCAGCTCATAAATATCTATACATATATATATACAAGTCTAAATTTAAAACTATGATTGCTTTGGATCAAAACCGTGTGCATGTAAAACAAATTTCGTTGTAGAAGGGTCTAAATACAGCACAAACAACATTTTCAAAAAAAAAAAAAAAAAAAAAATGAAAAGTATATTTAAACAAAACGCATTTGACTAACAGGTCGAACAACTAATGTTCCTTAACCCTGCTGACTGCCATTGGCGATTGCCATAAAAAATGATCACAAGATGTAACAAAATGGATCTTAATATAACTTTAATACTAAACAGAAAACAATAAACTTGTGGCCAAGATATTGTGCCACAAACATTACATGCATTAGGTGTCGATATTTTTTTAGTACACCAGATCCGGATTTCGACAATAAATGTCTCTTCAGTGATGTTAGGGATCAAAACGATATTAGGAAGGCCATATAATTTACCCTCAATTTAAGATAAACTCTTGAAATTTAAGGGTCAATGGAGGATGAACGGATCATATAAACCGGAGGGAAAATATGATACAAGGCCAAAGGAAAAAATTTAAACAAGTCTAAATCGAAAACTACGTTCAAACCTATGATTGCATTGGACAAAAACCGCATTTTTTTATATGTGCATGTAAAACAAATTTCGTCGTAGAAGGGTCTAAATACAGCACAAACAAATAACTGGCCTAAACATCAACCCAACAACTTTGAACCAGTGACAAATTTACAGATCTAACATTGTTGGTTTGATGTTTAGACGAGTTATATATATATATATATATGTATATATGTATATACAACTCGTCTAAACATCAACCCAACAATGTTAGATCTGTAAATTTGCTACAGGTAATTTAGCTGATTTGTAAGAATAACATCTTCATGCCTTATATATCATGTACTGTAGTACGATACTAGATTAAAACTGACGTGGAAAGGTAACACACGGCCACCGAAAACTTCATTTTTATGAAGCCCAGGTGGTCGTGTGGTTTAGCGGGACGGCTACAGTGCAGGCGATTTGGTGTCACGATATCTCATTAGCATGTATTCGACTCCCGGCGAGGGAAGAACAAAACATTTGCGAAAGCAATATATATATATATACGAGTCTAAATTGAAAACTACGTTCAAACCTATGATTGCGTTGGATAAAACCCGCCATTTTTATACGTGTGCATGTAAAACAAATTTCGTTGTAGAAGGGTCTAAATACAGCACAAACAACATTTTGCAAAAGACCAAAAAAGTGAAAAAGTATATTTAAACAAATCGCATTTGACTAACAGGTCGAACAACTGATGTTCTTAAACCCTGCTGACTGCCAAATAAAATTGATTACCAGATGTAACAAAATGGATCTTAATATAAATTTAATACTAAACAGAAAACGATAAACTTGTGAAAAAGATGTCATGCCACAAACACAAGGTGTCAATATTTTTTTTGTACACCAGATCTAGATTTCGACAATATATGTCTCTTCAGTGATGTTAGGGATCGAAACGGTATTTGGAAGGCCATATAATTTACCCTCAATTTCAGATAGACTCTTAAATTTTAAGTGTCAATATAGGATGAACGGATCATATCAACCGGAGGGAAAATATTATATATACAGTTTGAAGATTTATTAAATTACCAGTTTAAATTACAGGGCTCCATTCATTTGGGATGGATGTATAAGTACGTAGCCACGTTCATTTTTTTTACCTTATTAGATAAAACTTATTCTTCTAATCATTATTAAACTGCTTTTCAATTGGAAGGCTTAAACATGTAATTCTGTTGCAATTGTCCTACCGTTGTCAAATTTGAAATATTATACCAACTTGGATCGGTTAGGGCATTTTTTATCTTTTTGTTTATACATATGTTATACAAATGTATTATCATACCAGAAATTTAGGATTGGGTCAAAATGTTTACGGTTATTCAGGATTAAACACTAGTTGGGATTTTCATGTAAAAATAAAAGAGCGAGTAAAGCTCAATTTTTTATGACTTCAGTAAGAAACTATTTCAATCTCCGATATGTAATACGATGCCGTTTAAAAAAATATGTGCGGAAATTAAAAAACAAATGTTGCCTTCAAAAATACAACTTCTGGCACAATTAAAGGATGCAATGCTCCAAATGTTTTAATGCACAGAGAAAGAGACATCTTCCTACACCATTGTACATGAGGTATCTGATTTAATCTCTACAATTTAACTGAGGGCTGCTTACATACTCAGGTTATATTGTGCCAAAAGTATTTTGTTTTTTTATGAAATAGTAAAATGAGTATACGTTAATGAAAAATCAACATACGTATTTATAATATGCATTCGAATGATAGTTCCAATTAAAGAAAAGACAAGTTTTGGAGCCCTTTTACAACTAGACATGTTTTGCAGTTCAGTGACGTCGATGTGGACAAGTTTAGGGGAGTCGGACACGTTGGGAGGGGGACACGTTTCTGAGTGTTACATATGATATATAAAAAGTAAAGAAAATGTGGTATGATTGCCAATGAGACAACTCTCCACAAGAGACCAAATGACACAGAAATTAACAATATATGGATTGATTGATCTACAACGCATCAATGCCAGAAAATTCGTGTTTAAGGTAGCACAATACAAAGATTTTTCATCCCCAATCAGACATCTTTAAACTGATGTAATTCCACTCATCTTTCTTTAAACTTTATAAATGAGGTACCAAAAGAAAGAAGAAGGATTAATCTTTAAAATTGTGATAATTTCATTATGACATAATTATTACATAATTAATTGTTATGTAATTAGTTGATATTGTGATGTCCATTCTTGAATGAATTTAGCTTCTTTGTTATTCATAGCATCCCAAAATATTTTATAGATTCTTGCACAACACAGTTTGACCTCCAAAACTGTGTCTCAGATTTTTTCTATTGTATTTCATTCTCTCATAAATCTTCAATGAAGTTTGCAACATCAATTCATAAGAGACCACTAAATTTAATTGGGTATAAACTTTGTTCTATTGATATTTTTGGAAATCTGAGACACAGTTTTGGAGGTCAAGCTGTGTTGTACAAAAATCTATAAAATATTTTAGGATGCTATGAAGAACAAAGACGCTAAATTCATTCAAGTGTGGACATCACAATATAGCAACTAATTACATAAGAATTAATTATGTAATAGTTATGTCACAATGAAATTATCACAATTTGAAAGATTAATCTTTCTTCTTTCTTTCGGTACCTCATTAATAAAATATAAAGAAGGATGACATGAATTACATCAGTTTAAAGCTGTCTGATTGGGAGTGAAAAAATCTTTGTATTGTGCTACCTTAAACTGTTGCATCAAGTCATACAGAATATAAATTCGAATTTTAATATTTGTGTGCATTACTTTGTCATGTTTATTTATATAAATCAAATTTCATTAATTAAGCATACAGCATCTTTTGACATTACCTTGAAAATAGATTCGTATATGGAATCACCTGCAATACCCCATTTATACTCATCTTGAGCAATTAGGCCTTTGATATCATCGAATGGTGGTTTGTTTTTTCGAACTGTCAGAAAAGCCACAAAATTTGCACTGTACGTGGCCGCCATTATTATACAAAATATCCACCAACAGCTTAGAAGTGTTCGTCCTGATGAGGATGCAGCCATATGTTCTCCGCCTGAAATGTGCAAATTATAACTGAAATCAATTTCTTAGCCCCTCATTAAAACGGGCAAATCAATATGGACAATAATTATGGTTCTGTTTATTTCATAATCTAAATACATAAAAAAAAGATATGGTACGATGGCCAAAAATAAAACTATCCTTAAATACCAAAAGAACAGTATTGACAGTTTATTATAATATAGTATATGTTTGATTAATTGTTCATATTAAAACAAATAGTTCTCTAATAATTTGATAAAGCAAGGTGTTAATAGCAATCACCATTTGTCTTCGGAAGAAATACAAAGAAAAAAGTAAAATCACAAAAATACTGAACTCCGAGGAAAAGTCAAAACGAAAAGTCCCTTATCAAATGGCAAAATCAAAAGCTAAAGTACATCAAACGAGTGGATAACAACTGTCACATTCCTAACTTGGTATAAGCATTATCTTATGTAGAAAAAAACAACACTTCTACTTATAGACATTCAAATTAATGAAAATTGTTTATTTCAGCCGATCATTAATTCAGCATTGCAATCATGTCAATATTGGCAAGAAATACGGATATTAGTTTAACATTTTGACTTAAGTATAAAAAGCAAAGAAAGTGTTAAACTTAAAATAGAGATATAGCATCATTTATCTGTAAATAGTCACTATATGAGCGGTAGCAGTTCATGCTTAAGTTTTTCTGAAGAATTACCTTGTATGACATTTAAAAAAGCAATAGTCTACACACTATTTGTCCATTTTGTTGCAATATGTTGGGATGAAGTTCTGCGGTTTATTACAGTAATCTTAAAAAATTACAGATCAAGTTCAATCTTAAACAATGATATCAATGTTCAGTCCAAAAAGTACAAACATGCATAGCAACTTTATTTAATATATTGCTTCGAAAGACAGGGGACACTGTAATGGCATATTATTACTCACAAATACTTGTAGCAATAAACATCCGTAGAGTAGTTTTGTGACTGACCTTGAGTTAACAAAGCTCCATACATATACCAGAATGAATCAGACATATTATGTAGACCTCTTTTACCCTGTCTTTTGTTGTAAAACGGGTTGGTATTTTCAAGAAGGCAAAGGATAAAGGACGCAGTAGGTAGACAAATTCCAACCAATATTAACACTGTTGTACTAAGAGGATCTAGTAATCTTGTCCATTTTGAATTGTCTGGATCAGACTTTTTGAAAATGATTGAGGAAAACTCATAAAAGTAGGGATATGTAAAATCCATCACTGTTTCTCTATCTGCATGAACTGTAAGGGCTGCTGCTACAATGTCTACCCCCTAAAAATATAATCAAGGTTTTATATATTTACATCATGTAAAGTATTACAAACAAAGATAAAGCTGAAGACGAAATCATGACTCGACAAAAGGAAACTTTATTTTGATGAATCCTAGTTGGTCGAAGGTTCTAGGGCGCTGAACATTTGCAGATTTAACATCGTTAACTTTGATACTTGGTATTTATAAATTATGTAAAACCGGTGTACTCAGAGTTTATATATAATAGTCTTAACATTTGCACAACGGTACTAACATATAAAGATGATAATAAACGAAGATGATGTTTTGAATTCATGTTGACAGTTATTTCGGCTAAAAAACATTCCTCATGATCAATAATTATATAAAACAACGCCATGGCTAGAAAAGAAAAAGACCAACAGACGAACAATAGTACTCATAACCAAACATAGAAAACTAACCACTGAGCAACATCAACCCCATCAAAAACTGTGTGTGAACTCTGATGTTACGAAAGGGTAAGCAGATGAACTTAGATCATTCCTGACCAAGCCATGACTTTATTTATACCAGTAACTTAAATAAATAATTTTTAAATCACTAATGTGAACTATATTTTTCACTTCCTATATATTTCAGACTACTGTTGAAAAAAACATTATAAAAAACGTTTTATGATTATTTCAGGAAGCTTCACTAATGGTTACAAATAGTTTTAATCAATTCATTGTCTCTTTCCTAATGAATTATACAAACCCTTTGTTGCAGTTGTCCTATCATACCATTCCATGAACCATTGTATTTTTCAGCTCCCCAATTCCCATCAGGTGGTGGTTGAATTTCATATCTATATATAGTCGAAAGTATATTTTATATTATATATACAAAATATCCTACTTTAATTTTTCCCAGACTAAATAAGGCGTGCACCGATTGACGAAAGTGTGTTCATAAAACAATAACGTTTGGTTTTAGAAATAGTTTGTACGCTACAAAATTATATATATTTTTTTATATAAAACCTGATTGAACCTTTACTAAAATTTTACTGACGTGGTAAAAAATACAGCGACATGAATTCTTTCAAAAAGCAGCATTAGTTAGCCGATGTTTAAATCTGATAAATCGATTAAAGAATAAAAATAATAACGTAATTTACAAAAATGAAGGAAATTCGTGAACTACAAAAAAGTAAAATATCAAAAAGATCGAACTCAAAACGAATTTCTCAAATCAAATGGCATTCAAAGTCACACGCTCAAACACACCATAAAAATTGACTGTCATATTTCAGACTTTGCACAGGCAAAATGAACCAGACTGGATGCGATGGCAGAGTATGCATCCTTTGCTATGCATACATTACAACCATGAAAATCAACCCTCAATAAAACTATCACAACCCAGAATAGGACACAACTGGTAAATTGTACATCAGACGACTTTTCCAGTTTTCTATAGAATAAGGACACAAAAATAGTATCGGACAACCAATTCGGGATTGTGACCTAAAAACGTGAGAGGTGTTGATTTTAGTCTTGGTTTTTTAAGAAGTTTTGTGCAAGGAACACAGCAGAAATTAATGTAAATGAGGAGCGAAAGATACCAGAGGAACATTTAAACTAAAAAATCGAAAATAAGCTGACCACGCCATGGCTAAAATGGAAAAAGATAAACAGACAAATAATAGCATACAAAACAACACATTCTACTAAAGACTGAGCAACACAAACCCCACCTAATACTGGGAGTAAACCTGGGGTGCTGCGGAAAGGGTTGGCAGATCCTGCTCGACATGTGGCACCTGTCGTTATATTTGCATACATTTTAAATAAGCTCAAAAATAGTGCATTTGAATAACGCTTTGTACAACGATTTCCTCTCAGAAACAATATCAATATGTTTATGATCTCATCATATGCTTATATTCGAGTTTGCTTGTGTTTTTATGACGAATTGTGCAGTTTGTAACAAAATTAGGCAAAAATAGCAATACATAATTCGAAATTGTGGTTCTACATTGCTCTTCAACTTCGTACTTTTCGAGCCCTTCAAACTGTTTTTATTCGCGCGTCACTGATGAGTCTTTTGCAGACAAAACACTAGTCTGGTGTACACAAATTTAATCCTGGTATATATCTATGATGAGTTTATTTAAGTCAAGTATATGACACAATAATTACTAAAAGAAAGCTCCTGCATTGTTACCATACATGGAGTCATGTGGATGGACATTGTGTGATATTGGGTACATTAAATTCAAGCCTTTTTCATGAATCGTCCAAATTATGAATGTAATATTTAAGAACAATAAATCGATACTGATATTTACATATCAAGATAAAACTAACTATATGCTGGTAAATTCTTTTTAAAACTCAATAATCACACTTACGTAAAATTGAGATTACGAGATAACTGATTCAAAATTTCAATTGTGATTCCTGTGTACTGACCGGTTTCGTTATATTGAACTGTACAAAGGGAGAAAACTGCAATTGAGAAGAAAATCATCAATGAATGTGGTACTTATATGACTCTTTTTGTAATGACATGAAAAACGAAAGAAATACAATGCAATAGAATAAAATAAAACAAAATAAAATAAAAAGACACACATAAACGCAAACACAAGCATAAAATGAGGAGGATGTGTAGCTTGGATGTTTTTATAACGTAGAAGACTATATGTTTTGTAACGTGTTTATCTCATATACTTGACTCGTATCAACTTTTTAAGATCCAGACTATGAGAAAACTCATTCAAAATTCTGATTGTGATTCATTTGTATCGGTTGCTTAAATAATTTTAATCGTTGAAGTTCAGGAAATGTTAAACGTTAAAAGTTCTTAATGGATGGGATTGTCATAAATAAATCATAAGATCATCAATGTCCAAAACAGTTTAAACAATGTTTTGGGGGTAGAAATCACCTCATGTACTGACATAATTTATATTATGTAACCACCTAACTCAGACAAATAATACTTAGTTAATCTTTTACCCTCTTTTTCGTGGTAGTGAAATTGTTTTACTTTTTAGCCATATGACGTTTGATCTGATTCGGAATTTATACATCCCGCTTAAGGTGCATCTTGACAGATTGGTCCTGAGGTACGATTCGGGCGCAGGATGTTTTTTACTGTGCAATTATCATATTCTTAGCTATGTATTGATAGTCTACCTAATTTGTACATTGTTTAGAAAGAAAGTTCTACCAACTACAATCAAAAAGTTTGCACCAAGTCATGAATATAAAATTGATGTTCTTTTTCACTCGTTCAGTTTATTTTTTTATTTTTTCAGTTTTCATGGACGTCCCTTTTTCAATTTACATTGGAGTTCGGTATTTTTTTAATACAATTAAGTCACTCATTGTAGTTTTCAAGTATTTAACTATTAATATATGATTTTACTAATATTACATACAAGTACCAGCCAAGACTTATTTCTTTTTGTTAGATGTGTTTTCATTTGTATCCATCTGATGAGTTTAGACTTCTCGATTGATTTTTATAGTTCGTTCTTATTTTATACTTTTGCACCACTGTCCCAGGTTAGGGGGAGGTTGGGATCCCACACTTACATGTTCATTTCTAACCCAACCACATTATGTATATATGTGCCTGTCCCAAGTCAGGAGTCTGTAATTCGTCATTAGTTGCTGCGTAACATTTTTGTTTTTCGTTCATTTTTTTGTACATTAATAAGGCCGTTAGTTTTCTTTTTTAGATTGTTTTACAGATGTGAATTCGGAGCTTTTTATGGCTGACTATGCAGTATGGGCTATGTTCATTAATGAAGATGGTACGGTAACCATTAGCGGTTAATTTCTGTACGAGTTGGGCTCTTGTGAAGAGTTGTCTAATTAGAATTCATATCATTTCTTCTTATTTTTATGTTTTGGGCTCTAGCGTGCGTAATAAAGGAAAATCCAGAACATTACTTCAGACGCAACAAATAAGAAGGTGAATTTCCATTTTGAAAATTAGATGGATTACTAGTAGATTTAAAAGCATGGACCATTGCTAATTATACAAACAGATCCTAATAAGTGTAAAAGTTCTGATTTGAAGAGTTTCTAGTACTAGTAGTAGAATAAAAAATTAAGGACATTAATGCTGATGATATATATTTTTTTTATCTGAATGTTGACCAAATACCATGATTCCTTAGATTTTTTTTTCATTTTTATTGGAAACCACAAGAGATTATAAGCATTGATTGTTTTATATAACACATAAGTAAACTAGTAGAAACATTTTCTTACTGGTAATGTGTTGACCAAAAACTTTCTTTTATTGAACCCGAAGTCGGCATTTGGAAATAGTTTGTTTTCTTCTGGTAACTGTTGATTTGTATATAGCACTGGTGACAAATTACGTCGACTGGACTGCCACATAAGTGTATGTATTTGTTGATGGGTACAACCCTCTTGCTTACCCTCATCTTGGTCAGTCTAAAACACACACATAATAATTACGATTATCAAAATTGCAGTTAAACGACAAAAAAGATTTGCGAGGAAAGAAGAAAAGACGAAAAGTGCATTTACTGATTTCTATTTCTATTGAACTGACATTTATTAGTAATGCATATAAAACATATTGTCAAAGAAAGTTGACGGTTTATTATACATGTATCAGTTATTGGAAAATAGTTGTCACATTAGATGTAGATAACTCGATTGTACTATTCTCACTCCTACACAAAGGGACACGTGTTGAATGTTTAATTGGATCCTTTGTTAGGATTATGTAAAATGCAATATTATTTAATACTAGTGTATTCTTTCGGAAATTTTTATATATGAAAACGTTTAGTCTGTATCTGAAAATATATGACGTTACGCATATAAAATAATGCGATCGGATAGGGTTGCAAATGGCAACGAGACAAAAAAACAAAAACCCAACTTTTCATAGATATCCGGATTATTATTTTTAAGCCCGGCTCGTGTTTCGTCTACAAAAGAGTCATCATTGACACTACAATGAAAAAAAGTACAAAAGGAACAAATACTATATTATTGAATTTTCCCTTAAATTTTTGTATTGGAATTCAGTTATTTATGGGAATTTTAGATCTTATGGGAACTTATTGTGCACCTATTATTGCGGTACTGTTTCTGTAGTGTTACGAGTTACAATTTATGACTAAAATCGGCAAGGACCCATCGAAATAAAATGTATTTCAAAAATGTGATATCACTTTTAGATAATTGCATGGATGATATATTGGTCCTCAATTGTGACGACCTCAGTATGTACACTCAAGAGATTTATTCTGCCGAATTGACTTTAGATTAAGTTACTAACAATTTACACTGCCCTTTCCTGATACTATATATCTATATCTTTAACGGGAAGCGTAATACAAAGATTTATGATAAAAGAGATGATTTTTCATTTCCTATTGTTAATTATCCATTTTTAAATGGTGAAATTCCCTTGTCACCATCTTATGGTTTTTATGTATCTCATCTTTTTTGATTCGCTAGTGTATATAAAAATGTATTTGATTGCAAAGAAAGAAATTTGTGTATTATTGAAAAGTTATTACACCAGGGTTTTCGATATCACAAACTGTTCGAACGTTTACTAAATTTTATCATCTGTACTAGGACATAATTCGTATATATAAATCAACACGCATATATCTGATACTTTTAGGTTTTCCTCATCAAATATTTTATGGTAATATTCTTTACAAAGCACAACAATGTCCGCATTTACCTCGAAAGGTAACAAAACCTTCAAACAGACGGCATATTTTTGGTATTAATTTTGGTTAACTGATAGGGTCTTTGCATTCGAAATAAAAAAAAATTCTATAACCAGTTGTTGGCATGATACGGATTATGTATTCTCATATATCTTATGATGGTATAATACTAAACCCCTAACGGGAGGGAGTATGTTTATTTTCAAATGATGAAGACATTATCTTTCAATCAGTTTAACGGAGGTCTTGAGCTGGCATGTCAGTTACTGCTAGCAAACATTGTAACTTATTGTTAGAAAAATAAACCAATGTGTACCTAACAAAGAAGCCTTGAAAAAATCATTGTACTTAAATGGTTTTTTTTATTTAATGAACAAACTGAAAGTGAACTATTAATGCGTGCAGTGAAATGTAAGTCAATACACAAACAGTCCTAATAAAATCGGTCACATATAAAAAAAAAATACTGAAACAGTACCGACAAAATCAGTCCTGAAACATTAATGACAACATCAGTACTGACGAAAACAGTACTGAAACAGTACTGACAAAATCGGTACTAAAACAGTACCAACAAAATTAGTATTAAAATAGTACTGACAAAATTAGTACTGAAACAGTACTGACAAAATATCAGTACTGAAACAGTACTGTAAAAATCAGTTCTGAAACAGTACTGACGAAATCAGTACTGAATTAAAAAAAATAGTAAATTTACAGTTATTGTAAGATAATGAACAATACTAAATTAATAGAAAGTATAACATTATAAGTTTTTAGTCTTTCCTAACAGTACTGATATGTAAGAGGGTAGAAAAAAAAATATACCAAATAAACGTTGGCAAGTTATTGGTAGTGTAGTCCTTTTAAATTTATGTCTCATTGTCATTCTGCTTAGTTTCTTTCATTAGCTTTTCTGACATCGGACATGGACTTCTTTTACATTGAGTTTTACTTTGCGTATTTCTGTGTGTTTCTTTATATCATATGGCATTGAAGTATAGGGGAGGGTTGAAATCTCACTAAACATGTCAAACTCCGCCGCATTTTTGCCCCTGTCCCAAGTGAGAAGTATCTGGCCTTCGTAAGTGTTGTATATATTTTTTTTAACTATAGTTAATTTATGTTTTGGAGTTTAACATGGTTAACTGGTACACATTCTTATTTAAGGGCAAGCTCAGGTCCACCTTAGGAGCAGGATTTTCCCGCTGCATTGCAGACCCCTTGAAGGCGTTTGACTATTATCTGTTCTTTGGTCGGGGGGTAGTTGTCTCTTTGACATATTTCACATTTGCATTCTCAATTCAATTGAAGAAAAAGGATTAAAGAAATTAAAAAAAAATAAATAAAAAATGCAACCAAATGAGTCAAAATTATGTGTATTTAACAAATTTAGATCTTTGTACAGCCTTCAATATTGAACACATCCTTCTCGAGATGAACAACTAAAAATTGCAGGATTAGCTATGACATTCACTCTAGTATAATAAGCTTTGGTTATCTTACTGATGTTAAGTTGTTAATCTCTTTCTTGTTTGTTGTATAATTCTTTACTACAGCTACGTTGTCGAACTTTATATCAGCTATTTCAAAATCCAGCAAGTCTGCAACCTTATCAACACCTACCAACCACCTCGATAAGTGAAGTAAGGAGTTCCGCCATACGTTTTTTCTTCCAAATTCAAAAGGCTGAATGTTTAAAGAGATTAATGTACAAGACATTGTGACATGAAAACAAAAAACATGTAAACAAAATATATATTTGAAACACAACGTGTTTGATTTTCACAACACATCTTTGGTTACACAAGCTGAACAGGATAAACTGTTCAAAGTATTATCAAGATACAATGGACGTATGGAGACCTTTATTTTAAACCCCAAGTCGATGGTTACTGCATTAATTGTAGACTTACACCTTTTATTTGACATGAACGGTTTCTTAGTACCGGAATCCATGACAAAACGAAGCGATTTTAATTCAAAAGTTATAAATTCACTCACCGAAGCAGCAATATATCGACTTCAATTGCATATGGGATATACATTTACCAACTCATTCGGTAATCAAGCGTTTGCAGCTGCAACTCAGACTTTTTAAAGCGTCACCAGTGTCGGAGCAGAAAGTTGATGAACCACGGTTATGTAAAAAACGTCTTTATAAAAATGTTCATCGGAAGATGACCATGCCTTATTGATTAAGAGAGTTAATACTTGCATACAATGTATATAACTAACTAAAGGGTTCTTAGTTGTGTAAGTTTACGGTTTTTATCACTAACCTATGGCATATTAACGTCACAAATAATAAAGAATGTTACACAGGTATTAGACATAATCGATTGTTTTTTTTTCTATTTTTAACATATAGAATGCGATATAACACTGGAATTGTACTAATTTGGTAAACATTATGTTTTCATTTAGTGGGTAAGGATGTGCTTACTCTTCTTGGGTTTGAATTGTGGATTCGCGTTGCCCCGTCGTTTTCTGTCTGTGTTTTATGATTTGTGTATACTTGCTTGACTTTTGGTGATGATGTTGCCTGTTTACTCTTAAAAAGCAGTTGAAGAAAGACTCTTGCTCTGTTTCTTCAATTGATGTCTTTTATTAAACCCTTAGAATCTTTTTACTTTTTAAAGACATATGGATTAAATGTGCAAAAAAATCTTTAATCTTTATAGGACATAACGGTGATATTTGGAAATACAATGCTCTTTTATCAGATTGTCAGCAAAATAAGTATTTTTTTCAATTTTTTCAAAACAAGACGTGTGACTAGTGGAGCAGGACCTGTTTTCCTTCTGAGAACACATGACATCACCCCAGATTGTGGTGTAATTACTGTTGATACATACTTTTTATATAGTGTGTTGTTGACTTGTTTCGTTGCTTTCCATTTTTATCGTCAAGGTAAAGCGAGAAAAAAGATATCAAAGGGATATTCGGACTTGTAAGTTGAATACAAACTGACAACGTCATTGCAAAAACGAAACTACCAAAAGAAAAACACCATTTATAAAACACTACATTCACAACTGGTGCAACTAAACCCAACCTAAAACTAGTTCCTCAGATCCTATTCCACATGTCAAACTGTAAGTACATGTTTGGTATGAAGTATGATTCGGTGATTTAACAATCGAATGATTCAGACACAATTTTACTAACTACATTGCGGACATATCCGTCGTCATCTGTAAAACGTTTATTCTAAATTACTTATTCCATGTCTATAAATTGTGGTTATCATAGTTTTTTTTTTAGAAAAAATAGAAATTCTGAAATGAATAAATGAAATAGATGCAAAGGTGGGGGTAGGTCAAGTAAAACTGCAGCTGTCGCAAAAAACCTAAAATAATAAAATTTAAAGACCGAGGATTGTTATGAAGATAAAATATACCTTTTCAAGAAATTTGAGACAAACATGTTGACATAGAACAGTGAAATTGATGTTGGTTGACTTATCTTGTGAAGAACTAGATAATGCATCAATCTGAGAAGATGTGACTTCTTCCAAAGGATATATTACTGCAAGTATTCCATAGGTAGATAAACCATGATGCAATTCAAATGCCTGCTGGCCTGAAATATAAGTTTTACATTATCTTCAAGAATGTTTACCTATTTGTGAATTATGTATAAATTAGTTTTTTTATTATGTAAGACCGTTTTCTTATTTTTTTAACCCAAGTACGTGAAACTCCCGAAGACCCTTTGAATATTTACCATGAATTAGTTTAAATCTAGCACCAATAGCAGTTTGATGAAGTACTTTAAATGTTGTTCAGTTTTCACGAAATTGTTCTGATACTCCGGAATGTTTCCTTTTTGGCATGGATGAACTTGTTATAAATTAGATACAGGAGGCAATTGTTTATGGAGATGTTTTTATTTTTCTTTGAAATTCTCAAAACTACTGTAAAAATTATTTTTTGAATATTTTATTTCGAGGTTTGCCTGGGTCTGCATACAACCCTATAAAAAAAAATAGTTAACAATGTAATTCGTTAGGACTTTTATTTGTTTGTGAGTTAGTTGTTCGAGTTTATACACCAATAAATTCCTTTAAAATGCTGTACATGCTGTATCGCACGTTAATTGTATATTTATTTCAATAAATTGGTCCAGGGCATGATATTTGCTCATTGTTGAAGGCTGTATGGTGATAAATAGTTGTGAATGTTGTGTTCTCACATTGGCAATCATACCACATCTTATTTTGTATGGTACTTTCTAAACATAAACACGTGTCAAGGATTATCTTTAATTTACGTAACGATTGAAAACACTGTAAAACATATTATAGTAATACTTATGCATTAGTATTCCCATTCCTCGTATAAAATGCAAATGAATTCCTAATGAATGTCAGAAGTTAAGATGCCTGCATATTTATTATCAAACATTTCAAAAGTTAATCATTGTAATCGAATATTTTAAACGAATTCATTATATATTATATTGGATGCATTTAATTATTTATGAAGTATTCTATTTGGATATGGTTGTTAACAAGCCGACATCACTACTGGGATTAACTCATAATCTCAAAATGGATTTAATCCAAGTTTGGTTTAAAAAAAAACTCGTTTAAGGATCATCATATCTTATGTCATATTCTATTGTAGATTTTATGATTCTAACATTTTGCTTTTACTTTGATGCTGTTTGTTTTATATTTAATTGCCTAGTGTAAAAAAAACAACCAAACATGAAAAACAAACAAATGCGAAAAAAATTTCATCAAAATAACAAATAATAAGCAATATATTTTCTCTCAAAAATATTTGATGAATGTGTAACTATAAATGCAGTGCTTAATATATTTGCTTCAAAACCAAAAAATAATAATGCGTTAATTGAATAAAAACATGCTTATGTTGAGCATATCATACATAAAAAACTTAGGTATTAATTTCCTCCGGTACATTGGACTTTTTCCCTTTACTTTAGTGTTATATTATTTTATTTATTTGACTTGTAGAGGTTTTGAGTAGTCCTTCAAAGTCACTTTTGATCCAATATATTTTCAGATATGGGATATTTTTCAAGAGTATGTCAAGGAAAATAAACTTATCATATATATCAGGAGTTAACTTTATATGTGCCAGACGCGCGTTTTGTCTAGTAAAGACTCACCAGTGACGCCTGAAACAAAAAAGTTAATAAGGCCAAATAAAATAAAAATTTTGCCAAATACGTATAAGGTAACCCATTCGTTATGTTGAAAACCTAAGTATCTCAAAAATTCAAAGTTTGGTAAACAGTTAATTAATAATTATGACCATATCAATAATAATTCATGTCAAAACAGAAGTGCTGACTACGGGGCATGGGCCGGTGATACCCTCCTTGATTAAAAACTCCACCGGCAGTGGCGTCGACCCAGTGGTTGTAAATAAACTTGTTGAAGCTTTAAGTACCAAATGGGAATATCAAATAGTTGATATGGTTCAGAAATGAGGGAATACAGGTTGTTAGTGATATTTTTCATCAACTTGTAAAAGTTTTAATTTTGTACTTTAAGCGTCTATGTCTCGGTGTGTGATTTATGAAATGAAATTTTAATCTATACGCTTTGCAGCAAATTTGACCTTTTACATGGTCTTTGATTTGCTGCGATTAAGAGATGATTGCATCGAGAATCATTTATAAAAAGAACAAAATTTTACGAATTATTGTTTAATTCTCCATCATTTTAAAATCGAACGCGAACAAATCTTCCTATAATATAAATAAGAATATCAAAAATTATGAAATAGCCAACAAAAAAAAAACTAACCAAGTGTTTATTTTTCATGCTTCACAATCATCCATATCGTTGATTGACTTTGTCATAGTTAAACAATACAGTATTTTATTAAACATGTTAAAGGAGTAGGGGCAATAAGGCCCTTATTTGGCCCAAAAATTACTGCAAATTTACAAATTATCATACATATTCTTAAATTACTGAAAACTTGACTAAGGTATTAGGTACTAAGAAAACAAAACAAATTTGACATGGAACAAGTTACCATGGCAACAAATCATGACCTAATTTGCATATTTTGTTAAATTTCGTGATTTTCCTTGTTTTTAAATCAAATTTTAAGTATATTTTAAATTTAAAAAGTATGTGCGCACCCCAGAAACAGCTTTATATTTGGTGAGATTATGCCAATAGTTATAATAAAGCTTTTTTTAAATTCTGCTTTCGTTTCTCGGCTGCGCAGGGTGTTTCCACAACGGAAATAAAGACAGAAAACTGCATGAATTCCGTATTTTTCATCGTTTTTGTGAAAACAGTACATATTATGACGTAATTGTGACGTCATCAGATAAAAATCTTTATGTTTTTCCTGTATATTTCTTGACCCTATGCATTTTTAAACATTATGTGCCAGTTTGAAATGGTTATTAAACATTTTATTTTCTTGGGCCAAAACTAGACCTTATAGCCCCTACTCCAAATGCTTTTCGTGTAAATCTGTTATGATTCACATTGTAATTAATTTTGTCAGCATTTGATTTGTGTTTTATTTTGTGTTTTGATGAATACTGAATACGGAATGCAGCTATACTTGTGTAGAATTCAGCATACCAAAACTTCCAGGTTTTTAATCATCAAAACCTTAATTTCTCTTTATGTATTCTTTCTTTTTCAAGTATTCATTCTCTCTTTAATTGATCCCAAATGTTTGTATACTGAATTGTTATATTGAATATCTAACCCCAAAAATAATGAGTGGAAAATTCCTAAGCAACGTTACCGTAATGTAAATCTCTACTTTTTAAATTAAAAGTAATATGTCTTATTGGTCTCATTAGAAAAACTTCGCTGAGAATACCCTAAAACAATTCCATATATTCAAACAGGTAAAATGAAAGTCAATATAATACGTCCATGATCAAATCATACGCTTTGTTTGTTGTATGACCTGATTTCAAGAAAAACAATATAACATTTCATAAATATAATTATATCTGTCGAAATAATTGAAAAATTCAGTAAAAATATTGCTATCTATTATTCATGGGAAAAAACGATTACTCAATAAACCACCGCATATTAAAAAAATTAACTCCCCATATTTCCACACTAAATAGTTTGCATGTTTCGTTCATTGCAAAGGCATTCATTTTTAATCAATTGACTTCAATTATTAAAAAAAACTGAAAGCGCATTATTGAGGTCGATATAATGTCCTTATTAAACGTATAATTTTCTCTTTGGATTTTTGTGTTTTGTAAAAACATCGAAATTAGTATTATGAATTGGAACGTTGGTGGCTGCTGAATGTCTAGTGGAAAATATCATTATTTTGTTTCTTAACAATAACATGTTAAACCCGCTACATTCTTTGTGTAAAAGATGCATACTTTTAAAAATTGCTATTTGGATTAAGAGTTGTCTCATTGGCACTCATACCGCATCTTATTATTATATTCTTTTTATATCTATAGAGCCAGTTGTTTAGTGATTGTATTTGGTTCATGTCTGTCATATTTTGTTTTCGTAAATTATTTTACTTTCAAATAAGGCCGTAAGCTTAATCAATTGAACTAATCCATATTTTTCTTATCATGGCATTTTATAGTCAACTATATGGTAGAAGTATTTCTTATCATTGAAGACCGTATGTTTGCCTTTAATTGCTTACATTCACTTCATTAGAATTTCGGTGAATAGTTGCCTAATGGGCAATCATACCCTATATCCTTATTTCAATATTTAGTGATCTTGATTCTATTACCCAGAATTGCAAACAAATCGTGTTATATATTTGTCGTTCGATGTATATACAAACAATTTTAAAATTTCACAAGGGCAATGTTAGCATACAGGGTCAAAAAATATAAAGTATGTAAGAATTAATTTCAGAAATAGACCGAGATTTAAAATAGTCCAAAAGTTGTATAGAATTTATAAGAATCCACAAATAGTTCATTCCACTACGCGATTGAATATTTTGACGTTTGTGGTTCAACGTATTTTCTAATTCATAATAGAAATATATCATAATGACATATAATAGTACAATATCATACTGACGGGATCTTTTAAAGTACAGAGTCACTTTTATAAGAACCAAAGAAACACAAAAAGTCACATATACAAAACAAACCAGCAAAAAATGAAAGATAATACAAACACATTAACGGGATGTTTAAGTACCGATCCACGTTAAATGGATATCACATAAAACAATCTAACAGTAAAATTAATATTAGTAATAGAACAAAGACAAATGAAAGAACAATATAACACGTTGTTAAGATGATAAACAACATCAGTACGCAGAAACTATACACCAAGACCATCATGTTCTATTTGTGAAGTTAATACGGAATATTCATCAACAAGATCTTCGTACCCTCCGATGAACTTTTTTTTTAAAAAGGACGAGACGTTCTTTGACAAACCCCTGATCCTCAATGCTCTTCAACTTTGTACTTGTTTGACTTTATAACTATTTTGATATGAGCGTCACTGATGAGGCTTATGTCGACGAAACGCGCGTCTGGCGTACTAAATTGTAATCCTGGTACTTTTGATAACTATCATCAACTTTCTGCTCAGACACTGATGACGTTTTACAAAGTTTGAGTAGGAGCTGTAAGCTCTTGAATATCGAATAAGTTGGGAAATATATATCCCATATGGAGGTGAAGTTGGTATATTGCTACGAAGGTGGGGACATTTTATAATTTCATC